>NW_027187359.1:21470122-21726753 GCF_028583685.1 Petaurus breviceps papuanus | reverse complement strand
TCTTTCTTTCTTTCTTTCTTTCTTTCTTTCTTTCTTTCTTTCTTTCTTTCCTTCCTTCCTTCCTTTCTTCTCCATTGTTCAGCAAAGTACCTGACAAATAATAGGTGCTTAATACATGTTTACTGACTGGCTGGTGTTCCAAATGTGTTGTGGGAAGAATACTCTGGACTCAGACATGACTAATTGACCAATGCTCTGAGTATGGGTCAAAACTGAAGTCAACATTTTTTCTTCAACATCTACCCTTTCCTTCCAGTTTCCCTATTTCATTGGCCACCCAAGTCACCTAGACTCAAAAGTCTTTCTCAAATCCATCCTCTCCTTTCCCTTCCCATAGCCGTCATTCTATCATACACTCACACTTGCTTCTTGTTTGTATTATTGTTATAGCCTTGTAACTTGTCTCCTTGCCTCCATCCAGTCTCTCCCTTCTCCAAGCCATCTTTCATATAGCTGATGGAATAATGTTAGGATCCTGGGACCATAGGACTTGAGAGACATATGGAACCTTATAGATGATCTTCCTAATGCATAGCTCTAATCAAGTCACTCCCATATTCAACAAACTTGAGTGGTTCCTTATTGCCTACAGACTAAAATACACACTCCTTAACCTGACATTCTCCAAGCTATCTTTTTAGACTGATTTCATGAACTCTATGCTCCATATAGTCTGGACTACTAAATGTTCCTTGACCTTGTCTTGTCCCTTCCTGTCTTCATGCATTTATTTCTTCATGTTGCCCCTCATGTCTGGATCAGACTCTCCCTGGCCCATTTCTATTTGGCAAAAAAAATCCTTTCACTTCAAGGCCCGGCTTGGGTACTCCATGATGCCTTCCCTGACCTTCTTCCCCAATTGGAGACCCTCTTACTTCCTGAACTTCTCAAGCTACTTTGATTGACCTTTCCTATGTCCTTAATCTTTTTCTAAATTAAATTATTAACCATATATATATATATATATGTATATATATATATATATATATGTCTCTTACCTACCCCTAGTAGAAGTTCCTTGAGGGCAAGATCTATGTCATTTTAATCTTTGTATACAGCAGTGTACTAGTAATGTGTTTAACAAGCAGTTCTTTGGGGGGAGAAAAAAGTACTATTAAGTTTAGTCTCTCTTTTTTTTTTTTTTTTGCTTTTTGGAGGGGGGAAGGTAGGGCAGTTGGAGTTAAGTGACTTGCCCAAGGTCACATGGCTAGTTTTTGTGTTAAGTGTTTGAGGTCAGATTTGAACTCAGTCCTCCTGAATCCAGGGCCAGTGTGCCACCTAGCTGCCCACTAGTCTACATTATTAACCTTCTTCTCTGTCACCTTTGTAAGTCTAGATAATCAACAAAAAAATAAATCAAGCCCTGGTTTGTAGGATTTGCTGATTTCTGAAGTATAAATGCTCACAATGAAAATTTAACAGTGGACTCCGGAGCTTTTGAGCTTTCTCATGCCTACCCCAATTTGTATCCCTAGGACAGAGTATGGCATGTATTACAAGCATTTGGACCTGATATACAAGAGATGCTCAATATGTATGAACTAAACTATAGTTGCTCCTAGATTTCTAGGAACTATTTAACAGTTTAGTAGCCATCATGCTGTTGTCTTTGTAGATAGTGTTGCCTCGATTTATAGAGTTAAAGGACACACAGACTGTGCTGAATCTGACAACTTCTGCCACTTTGCAAGTGAACATGACCTCTGGAAATGCTTCTCTGGTGATTCACCTTGAGTGGGACTTCGATCTCCCACTCACACTGTGCCTGGGCTATGGCTACCACCCCAATGAGACCAACTATGATGTCAAAGCTCACCTTCATCCAAAGACTTATCTTACAGGTATGTGTCCCTCTACTATAATTTTAGCGTAACTTAATCATATGTTGATGATGGCTATGGGTCTCATTCTATGCTACTGAACAACTTTTTTTTTTAAAAGATTATCCATCCTAAACCAGCTAGACAACAACTTTAGATGGAAGTTAGGGGAAAGTACTTGAATCCATGAGCTGTTACCAATTCACCCCCTGTGAGCAGAACTGGGATTTAGATCAATCCTCACACTAATATGTGTGTTGAATTGAATTCCAGCTGCTCCTAGGCACCTAGCATTTTGCTAGCATTTCCACTTATATAGGATTTTAGTAGCCTTCATGTCATTGTCTTCATAGATAATGTTGCCTTGGTTTCTCATTGACCATCTACCAGGTGTCCAGCTTTGTGTCCTATACTAGGTGGGTACATAGACAACACTTCTTTTTGATTCTTTCTTGATTTTTGGCTTCTATGACACTGTACTCTCATGGTTCTTATCCCACCTCTCTCACTATTCCTTCTCAGTCTTCTGTCACCTGCTCTTAAATCCCTAGACCCTTATCATTTTGCTGATTATGTCCAATCAAGCCTCAGCCTGGGATCACTCCCACTATTTGTTGCCTTTGTGCCTACACATCTGCTGCTGAATTAAGATAGAGAAAATCATGCAGCTATTTTGAGTGGGTTTACCACAAATTTCTGTAACATAACCTCAACTGGGCACTTACTGCTGCTTGGCAATCTTACTATACCTTCCTTATGAACTCACTACCCCATTTCCCACAGTGGCTCTTCCAAACCTTTTTACCCCTCCTTAAACTTCCAATGGTTTCCCCTTCCCCCACTCTCTCAGCTGAGAATATTGTCTCATATTTCACATAAAAAACTGAGGTTATTCACCATGAGCTCCCTCTTCTTCATCTCCTATCACTCAGGTGTCTTCTGCCACTTTCTTTCTTCACCCCTATCTCACATGATGCAGTGACCTTATTCCTTACTAAGGCTAACCCCTCTATTTGTTCAAGTGATCCCATTCCATCTGTCTCCTCCAACAGATTTCCCCCTCTGTCATCCCCACTCTTTCACTTATTTTCAATCTCTCCCTATCTATTGGCTCGTTTCCTACTGTTTACAAACATATCCATGTCTCCACTGTCCTGAAAAAAACCTCACGTGATCCTTCCAGCCCTGTTCACTATCATCCTATAGCTCTTCTGTCTTTGGAGCTAACCTCCTCAAAAAGTCCATCTACAATATGCACCTCCACCTTTTCTCCTCACATTCTTTTCTTAACACCTATAATCAGTTTTTGACCTTATCATTCACCAAAATTGTTCTTGCCAAAGTTACTAATGATCTCCTGATTGCCAAATCCAGTAGCCTTTTCTCAATCCTCATTCTTCTTGACTCTGTTCAGTATTTAACACTGTTGATCACTTCTCCTTGATACTCTCTTTGCTTTAGGTTTTCAGGACACAACTCTCTCAGTTCTCCTCCTACCTATCTAATCACTCCTTCTCTGTCTCCTTTGCTGGACCTTCCCCCAGAGCATACTCTCTACCTATAGGTATCCCTTGGGATTCTGTTTTGGGTCCTCTTTTCTTCTCCCTCTAGACTACTTCATTAGGTGATCTCATTTCCCAAGGATTAATTATCATCTTTATGCTGACAATTCTCAAATCTACCTTTCCTACACCAACGTCTCTCCTGACCTCACATCTTCAACTGCCTTTCAGACATCTCAAACTGAATGAATGTCCAGTTTACATCTTACACACATGACTAAAACAGAACTCAATATCTTTCCCCCTAAATCTTTTCCTCTCCTTCTACCCTTACCTATTCCTATAGAGGGCAACACCATCTTCCCAGTCCCTCAGGCTCACAACCTAGAAATTATCTTGGATTATCTTGGATTAGTTACTAACTCTTACCCTGTCATATCTAAGCTGTCACCAAGGCCTGCTGATTTCACCTTTGCAACATCTTCCAAATATGCCCCTTTCTCTTCTCTGACACTGCCACCACTTAAGTGCAAGACCCCATCACCTCGTACCTCAATTACTACAATAGCCTGCTGGTGGGTCTGTCTGCCTCAAGTGTCTCCCTACTCCAGTCTCTTCTCCATTCAGTCACAAAAGTGATTTTCCTAAGATTTGGGTCTGAACACATCACCCCTCTACTCAATAAACTCCAGTGGCTTCTTATTGCCCCCAAGAACAAATACAAAATGTTCTGTTGGCATGTAAATCTCTTCATAACCCAGCCCACTCCTACTTTTCCAGTCTTCTTATACCTCATGTCCCCAACATCTACTCTTCAATCCAGTGATACTGACCTTCTGGCTGTTCCATAAACAGACACTCTATCCTCAGTTCTGGCATTTTCTTTGGCTATCTTCTATGCCTGGAATGCTTTCCTTCCACTGCTCCAACTACTGACTTCCCTGGCTTCCTTTAAGTCCCAATTAAAATCCCACCTTCTACAGAACACCTTCCCTAACCCCTTTTAATTCTAGTGCTTTTTGTCTTTTAATTATTTTCTATTTATCCTGAATATAGCTTACTATATATATCAGTATATATATATATATATATATATATATATATATATTTGTTTACATGTTGTCTCACCTATTATATTGTAAGCTTCTTGAGGGGAGGGACTGTCTTTTGTCTCTTTTTCTATCCCCAGTACTTAGCACAGTGCCTGATTCATAGTAGGCACTTAATACATGTTTATTGAATGGAATTGAATTGAATTTGCTGGTTCCTCATTCTTTACCCTTCTCTGGTTGTTTATGGCTCTTTTCTATGTTCCCTTTTCTCTCTCAATACTCTTTCCCCTTAGCTTTCCTATGCACTCACACAGTTTCAACTAGTACCACCTCTAACAATAGGTATATTCACCCCTGGGAAACTCTAGACCCCAATTTTCATCTCTTTGCTGGGCATCTCCACCTGAAGTTCCTCCTATCCCCTCAGATACAACATGTCCAAGGTGGTAGTGGTAGTGAGATCAGGTTATAGGGCATGTCTTTTCAGGAGTCTACACACCACACTCTCCTCTTTCCTGTCCTCTTCTAGGTTTAGACCTTGATTTGGGATTTCATGTCCTGCATCACTTCCAATACCTTTTTCTATATAAATAAGTGTCCCTTCTTGTATAAAGCCCATTCTCAGAAATTCTTGCCAGGCTGACCCTCCGCTAAAATGATCCCTTTCAGGTAAGTTGGCCACCTGGATCCTAAGTGCTGAAGAGCTGTCTTTTGGAGAAGGAACCTATTACGTGAAAGTGATTCCTGCACCTGAGCTGGATCCAGCAGCGCATCGTGATGTCACTGTCAGCATCACATGCTTCATTTCCCAGTGTGTATTCTGGGATGAGCTCCAGGAGGACTGGAGAGGTGATGGGTGCCAGGTAAGGGAAAGCATTGAAAGTGGGAAAAAGGTATGCCCAACTGTCACCTGGTTTCCTCAAATCCTTATTATGTCTAGCTCATTGGGGGTTAGTAGATCAAGGCTTCATAGACCTTCATTGTTCCATAGTTGGCTTTGATGTGAAAGCCAGTAAGATAGGTTTCAAGATAGGTTGAATAGGTAGCCAACATTACTGATGGTCCAGTAGGGGGCAATTGCTATGGGACAGTCCATTCCCCAGAGAACTGAACCTGTTTCCTTGTAATTTAGTTGGTAACTTCTAGACCATCTAAATCTCATAAGAAGATAAAGATGGTGGGAAAGAACAACTGATTGGGGTCAGAAACGGGGACAGGGGCAGGGACAAAAGCCTCTTCTAGTAATAGGCTGGAGCTCATGACCTGTCCAAATTTTCTTTTGCACATTGATTAATCCAGTGCTAGGGTCTCTGCTCCAATCTCAAGGACTACTGCCTGATTAGAGGGGGCTTGTGGAGAGGCTTGAGAGTAGGTCTTTCCCTGGGTAGAATGACAGAATATATGGCCTGCATAACTTCCCCCAAACTGAAGCCTTTATCCCAACACATACCAAGCCACCTGACATCCATGAAGATGACTAAACACAACTCATTCTACCCATGTATTTTACTACCTGTGTGATCTTAGGGAAGTCTTTGCACCACTCTGGGCCTCAGTTTCCTCACTTGTAAAATGAAGGAATTGGACTAGATGAAACTCTGTGGTCCCTTCCATTTCTAGATATATGTCCACATCTCCAGAATACTGAAAGGTGACTGAGTGGAAAATATTCTCACCAACCTTGAGAATGCAGGTCCTATAAAAGCAAAGTACCCCACCTCCCTGGGGAGCTCTCTTAAGGTTTATAAGCTCCTCCACCTGCTCCCAGCACTGCTCTAAGAAGCAGAGACCCCTGATCCAATTCTGGGCAGTTAACATTCTCTTTGTCAGAAAAGAAACATCACTCAGATAAATGGATGTATTGACCCACCAACCATCTCACTACAGCATTAACAGGTTTTCCTTTCTCTATCAAAGTCAAATTGAACCCATGTTACTCAGCACAGAAATGAGATCCCCAAACCAAAAATGTTGGAAATAGTATGTGAGGCCCTGAGTTCACCTAGCAGCTCTGCTAATTACTACCCATGTGTCCTTGAGCAAGTCACTTAACCTTTCTTTTCCTCATCTGCAAAATGAGGGGAATAAGCTGATTGACCTTTGAGGTACCTTCTAGCTTTAAACTTGTGATTTCATTATCCCATTAATGAAGTGCTTTTTGGGGGGTGTGCTTTTAGGTGGGTTCCCAGACTACCCTTTACAGCACCCACTGCCTCTGCAACCATCTCACCTTCTTTGGAAGCACCTTCTTTGTAATGCCCAACATTGTGGACGTGAGCCAAACAGCCAAGCTCTTTGGCACCTTTGTGGATAATCCTGTGGTGGTGACCACCGTGGGCTGCCTCTGTGTGGTGTATGTGATGGTAGCATTCTGGGCAAGGAGGAAAGACATTCAGGACAATGCCAAGGTAAGTGGTCTGGGAGGGAGAGCTTTCTAACAATCAAGTTTATCTGATAATAGAATGGATTGCCGTAAGAGGGAATGAATTCTCCATTAATGGACATGTTCAAATGGGGCTGGGTGAATTCTTTTCAGGAGAGGCACGAAGAGGATTTGTGCAATGAGCAGGAACGGTAACACTGTGCAAAATGGGGCACCTTTTCCTTCCTAGCTACCCCTGTGCTTTTCAATTTTTTTTTGTCTCCTCACATTAGAATGTAAGTTTCTTGAGGGCAAAGACTCTTTTTTTTTCCTTGTGTTTGTATCCTTAGCACTTAGCACAGTGTATAGCACATAGTAAGTGCTTAATAAATGACTGTTGAATAGACAAGGTCACAGATACCAGACCTGACTAAACAAGGTCATGACCTGGAACCTTGTCCAGACTTGAGATTGCATGGACTAGGGAGAGGCAGTGTGGTATAATGGCCCTTAGGCACACAGTGGGTATTTAATAAGTGCTTATTGACTGACAGTGGACCTAGATTCAGGAAGATCTGGATTAAAATCTCATGCCAGACAATTATTAGTTAAGACCTTGGGCAAATCACATAAGCTAGGCATCAGCAAGCTTGCTTTCTAATTCAGTGGGCCACTTAAGTAATGGAGTGACCTCTGGCAAGATCCTTCACCTCTCTGGGCCTTGTCTCCTTATCTATAAGATGGGGATCACATTCGGATGGACACATGCCTGTCCATCTCACAGGGCTATTGTGAAGCTATTAAAGATATCACAGATGTGAAAATGTTCAGGCCTTCTGAAAACACAAAAAGGCGGCAGGTCCCCCTTCCCTGGAGGTCTTGAGGCTGAGGCCCAACGACTGTCAGGGCCGTTTTAGAAGGATTCCTGTTTGGGGATGGGTTGCACTGGATGACCTCTGAGGCCTCTCTGAGTTCTGAGTGTCAGTGATCCAGAGCATTGGTCTCTGAGTCAGAAGATGTGAGTTTGGGTCTCAGCTCTGCTGTTTATAAGGCCAGATTAGTGCCTGAAGCTGAAGGGGTCTGCCAGCTCTGCCAGGCCTTCCTACTACCTAGAGAGAGAGGCCTTACCCCTTTCTGACTCTAGTGGTGCTGGCATTGGCACTGCTCAGCAAATGCTTTACTAATACCCTAATTACATCCAGGTGAAGATCACAGTGCTCGAGGACAACGATCCCTTTGCCCGGTACCATTACCTGGTGACAGTCTTTACTGGTCATCGACGTGGGGCAGCTACCACCTCCAAGGTAAAAGGGCCTGCCTGTAGGGTGTTGGATAGACAGACTCACCCCAATTTACCTATGCATCAGAGAAGCCCAGCCCAGTACAGGAGATTCTATAACTCTGATGTCTCTTATGGGTCTAAAATAGAAATCACAGGATTAAGAACTAACAAACAAGCCCATCCCTAATGGAAAGAAATAAAGTTGTGGTACAAAACACAAAGAATTGTATTTACACAGTAGTTCTTGGGTTCAGATGCCTATACCTTTCCCTGTCCTAATTTTAAATTATTAGTACCACAATAGGGTGTAGTGGAAAGGTCACTGAACATAAAATCAGAAAACTTGGGTTTAAGATCAAGCAAGTGCCTTCAGCTCTCTTGGCATCAGTTTCCTCATCTATAAACCAGAAGAATATCTATACTGCCTTCCCCAAAGAGTTATTGTAAGGAATTTAGTTCAGTTGAGCAAGCAGTAATTGCCTATGTTGTATCAGAAACTAGGCTACAAGCCTACAAGATATTCAAAGACAAAAATGAAATACAAATCCTGCTCTCAAGGGGCTTACATTCTGCTTTTGGAAAGTACTCTGAAAACCTTAAAGTACTATGAAAATGGGAGCTGTTACTATTATTCTGATCACATAAAGTTGAAAGAAACAGTTGGGCATAGTAGGAAGTTTGTTAGACTCAGTCAGAAGACATGGGTTTGACTCCTGGCTCTGATGTCCATTAGCTTTTTGATCATGAGCAAGTTCCTTCAGCTCTGAGTCTTTGCTTCCTCATCCATAAAATGGGCCCAATAATATTTGCATTCTCTACCCCCAAAATTATTGTGGGAAAAGGACTATGGAAGGTTTAAAGTGCCATATATGACTTATACTTCTATTATCTGATTTTAATAATATACAACATATTTTGTAATATAATAAATAATATATAATAGTTTTATAACATTTATCATATAATTGCCAAGATACAATAAGATCCTTCATATTTAATTTCTGTAAAACTCCATATCAGTGGACATATATTTATCTAATATGGTTAATTAAATACCTACTGTGTGCATATTCTATGCTAAGTGCTGTAAAGAATGTGAATACACATTTGTCCTTTTAGAGCTTACAATCTACTTGCAGAGGTGAAGTATTGTTGTTGTTGAATTGTGTCTGATTCTTTGTGACCGCATTTGGGATTTTCTTGGCAAAGACACTGGAGTGGTTGGTTTGCCATTTCCTTCTTTGGCTCATTTCACAGATGAGGACTGAGGCAAACAGTGTTAAGTGATTTGCCCAGGGTCACACAGCTAGTAAATGTCTGAGGCCAGATTTGAACTCAGGTAGATGAGTCTTCCTAAATCCAGGCCAGACTCTATCCACTACACCACCTAGCTGCAGGAGGCAAGTATACAGGAGAGCATTTCTTGAAGGTAAATTGATACAAACAATAGGACCTAGAGCTAAATAGGGAGACACATATTTGGGGTAGTGAGAAAAGGCCTCAAAAAGGATGTAGCACCTGGACATTATCTAACTCTATGCTGGCCACAAATTATCTAAGGGGTCAGTCTCTAAGATGACTATTAGAAAGAACCTGTTGGCTAGCAGGTTTGTAGTAAATGATGCTGTGGTTCAAGCTGAAGATCAGCCAAGTTTCACCTCTTATAGGGATTGTTTCCTTGGCTCTGTTCCCTGACTTTCCTCTGCCCTCTCATTGATCTATGTCTTTGGCCTAAGGGTGCTTGGTTGAGGGGTGGATGACTCAACCCAAATTTGCCCTGGCACCTCAAGGACCTCAAATATATTATGAGAGAATCTGAATCTGGATTTGTTCTCATTTCAGGTGACTGTTACCCTTTATGGGCTGGAAGGAGAAAGTGAGCCTCACCATTTATCAGACCCAGACACCCCAGTCTTTGAGCGAGGGGGTGTGGATGTCTTCTTGCTGGCAACTCTCTTTCCACTCGGGGAATTGCAGAGCATCCGACTGTGGCACGACAACTCTGGAGACAGGCCATCCTGGTAAGTTCATGCAGGGCATCCAGAGCCCAGGGACTCAAGCAGAACGAATAGGCAAGAAGTCAAGAGACATTGTCTCTGCTATTTGTCCTTGTTCCTAAGTTTTCCTATCTGCAAAATGGGGATAATATCCACTGTAAAGATCATACCTTTTACCTCCCACAGACACTAAAAGACTAAATGAGATAATATTCTAAAGCCCCAAGGCCTAAGGTGAAAATACTTCAGGTATTCATAACATTCCTTTCTTCTTTTTCCTGTATAGGCCTCAAGGGATCAGGTTCATGATTGCAGATGCTGTGGTTATGAATGTAGAAAGGCAAACATTCCTGATATCCCTCTGTAGCACCAATACCATATTTACAGTGCCCACAATCACAATAAAGACCATGACTATAAGTATTGCATGATGTTCAATCACAAAATATACCAAACTCTCCAGATAGAGGAAGGAACTGAAGCATTTATGTAGACACCAGAAAACTAACTCCCAAAACCATTAAGCCGATTCCATCATAGTTCCAAAGATATTCAGAAGCCATAATAACACTGGGAGCCACAGCATCCTTCAGCCTTCCCACAAACCAATATAAGAACAATATCTACTCACAAGCCTGACTCTTTGCCTAAGGTCCTCCTTTCTCCCCAACCATCTGGCTAGCTCTGACTACCAGCTTCCTATAGGTTCTGCTTCCCTTCAGCAAACTCCTGCCACCACAAGATCCATGTGACTACATTTGACCTATCAATGGGCAGAGTCTGTCTTCACAGAAGGGAAGCTTCCTGTGGGCTTTTCTCTACCCTTTAGCAAATTCCCTCCATCAAAGGTTCCATGTGATCACATTCAGCCCCCTATTAGGGAGCAGAGTTTACTTTCAAAGCAGGGGAGGTCTTCAAATTCCTCCCCAGGTCTGTTAAGGGGCAGGGAAGATCTTCAAATTCCCATTCCCATTACACCCTCCTGACCTCTGTGCTGGCCACAAAGTACTAGGGAGATGGCCAATTAATGTAATGGAAAGAATGCTAGATTTGGAGCCAAAGGAACTGGATTCTGGTCCAACTCTGTCACTTGCCACCTGTGTGACTTTGGTCAAGTAACCTAATGTCTCTGGACTTCAGGTTCCTTACCCATAAGATGAGGAGGTTGTACTAAATGACCTGCAAGACTCCTTCTAATTGTAAGTCTATGATCCTATGATTTAGAACATAGAATATAGAATGCCCGAGGTGGAAGGGGTCTTCGAGCACAGAATGTCAAAGCTAGAAGGAGTCACTGAATGTCAATTTCCAGACCTGGGTGGAATGTATAACATGGAATTTCAGAGCTGGAAAAGTGAGATAATATAGTCCAGTCCCTTCGTTTTACAAACAGGGAAACAAAGCCAGAGAAGAGGAGTTTGGATTGCATGGATAAGAAATGGAAGCATGGGGTTCAGTTAGGAAGGATGGCACCCATTAAGGTCTAAACATCACATGGTCAGAGTGGGAAGGGACCTCTTAAGAGAGTAAGTTCAATGAGTTCCTAAGAAATGTAGAAGAAAAAAAGCCTGTATTGTAGACACAAACACAAGTCTGCCAGAAATAATTTTTATCAATTTATCATTATTTAGACAGTTAGGTAGCATAGTGGATAGAATACAGGATGTGGAATCAGGAAGCTCTGAGTTCAAATCCTGCCTCAGACACTTAGGAGACCTGTAACCTTGTTCAATTCACTTAACCTCTGTGTCTCAGTTTGTCATCCTTGTCCACTTGTTTCAGGTGTGTCTGACTCTTTGTGACCCCATTTGGGATTTTCTTGGCAAAAGATACTGGAGTGGTTTGCCATTTCCTTTTCCAGATCATTTTTTACAAATGAAGAAACGGGCCAACAGGATCACAGTGGACATGATTGAAACAACTGAACAACAACAAAGTGAGGATAATAATAGCACCCACCTCACAGGGTTGTTGTGAAGACTGAATAACATCTATAAAACCCATTGCAAATTGTAAAACACTATGTAAATAGTATTGTTATTATTCTAATCCAAACATTGTTTTGTTTAAAGAGACAGTTGCCTAAACTGACGTAGTCCCATCATGCCCTCAGATGTCTCTTTTTCCCCAAGATAATTTGAAATAATATTTATGGGATTCTTGAACATAGGAAAATTTCACAATGTGATGAAACATAATTACACAACTCAGAACAAAGTAAAAGTTAATATATTACTTCATCAATCCATAACAACAGTCACTTAATTATGGAGAATCCTTTTCCTAAAACCACACAATCCCTTTATGACCTGTCAGGAGTAGTTAACTGAAATAAGACAAAGAGATCTCCCTCTGATGAACACCCTAATACCTTCTGGGGAAGGAAGGAGGCAATGATTTCAACTGGAGATGAGCTATTCTTCTTTCCAAGTCTGGTTACCACTCCTAATTCATTTTCCTAAACCATTTTTTTTCCTTCTTGAAGGAAATACACTTTCCTAAAAGTAAGAGATTAAATGAAAGAAAAGAGAGTTCAGTGGAAAGCATAATTTCCTGAAAGTTTGATTAAGTACTGATAAAATTTCCTTGTTTATTTCTTAATGTTTTTCAACTGAACTGAAAAGGAGGCTCAGATATGCTTCAGTGTGCCCATAACTTAGTTGCATTATCTGATTCTATTGTCTTCTCACCAGCACCAAGACTATCTCTTCAGCTGTGTTGTTTGACATTTTTATCAATTACTTGGATCAAAGAAGATAAGGATAAATGTCAAGCTTTTCAGAAATATGCTGATAACACAAAGGTGGAAAGGATATTTTGTTGGTTGAAAGAATGAGTACTGAAAAAGATCTCAACAGGCTAGACTAACAATCAACTTTAAAAGTACAAAGTTGGGGAACCAAGGCCAGATAAGAGTTGCTGTTAGGGGTAGTTAGGTGGTGCAGTGAATAGAGTACCTGTCCTGGAATCAGGAGGACCTGAGTTCAAATGTGGCTTAAGACACTTAACACTTACTAGCCATGTGACCTTGGGCAAGTCACTTAACTCTAATTGCCATGTCCTCCAAAAAAAAAAAAAAGAGTTACTGTTAAAATGATCTGAATGTTTTAATGGACCACAGGCTCAATGACAACAACTTCATTAAGAGGTACAATGTCTAAATGAGACATGAGTCTGTGATTCTAAGAAGAGAATGGGATATGATATAGAAAGTTTATGAAGTTTACAAAAGAGAAAGAGGAGCTTCTTGTAAAGGTTGACTTCTATTTTCTTAATAGCGTATAAGATATGGTCTTTTGCTGAGAGGAAGTGGCCAGAAAATGTTCAGAAAGCTTGAGATGAGATGGGAAGGTTTAGAATGCCCATTGTGGAGTATCATAGTGCTAGCCAAAAGATGAATGGACTTCTTTAGGAGGTATCAAGGATCCCCACTCCCCCCCCCCCAATAAATGAGGGCTGGATGAATCCTTGTTGATGTTATTGAGGGATTTCTTATTCAAGGTTTGATAGTCTCTGAGGTCCTTTCTAACTATGAGATTCTGTGATTCAAAGTCTCAGTTTTCTAATCAGTAAAATGGGGGTACTAATATTTTTACTTCCCACTTCACAGGGTTGTGGTGAAAGCCCTTTAAAAACTACTTTCTATGTGTGGCCAAACTTTTCTACAAAATGTTAAATCTTAATTATAGAGGAAAAAATTCTTGGTCTCTTTTTCAAGATTGCTTCTTGAACCAACCAATGAAGTCCTTCTGTATAGCCCCAAGAACTCCTGTTCTGATAGGAATTAGGGTTACATTCTGAATCCCTTGATAATCTGGCTGTCTTTTCTAGGTATGTCAACCGTGTATCAGTTCATGATTTGACACTGGATCAGAAATGGTATTTCCTCTGTAATTCTTGGTTGTCCATTGATGTTGGTGACTGTGTCCTAGACAGGAGATTCCCTGTGGCCACAGAACAAGATATGAAACAATTCAGGTAAGACTCAGTTCCCAAACCTTCCATTCTTATATTAACCTTGATTTAAGCTTCATGGAGAAGAACTGAGCATCCATGTGGCTTTGAAAATCTCAGAGAAACAAATGTATATGTCTTATGCATTGGATATTATAATCATAAAATGTCAGAGCTGGAGTAGACCTTAAAATAGAGGACAGAGAATGTTGGTTAGTTTGTAAGTAGCATTTATTAAGTACTATGTACCAGGCTTTATGCTACATGCTAGGGATACAAAAAAAGGAAAAAAACAAGCCCCATTTTCAAGGATTTCATGTTCTCATGGGGGAGACAACATACAAATTATTATTTGCATACAATACATATACAGTGTAAATGGAAAATTATGTTAGAGAGAAAGGACTAACAGAGGAGGGGAAAGGGAAGGCCTCCTACAAAAGTTGGGATTTGAGCTGAGTATTAAAGGGAGCTAGGAATTGGAGTAGGTAAAGTATTCCAGGCATGGGAGTCAGTCAGTTAAAATATAATGAGTTAGCAGAGAGGAGTCTCAAATGTTATCAATAACAGAGGGCCAGTGTAGCTGCACTATAGAGTATTTGGAGAGGAGAAGCATCATCGATTCCAGTCCAAACCTTTCTTTTACAAATGAGAAAGCTGAACCCCACAAAGGTTAAATGAATTGATTAGGATTATTCAGTGTTACTTTAGTACCTTAAAGAAAAACTCTGAGCACAGTTACTAATCAATAATTTTTTTTTAATTAAATGCCAAGAAAATGAAAAAAGAGTTATCTCGGAGCACAAACTCAATTCAGTTTTCTTGTATGCAAAAAAAAAGGCAATAAAAATAAAAGGAAATGCCTATTCTATTCCTAATGGTTGGCCACATTAACAAAGTACAGGAATCATGGGATCAAATGAAGGACAAACCATGTAGTAGATCCAAGGAGGATGAGATCCCTGTGAGAAATTAGGAACTGCATGAAGTGTGGATGGGAATCAGAGAATAGTAAGGGCAGGGAAGGAAAAAAGGGCAAGAGAGATCAGAATGGACAAAAGCTGAGAGTGCGAAGTAGGAAATAAGAGTGTTTAATTTGTCAGGCACATAATGTGAAATAAATCTGGAAAGCTAGTTGGGCTGAATGCCAGTATAAAGAGCAAAGGACATGCACCATGGAAGGGAAGGTACTCTGGGCACAATTCAATTCAACAAACATTTATTAAACAGCTATTATGCACCAGGCACTGACCCTGCTGTCCAAAAGGTGACAATTGTTTTGGGGGGTTTGGGGGAAGTTGTAGAGGAAATAAGACTTGTCCCATTGGAAAAATAGAATACAATGGGGTGGCTAGATGGTACAGTGAATAATAGAGCACCAGCCCTGGAGTCAGGAGGACCTGAGTTCAAATTAGACCTCAGACACTTGACACACTCACTAGCCATCTGACTTTGGGCAAGTGACTTAACCCCAATTGCCCTTCAAAAAGCAAAAAAATAAAATAAAATAATACAATGTAGGTAATGATGGGAGCAGAGGACAGATAAGGAAAAGTGCTTTAAAAATACTGAGGCCAACTTCTGGTGCCAAGATGGCAGAGTGAAGAAGGAACCCTTAGAAACCCTCCCAAATTTTCTTCCAAACAATGGTTAGAAAACCATCTCAGAATTGATCTAGGAGCAGGGAAGCAGCTTACCAGCATAACAGGAAAGATCTGTCTCACTGGGGTGGGAGGGGAATAAGGTCCAAGAGCAAGAAGCAGCCAGTTCACAGCAGGGGGCCTTCAGCAAGCCTCCAAGCCTGTGGCAATCCACCAGCAAGGCCCCACCCTCCTACAAACCAGTAGCCCCTTAGGGAAGTGAGCAGTCTGTGCAGCACAGGAAGGCCCTGCCCCCGCACAAGCCACTAGTGAGGCTTTGACCATATTACTGAGCAGTCATGAAACCCCACCCCTGGGGCTGGCCAATAGCAAGACCCTGCCCCTGGGGCCTACCAACAGAGGGCCCCCTTCCAGTAGCAGGCCCCACCCCTAGAGCAGACCAGCAAAGTGATCCCTCCTCCAGGGCCAGACACCAGAAAAACTCTGCTACTGTAGCAACCCAGCAGCTAAACCCCATACCCAGGGAAGGACAACAGGGAGGTTCCACCTCCTAGTACAAGCCTACCCTTCAGAGAAAGCAAGCAGCTAAACCCTGAAGCCCAGAGAAAGTGAGCAGTAAGACCCAGAGTCCCAACACAAGAAGTTTGGCATAGTGCAGGACCAGAGCCCAACTCTCACATAAAGATACTAGGTCACAAAAAGGGCAGAAAAAATGAGAAAAAAAAAAAAAAACAGAACGACTATAGAAAGTTACTGTGGTGATAGGGAGGATCAAGGCATAAACTTAGAAGAGGCCAATAGTGTCAAAATGGCTACATGTGAAGCCTCAAAGAAAAATGTAATTTGTTCTCAGGCCCAAAACAAATTCCTGGAAGAAATTAAAAGAGGATTTTAAAAAGCAAATTAGAGAAGTAGAAGAAAAAATTGGAAAAGAAATGAGCAATGCAAGAGAATCATGAAATGAGTCAATAGCATGGGAAAAGATATACAAAAATTTACTGAGGAAAATAACTCCCTGAAAAATAGAACTTACCAAGTGGGAAAGGTAGTACAAAAGCTCACTGAAGAAAATAATTCCTTAAAAATTAGATTAACAAGTGGGAACTAATGACTCTATGAGACATCAAGATATGATAAAACAAAATCAAAAAGGGGAAAAAAATCAAAGAAAATGTTAAATTTTTAATTGGAAAAACAACTAGTCTAGAAAATAGATCTACAAGAGATTATATAAGAATTAATGGACTACCTGAAAGCCATGATAAAAAAAAAAGCCTGGACAACATCTGTCAAGAAATTATCAAAGAAAACTGCCCTGATATATTAGAACCAGAGGGCAAAATAGAAATTAAAAGAATCCACTGATTATCACCTGAAAGAGATCCCAAAATGAAAACTCCCTGGAACATCATAGCCAAATTCCAGAACTCACAGGTCAAGGAGAAAGTATTGAAAGCAGCCAAAAAGAAATGGTTCAAATTTTGTGGAGCTACAATCAGGATTATATAGGATTTGGCAGCTTCCATGTTAAAAAACTGCAGAACTTGGAATATATACTTGAAGGCAAAGGAGTTAGGGTTGCAACCAAGAATAACCTACCCAGCAAAATTGAATATAATCTTTCAGGAAAAAAAGTGGATAGTTAACAAAATAGCGGACTTTCAAGCATTTCTAATTGAAAGACCAAAGTTGAATAAAAAATTTGACCCCCAAATACAAAAAAAAAAAAAAAGATTCAAAGGAAACATAAAAAGGTAAAAAAAAAAAAGAAACAAAAGAGAAACATAAGAAATTCAATGAGGCTAAACTACTTATATTTCTATATGGCAAGATAATATTTGTAACTCAACTTTATTACCATAAGAGAAATTAGAAGGAGTATATGTAGACAGAAGGTGTGAACATAAGGTGACTTTGATGAGATGATATCCCAAAAAACAAAATAAAGATATAAGAGACAAAATTGTACTTGAAAAAGAAGGAGAGGGGAGATTGAGTGAGATAAATTATCCCATATTGACTGCTTCCCAATACTTTTTCCTTGAAAAAGCCATTATAATGGAGAAAAAGAGGGGTGGTGGTGGTAACAGGCAAAGCTTAAACCATACTTTTATCAGAATTAGCTAACAGAAAGGGGAAGGGGAACTAATAAAAGGGAGGGTATAATAAAAGGGGAAGGTAGTAAAACAGAAGTAAAACACTTGTGAGGAGGGAAAGAGGGAGGGATAAAAGAGAGGGAGATGGATAAACAAGCAAAAAGTATCATGGAGGGAATACACAGTTATCATAACTATAAATGTGAATGGTATGAACTCACTCATAAAATGGAAACAGATAACAGAATGGATTAAAAACCAGAATCCTACAATCTGTTGTTTATAAGAAACACATTTGAAGCAGAGAGATATACAGAGGGTGAAGTAAGGGGCTGGAGAATAATCTATTATATTTCAGTTGAAGCAAAGATAGCAGGGGTAGCAAAAATCTCAGACAAAGCAAAATCAAAAATAGGCCAAATTAAAAGAGATAAAGAAGGAAACTATATCTTGCTGAAGGGTACCATAGACAATGAAGTCATCATTACTAAACATATTTGCACCAAATGGTATAGCTTCTAAATTTTTGAAGGACAAGTTGAATGAATTACAGCAGGAAACAGATAATAAAACTATACTGGGGGGGGGGACCTCAACTTTCCCCTCTCAGAACTAGGTAGGTCTAACCAAACAATAAACAAGAAAGAAGTTAAGAAAGTGAATAAAATTCTGGAAAAGATAGATATAATAGCCTTCTGGAGAGAATTGAGTGGGAAAAGAAAGGAATATACCATTTTCTCAGTAGTATATGGCACCTACACAAAAATTGACCATGTATTTGGACATAAAAACCTCACAACCAAATGCAGAAAAGCAGAAATAGCAAAGGCATTCTTTTCAAATCATAATGCAATAAAAATTACATTCAATAATGGACAATAGAAAGAGAGATTAAAAATTAATTGGAAATTAAATAATCTGATCCTAAAAAGTAAGTCAGTCAAAGAACAAATCATAGCAAAAAATGATAATTTCATTAAAGAAAATGATAACAATGAGACAGCCTACTAAAATGTAGAAGATGCAGCCAAAGAAGTACTTAGGGAGAAATTTATATCTCTAATTGCTTACATCAACAAAATAGAGAAAAAGCAGATCAATGAATTGGTCATGCAACCAAAAAAAAATAGAAAAAGAACAAAGTAAAAATCCTCAATTAAACAACAAATTGGAAATCTTGAAAATCAAAGGAGAGATTAACAAAATTGAAAATAAGAAAACTATTGAACTACTAAATAAAACTAGAAGCTGGTTTTATGAAAAAAATAGATAAACCATTGGTTAATTTGATTTTAAAAAGGAAAGAAGAAAATTGAATCACTAGTATCAAAAATGAAAGGGGTGAATTCACCACCAATGAAGAGGAAATTAAGATAATTGTTAGGAGCTATTTTGCCCAATCATATACCAATAAATTTGACAATATTTGACAATTTGATGATTATCTACAAAAGTATAAATTACCCAAATTAACAGAATAAGAAATAAAATACTTAACCTGATCTTAGAATGGAAAATTGAACAAGCCATCCTAATAAAAAAAAATTCCCAGGACCAGATGGATTCACAAGTGAATTCTACCAAACATTTAAAGAAAAATTAATCCCAATACTATATAAACTATTTGGGAAAATAGGCAAATAAGGAGTCCTACCAAATTCCTTTTATGACAGAAATATGGTGCTGATACCCAAGCCAGGAAGAGCCAAAACAAGGAAAGAAAATTATAGGCATATTTCTCTTGAGTATTGTTGCAAAAATTAAAAAAAAAATACTAGCAAATAGATTACAGCAATATGTCACAAAGATTATACACTATCAGCAGGTGAAGTTTATACCAAGAATGAACAAATATTTCAATATTAGGAAAACTATTAGCATAATTGACTATATCAGTAACAAAACCAACAGAAATCATATGATTATCTTAATAGATGCAGAAAAAAACCTTTGACAAAATACAACATCCATTACTATTAAAAAATACTGGAGTACATAGGAATAAATGGAGCTCATATGATAAGTATAATAAGTAATATTTATTTAAAACCATCAGCAAGCATTATCTGTAATGGGAATAAGCTAGAAACCTTCCCAATACAATCAGGAGTAAAGCAAGGATGCCCATTATCACCTCTATTATTTACTATTGCACTAGAAATGTTAGCTATAGTAATAAGAGAAGAAAAAGAAATTAAAGGAATTAGAAAGGCAATAATGAAACAAAAATATATCACTCTTTGCCGATGATATGACGTTATACTTAGAAAATCAACTAAAAACTACTTGAAATTAATTAACAACTTTAGCAAACTTGCAGGATACAAAATAAACCCACATACATCATCAGTATTTTTATGTATTACCAACAAAGTCCAGCAGCATCAGATAGAAAGAGATATTCCATTTAAAATGAATGTAGAGGGGCAGCTGGGTGGCACAGTAAAGAGAGCACCAACCCTGGAGTCAGGAGGACCTGAGTTCAAATGTGGCCTTAGTAACTTAACACTTACTAGCTATGTGACCTTGGGGAAGTCACTTAACTCACTTTCCCCCTTCAAAACAACAACATAAAATGACTGTAGACAATATAAAATACTTGGTAGTCTACCTGTCGAGACAAACCCAGGAACTATATGAACACAACTGTAAAATGCTTTTCACACAAATAAAGTCAAATCTAAAAAATTGGAAAAATATTAATTACTCATGGGTAGGCCAAGTCAATATAATAAAAATGACAATTCTATCTAAATCTATTTACTCAGTGCCATACCAATCAAACTATCAAAAATTATTTTGTAGAGGTAGAAAAAAACAAAAACTTATCTGGAAGAACAAAAGCTCAATGATATCAAGGGAATCAGTAAAAAAAAATGTGAAAGAAGGTGGTCTAGCCATACTAGATCTCAAATTGTATTATAGAGTAGTAATTATCAAAACATTCTGGAACTGGCTAAGATACAGAGTAGTGGATCAGTAGAATAGATTAAGTACAAATTACAAGATAGTAAATGACCATAGTAATCTAATATATGATAAAGCCAAAGATCCAAACTTTTGGAACAAAAACTCATTATTTGACAAAAACTGCTGGGAAGACTATAAAACAGTATGGTAAAAACTAGGTCTAGACCAACATATCACACCATATACCAAGATATGGTCAAAATGAGTGCAAGATTTGCACCCAAAGAATGATACCATAAGAAAATTATGAGATGGCATAGAATAGTTTACCTGTCAGATTAATGGATAAGGGAAGAATTTAGTAGCAAATAAGATATATAAAGAATTATAGAATGTAAAACAGATAATTTTCATTATATAAAATTAAAAAGTTTTTACACAAACAAAACCAATGCTACCAAAATTATAAGGAAAGCAGAAAACTGGGGCGGGGGGGGGGATTTGCAACAAGTATCTCTGATAAAGGCCTCATTTCTCAAATATATAGAGAACTGGGTCAAATTTATGAAAATGCAAGTCATTCCCCAAATGATAAATGGTCAAGTGATATGAACAGGCAATTTTCAGAAAATAAAATCAAAACAATCTATAGTCATATTAAAAAAATGCTCTAAATCACTATTGATCAGAGAAATGAAAATTAAAACAACTCTGAGTTACCATCTGACACCTATCAGAGCAATTAATATGACATAAGGAAAATGTTGGATGTTAGAGGGGATGTGGAAAAACTGGGACACTGACACATTGTTGGTTATGAGTTACAAACTGATTCAACCATTCTAGAAAACAATTTGGATCTATGCCCAAAAGGCTAAAAAATTGTGCATGCCTTTGGATCCAGCTAATACTACTGCTAGGAATATAACCCAAAGACATACAAAAAAAGGGAAGAGGACCTATTTGTACAAAAATATTTATAGCAGCTCTTTTTGTGGTGCCTAAAAATTGTAAATCTAAGGTATGCACATCAATTGGGGAATGGCTAAACAAACTGTGGTATATGATTGTAATTGAGTATTATTGTTCTATAAGAAATGAAAAGCAGGATGACTTCAGAAAAACCTGGAAAGACTTGCATGAACTGATGCATAGTGATGTGAATAGAACCGGGAGAATGTTGAACACATAAACAGCAGTATTGTTTGATGAAGAACTGTGAATGTCTTAGCTAGTCTCAGCAGTACAGCGATCCAAGACAATCCCAAGGGACTAATGATGAAGCATACTATCCACCTTCAGAGAAAGAACTGATATTGATTAAATACAGACTGAAGCATGCTATTTTTCGCTTTCTTTCAACTTTTTTCTTTTATTCAAGCCTTCTTGTACAAAATTACTAATATGGAAGTGTTTTACATAATTGAACACGTATAGCCTATATCTAATTGCTTACCATCTCTGGTGAGGGAGGAGTGATAGAATTTGGAGCTCAAAACTCTAAATAAAAATGTTAAAAAAAAATTTAATTCTGAGGCAGAGGAAAAGATTTTCAACTAAGGAGATCAGGGATCCATACATAAAGGAAATGACTCCTAAGATGGAAGAGAGGAATCTCAATAAGCAAGAGATAAGTAGGGAGGGAGTCACAGGCTTGGTAAGGTGTGATATAGGCAGTACATTAAGTTCTGAGAACAGGTAGTAGTTCAATTTAGCCAGAACAGAATGACTGAGGGATATAATATGAGATAATTCCATAAAGGTATATTGGAGTCAGATTGTAGAGGGTCTTGAGTGTCAGGCCAAGGAATTTGTGTTTATCCTTATAGGCAAAGGGGAGCCATTGAAGTTTTGTGAGCAGAGGTGTGACATGGTTAGACTATTCCTTTGGAAACTTTTTGGCAGTTGTAGGAAGGCTGGATTAGACATTGGAGACAGAGACGAGTTAGAAGATGTTCTAATAAACAATCTGCGGAAGAAGTGATAGGAACCTGAAATAGAAGGTGGTCACTTGCCTAGCTACTCCATAGAGCAAGGTCATATATCAGGGAAATTTATTTTCCGTGTTTATCTCATTGCCTTCCTGTTTCAAGTTGCCACTACCCTCCTGACCCCATCACCCCACTAGGTAGCTGATACCATCATTGGCACTTGGACTAAAATTTACTCATCTACTCTGCCTGGGCTTTCTCCCCATGTTTACATTTTCTGGTTTGTATCTCTCACCTTGAAAGGAAGAATTTGGCTTGCCAAGAGAGGAAGTTTATTCAATAAAAGAATGGGGCAAAGGGGTATCTTCCGCTGGATGCTGAAATCATATTGTGTTCAGAACCAACTCTGTAAAAGTGGCTTGGGACAGCCACTAACTAATAAACTTTACCATTCATTCTTCTTCACTCCAGTCCCTGTGCCTCCTGACTCCAAGATGCCTGGATTATTCTACCCTCCTCTTTCCTGGGTACATCCCCCCCATTTCAAAATTATGCTGTGGCATTGGGAAGTCCTTAACCTCATTGTCCAAAATTCCTGCTTCTTCAAGCTCTCTAGCACTTGGGAACCCTAGCATGGGGGCAGATTCTGAAGGGCCCCTGAATGGATCAAGCATAAAAGGGTTGTCTGGTGGGAGGGCTTATTGGAGAAACCTCATCAGCAAGAGGATGGAAAGTCTGGAGGTGAGAGAACCTGGATTATTGGGAGGAACTTGGTTGGAAGCTGGTTAATTTGGTTAAACTAGACCTGAGATTTCACTGATATAAGGAACTCTAGATGTGAAAACTCTCTCTACCAATGCAGACCAACATGTAGTGGCAATTTATAGTCCTGGTTCTAAGGCCAGCTCTCTGTGCACCATGACATAGAACTTTTTTTTTTTAAACCAATTGGGGTTAAGTAACTTGCTCAAGGTTACAGTCAGTTATTTCTGGGTGTGGTGCTAAGTATCTGAGCCCAGATTCGATCCCAGGTTATCCTGATTCTGGGGCCAGTGCTCTTACTCACTGAGCCACCTGGCCGCTCTAACATAGAACTTCTTATGAGAAAGTTTAATAGAGTGGAGAGAATGCTGAGTCAAAAAACTCCAACAATCTGGGTTTGAGTATTTGGAAGGTGATCTCAGAGGGAAAGGCACTAGCAACTGGGGACAGGAACAGTTAACTATGTGATCTTTTTCTTCCTTTCTCTGGGGCTGAGTCTTCTCATCTGTAAAATGAGGGGGCTAGACTAGATCAGTGGTCTCCAGAGTTTTCAAATTGTGTGCTCTTTGAGTAAAAAAAAAATTTGAGCATGCCCCTCTAATATGGGTATATTTATTTATAAATTATATACAGATACTACCATAGTAAAAAAATCATGTACGTTATAATACACACATAACACACAAAAATAGAAATTTCAAAAGCATAAAATAAACATTTTATCCTAGAGTCAGTAGGTAGCTGCTAGAGTTTATTGAATAAGGGAGTGACATAAACAGACATGTGCTTTAAGGAAATCATTTTGGCAGTTGTATGGAGGAGAAATAGGACTGGAGAGAGACTCAAAACAGGAAGGCCAGTTGAGAAGCTATTGTTGTAAACTGGGGCAAGTGATTAGAGTCTGAGCTAGAATCCTACCTAAGTGATTTAAAAGAAAGGGCCATATATGAGTTGTGGAAATTAAAAGAACATGATTTGGCAACTAATTGGCTATGTGGGTTGAGTGAGAGTGAGGAGTCAAGGGTGATATCAAGGATGCAGGCCTGGGTGTTTGTAATGTTCTCTCTCTAGTAAAAAGAAATTTGGAAGAGCAGTTGTTTTCAGGGCAAAGATAACATAATGAGATCTGCAAAGGAGATCACAGATCATCCATGCCTGTTCATCTTATGTGATTCACTCTGTCCCACCCAAAATAAAAATGGGACTGGTGAGGTGGAATTCTTATTCACTGGTTACTGTTCTAGAGTATAGAGCCCACCTTCTGAGGGGTACCTACTATAGCCACCAGATCATCTCTAGGACAGGGGAGAGGTTCTTTGGGGGAAAGGGAATTTTTCCAATAGCACCAGTATAACAGTGGCTACTGTGAGTACCCAGTTAACAATCAGGTAATAACTTCCCTGAAGGACCAATATGGTTTTCAAATTTGGGAGATTGGGAATTATCACAGCCTGTGGAGAAAATTGACCAGAGGAATGTTGGGGAATAGGAGGAGGTATAGTTGTACTTGAGATAAGGTCCATGGTATGACCCACCTTCCCAACCTCTAATTAGCTGATCAAATGCTCCCTGGGGGCATGCCCTTCTTCCCAGGCAACCAAGGTCCTCACTTGGAACATTACTTGATCAGATGACCTCTAGGGTCTTCTTCACCTCTGAACTGGATAATAAGTTCCAATATATATGTGAGTATCAAAAAGAATGTGCATATTGATGAGGATGATGGTGGTATGGGAAAAATATCAACCTTGACACTAATTATAGACACTGGAAACTAATAAAGAAGAGAAAGATAACAAGTATAGTCTGTCTGAGTAAAAGCAGTGTTGGGCACAATCATTTATATGACTTGATATTAATGGGATTCATGCCCAGTTACCAGGCATCACAATAGCAGCCATGGGTCTCATAGGTCAGATAAACCAGGCTGGCCATTTTATATGACCCCAATACTAAGCTCTGTTCATGCTCAATCTTCAGCATCTATTGTTTATGTTTCATGGTCATTTGCTTATATCTTAAAACAGTTAGAAAGAACACTGATGAAGTTTGCTGGGGAGACACAGAAGTCAATGTTTCATGTGAAAATGGGCAAGGGGTTTTAGTCAAGGGCTAGAAATGATTTCTTCTTTTCCTTCCTCCTCCTTTTCCTTCTTTCTTCTCTTCCTTCAAACCTCTTTTCCACCTCCTCCCTTACAGCCACCTGTTTTTCATGAAGACCTCTAAGGATTTCCAGGATGGACACATTTGGTATTCCATTTTCAGCCGCTCCCCTCGAAGCTCATTTACAAGAGTTCAGAGGGTGTCCTGTTGCTTCTCTCTGCTCCTCTGCACCATGCTGACCAGCATCATGTTTTGGGGGGTCCCCAAAGATCCAGCTGAGCAGAAAATGGACTTGGGTAATTCCTGCCTGAATGGGGGCTGTAGGCCAGAGGATGGTCAAAATGCCAACATCACTGTCAGCTTTGTCTGTTTTCTCATTATCAACTATCATTAGCATCATGAAGGAACATTTATTAAGCACTTAGTATTTGCCAGACATTGTGCTAATTGTTGGAGATACAGAGAAAAGGCAGAAACATGGTCCCTGCCCTCCAAGAAGTTCACACTTTAATTGGGTAGATAACATGCAAACAACTATATACATACATTCAGTGTAAATGAGAGGTAATTTTAGAGGAAGATACTTGCAGTAAAGGGATGTGGCAGAGCACAGAATAATGATGAGGAAAGGCTATTGGTTGCTTAGATTCTAGGCTTTGGCTGACTCTTGCTTTTAATCTATGACCTCCTCATTGGACTGTGAGAGCTTTGAGAACAGAGACTGTTGTTTTATTTTATGTTAGTTACATTCTAAGTTCCAAACTGTCTCCCTCCCTCCCCAACCCTGCACCAGAGCCTTCTCTATTTGCCACAAATATACATATAGCTATAGATAGATATATGTAAAACCATACTAATCATACTTTTTGCTCTTTTTCTGGAGATGGATAGCATCTTCCTTTGTAGTTGATTTGAGTATTTATAATACTCAAAATAAGTTGTTTTTAGTTATTTATCATTTCATTATTTACAGTTGTTTATACAAAATTCTGCTCATTTCACTCTTCGTTATTTCATGCAAGTCTTGCCATGTTTTTCTAAAATCAGGCAGTACCAGCTATGCTTAATTGACTGATTGGCTTTCTTGTGACTACTCAGGTAAAATTGAATTCACTTGGCAGGAAGTGACGATTGGTTTGGAAAGCTCCCTCCTTATGTTCCCCATCAACCTACTTATTGTTCACATCTTCCGGAATACACGACCTCGGACACCCAAAGAGGAGAAAACTAGGAAGGCTCCTGTGTCTCCACAGCTCCTTCCTTCCCCAGAGGCTGCACAGGAAGCCTTCCTTACGCCTGAGACTGTAGCAAAGGCAAGTTTTCACTCTATATTTTGGGAGTAAAGAGAACAGATCCCCTCTGACTGGGTTTTAATACCATTTTCAAAGAAGAGGAATTGTTCGATGGGGCAAAAAGGCAATGCTTTTGACCAATAAAGGTGCCAGCTTCTCTCACTAGCTGAGGCTGTTGATTACCAGGCTTCTGGGCTGGTATTTCACAAGCTGGCCCATATAGTGTGGAGAAGAGTGAGAACAAGAGAACTTTCAGCCACTCCTTAAGGAAAGAGAGTAAGAACAGGCATTTATTGCTATGTGCTAGACTCTATGCTAAGCACTTTACAAATATTATCTTGTTTGATGCTCACAACAACCCCAAAAGGTAGGTGCTATTATTATCCCTATTTTACAGTTGATGAAACTGAGGCAGACAGAGGGTTAAGTGACTTTCCAGGGTCACACACAGGGTCACATTTGAACTCAGATTTTCCTGACTCCAGGAACAGCGTTCTGTCCACAGTGCCATCTAATGCAGACACACAACAGAGATGAGGATGCAGAAACAGACCTAGGGAAGCAAACTCTACAGAGCAAAATTGTTTGACCAAGGTGAAATCTCATGTATCTTGTTCTTCCTTCTCCTGACATAATTCTGCAATATAGGCAAAAGTTTAGAAACATTAGCTCCGAAGCCTGGTCTAGCTATGCTTCTATAAACTGCCTATGGGCTACTTCAAGGGGTAGAAAGATTGGGTGCCCTTTTCAGGGCTATTGATGTCAGTTTCTGTCTTCCTGATGCACAGATCAACTCCCTTCCTGATTCTCTTGGCATGTAGCCTTGCAGAAGTCCTGAGGGTCCCAAACCACTGCTGATTTTGGAGGTCCTTATACCCAGAATAAAAAAGAAAATTAACGAACAGAGAGTACCCAAAAATACAGACTATCATTTGATTTTTTAATTATATGTTTTAATAGACTCTGTCCTTACCAACATGCTAATACTTGAGGGTAAAATCTAATTTTTTGTGCAATCTCCCACATATTGTTAAGTATGACAAGTTCACTGTGCTGCAGTGTGATATAATGGTACAGCACTGGATTTGAAGTCAGGAAAGCCTGTATTCAAATCCTATCTTAGATACCTAATAGTATACAGCCCCAGGAAAGTCACATAATCTCTGTTTGCCTCAATTTCTTCATCTATAAAATGAGAGGTAATAATTGCAACTGCCTCCCGGTGGTGTTGTGAGAATCAAATGAGATGACAACTATAAAGTGCTCAGCACGAAGCCTGACACCTAGTAAGTGCTATGAAAATGTCAGCACCCATTCTGTCACTACAAGGGCAGAGGAGGCCTTATGGGATGAACTGCAGGTCCCTGTAGGAGACCAGTGTTTTTGTTTTTTCAACTTGCAGGATATTTGGAGAATTGTCAGTTCACTGCTTAAAACTCTGAAGATTTCATCACCTGCTTCAGGCTTAGATCTGGGGAAATCAATGGATATCAATAAACTATTGGCTTTAATAGAAGAGGTCATTTGCCCACAGAACAAAACTGGAAAGGATTTTAATGGGGAGAGCAAGAAGAAAGATGATGTCTCCATTCTCACCCTTAGAACAGTCAACTTAAAAGGTAAGTTGCAAGAAGAATAAGTCTCTTATAGCTTCTGTGATCAGCTATTAGATGTGATCTCCAAACTTTCATTCTTTTTGGAATAAAGCAGAAGCATCTCTTGTTGCTTCCCTTTCAACTTCTGAACAGTGACCCAGTCCAGATTTGTTCACATCCTTCAAGGCTTCGAGTCCAACCTTGTCTTTCTTTCATCAGATGACCTCACTTCCTAATTACTGAGAGGATTAAGGCCATTCATTGCCTGTACCCTCACTTTCCTTTCCCACCAAATTCCTCTACCCAGACCCTCTGAAGCCATACATTCATCAAAGTCACAGATTTTTTTCTATATTGAATCCATTTTCTGCTGCTTTCTTTCCACATCAGAAGAAAAGATATCCTTTCTCTTTGCGAAAACTAACTCCTCTACCTCCCCGCTCTATCCCAGGGTCTTCATTTTCTAGAGCCTAGAATCTAGGCTCTCTAGTGTGTCTACTCTCCCAAACTCTTCTCTCATAGTGATATCTGCCTGATAGATATCTTCACTTGTGTGTCTAACCAGCTTCCCAAACTCAACAGGTCCAAAACAGACTTTATCATGTGTCCCACTAAATCAATGCCTTCTGCCAGATTTCTTGTACAGGACTTGTGTAGATAGCAGCACCACCCTTGCCATCCAGGCTCAAAGACTTAGTTATTTGACTCCTTTATCTTCCTCCTCCATAACAAGTCAGTCATCAAGTCAACTGTGATTTTTCCTGCCAGATGTGTCTTATATTTGTCTCCTCTTTTCTATTCCTATTGCTTTCAAGACCAGAAAGTCCAGGCTTTTACACCAATATTACCATAGCAGTTTCCAAGTTGGCCTACTTACTCCAAGGCCAACCTTCACCTAAGGGTGAAGGTGGAGACATTCTTTTTTTTCCTGTCCTCATTAAAATCCTTTCCAGTTTTGTTCTGTGGGCAAATTATGTCTGACAGTAATATGAGCAAGCCATGCCCAGGAGGTAAGGTCAGTGTAGTTGTTACCTGCTTACCCCCATTGCTGATCTTTTTGTATGTAGATACAAACAGCAAAGGCCTAATGGGATTTTGTTGTATACCATTGCACAATAAAGGGAGTAGAATGAAATTATGATGAAAAGATAGGTTAAAGCCAAAGTGTTTAGGCATTTAATGCCAGGATTAGGGCTTCCATGATGCCATCCCAGAAGCTTTCATTCACTAAATAGTGGGTACTCAGTAAATGTTTGTGGAATATATATATCTGAGTCTCCAAGAGAAGAACATATTGCTTTCCTTAGTATATGGGGTATGCCAGCCTGCCATACACAGGGATAGGTCTGGTCTCCCTGGAAAATGCACATGGTAGGAGTGAGGGAGATTGCCTAACAACTTTCAGGAGCAACAGAAGGGAGGAGGGCAATGGTATTAAATGGAATAAGACCAAGGAAGAGCTAAACACAAATCTCGAGCCAGAGGAGGGAAGAAGATTGAGATGATACACAGAACCTAGATCTCATTTCTCAGAAGGTGGGAATGGAGTAAATGTAAAAAAAAATGATAGATACAAAGGAGAGGTATTAGTTTTTTAAGTTGGCCCCAAAGGACAGAACTAGAAACATCTAACTAGTAGGAGATGGAAACCAGAAGATTTAGGCTCTATATAAGGTAAAACTTGATAGCAATTAGAACCATTTCATTGTAGAAGAGGTTGCCTCAAGAGGTAGTACATTTCCTGTCACTGGAGGTCTTTGAGTGGGTGCTGGCCAACCAATCACTTATCATACATGGTGAACAGATTTTTGTTCAGGTATTGGTTGGGTTAGATTAATTATGAAACCCTTTCTATCTTAGAGATTCTGATTCTGTGGAAAGTTAAAAATAAAACAGGGAGGAAAAGTTCCAATCAAGTTTTTGTTTTCTTGCTGAAAGTGATCTTAGAAGAAGAAAAAGGCCTTTGCCCCTTCCCCATTTGCTTCTCTTCAAAGGGAGGTCAATCTTCTAGACAAAGGACACTGCATAGGGCTGTCCAAGGACAGTGTCCAAAGGACACTGCATAAGGCTATCCACTTGTCACCCAGATCTAATAGCCTGGTGCAAATAGCAAATGTCCACATAGCCAATTTGAAAATATAATTATTGACTCACTGGGGATGGGTCCAAAGATACTGTTTGGAATGACTCAGATTCTGGTAATCAGGTTGGAGACTGTGGTCAGTTTAGGCTAGGAAAACTTATGATGGCTTATTATCATCCTTCCAGGAAAAATGAAGGGACGTTGTGTAGATGAATAGTTATAGAATTGGTACTGGAAAGGGATCTTAGATGTCATCCAATCCATTTTCCAGATTATCTGCCCAAAATCATGTAAGTAGTAAGAGAGCTGAGATTTGAACTCAGGATTTCAAATTCTACATCCAATCCTCTTAAAACTATGCCATATAGGCAGACCAGTTTTTATAATCTATTTTCTTCATAGAATTCAGGTACAAACACTACATATTTATGGCCCATAAAAACAAATGGTCCCTTCTTTTGTCTTTGCTGGTATTCCATCTCCTACCATTATGGCTAGAGTTCCTTCTACCACCTGTTGCGAAAAGCTTGGACTCCAAATTGTGGTTTTGGTCATGTGACCAAGAAGATGGTAGACATTTTCTCTGACCTCTCAAACCTCTCTAAAATAGGAATCACATAGAAGTGATGAAGCACTTTCAGTTTTGTCTGTGGTCTAAAACACCAAGGACCCAAATGAGGTAAAAACACAATGAACTAACAGCAAAGAAGAAAAATCCCAAGCTCAATCGCTCAGGACTGCTATATCACCTCCCCACTGTGTGGGCAGGACTGCATAAGCAGACGCACTCACTTGCAACAAAAATCAACTCTACACTTCCTGGTGCTTAGGAATACCAAAAGTCAAAAGCTTGCTCTGGCTAGGACAGCAGTGTGGTAGCACTCTCTACTTCAACAGAGCTCAATCAGAGAACTGAGGAACAAAAGGAGCAGGGCATACATCTGTATGACTGTGTGGCCCCCCCATTAAGCCTGAGGGAAAGAGCCCAGCATCCAGCTGGTGGTAATTCTGACCCTTTGCCAAAGAATGAGGCTGGTGAAATATGAATTGCCCAGCATTGGAGGAAGCTGAGCCAGCTTTGAGGTTCAGCCCTACGGGGAAGGAGTGAGAAAATGAGTAATATCCCTGCTCATCTCATAAAGGTAGAATGAGGACACATCAGAATTTCAAAAAAGGAAAGACAGTTAATATGACATATACCTGAAAAGGCAGGCCCACTATAAGATAACCTAACACTAGTCCTCCAGCCTTAGCTTAAAGACCTCCATGAAAGGGAATGCACTACTTCCAAAAGCTGATCTTTCCACTTCTGCATCATTCTAATGGCTAGAAAGTTTATCCTTAAGACAAACAAAAATTTGTTTTTTTGTGCCATCCAACCATTGATCCTTATTCTCTTCATTTAGGAAATTTACTCAGAAATTTATTCCATCTTCCATATAAATGCTCTTCAAATATTTGAAGACAGTTGTCACATCCTTAATGAGTCTTCTCTTCTCAATACCTAGTTCCAGACTATCTCCATAGAACTTAAACTTGAACTTTAACACCCTCCTAGCTGCCCATCTCAGGACCCTCCTTTCTAAAATGCAATGCTTAGAACTGAGCACCGTATTTCAGACACAGCTTGATCAGGGGAGATTACAGACGACCATTACCTCTATGCTTCTTGAGTGTAACCCAAGGTCAAGTTAGTTTTATTCATTGCCATTTCACATTGTTGACTTATATTGAGCTTATAGTTTGCTAAGACACCTGGATCTTTTTCATATGAACTATTTCTTTCCCTTTCTTATATTTGTGAAGTAATTTTTTTAATCCAAGTATAAGACTACATTTATCCCTACTAAATTCTATCTTAATAAATCTTATTTTGGATCCTGATTCTGGCATTTAGTAAATGTAATTGTAAATATAATAAATAAATGTAAATATGATATAGTGTAATATAAATGTAAAAATACTTTGAAAATTATGAAACTCTTGGATGCACACACATTTTGTCCAAGGTTGTTTTGATTGGCAAATGGTACTAAATATGTATATTATATTGTACATACATATATGTGCGTGATATAGACATATTATAGATCTATGAAAGGCAAGATAATATAGTGGATAGAGAGATGACCTCAGAACCAGGAAGACCTGGGTTCAAGTCCCTCCTCTGACACATAATGGCTATGTGACCCCGGATAGGTCACTTAACTTGTTTCTTATTTGCTCTAGGCATTCTTTAAGACAATAAGTTGCAGGAAAAGTGCTGAACTGAATTGGTAGAGAGAATGTCTCTGTATCAACTAAATCACAGATCTGCTCCCTATCATGCTTAACTGTTTCAACCTTTGGATAATGATGGCTTCTATTTTGCTAGCCCATATTTCTGGACCTTGAACATGTACATTCTGTTTCTGTGACACCTCTTCCCCACCCCCAACTTCTACTGTTATTGCCTGGTGATGTTTTACCCTTTGGTTTTTTCTGGGCCCTCACCCCTGTACTACACATTGGCCCTGCCCAGACCAACCAACCCTGCCAATATGCACGACCATTCTATGGAAAGCTCTAACTACATCCTATTAACAATCCAGTCCTAAGGCCAAGGAAGCAATATACCCATGGTATCCTATATTCAGAGTTAGTCCTTGAAGTAGCAGGGAGTTTGGAGGATTAGGGGACAGTAAAGAACAATTTCCTTTTTATGTCTGTCCATCTACTGGCATGTTTTTTCTCTGTCACCCAGAGCAAACCAGAATCCCCAGAATCAAGAAGGAGATGAAGAATTGGCTCCAGAGCAGTGATTACAGTCATCATCTCTTTATGCATCTTCAACACGTAGAGAAAGAACTTGAATTTCTGGGGCCTCATGGTTTCCAGGATCCTAAGAGCCATGCCCAGGCAATGGTGCAGGTCCAGACCCTGAAAAGCCTTCTGGGGAGCCAGGATAGTTCCCAGGAACCAGCCAGTATGAGGTAACCTTGGATCAGGCTGATTCTGCCTTAGGAGACAGTATGGAACCTACCTCCCACCTGACCCAGCCTGGCCCAGCTGGTAGCTACTGCATAGAGGGAGGAGGTGGCCCTTTTGGGAAGTACTCCTGGTCACATTTACTCAGATTCACCCCCTGCATCTCTGCCAATCTCATCTTCTTAGTCCTCCTGAGAGAAAGAGTTCATAAGTTCTATGTCTCTCAGGTCAAAAAATCTCTCATTGGATCTGCTGGGCAGAGTTCCTCATCACATTTACCCAGATTCACCCCTACCCCTTTCCCAGCCCTACCCTCTTAGTCCTCCTGAGAGGAAGATTCCAGAAAAAGGCTTTTTTGTCTCTCTGTAAGACTTCTCCATCTGACTGACAACAACATCTAGACCTTTACAGCCTGAGAAAAGAGTCAGTTAATCAACTCCTTTGGGCTCCTTTCCAGGAGGAAAGGCCATCCTCTAGTCCTTAATTTCTCAGGGGATCATCTAAGCCTTTAGGTATTTTGAATCTAAAGGCTTGCTGTGTATGGTACAGGGCTTTTTGGAAGAGTGGTGATAGAATAGAAACTGCCCACCCCAACCCTACAAGGAAAGAAAATCTGAAAAAAAGACTAAAAATAATTTTCCTTACTCATTATGGAAACCAAATTCACTTTTAGGCCAAGGGCCTTTTAAAATGGAGATATTACCCTGAGTTTAACAATTGCCAGAAATAGTCCTACCCAACTAATTGATGGGCCTTATATCTGCCTCTAAGGACAAAGTAGAATTTTCCTCAGAGGGCTAAACTCTGTGTTGTCCCCTCCCCCTCTCTCCTCTCACTTCTCCTTCTCCTTCTCCTTCTCTTCTTTCCCTTTCTTAGAGTCCAGTCCAAAGTGAGCATCTTTGGGTCCAGCAAGCAAGGCTCTGCTGGCCCAGGCCTACCCTGGTGGTTTGCCCTCGTTGGCTGGCTGCTTGTCGTGAGCACCAGTGGTGTTGCAGCCTTCTTTACCATGCTGTATGGGCTGCACTATGGGAAAGACAACTCCATCAAATGGCTTCTTTCCATGGCAGTCTCATTTGTGGAAAGTGTTTTTATCACCCAACCCCTGAAGGTAATGTTTCCTACAGTCTCCCAGGGCCTGACTTCTACTTCCTGCCACCTACTTGAATGGGTTTCAATTAGGTCAGTTTCCATGTGGGATCAATGTGTTTCCTGAGAAGACAGACACCAGGTATAACATCATGAAAAGTCTCAAAGCCAGCTTTTCAGTACCATTCTATTGTGATCATTTCTCCGAAGTCAATGAATGAATGAAAAGTGAGTTTTAAAATACATTGAGCACTTACTAATAAGCTTTTGGGATACAAAGAGATAAGTAAAAGAGCCCTTGCTCTCAAGGAGCTCATATTCTAATTGAAGAGACAACACATATAAGAGGTTTCAGGTGCAGGGAGGATAGCAAGGCCCAGGAGTGCTTAGGGCACCCCAACAAGTCTGACGGTAATGTTCATGGGGTCTAGAGGACAAATGTTAAGGCCCAGGGGATCTTAGGACTCAGTGGCAAAGCAGATGCTAAAACCTGGTGGTCCTCCATCTTACCAAAAAGATTGTAGCTGGTGACTCTCTATTTATCTAAGCAATCTGAGTGGACGTCTGTCCACATCATTGCCTCTTAACTATAAGTGTGGTGTTTTCTGTTTTGCTCACTTTAATGTATTTCAACAAATTTATTAAGCATCAGTCAATCAGTAGGTATTAAAGCTTCTAATTTGTGCAAGATCCTAGAGATACAATGATTAAAAAAAAAAGTCCTATAAGTCCTGTGTCCTTAAGTTGCATACATTCTACTATGAGAAAATAATATGTACTCAAAAAAGGTTTAATTCAGGGGCAGCTAGGTGGTGCAGTGAAGGCCCTGGAGTCAGGAGGACCTGAGTTCAAATCCAACTTCAGACATTTAACGCTTACTAGCTGTGTGACCTTGGGAAAGTCACTTAACCCCAACTGTTTTGCATTCCCCCCTCTAAAAAAAATGCAAAAGAATAAAGGTTTAATGGTAAGGTAAGGAGTTATGGAAACAAAAGATAAATTCAGACAGAATCATCTAGGAAGATTTGAGGAAAGAGAGGTCATTTTCAGCTGTGAGGATTAGTGTTCTTCATGGAGAAGGTATCTCCTGATCTGGGCCTTGAAGGAAGAAAAGGATTTGTAGAGGCCCATATGAAGAAGGAGTATGTTTCAGGCAAGGAGAGTGGCTTAGGCAAATATTTTGAAGAAGGAAATAGAAGGGTAAGATAGTTACACTATTATACACCAAGTCACATGAAGAAAATATAGAGATTGCCCAGGTTGGTGGGACCTTGTGCCTCCCTCACAACAGAGATAGGAGGAGAAGAGATCTGAAGTCAATATCTGGGCCAGTGTAAACAAAACGGGCCCTGTGAGTCTTAGCATCCATAGCTGGTGGTCCTCAGTAGAATGTAAGTTCCTTGAGGGTAGACAGTTTTGTTTTTGTCATTTTTGTCCCTGGAACCTAGCATAGTACATGGCATACTTTATTAATTTTTATTGAATTGAATTAAATTTCAGGTCCTGGGATTTGCTGCCTTCTTTGCCCTAGTCTTGAAGAAAGTAGATCAAGAGGAAGACTATTCAGCACCTATGGTTGGACACCTATGTGGCCCAGGTAATAAGTGGGAGCATGGTGAAAACTCCCCTGGTGTAGCCTTCATTCTGTAGTTTTCAGGGACTTTGCCTCCCCACTCCTGGAGCTAAAGTCATCTTGTGTTATTGCACATACTGATTCAAAAGAAATAATTATTCCTTTGCCTCATATGACATTCATTTGTTCAACAGAAGTAGACTTTTCTTCACCAAAGTAACTCCCTTAGTTAGGTGAAGAGCTTCAAAGGCTGTATTCCAATGTCACCAAGTTGTTGTGTAACTCACCGGCCTCTCTGAGCCTCACTTGTCCTGGCTATAATATGACTGGACATAATCATAGTATCACAATATCATATGTGTAAGGACAGAAGGAACCTCAGAGGTCACCTAGTACAACATACTCATTTTACAGATGAGAGAACTAAGGCACAGAGAGGTTAGGTAATTTTTTCAAGGTCACACCAGTGATTAGGTCCTCTTAACTCCAAACCCAGCTCTTTTCCACTTATTCCATTTGGTTCCAGAGAAGAGAGTTAGGAGCAGTGAGTGCGAGTTGTAGAAAGACAGATTTAGGCTCTATGTTGTTAAGTTGTTTTCAAGTTGGGTCCATTTGGGTTTTTTGGTTTTTGTTTTGGTTTTTTTTGGCAAAGATACTAACACGGTTTGCCATTTTCTTCTCCAGCTCATTTAAAGATGAGGAGCTGAGGCAAACAGGGCTAAGTGATTTGCCCAAGGTCACACAGATAGTAAGTGTGTGAAGCCAGATTTGAACCCACAAAGATGAGTCTTTCTGGTTCTGATCCCAGGGTTCTATCCACTATACCACCTAGATGCCCTCTGAACAATTAAAGCTGTTCAAAGGTGGAATGAGCTATGTATTAGCAACCACACTAGCACACAGGGTGGGCTGCTAGCACAGGTTCTTTTGATCTACTTTGTATAGAAAAGACAGCTTTAAAGGGGTTAACAATCCTATTTTAATTACAGAGAAAGAAGTGAGGATAGAAAATACAAGCAGAACAATTAGCACAAAGACCATCAAACAGGGCTCCAGCTATCTGAACATAGCAATACTGCTATACACTTGACATACATCACTGGATGGAGGGAGCACAGACATCTAAGCAGTTGGGAGGTGGGGAGGTCTGAACATACAGCTACTGGGAGTCTCAACCAGGAAATCAAAGATCCTTGTTGTGAGCGAACCCCCAAAGCAAAATGCCAACCTCCCAGAATATATAACAAAGACTGGTCCCTGATTGGCCCAGAGCCAGAAGATACAAAACTTGCTTGACTCAGCACAGCTGTGAATTATCATGGTTCAGAGGAGATTAATCCTTCAGATGTTCACAATTTAGCCTGAGCCTGGGACATTGAACTCCAACCACAAAAAGAAAAAACCCACAAAAATCCTACCTTGCTTGTGCTCTCAGCTGTCTCAGAAGGTAGCGGATTTGTCAATAAAGTCTTCAATCAAAAGACTTGAGTTTGAATTTAGAATATGCTACTTACCTGCCAGATGACCTTAAGCTTAAGTTCCCCTCTCTGGGCCTCAGTTTCTTCATCTGTAAAATGAGGGGCTTGGATTAAATCAGTGGTTTTCAAATTTGCTGGTCTTAGAGCCCCTGTACACTCTTAAGAATTTTTGAAGATTTCAAAAAGTTTTTTGTTTATCACTGTCATATTTATAAATATTCACATTAGAAATAAAAACTGGGGTGGCAAGGTGGCACAGTGAATAGAGTGCCAGCCCTGGAGTCAGGAGGACCTAAGTTCAAATTTGACCTCAGACACTTGACACACTTACTAGCTATTTGACTTTGGGTAAGTCACTTAACCCCAATTGCCCGCCAAAAAGAAAGAAAGAAAGAAAAACTAATAAATTTTAAAATATTTAATTCATTTAAAAATAACAATAAACTCATTATATCTTAACATAAATAAAATGCTAATGAAAAATAACGAAATTTTACAAAACAAAAAATTAGTGAAAAGAGTAGCATTGTTATATTTTTGCAAATCTATCTCTGGCTAAATAGAAAATAGTTGTATTGTCCCTGCTTCTGCAGGGAGTTGAGGACAATGCTTCTGCATCCAGTCTGTTGCAATATATTGTTTTGGTTGTGTATAAAGAAATTTTGGCCTCACGCAGATATGTAGTTGGACAAGGGAGGAATATTTTAATAGGCAAATAACATCTTAGTATTGTTATAAAAATAGTTTTGTCTTCAAACGCTCCCTGAAAGGGTGTTAGGACAACTAGGAGTCCTCAGAACACACTTTGAAAACTGCTGGTTTAAATGTTTACTAAGGTCCATTTGGACTTTAAGGGTTTGAAATTCAACAACTCCTGGAGAATGGCTTTAGCAAGGGGGAAGGAAGAGTTGCTGTTCCTACTGCAGTGACTCACAGTTTCCAGGGAACTTCCCTGTTATTCCTGGATAGATATCTCCCACCCAACAAGGTGTGAGGAGAAAGGATCTGGCAGAATTATCTAGAAGCCTAGAAGTTACCAAGCACCTACTGTTTCCTAGTAAAATTAGTCAACAATCATTTATTAAGCATTTACTAAGTTCTAGGTCCTGTCCTAAGTGTTACGAATATAGAGAAAGGTGAAAACAGTCTCCAGCTTAGTAAAAGATACCAGAAAAGAGAGGGCTAATCGTTTCTTGGACACTTACAGGAATGCATCAGAGTGTGAGGAAGAAAGAAATGGATTTGGAGTCAAAAGACTCTAGTTCAAGTCCTGGGTCTGCCACTCACTAGTTGATAAATTAGCAATAAATTATAATAAATACTTGTTGATGGCTTGTTGCCTGGCTGATTAGCTAGTTGTATGACCTGGGGCAACTCTGAGATCTTTGGCTTCCTCATCAGTAGAGTAACAATCTCTGTCTTGCCTCCCTCACAGATTGTGATAAGGATCAAATAAAAGGATAGGAAATAGGTTGGACAGGATGGGATTATAGACACAGAGCTAGAAGGGACCATAAAGATCTAATCCAACACCTTCATTTTATTAGAGGCAGCAACTAAGACCCAAAGAGATTGTGTCTTATGCAAGATCACACTGGTAATGACAGAGTTGAGATCCACTCAGGTTCTGACTCCAAGTTCCTGTTCTTTTCATGGCACCACACTGCATATGAAGTGCTATATATGTATGCCATGCTAGCAATCAACCATTTAGCATTTATTAAGGACCTACTGTGTGCCATGCTGGTCCTATACTAAGTACTGGGGATAAAATGAAAGGAAAAAACCCCAAACAAACAAAAACTTCTTCTTAAGGTGTTCATAATCTTTTACTCTACCATCTTGGCTCTTTCCCCAAGGAACTCATAACGTAAGGGGGAAACAACATGTGAACAAACAAGATATATTCAGGGTAAATAGGGGTTAGTCTCAGAGGGATAGCACTAAGATTAAGGAGGATTGGGAAAGACTCCTTGCAGAAGGTGAAACTTAGTTGAGAATTGAAGGAAGTCAGGGAAGCCAAGGAATGAAGATGAGGAGAGAGGGAGTTCGAGTGTGAAGGACAGCCAGGGAAAATGTCTGGGAGTGAGGAGATGGAATGTTGTTCCTGAGGAGCATCAAGATCAGTATCACTGGATCACAGAGTACGTTGAGGGGCCTAAGATTACTCTAACAGTCTCATTGAATCTTATGCTCATAGAAACTGATATACCCTTCCCCTCCTGGACCTATAGGTCTGAATCTGAATGTAGAACATTATAGGGCATACTTCCTCTGACCCCAAGGAAGGACCAGGCATGGCATGGGATAGACCCAAGAGCCTTCTGTGAGACGCTGTGTCTGGGACACTGGCCAAGTAGCTTGGTCTAGGTAAGACCAACCTATAGCGCAATAGTTCTCTATGAAAACTTCTCAGAAAACAGAAAGACACAGTGAGAGGCAAGGATTCTTCAGAACAAGCAGAAACCTTTGAGTTTACACATAGCCTTTATCTTGAAAGCTCATTTTGCTTGATGCAAAGACCAATGAACTTGACTCAGCCCTAGAGACTGGGACAGGTCTTTCCTTGAGTAGAGATTGAGGAAGAACCCCAACCAGACTCTGTCTAAGATTTTCCAATCCTCTTTGTCAGGAACCTAGACAGAAGGCAGAATCATGGGGTTTTCCCAAGGGAGTGCTATCTAAAGTAATTGTCACCCCACAAAGGCTGAGATGCCAGCTCCCTAACTATAAGTTCTACAAGATTTCTTGATTAGAATCCTCCATTATTCAGCTGGCCATAAGCATGTGTGCCCCAGACATGGGTTTGGGATCCCACCAACATTTCTCTTCTATTGCAGTTTCCGTATAACTGATTAAAGAGACTGCAGGAGAAAAGATCTCTGGCCTAAAGGGTGCCACTGTCTTTTGCATTGACAGATTCAGATATTTTCTTCCGAGCCCGTAGGGACAGTCAAAGTGGCATCTACCAACCCCCTCTTGATGCTGATGTTGAGAAGATGAAGAAGAATCGCCTCAAGGAACAGAGAGCATTTGCCTTAATTCGAGAAATATTGGGTAAGGTCTCTCCTTAGCTGATTTCCTTTTTCATTTGTTTCCCAGTTGGGCCAACCCTTCCCTCCAACCTAAAGCCTGTCCAGGTGTCCAAGAGAAGAATTGTAGTGGTGGGAATGGTAAGGAGGTAGTAGAGGCATTATGAAGGAAGAATCAACAAGATTTGGTCACTATTGGGAGGGCTGGGGAGGGATGAATCATATATTCAATTCATTTAAACCAATACTTATTAATTACATTCTACTCATGCAGTTTCCTGTGCTCACTGCTGGGGATATAGCTAGATATAACACAGACTCTGTTCTCAAGGAATTTGTAATCTAACAGAGGAAAAGACATGTACACAAATAAATGTCATGCAGAAAAGTGAATGAGTGGTTGATTACTTGAATTTTTTATGAGGGCCTTGTTTTTCTTTGAGGGGATAGGATAATCAATTTGAGGTATAGGATAATCAATTTTTGTTAATTTTTTTAAAAATGATTTAATTTTAAAATAAATGAATGAATGAATCAGGTATGGAGAGTGAAATGAGCACAAAGGAAAGAACCAGACCAAGTGCTATGAGAAATATAAAGGAGGAAGATGTCCGTTTCAGCTGCAGGGTGGAGTTGGAAGGCTTTATGGAGATGCAGTTGAGTTTGACCTTAATGGCCAAAGTTTTGCAGTCAGGAGAATGGTGGTGCCTTTGGTAGATATAATAGTCTTAAGGGGAAGACATTTGTGTGAGGTCAGTCATCTCTTAGACCATGAGAGAGGTTCATTTGGGAGGCTCACAAATTTCTTCTTAACAGACCTATTTCTTCTTTTCTAGCTTACATAGGGTTCTTATGGATGCTTTTGCTGGTTGCTTATGGACAGAGGGACCCCAATGCCTACTATTTCAATAGGCACCTGGAGAACAGCTTCTGCGCAGGACTGGATGGTGTGCTTAGTTTCCAGGAATTTTTTGTGTGGGCCAACACCACGTTAGTGAGCAACTTGTATGGTTCATATCCAGGTAAAGAAAATGTTCTTTCCTCTTTCCCTTCATTTGTCCTTTTCCTCTATCCTTCCCTGAAGTCCCTTTAGTCCAACCCCCTCATTTTACAGATGAAAAAACTGAGATTCAGAGAATTTGAAGGACTTGCTCAAGGTAAGTTCTTGCTTTATCAAATCAAATGTAAATGTAGTCAAAAAACAAGCCAGTGGGATCTTATATTCCTTACATCTTTCAGTCAGTAATGTGATAGTGAAGAGGTGGTCTAACCAAAATATCACTTGTGAAATTCTGCTTATTCCTCTATAAATGCATTCAGCAAGGATAACCTCAATATCTACATAGATTAGTCTCTTTTTTATATAGATGGCAAATTAGACAAGCTTCAGCAGTTATGGGTTATTCTTTTGGTCTCCTTCTGGGGGCAAATATGAAGTCTATTTCTTTCATAGCTTTGGAACTTCCTCTGATTCTGAAACCTTGAGAATCATTCCCTCAATACCCTCAGAATTATGACACTTCCAGCACAGACTCCTCTGAGTATATACTTGCTTTAGTATATTTTTTAGTGTCATTTCTATTCCCTCTACAAGTATATCTAGGACTCTGCTGTTGGGTTTAAATGTGGTGCTTCTGTTAGGGTTGAACATTAGCTCCCCTCAGCCCCATTGACAAAGAAAAGTGAGTTGATGTCACAAGCTGGGCTCTGGGATCCAGTGTGTGGAGTGATGGGTCAGTAAAGTCATGGACTCATAGCTGCCTCTCAGTGAATGGGTTACTTAAACCCAGTTGACTTTCCTGTTCAGGCTTTATTACAGATGGAAACTCAAAGCTGGTTGGCAGTGCACAGATCCGTCAAGTCAGAATCCGCAATAACTCCTGCCCTGTCACCCAGGAGCTGTGGGCTTCTCTTCATGAGTGTCATGCACCATATTCGCTGGAGGCTGAAGACATGTCTGACTATGGTGAAGGTTGGAATAGCTCTGCTTGCAATGAAAGCTCTAGCCTTTCCCAGGCCTGGCAGTATCAAAGCCAGACCCACCTACGAGGTCAACCTGTCTGGGGCAAACTCACAGTCTATCGGGGAGGAGGATATGTAATACATCTGGGAACAGATTCAAAGAACGCATCAAGGTAGTGTCTACAAAGTCTTATCTTTTTTTTTTTTTTTTGCTTTTTGGAGGGCAACTGGGGTTAAGCGATTTGCCCAAGGTTACACAGCTAGTAAATGTGTCAAGTGTCTGAGGCCAAATTTGAACTCAGGTCTTCCTGACTTCAGGGCCAGTGCTCTATTCACTGTGCCACCTAGCCACCCCATACAAAGTCTTATCTAACCATGATTCATTACAGCTAAAAGAGGTCCCAAAGAAATTCTCATCCAACACCTTTATTTTTCAGAGGAGGAAACTGAGGTCCAGAGAGGGCCAGGGACTTACCTATAGCCACAAAGCTGTTTAGTGACAAAGTTGAGCCTAGAACTCAGGTCTCCTGATTTCTAATCACGTCCTCTTTCCATGCCACTGCCATGCTCAGTCATGCTGTTATATCCCTTTGTCAAAACATTTGGGCACTTTGATACCTTTTAGATCTGTTTAATGACAAAACAGTTCACTGGCACAAAAACTCAATCTGAGTATGCAGACAAGAAAGAAGGCCAATGTCAAGACCTCCATTGTTTCTGCCCAGTAGCTATATCTGTACCATAATTGTCATGGAAATGGCTCTATGGTTCTCTACTAAACCTGAAGATGCTAGACATTACATTTAGTGTCTAATATACAGCCATCTTAAGGCCCCTTGGTAAATCTCCAAACTGTGATGAGTAGCTTATTGGTGTTGGACATACACCAATATGGCCATTGGCTTTGTGGTCTACTGGGAAAGGGACTAGATTTGGAGTCAGAAGACTGAGTTCACTTTCTTGTACTCCTTCTTACCACTTGTTTGATCTTAGGGAAATCCCAGGCCAATTTTAGCATTTATAAATTGAAAGAACCACATGAGATAACCTGTAAGAGGTTCATTGTATTGTGAGTTCCTCAGGACAGGTACTGTCTTTTGCCTTTCTTACTTTCCCCAGCCCTAATGCACTAAATAGGTGCTTAATAAATGCTTATGGACTGACTCTAAGATCTCTCCTATCTCTAAATCTTATGATCTTTTGATTCTAAGATATCCCCTTCCAACCCAGGCCTAGAATGAAGACCTTAGAAAAGAAAGCAGGTTGGCTCACTCTTTCTGGGATCTGATCCTGGAGCCTAATATAATTTGTCTGTACTCCAGCTCTCCTGAATCCAGAACCTGACTCCCTAGAGTTTAGAATAGGAGCAAACTCCTAGAGTTGTGGAGAGGTGGAAGGGTAAGGATTGGGACAGTCGGGGCATCTCTTGGCTGTCACATTGGTGATTTTCATTCCTAAATGTGCTATGACACAAATTGTAGAAGTCATCTATAAAACTGGAAGCCCCAAGGTGTCACTTAGGCTATATCCTAAGAAGTCAAAGGGCATCATCAATTGACAGGACCTACCAAAGTAGTTGGTTATATAAACTATGTCTGAACTTTTTAATCCTGTTATTTTAGATGCCATGGGATAACCTTTAGATAACCTTTATACTTGTGTGTACAAAGCAATAGCCTTAATTTAAAATTTTTTTATTATATATTTTTTATATTGCACCTTTGTTTCTAAATATATCTCTCTCCCTTACTCTGCTTATCCTTTGTAACAGAGATTTAAAAACAAAGATAGGAAAACAGTTAAGCAAAACTAATCAACATATCAACTGAATTTGAAAGTATATCCAAAGTTCCATAGAAGCCCACATCTGCAAAGAAAAAAGGAAGGAGAACTTTTAAAAAACTCTTCCCCAAAGCCAGGGCTATTCATTATAATTACAAAGTGTTCAGTTTGGGGGCACTTTTTGTTGATCTTTCCATTTACATTGTTATTGCCACTGTGTATACTGTTTTCCTGGTTCTGCTTGGCTCCCTCTGAATCAGTTCACATAAGTCTTCTCAAGCTTCTCTGAATTCTTCATATCCATTGCTTCTGATGAAGCAATAATATTTCATTAAATTCATGTGCCACAATGTGTTTTGTTATTCCCCAGATTGATGAGCATCCATTTTGTTTCCAGTTCTTTATTGCCACAAAAAGTACTTCTGTGAATATGTTGATATCTATGGGGGCTTTCTTCAATCTCCTTTGGGTATATGTGGAGGTCACATTTTAAAGATCAAGCCCATTGACCTACATCATTTATCCCCTAACCCACCTGATGGAATGATCCCAATAGGATCAGTGTAATTTGTGGCAGAAACTCTACCCTTTGGGGTGAGATCAGTCAAGACCACAGGAGTTAGCAATCTTGTATTGCAGAGTGAGGAATCAGAAACAACTGATGTGGGGTCAGGGTGGGGTCTTATGAGAGAAGGATGTGGGAGTTGGAGAAGATCTGGCAGAGTCAAGTTGGAGCCTATCTCGGTAACCAGGCAGGCAATTCAGAGTGAGGATATACAGTGTCAAGAACATAGCTATGGGTCAGAACAAGTGAGTAAGTCAAACTCAAAGGGCACACATGGAGCAGAGAACAGGCTAGAGAGCAAGTGAACAGACAGGAACCGGGAGGACACAGGCATCAGACAGATAAGCAAGGCTAATAATCAAAAGTCCAATGTGACCATTAGTAGATTGTGGGAGCTCAAGGGTAAAACAATCCATGCAATCAGTGAGAAATGCTGGGGGCCAACACCAAAGGCCTTGCTGACAGAGATGACTTTTAACACAGTCCCAGAGCTTTTTGATGGCACTGGCTGAGAAAAGAAACTGTGGAAGCAGGGTGAACTGGGCACTTCAGGTGGGAGCATATGACTGAGGTGAAGGGTAGGGCTGGAGCACATTTGGCAACTTCCAGAAGGGAGGTCCTAACACTTACTTAGCCCAAAGAATGGATCTTTACATAGGAGACAAGGGACCAACCATTGGGATTTGGTACCCCTTCCATGAGCTAACTTTTGAAGTCACATCCTTAGTGGCCATCAGCTGAGATGACTGACCCACACATGAGCATCAGAGTGGAAAGAATACTGGATTTAGAGTCCAATAACCTGGAGCTTCATCTTGAATCTTCTACTTGATACCTATTAGACTTTGGGAAAGTCATCTACCTTCTCTGGGCCTCAGTTTCCTCTATTGTAAAATGAGAGGTTTGGACTAGATGGCCTCAAGCTCCCTCCTATCTCTAAATCCAATGATTCTATGTTCTTATCTCTTGGCAGGATTCTGCAGTATCTCTTCAACAACACCTGGCTGGACACCTTCACTAGGGCAGTGTTTGTGGAGTTTACCATCTATAATGCTAACGTGAACCTTTTCTGTGTTGTGACTCTGACTTTTGAAACAAACGCTATAGGTAAGAAATGTCTTCTGAGTCTCCTGTTGCACACAAGACATTTGTACACACTGAGAACATGAGACTTCTCTAAATCCTGGATGTCCTAGTCCCTGGGTTAGAGTCTCTGAGAGTGTGTGGCAGAAACATGGGTCCCTGCTATGGTAGTCTGAAGATCAGGGCTCTGGGGGATAAGGGTGGATTAGGAGGCTGAGAACAGGGGAGTGAGTCTCACAACACCTTTCAGATCTATCAGGTATGTCTGGAAGGAACCTTAGAAACGATCTAATTTAAACCCTTTATTTTTCAGATGTGGAAACTGAGGACCAAAGCGGGGGCGGAGACAAGGGGAAGCAACTTGCCCAAGGCTGTACACCAAACTAGCCACAGAGCTAGAACTAGAGCCTAGGTCTTCTAATTTGTAGTTCGGGGTCCTTTGTACTATGTTCCAATGCATCCATGCCAGTGGCTAGCTAGAGAAAGATTGATTAATGGAGAAAGGTTCTTGTTCTCTGATTTCACCTTGTTACCAGTGCCCTTCATTTTGGTCTGCTAGGGAGACTGTGTGCTCAGTCTACTTATTTTGTTAACGGTGAAGGAGCTCAATTGCAATTTAGAAACAACTTCCTATTCACCTCTTCCTCTTTCATTTGCGCATCCATTCATCGTAAAGTGTCTATTACATCCCATGAGTTAGAATAGATGCCTCCAGAAGACTAAGAAGATCTAGAGGGCATAAGAATTAAGGTGCTTGTACCCACTATCCAACTGGCCAATCTCTGCAGCAAATACCATCTTGTCTTTCTCCCTCTCTACCAGTCCCTCCTCTACTTTCTTTTCCTGGGCTCTCCTAGTAGAGTTCCCTCAGCCCCTTTAATGTTTGGATTTATGGAGGCTTTTAAATTTTCTGTCCAGGCCCAACAGGAGCCATGACATTTTTCTTAGATGGAAAATCAGTTTGGTGAATTGGAAAGAGTTTTGTATCTGAAGTGGAAGACCTGGGGTCAAACCCTACACTTTTTACCTGAATTTGGGCAAATTACCTGAGTCTCAGTTTCTTCATCTGTCAAATGAGGATGAAAATTATACTACTTACTTTTTAGCTATGAGAAAAATGTTTCATAAATTTTAAAGTTTTGTAGAAATGTGAATTGTTAATATAGACTATAATTGCCATGAGGCCAGGTACCATATTATATGTAACTTGTGGCTCAGCCACGTGCAAATTTAGTGTTTATACAGATTGGTTCCAATCTTAGGGACTGACCCTAAAAGATTACTTCCTCTCTGCTCCTCCCTCTCCCTTTTCTCCCTTTTCCTGCCCTCCTCTCCTTTCCTCAGTTCCCTTCTGTCCCCTCCCCTCTTCTCTTTTATGTTGGCCCCAACCTAGAGTTCAATCTGAGAAATCTCATGGTCCTCTTCAAGAAGGAAGGACAAACCACAACCACACAATCTCAGAATATAGTTCATGTGTAAATGTCCAAAGATATAGGTAAAAGATTTCCCCCAGATGCCATACAAGTATGAAAGGTTATAATGCATATCTCACATAGAGGTCAGCCTCTTTTTTTTCCCCACAGAAAATGCAGAAGATTCAAAGGACTTGCCAGAGTTTATAAACAATGCAGAAAGCTCATAAAGGACCCAAAATAGTTTATAAACAATCAGTATAAATCTTCTCCCTCCCTAGTGGGTCCCACTGTTGTTCACAGAATCTTAAAGTTCTTTATACTCGGTGCCAGCCTATGGTTTGCACTGTCCTTGGAAAGAAAATGAACTTGGGACTGCTAAACATATAACACCTTGACATTCCAATGAGTCTCTCTTTAATCCGACAGAGACATATCCATACTTAATCTTTTAACACCAACCGATTAATCTTAAGGGAAGCTCCAGGCACTAAGACTGTCTCAGAGATGTTCACATCCACCACAGAGAGAAGCTTTCTAAAGTCCCAAACAAAGGCTCATCTTTCAATTGACCAGCTAATTCCCTTGACCCTACACTTACTGTGCCCAAACTTGTATCCATCCCAGCACCTATCATGGTGTTCCAAGTACAGTAAGGGCTTAGTAAATGTGGAATTCAATTCAACAATGATTAAATACACACTATTATAGTTTGCTGAGGACACAAAGACAAAAATGAGATAGTCCTTGCCCTCAGAAGAGCTTCTGTTTGGAAGGAAGGAAGGAAGGAAGGAAGGAAGGAAGGGGAGAGAAGAAAAGAAGTGGGGAGGGAAGGTTGAATGAATACACTCTAGAGAACTGGGGAATTTTTAGTCAAAGGGAGAAGTAAAGTGAGGTTGCTGTATGTTAATAGAATGTTCCCCCCCACCCCATCTAATTTTTTCAGGGGCTTTTCTTCCACAAGCAAAACTACAAAGTATCCGACTTTATCCCCTCACCAATGGTTTACATGTCTTTGTTGTAGCAGCTGAAGCTATCTACTTCCTCTTCTTAGCCTATTATATGGGCATTCAGGTAAGACTGGACACATTCTGAGCAGAGTCCTGAAACTAAAACAGCACAGAGTGAAGGGCTGGGTATCCATTTTCCTGGCAAGAAAGGCTGGGAGAGGTAAGCAAGTCTGACATCTCATTGTGGGTTCTTAGGAACACTGCTCTACTGGGGCAAGGAAGGAAGGGGTCTCATGGCAAAAGGTCATCCATCACTTTCCTCTAGAGTTAAGCATGTTGATGGACTCAGCAGGGACGGCTCTAGATAGAGTTGGTGTCAGCTCTTAACTCCCATTATAACCTGTCCCACCTTCTTTGATATCTCTCTACTGAGACTTCCAGTATTAATTGTCTTTACTTATCCTCAGGGCTTCTGAGATCCTCCTATTGCTACCACCTTTCTAAGTCTACCTTCCTGGAGCAACTCCTTGAGCTCCTGAACTTTCCTGGACTCTTCCCAGGAGTCCCCCAGGACTTCTCTCTCTCTCTCTCTTTTTTTTTTTTTTTGCTTTTTGGAGGGGGAGGAAGGGCAGTTGGGGTTAAGTGACTTGCCCAAGGTCATACAGCTAGTAAGTGTGTCAAGTGTCTGAGGCTGAATTTGAACTCAGGTTCTCCTGACTCCAGGGCTGGTGCTCTATACACTGCACCACCTAGCCGCCCCACCCCAGGACTTCTTCATACAAGACCACTAGTCTCTACTGAGTCTACCACTAGTATGACAAACTGGTCCAGATAATATCAATATGGTATCAGGGAAAGAACTTAGGACTTCAAATAAAAAAACCTGATTTTAAGACCTGGTTCTGAAGCTCTCTATCTGAATGAACTTAAACAAGTCACAATCTCTCTAAGCCTCAGTTTCCACATATGTAAAATGGACCTATAATGTCATTGGTATAAGGAACTTCCAGATGAGAAAACCCCTTCTCTGGTACTTAAGTAGTCTTAGAGAGATACCCAGAGCACTGAGAGCTTAGATGACTCACCCATGATCACACAGACAGTATGTGTCAGAGATGAGACTATAGGTGAGGTCTTCCTGACTTCAAGGAAAGCACTCCATCCACTCTGCTTCTCATGTAAAATAGAAATAGTAAGATTAACATCTACTTCACAGAGTTGTCTTGCTTTGTAAGCCTTAAGGAGCTATGGAAATTGAGCTTATGTGGAATCATAGAATTGTAGAGTCGGAAGGAACCTCAGAGGTCATCTGATCAAACTGATAACTGCAGCAGGAGTATACTCTACAAGATGTTCAACAAAATGTTCAACTGCTTAAGCACCATTTATGAGAGCAAATTCAATGGCTATAGATAGGTAGATAGAGTAAACATTTATTAAGCACTTATCATGCATCAGGTCCTGTACTAAGCATAGGGGATATAAATAGAAACAAACAGACAGTCCTTCTCTCAAGGATCTTACAATCTAATAGAAGATAACACATGAAGGTGAGCTGGAAAGTGGGGAAGGATAGACAGGATAGGCCATGGTGACATGTCCCAGAGATGGACGGGGGAGTAAGGTGAAGACCTGGATCCAGGAAGGATAAGGAGAAAGCCAACCCATCAGAATCCAGAGGAAGAGGCCAAGTTTTCCATGGGGAAAAGGTGTGGATGAAGGCTGGAGTAGAGGTAACCTGACCTGCAAATGGCCAAGGAATAACTCTTGAACAGCTCTGATGCTTAGGCAGTTTGTTCTTAGAACCAGCTAAAATCTGGTACAAGCAACTCAAACAGTATTTTCAACAAGGTGAGGGCTCTACCTAGTTTGTAAATGTGTTTACTCTTCCAGAGGACATTGGATTGTACTATAGGGGCCTTCTGGAGATGAGGCCTTCACCTAAAAGGAACAATCCAATCAGAACAAAGGGGCAAGATAACCAAGATGTGATTTTTATTTACACACCAATTTAACTTTATGTTTTTTTAATCCAAAAATCAATATTTCTCCTAAGGCTAAGCAAATAATACTTCTCAAACAGTAGGACATGATCCAGAACAAATCTCAGCTTGACAGCCACATTTTACACAGTGAGGGGTGGCCCTTGGAAACACATACAGTTTCATATGTGAATCTCCCAACTGTCATAGGGAAGAAATAGAAGGTAGACACAATTATTAGAGCAAAAGCAAAAATTCAAAATGCAGTAAACATCTAGGCTGAGTGGAGAAATTACCATTGTACTACATTGTTATTGGAATTATGGGTTGGTTTTTATGCAGGAAAGGCATAGGAACACAAAGCCCTAAGTGGAACTCATTTGAGGCACTTCAGTTGCCTTGATCCTTTCTTATAAATTCTTTCCTTTATTCTGTATATATGGCTGGTAACAAAGCAGCACCTTACTTTGAGCCACATCCTTACAAAGGAGAGTTACAAAGAAAGTTGTGGTGTTCAGCTTAGAGTACTGAAAGGAGCATGACAGCTATATTCAAGCATTTAAAGTCCTACCATGTGGTAAAAGTATTACACATGTTCTCCTTGTCCTCAGAGGGCAGAATTTAGAGCAATATGTGGAAAAGGGATAGAGACAAATCTAGAGATAAAGGAAAAGTTTCTAACAAGTAGAATTGTCCAGATTCCAAATGGGCTCTCAGAAGGTAGTGGGTTCCTCTTCCTTGGGGGTCCTTAGTGGCTAGTGACCACTTGCTTGTCATTCTTGGCCATCTCCACAATCATATTCCCCTAACAAACTCCCCTTTCTGTGTTGTCCACCCCTGTTAGATTAGGCATCTAGATGGCTCAGTGGATAGAGCACTGGACTTGGAATCAGGAAGACCTGGGCTCAATTTTGGCTTCAGATATTTACTAGCTGTGTGACCCTGGGCAAGTCACTTAACTTCTGTTTGCCTTAATCCCACGAAGAAGGAGATGGCAAACTATTTCCATATCTTTTCCAAGAAAACCTCATAAATAGCACTGGTACAGATTTTAGCTGGCTGTAAGAACAAACTGCCTAAGCATCAGAGCTGTTCAAGAGTTATTCCTTGGCCATTTGCAGGTCAGGTTACCTCTACTCCAGCCTTCATCCACACCTTTTCCCCATGGAAAACTTGGCCTCTTCCTCTGGATTCTGATGGGTTGGCTTTCTCCTTATCCTTCCTGGATCCAGGTCTTCACCTTACTCCCCCATCCATCTCTGGGACATGTCACCATGGCCTATCCTGTCTATCCTTCCCCACTTTCCAGCTCACCTTCATGTATTATCTTCTATTAGATTGTAAGATCCTTGAGAGAAGGACTGTCTGAGTGTAAACAGGGACTATCTCACTTGCTTATATTTGAATCCCCAGGGCTTAAAGGCACAGTGCCTGGCACAAAGTAAGCATTTAACAAATGTTGTTTCTGTCTATATCTCTCTCTGTGTCTGTCCATCTCTCTTCCCATGCATCCATCTATCCATCATCTATCTAGTTATCATAATTTGCCTTCTTTAAGAAGCACACTGTGATCTTGATTGATATTCTTTGGAATGTTATTTTTGCTTTCCTTTTTGAAGCATGTTGTATTTTTCCTTGTTGTCATGCTGAAATTTAACTACGTGCCCAAGAGAGTTGAATCTTCTTGGGTTGTTTTTTTTCTCTTTATTGTAGTCCTATAGATTCTATTTGTATTTGTCACTTGTTTAAAAATCTTGGAAATTTTCTTTAATGATTACTTGGAATATAATGTTTGGGTTCTTTTATTTTTTTCACTTTTTTTTTATAAACTTAGTAATCAACAAATTCCAATATTCAAAACAGAACAAAAAGGAGGTATGCATAGACAACCACAAGCTTTTATGATGAACCATTTTTAAAAGTGTATATCAAATTTAACAGTTTTTTTTCTAAATTTTCTGGGGTGTCAGTAATACTGAGGTTTCTGTACTTCAATTTATTTTCCAGGTCTATCACTTCACTCTAAATATTTTCCAGTTCTTGCTTTCAAAAATGCAGTCATTTCGTGAGGGTGTTTTTCCAGTTGGTCTGAACTGTCTGCAATTTTGTTTTCTTCTGAAGTACATCTGATATTGTTTCTTTTTTTTTTTTTCAGGTTTCCTATTACATGCTGTATATTGCTCATTTTTCTTCATTAGTTCTTTTCATTCCTCCCATTTCCCCTTTTATTTATTTATTTTTGCTTCACTTAATTCTAGCTATCATGCTGAAAAGACTTCATACCCCTCCTCCTATCTTGGTACTTCTCTGCTGCGACAGCCTCTTCTATCTACTTATTAGTGATATGGCCTTGGGTAATTTATTTAATCTCTCTGAGCCTCTCTTTCTACCCCCAGTAAAATGAGAGGACTGGCCTGGTTGGTCTCCTGAGGTCCTCTCTAGCTCTATTCTAAGTTCCCTTCAGGGTGTGAAGTTCTTTGATTTGTAAAGTTCTCCCAGGTTTTAATATTCCTAAAAATTTTAACTCAGTTGGGAGCCAGTTTCTTGGCTAGGAACGCTGGAAATTGGTTTCCCTCCAGCCTAATCTATCTCATTTCTTATGTCAAATCACACTCTGCTTTTTCAGCCCCTTTGGGAAGGTGAAGTTACATTTCTTCAGGGTGAAAATATTATTTTTATTTTATTTTGCTTTTTGGAAGGCAGTTGAGGTTAAGTGATTTGCCCAAGGTCACATGGCTAGTTTTTGTGTTAAGTGTCCGAGGCCGGATTTGAACTCAGGACCTCCTGACTCCAGGGCCAGCGCTCTATTCACTGCACCACCTAGCCGCCCCAAGATTATTGTTTTTTTCCCTTGGAAAGTTGGTTTACTGGGCGCAGTTCAGAGTTGCAGGAGTATCTATTCTGTCTCAGGGCCTTGCATATACAGGAAGAACCCAGATGCCCTTAAATGTAATGTCCTAATTTCACAACCCTGAGCCTAACTGATGTGTACAGTGGCATGGTACAATCTGAGTGCATTTTTAGTGCGGCACTAGCCTCTTGTGGCAGCAGCTCCGTCCATAACTGGGTCTCAGTTTCATCTTGGAAATCCAGGGAATAACTTAGGCTTAGCCTTCTGGTCCTACACTCTTAAGCTTCCCATGGACCACAGACTTTTCTCTTACAATTAATGTCTGGGACAATATCCAAGAGTTGGAAAAAAACTCCTACTCCACTCTTGCAGGCCTAAGAGGCATTAGGTTAGTCTGAATTGCAGATTGCCAGTACAATATTGCAGAATACACAGCATCAGGTGGAAATTGGGAGCTTCACAATCCATTCCTACTAGTTCTGAAAATGGCAGATCATTCATCTCTGCTGGTCCTCAGTCTCAGCTTCTCAAACTCTCAGGCATGCTATGGGCCCACACTGATGAAGTGTGTAACAACATTGAGGACTCTGACCCAGGGCTGAACCAGCGTGCTCCCATTAGTTGTTCACTCCTGTTATAGTCTCACCGGAGGAGAAGTTATCTGAGGGCAGAATCACCTAGTCCAGATTTTTTTGTTGCGGTTGAGATTGTTCATTTTCCAAGAATTCCTTGTATCCCCCAAGATTTCATAATTCCTAAAAAGCAGGAAATCTTTTGGATTCCAGGGAAAGGCATCCTCAGCTTTTGGAGCTCAGGACCCTGCTAAACTTCAGGCATAAACTCCTTGTCTTGCAGGGTCAGCTCATGAAGAATCAGAAATGGAGCTATTTCCGAAGTAAATGGAACCTGCTAGAACTAGCCATCATCCTTATCAGCTGGAGTGCGTTGTCAGTGTTTGTGAAGAGGACTATCCTGGGGGCCCGAGATGTCAAGCACTACTTGATCCACAAGGACAAGTAATGATAGTTCTGTCCCTTAGTAATCCCTTCTCTAAGGCTCCTTTCTTAATTCTCCTCATTAATGGGCCAGCTCCCAAGAAGTGTCCACTACTTCTCCCCTCAAAGTTCAACTCTGAGGGCTTGGGGGTTTCTACTTCTGTTGATTATAAGCTCTCAGTGATTACTCTCAATTGACTATTTCAATTGAAATTATATTTATTAATGTGGTATTGTAAAAGAAAAAAGTTGGTATAAAGACAAGAGTCTGGGGCATATTCTTCTGTACACAAGTCATTGGGAAGAAGTCTCAATCATAATGGGCTTTCTGTGCTTGCATTAATTGGGGGAAGGATACAAAATTCAAAAAGGCAAATTTGGGCAAAATATCAGTAAAACTTCCCCTTAACAATTAGAATTTTGCAAAAGTGGAATGGGCTGCCTTGAGATACATTTCAGTGGAGATCTTCAATCAGACTTTAGATGACCCCTTGGCGCTATTCTATTGAGGATTTCTTTTAGGTGTGGATTGAATTAAGATGGCCTCTAAGATCCTTTCCAGTTCTCAAAATCTATTATTCTGTGATATGTTCTAAAATACTTTCTAACTTTGATATTCTCTAAGTCTTTGATTCAAATGATATATTCATGATAATGTTACTGTTGATAATGGTTGATGCAAAAATCTAAGGAAAAGGATCATAGATTTAGAGCTAGAAGGGACCTCAGGGGCTCATATTACAGATGAGGAAATTGAGGCCCAGTGAAATTAAATAACTTGCCCAAGGTCACTAAGATAGTAAATAACAAGAGGCAGGATTCGAACCCAGGCCAGTATGTTTTCCATCACATCACACTGTTTCTATAGTAGTTGACTGTAGTTGATGTTTGTATCAACATATTTGTGAACTTGTCTTCTGCTTCACCACCAGGAATTCTCTTCCTTTTGTAGTAGTGAGAAATCAGGCACTCATCTAGGAAGCAATTAATACACGTTTATTGACTGACTGGATACAAAACTTTGTGACCAAAGGATGAAAATTAAGCCTTATCTCTGAAATAATTCTCATTGATAGCATTGCCATTTACAGGAAATAATACACCACTAGAAAAGGCCTGGGAAGCTGGAGTCTGTTCCCAGCTTGGGTTTTGTTTTGTTTCTAGTTCAGTGAGCTAGGACTCTCACGCTGATGAGAGGGGAGAAAAGGCCAATTCCACTGTGACAGAGAAACAATCAGAAGACTAAAAGGATTATTTTACATCAGTGAAGGCACAGAGAAAATTAGAACATATAAATTGGCAGTGAACTCAGTAGAATTCTCTAGCAGTGTTCTGTAACTTGGGAGGAGGAACAAAGAAGGCAGATGGTGGGGCCAACCCAGGACTGAAGACTGGCAAGATGTGAAAATGTTCAACTATGGGGTCAAGACTATGAAGGTAAATAAATAAGGTCAGAAGAAGAGTGATGGATTTAGGGAATAGAAACATAGGGGCTAGAGGCTGTGGTAAGATGAAGAATATAGTGAGGAGGAGGAGTAAGACCAAGAGAAGAGAGGTGTGGAAAGATGGGAGAATCAGAGGGGGGAACTGAATAGTTCTGGGAGGTTGTCCAGTGTGTGTGACACCAATTAGAATGGAACTCCTTGAAGGCAAGTTCTACCTTCCTTTTGTATTTTCATACTCAGCACCTAGTAGTGTCTGGCACCTAGTAGGTTCTCAATAAATGTTTGGTGGTTGATTGATAAGTATAAATGGAGGATTTGGTTCTTCCCCCCATAGTTGATGAAATCACAGAAAGCAAAGAGCAGAACAAAGAGGCATGAGAGTATTCACGAAGTTAGCAGTTGTTAATGTGTGGTGATCCCTTTACAAAGAGTGAAAAACTTTCTGAGTGAATCAGAAGAGCAACATGACTGACTGGGGCTAATCCCTGGAAAGGGTCAGCCATATTGAGTGACTATTACTAATTGTTGCCCATGGAGAGATTACTGCAGAGGTCAAGGTAAGGTGATTTATTCTTTTAGCCTTCATCAACCCTGGCATCTGTCAGTAGAGCTTGCACAGGAGACATCCCATCCAGCAATGGGAGAGTCACTTGTAGGGTTGGGGCAGCAGAGACACAATGACAGACTCAACTACAAAGAAGCAGTCACTGGAGGGAGGGGAAATAGCTTTGAGAAGCGGGACCTCGGACAGGAGGAGAAAAAAGGTTTATGACCTCAAAAGAGAGGGGTATCTAGAAATTAAGAATTAAGCCATGAAGAACAGACCCTGGGAGTGCAACCTAGCAGCTCAGCCAGCAGAGAGGCAGTAGGAGAGAAAGGATTTCTAGGTCATGAAGGACAAGCATAGTGAAGCACTTTGGTGCCCTACTGTAATGTTAATGGGATTTAAGATCCTCCCCATCCATTAATGGGCCTCAAGTGGAGCCCAGTAAGGGAAACTTGCTTAGGGGAGACTTGCTTGTAGGAAGGCTTTCACACCTTTTGCTAATTTCTAATTAGGCACTGAGTCAGGAGGGTTGTGATGCCTTCTGGCTATAAGAAGTGTGTGTGTATGTGTGTGTGTATATGTACACACACACACACATACACACTCTGAGTTGGTATTTTGCTTTGGGGGCTCACTTATGAGAAGGATGTTGTGATTGCCTGGTAGAGAGCTCCCCAGATGCTCAGATGTAAAGGCTCTCTCCATCCAAGGATGTATGTAAAGTATATAGTTGATTCAGGGTATCAGAACCCTGTCTGTTGGTCTTTATTCCTTTGCTTGCATTTTCTCTGAATTTCAAGGTGCTGACTTTCCCCCCTGAACTAGTGAGTGTAATTTAAAAAAGATTGTTGACCCCTTAAACAGCTATGTTTCCTAGTAAAGCAAATCTAAGAACCTATGCTAACAGCCAGCCTGGGTATGCCTGTGGTTGCCACTACACCTACCTAGATGAGTGCCTCACTACCATGGTACTCTTACATGTATACAAATTCTTCTTGGGGATGTCATATGTATTAGTGAGAAAGCTAGAGAGAAATGCTTTATGGTTACTGTTCTTACTATGCTATTTTAGAAAGTCCCTTTGCTAAGAATTGTTTCTACTGGCTGATTATTAGCATGCAAGGTGTCACAGTAGAGTGCTGGACCTGGAGTCAGGAGGACCTGAATTCAAATTCAGCCTCAGACACTTATTAACTGTGTGGCCCTGGGCAAGTCACTTAACCCTTTTTGCCTCAATTCCTCACCTGTAAAATGAGCTGGAGAAAGAAATGGCTAAACCACTCCAGTATCTTTGCCAAGGAAACCCCAAATGGGGTCACAGAGAGGTGTACATGACTGAACAATTCGTTGTGTACCTTATTCTTTTGGTTCTACCTGTTTCACCCTGCATTAGCTCATATAAATCTTCCCATGTTTCTCTAAATGTCTCATAGCCAATATTTCTTACTACACCAGAATATTCCATTAATTTCATATATCACAGCTTTTTCTGACCATTTCCAATTCACTGAGTGGGTATCCACTTGGTTTCTAGTTCTATGTTTCTGCCTTTGGCATCCTTGGGCTCTATGACCAATAGTGAAATGTATGTAGGTACAGCTTAGTCACTTTTCTTTATAATTCCAAATTAGAATCTGGGGGGATACTTGTTTATGATTTCATCAGTAAAATTATTCTAATTTTCAAATAACCTCATCCATATTTCTGGTTCCATTTGCCTTGGGGATGGACCCAGCGAATTCAGTCTGAATTAATTCCATCCACCTGACATCATGCTGAGGAGTAGGCATTTACAAAGCTATATTAAAGACTATAGAATCTCAGAGTCAGAGGGGCCCTTGGAGATCAGCCAGTTCAATATGCACCTTTCCAGGAATCGTCTCCACAATTTTTCCAGCATTAAGCATGAAGATTAATTAATCTCAGTCTTCCAAACACTTGTCATAGACTGGTGACTCAGCTATCTACCCAGAGTCATGCCCTCTGGACATAGTAAGGAAGGAAACAGGCATTTATTAAGCACCTACTGTGTGCCAGGCCCAGTGCTAAACTCATTACAAGTATCTCATTTGAACCCCATGACAACCCTGGGAGGTAGGTGTTACTATTATCCTCCTTGTACAGTTGAGGAAACTGAAGAGATAGAGGTTGAGACTTTCCCAAGGTCACACAGCTTAAGTGTCTAAGGCCTAATTTAAACTCAAGACTTCCTGATTCCAGGCCCAGTGCTCTTTCCATTGTGTCACCTACCTGCTGCCTCACATCAGCCACAAGGGATAGGAAGAGAGGGGGCTGAGCCTCTGAGCCCCTTTGTTCTTGACCATCTAACCAGGGCTCCCCTTTTGTTCCTCTAGGGCTGTCAGCTTTGGAGAAACAGCCAGTGCAGATGCAGTTCTGGGTTACCTGATTGCAGTCCTGGTGCTTCTGTCCACTGTGAAACTGTGGCATCTGCTTAGGCTGAACCCCAAGCTAAATGTGCTCACCTCTACCCTGCGCAGAGCCTGGGGAGACCTCTCTGGATTCATCATTGTGATTGTTATCATGTTCCTAGCATACTCAATAGCCGTGAGTATTGCCCCCTTAAGAAGTCCAGTCTCCTCAAGGAACCAGGGAATCCTACAAATATTCCTTTTTGGGGCTCGTTGCTAGGGCCAAGAGAAGATGTACACAAGAAGTAGACGAGCTAGTCAGTGCTGAAAGCACTGGGCTGTTTGACAATGTAATTAAGGACTAAAAGGGAAGGCCAAGTAACTGAACTGGAGACGCTGGAATCATAAGGGAGCAGGAGGCAGAGACCAAGGAAAGGTATGAGGGCAGCTCCCTGACCCCCTCATACTGACACTGGGACCAACCTCCATTATAAATACTAGGAAGGGAAAGAACCAGGGATTTCACTAGGAAGCCTCAGCCATGATAGTCTTGAGGCCATGGCAGGAAGCAGGAACCCACAATGGTCTTGGATTCCCAAATCTGTGCTTCAAGGCAGCTCCTAGAGAACCCAGGTGTTTTAGCTGGAGGGAAAGGGTCCTACTCAGGTGAGTCTGACTGGTTTCTCACCCCTTGGGTCACAGGCAAAGAGACATTGATTATTTAGGAAAGTGGAAGTTTCTTAGTAGAATTGGGACAGCTAGATGGCACAGTGGATAGAGCACAGGTCCTGGAGTGAGGAAGACCTGAATTCAAATCCAACCTCAGATGCTTACTAGCTATATGACCCTGGGCAAGTCACTTTACCCTGCTTGCCTCAGGTTACTCATCTATAAAATGAGCTGGAGAAGGAAATGGGAAACCATTCCAGTATCTTTGCTAAGAAAACCCCAAATGGGGTCATGAAGAGTTGGACATTACTGAAAAGACTAAACAACAACAAAAAGCCTAGAATAGAAGATTTCAAATATGTGGGGTTCAAGAGAAGGGCAAGGGCCAGGGCAGAAGGGATTGGTTGCTGAGGTATGGCTAGGGAATAAATGGGCCTGTTGAAAAAGAGAGACTAACAAAAAAAATTAGAGATTTTTCCAAACTTGCTTCCCCTCTATACAGGGTCTTGGGACATCAACAGTGTCTCCTTTCTTACAGAGGCTAGGAAATCTGTGAATGTTTCCATCTTTACAGGCCTAAGAAACCCAAGAATAAAGATACTTCTCTTAGTGTTAATATTAATGACTCCTAATTTTATATGCACTTAAAGGTTTTTAAAGTGTCATCCTCACAGCAGACCTGTGAGGTAGAAAATGAAAAGGGTGATGAGCCCAGGATAGGTGGAAGCTATTATTTTCTAACTAGGCTATTAGATTAATTCAATATAATTCCAATGGCATCCTTTAAGAGAGACAATCTATTAAATATTTCAAGGTCCAAAAGCAAAGCAAAGGGAAAAGGTGTTAGCTACTGGAACAAGCCTATGAGGTTTTATTTCACCTGCCCAATTTAACTCAGTAAATATTTAGTAAGCACCTACTATGTACAAAAGAACTATTCTAAGTGGACTGACTACATCCTGAGATGTTAAAGTGACCACCTTGGAAGCTGGTATCCAAATATGTTTCCTACTCTCCAGGAAAGTTGCTTTTTAAAATTTAATTTAAAAAATATGTTCTAAATTACATGTAAAAATAATTTTTAACATTTCATTTTTTTTTTGGTGAGGCATTTGGGTTAAGTGACTTGCTCAGGTTCACACAGCTAGTAAGTGTCAAGTGTCTGAGGCTGGATTTGAATGAACTCAGTTTCTCCTGATCCAGGGCTGGCACTCTATCCGCTATGCCACCTAGCTGTCCCAACATTCATTTGTTTAATGGGGCAGCTAGGTGGCACAGTAGATAGAGCAAGGGACCCTAGAGTCAGAGGGACCTGAGTTCAAATATGAGCTCAGACACTTACTAGCTGTGTGACCCTGGTCAAGTCATTTAACTTCAGTTGCCTCCATAAGAAAAAAAGGTAGGGGGGAATGAAAGGGGAAAAAAAATGAGTTCTAAATTCTCTTCCTTAGTCCCTTCTCTTCCCCTTCCTCAAGAAGGCAAGTAATTTACTATAGATTATACATGTGCAGTCATGCAAAACATATTCAGGAAACTTTCAGTTCTGTGAATGTCATCAGAAACTCTGGTTCAAATCCAGCCTCAGATACATATTAGCTATGTGACCCTGGACAAGTCACTTTTCCTCTGACTCAGTTTCTTGAACCAATTTATCGTCTGGATAAAATAAGATCATATTCGTAAATCAATTAGCATAGCACCTTGCACATAGTAAGTGCTTAATAAATGTTTATTTTCTTATTTCCATTGAGGAACTTCTGAAATGTGTATTCACCCCAGCCCATTCCACCTATCCCAATATGAAAGGTTATAGACCATTTTTTGCAGCATTGGCAAAGTACTGTGGTTGCTTTTCAAAGCATTTACCTAGGTTGGGCTGTGCAAAAGAGGTAGTAGCAAGTGCAATAAACATAGGAGCCACTCAATGTTTATTGAATGACTCAATCAACTGAATAACGCCTTGGATTCAAATCCTACCTATCTTACCTTAGGCAAGTCACTTAGCTCTTCAGGGCCACAGTTCCTCATTTGTAGAATGAGAAAGAGGCTTGCTCTAGATCTAATAATGATCATAGGATTTAGACTTGGCAAAGACTTCAAATGTTATCTAGTCTTACTCCCCAGCTAAACCAGTGAGAAAAATGAGGCCCAGTGAGTTGTCCAAGATCATACAGCATGTAAGTGGCTAAGGCAGGATTTAAATCCAGATCTTAGTCAGTGATTCATTCATTCAGCAACCGTTGATTCAGTACCTATTGTGACTGCCTTGTGGACTAGGATCTTGTTTTTGCCTCCCTTTTTATCCTCAGCCCTTTGCTTAGTGCCTACCACATAGTATGCATTTAGTAAATACTTGACTGATTTACTGCCATATTTATTGCTCACAGCAAGCCTGGATTTGAGCTCAGGTTGTCTGATTCAAACTCCACTATTCCTTCTACTCTATCACAGCTAACTTCCTCTCCACTGTGGTTGGATGAATGTAGATATTTAACTTGAATGACAAACAGTGAGCTTGCACACTGTGGGGAAAAGGATCCCTCGTGGTTTGAACCACTCATCTTTTACCTGATAGTAATACTTAAGCTCCCTTTCTTTGGCAGACAAACTTGATATTTGGCTGGAATCTTCATTCCTACAAAACCCTATTTAATGCAGCAGAAACAATGGTCAGTCTGCAACTGGGGATCTTCAATTACGAAGAGGTAACCATAACTGTTGTCCCCTTGGTTTCTTTCCCAGAGGATGGCAGAGAGGGGTAAGGGCCATGGTACAATAGAAAAAACATGCTACTCAAGGGTATTTCATCATCTCTGTTTCCCAGAAGGCTTCTGGGTCATTGTGCAGAGGTCATGACATGCTTGGCAAAGATGGCAGAGCAGGTCCAGCTAGACTGAGAGACTTGTATATTGATTGTCATAGAGTATCTCAGTGACATACTGGGCAGAGAAGTCAGAGGTCAGATATTCAGGTGTCCTTGTCTTTATCCACCAGAAAACATACCATTTTTGTCTGGTTCATGCAGTGAGTTATTCCTGAAAACAGCCAGATTGAACCTCCCTCCTCTTTAGGAAGCATCCCCTACCCACACCTCCCTCCCCCAGCCTTTGCTCCCTCTCACCTTCCTCATTTTGTTCATTCCCACAGAGGAGGTTAAGTGGGCTTCCTCCCAAGGATTGTTCTCAGACCTGGGCAGGAAGAGGGCTGAGACACAAAGAGAGGAAGAGACTTGCTTAAAGTCATAGGGAGGGCACTGTGACAGTATTTTCTCTTTCCCTTCCCCCAGGTAGCAGCTCTACAGATCATCCTGAGTAAGAACTAGCCTGCTTCCCTAAAGTTGGAGCTAGATATAGTCCTTTGGACTGCTGGGCCAGCTTTCTATTTAGGGGGACCCCTTGCAGATGGATCTAATAGCATTCACTTGACTTCTCTTTGTTTTAGGTTTTGGATTCTAATCCTGTGTTGGGCTCTTTTTTGATTGGTTCCTGCATCATCTTTATGACGTTTGTGGTGCTGAATCTGTTCATTTCTGTCATCCTTGTTGCCTTTAGTGAGGAACAAAAATATCACCAGGTAAATTAATCCATTAGATTGTAATCCATTGAATTGTAAGCTCCTTGAGGACAGGGACTCTCTTTTGCCTTTTTTTTGTAACCCTAATGTTTAGCGCAGTGCCTGGTGCAAAGTAGGTGCCTAATACATGTCTGTTGGTTGATTGCTTGATTAAGCTTGTTGAAGGCAATATGCAGACAAATGAGTCCCAGTCCAGAGTGGTGGACAATGTGTTATTGGGAGGACAGGTCAACTCACTCTTGGTCTTGTCTGACTGCCTTTCCTGGCAATGGTGCCAAAACCCTCCAGGGAAGCAGGGAACAGCCTGTTCAGGTCTGTCATTTATTCTCTCTTCCAGATAAATTCAGGCTAAAGAAAGAATCATGCTCTCCATATTTGTCCCCAATATATGTTTAGAATGGCTATTTGATGAGAGGGAGTCTTTTGCTCATGCATAAACCTACACAGAGCTTCAAGAGATGAGAGCTAGGTAGTACAACCAGAGGAAGAATGCTAGATTTGGAGTCAGGACAGACCTAAATTCAAATTCTACCTTAGATATTTACTGGCTATGTAACCCTGGGCAAGTCACTTACTTAACTTCACTCGTCCTCTTTTTCCTCATTTGGAAAATGGGGATTGTAATAGCATCTGCCCTGAAAGGTTGTGATGAGAATCACACAAGGTTCCGTATGTACAATGCTTTGCCAATTTTAAAGTGCCATCTGAGTGCTACCTGTCTTCATTATTATTCTGTCAGTTTGGGGAGCCTAGAGAGTTCAGCTATGGAATGTTAGAGAGGAAATGGAGTCATAATGAGAGCAGAGCAGCTGGGTCAGCCCAGGGTGACAATATTTAGAAGGATTCTGATGGCACTTTCAGGCTTTGGGCAGCATAGACACAACTGGGCTCGCTACCTAGAATGAAAGAATCATTTGGTGTCCTCTTTGCCCTGATGGCTACTCCCCAGGTGAGCTTCCAGCAATTTCTTGAGGCCTCCTCCCTTTCCCTCAGCTGAATTGAGAAAGCATTTCATGCCACTTTGACAGGGCACGTTTTGTACTGCTAACCCCAGGTACAAAAACTACTAGTTCTAGTTTTGAAAGGAAACATCCCTCAGGGCCTGTACTCACCCTTCTTTTTGGGGAGGTAGGTTTTTAAAGCTTTGTAGCTGACAAAGACATTCATGAGAAGTTGATCCTGGTTTTTTACAATTCTCTGTATCCAGCTTTATCTCAGTATCATTGGTTGACATAGAGGTAACCTACTCCATGCTACTCCTGTTATAATTTAAAGGTATTTTTTAGACAGAATAATATTCCTAGAAGGAGGAAAATTACTCTGGAAGGAGACGGAATAATGATGATACCCATGCAGGCCTCACTACTAAGACAAATACAGGACAATACAATAGGCATTTATTTAGTCTCCACTGTGCCCAGAGCACTTTGCTAAGTACTTGAGGAGAATTAAAGTTTACTTAAAACATAGTCCCTACTGTCTAGCAGAGTAAGAGGGTTAAGACACAAAAGACAGTCAACTATAATAAGCAATGTTATATATCAGTCCATTAGAGAGGTGTGAGGCTGAAGAGGAAAGGTTGTTGTTACTGACCAGAGAGATGGAGGAAAGCTTTGTGAGAGAGGAGGCCTTGAAGTTAGAAAGATCTCAATGGCCATCGAGACCAACTCAAAACTGAAAAGGCATCCCTATTATAACCTATCCACCCTCTGCTTAAAGATTTCACTGAGGCCAAACCCACTCTCCACCTCCCGAGCATCCCATTCCACTTTTGGATAGTTTTATTTGTTGAGAAGTTTTTCCTGGCATGAAATCTTCCTCTCCATGACTTCTACCCATTGTTCCTAGTTCTGTTCCCTGGCTCCATGAAGAACAAGTCTATTCCTTGTTGTACTTGACAATTATTCAGATGCTTGAAGATAGCTCACCATCCTGTTCCTGCTGAATGTTATTTGTAAAGCCTGGCATGAAACAGTCACAAAATAGGTGCATGTTTCCTTCTAAGCCCTTCGATTCAATGGGGAAGAAGAAGAAGGAAGTCACTAGAGATAGGGAACAGAATGAGCAAAGGGTGTGTTTGGGGCTAAGGGAGTTGTTCACATTGGTGGGGGCATAGCTGGTATGTAGGGAAGTAAGATGAAGTGAAACCAGAAAGGTAAACTGATGCTAGGTAGAGCCTTGAATGCCAGGTAAGAGGATTCTGATCTTAAGTATCAATAGGGAGTAACTGAAAGATTTTGACTTGACTGCATCTATATGTAAGAAAGTACAAAATGTTTCCATTTGCCCATTATGTAAATAAAGAAAACATGCTAAACAGGGAGGGGGAGATTAAGAAGGCTGGCTTGTCAAGCAGATTGTTTCTATATCTGTGTGGTCACCAAGGACCAGCCAGGGTGCAGGCTGAAGTTCTGAACAAGTTAGGAACTCGTCTACTTGTTTACCTAGGAATGACCAGGCCCTGAGAGAGTGAGTCACACTTACCAAACTCAAAGGGGGCATACTGACAAAGTAGAAACCACCTACCTATTTTTATTGGAGGTATATTACAGAAGAAGCTGGTTCTGACAATGTCATCCCCCATGCTTACAAAGCTTCAGTATCTACGTACTGCTTCTAGGGGAAAAAAAGATAACTTCATCAGCTTGGTATTTAAAGCCCTTCACAGTATGACTCCAGCCTACCTTGCAGTCTTGTACATCATTCCCCTCTCTGTGCTGTATATAGCATTTATCAACCTTTCAATAAGCATTTATTAAGTAATTGCTATGTGTCAGGCTAGTTGTTGGGGATACAATTTTTTTTAAAGGCAGAAAGCCAAATTATTCTGTTTACAGTTCTTAGAGCTCATGGCTCCATCTCTCATCTCTGTATCTTTACCCAGGCTGTCCTCATACCTAGAATGCTCTTCCTCCCCACCTCTGCCTTTTAGAATCTCTCTTGTACTTCAAGGCTCAGATTTTGTACCATCTCCTAGGGGAAACTTTTCCAGATCTTCCTAATTGTTAGTGCCCTCTCCCTTCTCCCCAAATCAGCATGTGTATACTTATCTATATATTTGTTCTATCACACTAATAGAATTTAAGTTCCTTGAGGGTAGGGGCTGGTAGTTTTGTCTTTTTATTCCCAGCGCCCAGCACAGTGCCTTCAGTTAGTCAGTCAATCAACATTTATTAAGAGCTAGGCACTGTGCTAAGTGCTAGGAATACAAAATGAAGCAAAAGACAATCCCTACCCTCAAGAAGCCTACATTCTAATGGGGGATATAACAGGCAAATAAATATGGACAAACAGGTTCTCTACAGGATAAAAAAAGAACTAATTTAAAGAGTGAAGGCAACTAGAATTAAGAGGGGTTGGAAAAGGCTTCCTGCAGAGGGTGGGATTTTAGTTGAACTTTAGGGAAGCCAAAAGGCATTAATGAGGAGGAAGGGCATTTCAGGCATGGGTGACATCCAGAGAAAATGGCTGGAGCTGAGGGATGGAGTGTCTTGTTCCAAGAGGTGAAATGTCATGTCGAGGAATAGCAGGGGCCAGTGTTAATGAATCTGTGTCAGGGAATAAGGTGTAAGAAGAAAAAAAGGTAGGAAGGGACGAGGTTATGAAGGACTTTGAGCAAATCCTTTAAATAGAGGATTTTGTATTTGATCCTAGAGGCAACAGAGAGCCACAGGAGTTGGGGTAGGGGGAGCAACATGGTTTGGCAGGCACTTCAGTGAAATCACTTTGATGGATAAATTGAAGATAGGGATAGATTAGAGAGGTGAGAGACTTGAGGAAGTCAGATCCATCAGTGGGCTCTTGCAATAGACCAATTGTGAAGTGATGAGGGCCTGCACACGTGTGGTGACTGTATCAGAAAGAAAGGGGTATATTACAGAAATATTGCAAAAGTGACATCACCAGGCCTTGGTAACAGATTGGATATGGGGAGTGAGAGATAATGATGAGCTGAGGATGACTTTTAGGTGGGATTCTGAAGGACTGGGAGGATGGTATAGCCCTTACTAGTAATAGGGAAGTTAGGAGGTGAGGAGGGTTTAGATAGGGGTGGGTGCGGCCTTTTGAGTGAGTCTAAATTTTACAGAATAAATCCTTTTATTAAGGGGATTTGTTCTGTGAAGTGTGAATTCGGTCAGAGGGGCCATACTTGAGGACCTAGAGGGCCACATGGGGCCTTGAGACTGAAGGCTCCCCACCCCTGGTTTAGGGGGAAAGATAATGAGTTCTGGACATGTTGAATTTAAGATTTCTATTGGACATCCAGTACAAGATGTCTGAAAAGCAGTTGGAGAAGAAAGAGTGGAAGTCAGGAGAGAGGTTAGGGCAGGATAGGTAGTTTTGAGAAACATCAGCATAGAGATAATTTAATCCATGGAAACTGATGAGATCACCAAGTGAAGTGTTAAATACAGGGGGAAGAGAAAAGGGCCCAGGACAGAACCCTGAGGGACATCTACAATTAGAAGTTTATGATCTGCATGAGGATCTAGCAATTGAGAAGGAGATTGAGAAGGAGCAATTGATAGATAGCAGGAGAACCAGGAGAGAGAGGTGTTCCTGTTGAGCATGACTATACTCTTCCCTCCCTCAACTGATTCGTGAGCAGGAATTTCAGCCTCAGGTAAAATCCCTGTTGAGCATGATCCTATTCTCCCTTGCCCCCCCTGCCTCCCATCTGATATTCCCCATTCTCCCCCATCCCCTGCCCCCCACCGGATCTTCCCCATTTTCCCCCTTATCTTCATCCATTCTAGGTTCCCTGTTCCTCAGCCTAGGGTAAACATTGTCCGTGCCAACTCACTGTCTGATCTGGGCATGTGACCCCAGCAGTCCCATGGTAATAAAGTCCACTTCCAAATTTTACTCTCAGGGATCTTTTGTCTTGCTCCATTTGGCTCAACATTCTGAAAACCTAAGAAGAGAAGAGTGTCAGAAAGAAGAGAGAGATCAGTGTCAAAGGCTGCTGAGAGGTCAAGGAGAATAGGGATGGAAAAGATCATTGGAGATGTGCCTTGTAAATAATGAGCACTTAATACAACTCAGTTCCAATTAGTGTTAACAACAAATTCCATAAAGTATATTCAAATTCACAAAGTTTGAAGGTCCATATAATTATGTAAAAGTGGTCATTGGTTCCAGCCCAATGGAAGTATACAGTACTAATGTGAATAATGTAACCACTTCATGGAGATTCTTTATTTGCACAAATTGGAACCTGACTGTACACGCTTGTTGAGTTGAATTGTATTTCACCTTTCTGAGCCTCAGTCTCTCCATCTACAAAATGAAGCAGTTTACCTAGATGATCTCTAAAGTCTCTTCCAGCTGTAAATCCTAGAGTTACATTCCTCTCACCTCTCACCTCTGAGGTAGGGATGGGGGAGAGGTGAGCAGTGGGAGTAAGTGATATGAATATGGGGCCTTGAAGGGAGGCTGACAAGGCCATCCAGAAACTATCCAGATGGCTGTGTTCAGAATAGTTTAATTCATTAAAAAGTGATAGTTTAAAGTTACCTCTCTGAATGCCACTAAGTTGATGTTTCTAGGCCTCTACGTATTTAGAATTTTAGACTTTGCTAAGTGGGACTGTTTGACAAATCTGTTTTCCTTTTTTCTCCTTATAGCCTTCAGAGGAGGAAGAGATTGTTGATTTGCTCTTGATGAAAATCTTCAGTTTCCTTGGCATTAAATGCAAAAAGAGTGAGACTGGCATGACTCCTGGTACCAGCCAAACTTGGACTGCCCAGGCGGATGACAGGGTTTAAACTCACTGCTCACATCATGGGTGGTGGTGTGGGCAGTGTCCAGGTACCACAGGCCAAAGACTTGGGCCTATACAGGAAAGGATTTGCTCAGTATGCAATGCTCATTATGAATTCTTTTTGTTTATTTAGAATGGTAACATGACATAGTGGAAATAGCACTTTCTGACTGTGTGTCAGAAAGACCTGTTTAGATTGTGAACTCCTTGAGAGTAGAAACGACTTTGTAGCCTCAGAATAACAGCCTCACCCATAGTAGGTTCTTAATAAATGCTTATTGACTGACTGAATTCTGCCTCAGTCATTTACTAGCGGTGTGACCCTGGGCAAATCACTTAACCTTTCTGAGCTTCAGTCTCCTCATCTGGAAAATGGAGATGATAACATGCATAAGCACTCATCTTACAAGGTTGTTGTGAGAATCAGATGAGATAATATATATGAAGTGTTTTGCAAACCTTAAAACATATAAATGTCAGTTGTTATTTCCTATTTTCTACCATAGAAGCCCAGGAAGAATAATTAGTGACATTGAAAAGTTCTGTTTCTCTGTATTTTTTTTCCTATTTTTCCTGTGCTGGTTGTATTTTTTCTATTTTCTACAACTTTATAGTAAAGTATTTAATAAAAATGTCTACAGTCAAAAATATTTCCCTACTGAGCAGTTATCTGGCTTTAAACCTTTCTTGTCATTGTCATTTAAACATCTAGCTTCCCACAAAAGCTAGCTCGGGCTCAACCTCTCCTAGGTTTTCCCTGAAATCCCTAGTTGTTAATCTTCATTAATCTTTTGTATTACTTAATAAATACTTGCACTTACATGGTATATCCTATAGCTTCCTTGAAGACGGGCTATTAATTTAAGAGGGCAGGGGGAGAGAGTTATCTCCAGCATCTAGCACTGAGCTTTGCATACAGGCAACATATAATAAGTAGTGTGTTTTTTTTTAATGAATTTAATCTTTCTATGTAGTAAATGGCTTATTCTCAGTAAAACCATATTCACTAACCACTAGACACAAATGGAAAATGTAATCTGAAGATTCAAAACAAAGAAAAGTAGTAGATATGCTGATTTTCAGGCTCCAGCATCCCCCACTGCCCTCTACAAGCAGTTTTGTCCCAGACATTAGCCATCAGTATGGCTCCCCATACTGACTCTATTCTTGTCCCTGTTAGGGGAGGTAGCTTGGTCTAGCCTTTAAGTACCAGCCCTGACACTTATTAGCTTTGGTTTCTTGATATTTTTTTTTCATATTGGTCAATTCCTAATACACTCTCTCCATCCCTAACCCCCCATAAAAACCTTTCCTTGTAACAAAAAACTACAGTAAAGCAAAAACGAAACCACATATCAACTATGTCTACAGGGTATATAATTTTCTGGGTCTATAACATACTGCCTAGAGAGAAAAAGGAAATATATTTTAGCATGAATTCTCTGGAATTAAGATTGGTTATTACATAAATCTAAACGTCTTTTAGTATTTTCCTTTACATTATTGTGGTCATTGTGTATATTGTTCTTTTGGTCCTACTTTCTTTACCTTCTACCAGGTATAAGTCTTCCAAGGTTAATTTGAATTCCTCATATTTGTCACTTCTTAAAGTAAAACATAATCTATAAAATTTTCTTTAATACAATTTGCTCAGTTATTTCCCTAACCAGGAGGTATTTACTCCCCCACCCTGCATTTTTTTGCTATAGCAACAACTGCATGTATTTTATACATATAAACATACACACACATATACATAGGTACACACACACAGAAGACCTTTCCATCTGCCTTTGACCTCCTTGAGTTGTATGCAGTTAGAGATAATTCAGACCATTCTCATCACTTTTCTCACTATTCCATACTCTTTTTTTTTGTTTTTGTTGTGTTTTTTTTTTCCCATACTGTTTTCCAGAATGGTTGATCAATTCATAGTGTAATGTATGATTGAATTTTGTTTCCACAGAAATGATATAAAAACAGAAATTTTATGAAACATGATTTGAAGCCATACTGATGTCTAATGTCAGGGACAAAACTGCTCATAGAGGGCAGTGGGGGGTGCTGGAGTCTGAAAATCAGCATATCTACTACTTTTCTTTGTTCTGAGAAGGCCTTTTCTCATATAAAAAGAAAAGAGCTATCAGGTCAGGCCTCATTCACAAAGGATGAGAATTAGATTAATTACAATGGGTCATTGCATTTCTTTCCTATCCTGGGTTCAAATATTCAGACTTCACACAGAGCTTTTGTCAGTTCTCTAAGCAGTTGAAAATTCCTCTCCCATGCTAATCTGATGCAGACAAAAGGGGAGGGGTCTAAGGGTATTCTTTATTAGATAAAGAATAAAGTAAATGAAGATGAGAAGGGAAATGAAATGTGGAAATGAGAAGATGTAATCCAGGGGTGAGATTTAGTTATCCCTGGAATGCCGGCCACTGGGAGGCAGGTGCGAAATTCGAACTGAAAGCCGGGCATATAAACCTGGCATTTGTCTGAAGCAAATATACTCTCCATTAGGGAGAGACCTATTAACTAGGAATGTAGAATAATTGACTAAAATAAAATGAGAGCTTTCCTGACTTCACAATGAGTATTGTTCTTTATTTAAAGTGAGGATATTTCTCACAATATTGGAGGGGGGTGGGGGGAGTCTGAGTTCTTTTCTGAGAATGGGTCTATCATGTGGGTCTTCCTGAGGGCTAGTAACCAGGGAAGCAGTAAACAATGGTTGTCTGGGCTAACTCCCTGACCTTGCCTGGGAAGTCCTGTGATCCCCACAAGTGTATTTCTAACAGTTGCTCCACCAATAGTGTATTATTAGCGTGGGTATCTTCTTAAAAGTAAATAACAATATTTCACCTATAGGCTTCACAGCTTTTGTCTAAAGAAGCACTGTGTAAATCTGAAAGAACTATGGGAATAGGACCTCTTATAATTTCTACACAACCCAATCAGGAGCCAGTCATACACTAATCCTTTTATGTACTGTATACTACTTACCTAGAGGTGAATACATGTAAATAACCTAGCCGTATTTACAAACATGCTTCTTCCACAATTATACATACCTGGGTTTGGGGGTGGGGCTTGACTAAGTGGCTACCAATTTGTTTGATGTGAAAGGCAAGTAACAATGAGACAGAGATCTCCACTTCCAGTCTGAGTAGTCCATTTGTATGTGAAGGGGCCAGGAAATTCTGCTAAAGATGAACAAAGTCATTTGACCAGTCCAGTACCCTTTACCCACCTACTGAGTGAATGAAGGGACTGAGAATTAAAAGCCAAGAGGATTGGATTTCCTGAACTGGAGACGAACCATTCAGGTGCCCTAGTACCTACTTCTACTCCAGTACTCTGGTACTAAAGTACCAAAGCAGACTTTATGTCCAATATCTTAGCTCAAAACCTATAGCAGCAGGAGTCCCTGAGGCTTCACCATACCACCTAAGGATGATATGAAGAAAGATGCCAGCAAGATGGCCAAGAAGGACAAAGATTACCTGAACAAGTCTAGGGGCAAAGCTAAGAAGTGCTCTAGGGGAAAAGTGCTAGACAAGCTCAACAATCTGCTTCTGTTTGACAAAGCAATGTACAACAAACTCTGCAATAAGGTTCTCAACTGTAACTTATCACCCCTGCAGTAACCTTGGAGAGGCTAAAGATCTGGGGTTCTCTAGCATGGGCAGCCCTCCAGGTGCTGAGGCTTAAGGGCTCGAGACCCCAAAATATCAACACTCTGGGTCCTGCTGAATGAATTTGACTCAAGTCTTCTCTCAGTCAAAGTAAAGCAAAGTTTGCTTAAGATTTGCCCATAATAGGGCGGCCAGGTAGCACAGAGAGTAAGAGCACGGGCTCCAGTGTCAGGATGACCTGGGGATCAAATCCAGGCTCAGATACTTAGCACCACACCCAGAAACAACTGGCAGTGTAATCTTGAGCAAGTTACTTAACCCTGATTGCTTAAAAAAAAAAAAAAAGATTTGCCCATAATGGGTAGATTCTTAAGGAGCCTAAATATATGTGACACTTGTATTAGACAAGCAGGGCCAGAATAATCTGACACAGAATGAGTCTGCACTAGATTGAATTCTCAGCTCCATCATGGAGGCAAGATGGAGCTTATATACAGAAAGATTGTGGGAGGATTTAGGGGTGGTCTAGAGGAGGAGTTTGGGGAGGGTCTTGAGGAGGAGTCTAAGAAGGATCTTTGATGGAACTGAGGTCATACTTCAGGAATGGGATTAAGATGGGAAATAGCTGAAGACTATCTGGACATGACAGACAATGGAGGGCTAGACTAGTTTAAGGGTAACAGATTTGGGTATAGATATTTTGATAGGATCAAGGGTGGGAAGTAGCTGGACAATGAAGGGCTAGGCTAGGTTTGGGCCTAGCTATAGAGAAAGGCTTATGGCCTCAGGCAAATGCCTCATCAATGGGAAAATTCAATCAGAGTTCAAGGGGTTTCCCAGAGCCTGTACCCCATTACAGGAACTGCTTAGTAAAGGTCTGATATATACTAGGAACACCAAGGGTAGAGATGTTGTTTAGGGATGCTGGGATCCTGAAATATCGACACATGTTCTGCCTGAAAGAATTCAACCCAAGGCTTCTTTCAGCCAAAGACAAAGTTTATTAGAACACCAGTCAGGGTATACATGATTCTAAAATTTCATTCTAGTGACAAGATTTTAAAAATCTGAACATTAGCCAAACCCCTAAGGAGGCTGAGCCTTTTCATGGAGGCAAGATAGAATTTTTTATAGAGAAGACTGGGAACAGAGAAGCATCTATATGGTCTATATGGTCTAGGGTGGGGTCAAGTGCAGATAATGAAAGGACAGTTAATTAACTAAGAAGGGCTGACTGCTCCTGGTGAATGCTGGGGACCTGGGCCTCATGGGAAAGTCCAAGGTCTTTTCCTTTTTGGGGTCCAGATCCCAAAAACATGATCTTTTCCTTTTGGGAGTTCAGATCCCATCCCCATCAGAGATGCTAAGAAAATAAAAAGAACCAAAATGATTAATGATCAAGAAGTCCAATGAGAATGTACAGCAAATGATTTTTTTTTTTAATCTCAGAACTGTGCAAGAAGACAACCCGAAGCCTGAGGGCAATAGGAAAAAAAAAAAAAGCCAGCACCAACACAGGTTACCTTAGTATCCTGAGACAGCAAGAGCACCTTAGTTCAGGTCCTTTATCACCTGGACTATGGCTATAGCCTTCTAATAATGATGAAGTATGGGCTCTAGGAGCCCTCTTGAACTTTGATTAAATTGTCTCATTTGATGAGGTATTTGCATGAGGCGATAAGCCTTACATTGTGGCTGGGCCCAGACCTCTAGCCTAGTTACTAGCCTAGCCCTCCATTGTTCATCTACTTCCCACCCTTGAGCCTATCAAAATATAGATCCACCCTAGAACTGGCCTAGCTCACCATTGTCTGTTGTCTCCAGGTGTCTTCCCACCCTTAATCACTCACTGACCCCATTAACTCCTCCTGAAGACCCTCCCCAAACTCCTCCTCTAAACCACCCTTGGATTATTCCCACAACCTTCTGTATATAAATCCCCATCCTGTCTTCATGTTTGTGAGAGCACCATAGAATGACCTAGCACAGACTTACTCTATGTCTAATACAAGTGAACTTTTAATAAACTTTACTTTTCTTTGGCTGAGAGATGACTTGAGTCGAATTCATTCTGCAGGACCTGGTGTATTGGTATTTTGGGGTCTCCAGAGCAACCCTAACCCTCTTTGTGGGTAACCTCTTCACTGAGACTTACCAAGGAGCTAACCAAAGGCACTGATATAGGACAAGGACCAGACTTATAGCCACAGAGAGTTACACAGCTTGTAGGGTGGTGATGTAAGTTTTAGGGTTTTTAAAGGGGGTTGGAGATTTAGGGACAAGATAAGGGCACTGGATGAGGACAATGAATGACACAAGATAAGGGAGACAAGGGAATTTTTATGACACAGGATGGAAGGAGACAAAGAATTTTAGGATAAGAGGACCTTTTGTGGTATTTCAAGATAAGAGGAGACTTTAGGAAGCTGGAGAATGAGCAATTCAAGCCTCAGGGCACCTCTGTATTTTAGGGTGCCTTTAAAGGATAAACCAGGGAAAGGGCAACTCAGCCTTTAGGGCACCTTTGTATCCATATCATTTCCCCACTCAACTACTAGGCAGGAGAATTCTTTTTTTTTGGGTGGGGGGGGGGGGGAAAGGGGAAGGAAAATTTAAAATCTTTTCCCTCCCCCGAGCTAAAATGCCCCCTGGGGCCGGGGGTGGGGGGCTTGTTTTTCAGTAGATACTTCTTGATTGGCCAGTGAGTCAATAAGATTGTTACATTCTCTGAGCCAGGAGAAGGCTATATAAGCCCTGATGTGTAGCTTTGTTTTGGGGCTCACTTTGAGAAGTGTTCTGTGATTTGATATGGATTTTGTGAAGCCGTTGTCCTGAGCCCCCTGGCTTTGAAAAAACCCAGATGTTGACTGGGTATGGATGTAATGGTTGGACAGTTTGAAATCTGTTTACTAGATCTGTTTCTGTCTTGATAATTCTGTCTGTGTACTTTGAAGTTTGTTTCGGGGTGCTGACCTTTCCCCCCCCCCCAACAAGGTAAATGATATATGTCTGACTGATTAAAGTAAGCTTGTTAACCCATTTTGAGTTGCTTTCCTTTATCAAAGCAGATCCAAGAACCTTCGGTGGCAGCAAACCCTGAGGACCGCTTGGGGTGCTTGATGCTACAGGGGGGAAGGGACAAAGGTCAGAAGCTTCAGTAGCTGCTTCCTGCTGCACAGGGGCAAAGAGTCCATTTCAAGGACCCAGAATTGGTGGAGGAGGGGTGGTCAGCATGGGGGTGCAGAACATGGTGCCAGATGAGTCCAGGGTGAAGAGACACAAACCACTCAGGAACACCAAGGGTAGGGGTTATCTTTTTTTTTTTTTTTAAGCAATGGGGTTAAGTAACTTGCTCAAGGTTACACGGCCAGGTGTTTCTGGGTGGGTGCTAAGTGTCGGAGCCCGGGATTCGATCTCCAGGTCTTCGATCTCCAGGTCTTCTCAACACTGGAGCCGGTGCTCTTACTCACTGTGCTACCTGGCCGCCCCAGGGGTTGTTATCTTAAGAGCTGAAAATGAAATTTCTGCAGATGAGAAGACACAAAGCAAACCAGGAGGTTAAACAAGAACCGACAAAGTATAAGAGTGTTGAGGGGTAGCTATTAGGTTCAGCAGGGACTCTGATCTTATCTTAAGACTAGAACCTTCCACTCAATCTGGAAAGAATTCAGCTCAGCCTTACTTGAAGTCAGAGTTGAAAAAGTTTATTATATGATTTTCAGCGGGCAAGGATCCTTATGGGACCTGTAAGCTGAAAGAAGACACAGGCATGGTTTTTAAAGAATTAAGGCTATTCATGAGATGTTAATTAGGCTGACCAGGTGAGAAGAGGGTGGAATTAGGGAGGAGTTAAGGTGGGGTTAAGGTGGAGTCGGTGTTTAAAGGGGCTTGCAGGATTTATGTAACTTCGGAAGTCATAGTACCCATGATTCACTGGGAAAAAGGGGGGGCTACCTAGAGGTGTGGTTTTAGGCTTGAAACGTCTCTAAGTCAGCTAGTGGTCAAGGGCTGATGGAGAAGTGCCCAGTCTGCCACCCATCAGCGTCATGCTTGACAGGATTGATGTCCGGGAACCAAGGTTAGGGAAAGATAATTGCTTAAGGAGTTAACCTAGAAAGGGGGTATTGAAGGATTCATGGGGGCAAGGAGGCCCTATACAAAGGGGGAGATAATAGTCGCCTAAGCTAGAATGTTTAGAGATACTTTAGTGAAAGATTGATAGGTATAGCTTGTTAGTGTTTCAAGGCCGAGATAAACAACTCATGAGTTGTTTCTGGGCACAATTAATGCTTTGAAGCTAGGCAGAGTGCAGGTAGGGGGAAGGGGCAGAGTTAATGTTCTGTGACTGGGGGGGGGGGTAGTGTGATTTTACATACTGGTTTTACAAATTGCTATTACAATTTTACAATACAGATTTCAGTTACAATTGTACAAACTGGTTTTACAAATTGATGTTGCAGACTGATGTTGCAAATTGGTTTTACAAATTGCTGTTACAGATATAGATCCCAAGCACCCCACCAAGAGCAAGTAAAATGATTAATAATGGGGTCAGAATAGGGGAAAGAAGGGAGAGGAACCATGACCCCCAGGAGGAGGTAGGGGGAGATACCAAGCTGGAGGGAATGTCTTGCATCCAAGAGTCTGCCTGTAATATCTTTTGAATGAAGTTGACTTCCATTAATGCAAAAGTATTCCATTCAGATGGAAAACAGCAAAATTTCACATATGTACATTGTGTTCACAAGTCTTTCACTTGCATTGTTTTGATTACATAAATTTGCCATAAAGGGAAAGGCAAGGACATGATCAGATAAAACATCACAGTTTTCCAACCATGTATTATCAATTCCACCTCATAGCCAGACTCAGGAATAGTCAGGTGAAAAACATTCCTTTTCAAAGGAACACAATGGGGAAACTGAGCCAGGATCCCATCTTAGATTGAGGCTGACTGTCCTCTCAGCTTTTCCAGACATAGACCAAATATAAGAGTACATAAAGTTACACCTGTAACAGTCATATTTTCTTAGAACCTCGTGGCATTTCTCTTAAAAGGTGGATTATTGACTACTGATGGATTTTTATAATCCATCATACAACTCAAAATAAATTCCATTACAATCCCAAGAGCTTTTACCTCAGAGGGCAAATTTCACTAATCAAGAATTTTCCCAGGACTTACATCTCAAATTTAAACTTGTCCTCATGCAAAAGCCAATCACTAGAGATCATTTCTATATATTTGCAAATTCTCAGCATGCCAAGTTCCCTGTTTAGGAATTCCATGTCCCAAACAAGCTCTTTGGCAAGTTTATAAAATTAGGGAGGATGGAGAGGGACCCCTGAGAAGGGGCTGCCTTTTCCACCCTCTAGCCCCTGTATGGGTTGTGCTTTTGACTAGACCTGAGGACTGCTCTGAATGGGCAGAATCCTCCTTTCCATACAACACACACACACACACACACACACACACACACACACACACACACACTGAGTAATCAATTACCAGCTCTAGGTTTTAGCATTAAAACAACCAGCAATGTTATCATTTTCATAAGCAATAGCCAGAAGAAGGATGGACTGTTTTACCCAATGCAGACAACTGCTGGCTTCTTACCTCATGGGAGGTACTTCCAGGCTTTCAGCAGCAGGGGCTTAGGGTCATTACCAGCATGGGGGAGGGGAGGTGCCCTCAGGGTAGCTGATGCCCTTCCCTCTCCTTTGCCAGGTGAGGGAAGGTGAATTTGCAGGGGGGGGAGGAGGGAGGGTGAGACTCTCTTTTCCTAATCTGATCTGGGATGAGAGGAGTTAATAGAAAAACTCCAGGGCTGTTCACAGTCGTACTGAGATACCCTCTTGACTCAAGGGCAAGGTAGTGGGGGAAAGGGAGTAACCCGGGATTGTCAGGAGGTGGTTCAAAACTCCTTAAAAGATCATTTGCAACACCTTGCAAAATCTGTTAACCTTTTTTTTAGCTGTTCTAACTTTTCACTTCTATGTCCACGGCTTAAAAAATTTAGAGTGGGACATTGAACCTTTCAGACTAACAGTCAGGAGACTAGTGCCCTTTCTTAGGATACCTGAAGCACCAATCAGTGACTGTTTCTCTGAAAGCACCTATAGAAGACTAATCCATGTACACAACAAACCTAGGAATGAAACTTAGAAAATCCACAGTAGGTTTGAATATAATTGTTATCAGTATCTAATTATTGGAACAAATTAGCTTGCAAATTAAAATTTAGTAGACTTTTAAAATCACACAAAAAGATTTTTCAAAACATTTTAAGTATCACAAATCCCCCAAAATACCAAAAGGTGTTTACCTTGGGGAGGAAGTTTAGTTTAGTTTTTTTTTCCTGAGGCAAGAACATACCCAATTAAATTGAATTTTATGTTTATTTTTAGTTTACATCATTCATTTCCACAAGATTTTGAGTTACAAATTTTCTTCCCATCTTCCCCCTACCCACCACCCCAAAACATCGATCCCATTATATACCCCCTCCCCCAATCTGCTTTCTCCTATATACTTCCCCATCCCCCCTCCAACTTTCTGTAGGGCAAGATGGATCTCCATACCCCAGTGCCTGTATATATTATTTCCCAGTTGCAGAACATACCCAATTAAACTGGCCTTATCATAATAACAAACCTTACCAGACCTTTAAGAACTTACTGAGTAGGAATTCCACTACACAGAAGACTTTACACAACTTTGAGCAAATCAAATCTGGATTTGAAATGGACAGGTAGAGAGAAATGACCCCAAGCCTAGCCAATTATTCTGAGCATCAGTTTATTAAGCTGGCCAGCAACAGTCTCCCAAGGAAACCTTAGGAGAGCTCCCCTTCAGAACCATCGGGAAAGGGGGAATATTTAAAGTCAAAAACCGCCAAAAATTGGTGTGGGAAACAAAGTTAGCCTTGTGGGAAGTAAAGTTAGTCTGACAATGGTAGATAAGCACATCGTTGTAGCCAGGGCTTGGTCTGGACAGTTGTATAGTCCTTGCCCTGGTTTGTTGTGAGACCCAGCTGCCCAGGATCATTCTGACATCTTACCAGGAAGTATGGCCAGGTCTGTTTCTCACAAGAGAGGGGCTCCTGGATAAGCACCTACGAGTTCAGGAAGAATTCAGTAATTTTCCAAACTTGTTACATACAGGGGCTTAGTATATATGGCCATGGGCATTTCAGATTCATAATGATTAGTGGTGACATTTTCATTTCTAAAGCCCAAATACTCTTAGCACTTTAAAAGAAAAAACTAGAAAATGCATATAAAGTTTTAAGTTAACAACATAGGGTACAGAGACCTAGAAACAGGGGTTCAGGAGCCCTCAAAGAAAACCAGGTGCAGAGGCCTACCTCCCTACCACAGGGGAAGGGAAGGAACAGCACAGGGTAAAAAAAATTGCTCAAGCAGAGCAAGGTGCCTTTTCTTTAAGTTTTGGAGACCAGATTTCTTACTAAGCTTATTTTGTTTGGAAATCCCTTCACAAGTTACTTTTCTAGGTTATTTTGAGGCCAGACTGTGTTACAGTGGAACACTACATACTTTTTCTTAAGATCACCTCCAGAATTTCCCTTCTAGAAGCCTCCTAGCAACCTCTTGCCACTTGTCCCAGTGTCCCAGGACAGAGGGGAGAAAACAAATGTGACCGACTAAGTGCAAGGACATCTCCTTATATGAGGGTCCACAGTACGACTGACTACCCAGAAGTCAGTGGAGCTTCAGACACTGCTGGCAGTGTCTGGGCACTCCAGAGGTCTCGATGCTAGGGAGACAGTAGGAGCAGGAAGGTCTGGGGAAGAGAACAATGAAAAGGGAGCTTTCCTGTTATCCCAGTGGCTAGGAGAAGATCATCAGAGTCCAATTAATACTTGGACTCCCGGGTTTTAGCACCAAAATGTTGGGGTTCAGAGTTGGGAGAGCTGGTTCAGATTTTTGAAAGAATTCAGTCAGACCTTCTCTTTAGCCAAAGGGAGCTTTATTAACGCAAAAGCAAAATGGGCCTGAGACTTACCAAGGAGGTAAACAAAGGCATTGATATAGGACAAGGACCAAACTTATAGCCACAGAAAGTTACACAGCCTGTAGGGTGGTGATGTGAGTTTTAGGGTTATTAAAGGGGGTTGGAGATTTAGGGACAAGGACACAGGATGAGGACAATGAATGATCCAAGATAAGGGAGACAAGGGAATTTTTATGACGCAGGATGGGAGAAGACGAGGAATTTTAGGATAAGGGGACCTTTTGTGGTATTTCAAGATAAGGGGAGACTTTAGGACACTGGAGAATGAGCAACTCAACCCTCAGGGCACCTCTATATTTTAGGGTGCCTTTAGAGGATAAATCAAGGAAAGCACAACTCTCAGCCTTTAGGGCACCTTTATACACACACCAGTAGGCACCTAATAAATGCTTTTTGAATGGTTGCAATATCAGTGTCTGGGCTCAGAACCGTAGTTCACCTGTTCTTTCAGTAGACTGAGATAGACTTCATGTAGGACTAGAAATTTAAATATCCAGGAGTCAGGAAAGCCTGAGTTCAAATCTAGTCTCAGATACTGTGTGAACACTCCCACCCCCCCACCCCACACAAATCACTTAACCTCTATTTGCTTTAGTTTCCTCATCTGTAAAATGAGGATAATAATAATACCTTCCTCCCAGGGTAGCTGTGAGGAAAAAATGAGGTAATATTTATAAAACACTTTGCAAACCTAAAAACACTATATAAATGCTCACTCTCTCTCTCCTTCTCCTTTATGTCTTCCTCTCCCTCCTTCTCCTCCCTGTCTCCTCTCTCTCTCTCTCTCTCTCTCTCTCTCTCTCTCTCTCTCTCTCTCTTTCTCTGTCTATTTTTCTTTCTCTTTCACCTGCTTCTCCCCATATTTTTTTTTTTTTGTCAGAGGCAGCTAAACGTCACAGTGAGCCAAGGGCTGGGCCTGGAGTCAGGAAGACCTGAATTCAAATCCATTCTCAGATATTTGTTAATTGTGTGATCCTGGGCACTTAACCTTTATTTAAACAACTGTAAAATGGGGGATAATAACAGCACGCCTTCCAGCTGATGTGAAGTCAAACGGGATAATATTTGTAAAGGGCTTAGCACAGTTCCTGACACATAGCTGGTTGGTTGTTGTACTTCTTTCTTGAAGAGGACCAAAGTGACGTCACTATGTTGGGGTCAAGGTGCAATGTGTCCCATTCACTGATCAGACCAGTACAAGCTCAGAAGGCTCTACCACAGGTTGGGCACAAATAATCCATATGAATCTAGAGTGGAGATGTCTCTAAATTTGTGCATCTCACATTTCTTTTGATGTGGGCATGTATGGGGTTCTGACTGAAAAAAAGCCATAAAATAAAGTAATAAGTGAAAAGCCATTAAAAAAACAAACAAACAAAAAAAAACAATGGGGTAGCTAGGTGGTGCAGTGAATAGAGCACCAGCTCTGGAGTCAGGAGGACCTGAGTTCAAATTTGGTCTCACATACTTAACACTTAATAGCTGTGTGACCTTGGGCAAGTCACTTAACCCCAATTGCCACCTTGGCAAGTTATTTAACCCCAATTGCCCTGCCCTCCCCCATTCAAAACAAACAAACTTTAATTCATGAAAGTTGGAAACATGGTGACCTGTTTACAGTCATAACTTATACACTGTCATAACTTAAGATACTATGACCTATGAAAGGCAAAATAAGACTATTGTGATCTATAAATGAGGGGGGCTCAAAACTTATGTTTGGGCATAAATAAGATTGGCTAGCAGCGGCTAGGTGGTGCAGTGAATAGAGCATCGGCCCTGGAGTCAGGAGGACCTAAGTTCAAATCCGGCCTCTGACACTTGACACACTTACTAGCCGTGTGACTTTGGGCAAGTCACTTAACCCCAATAGCCCTCCAAAAAGCAAAATAAATAAATAAATAACATTGACTTAATTCCCAAGCTCATTACTAAGCAGAAAACCAAAAATATTCACCTATCTAGCTCCTCCTGTCTTTGTCTATTTTCTATAATTACCTCAGAGATTTTTGGGGTTCTTTAGCAGGGATCCATAGAACTGTCTGGCTGCCACCCCAGGCTGAAGATTGCCCCTGTTTGTAAGTATTCATAATGATTGATTAAACTACTACTTATAATCGATTTAGAACTCTGTGACCTCTTTCTTTGGTATAAAAAGAACACCCCAAGTTTATGGGGGAGGTGCAGTGTTCCCCAGACAGGGGAATTTCAGACCTTATAGCATACCACGTTGGGCTGTCCTGTGACAGCGTCTCCCATGTTTTACAATCAATACCAAAGTTCTTCAGAGAGACCTTGAATGTGTCCTTATATCACTTCTTCTGACTTCCATGTGATTGCCTTGTGTGAGTTCATACTTTTGGTAGTAGTTGGCATTTGAACAACGTGACCAGTCCATTGGAGTTGTGCTCTTCGCAGTGGAGTTTGAATGCTTGGCAGTTTAGTTTGAGAAAGGACCTCAGAATCTTGTACCCTATCCTGCCAGGTGATCTTCAGATTCTTCCTGAGACTTCAAATGGAAACGATTCAGTTTCCTGGCATGGTGCTGATAGACTGTCCAGGTTTCACAGGCACACACTGAGGTCAGCGCAATGGTTCCGTAGCCCTTGAGTTTGGTAGACAGCCTAATACTTTTCTCTCATACTTTTCTTCAGAGTCTTCCAAACACTGAGATAGCTCTGTCAGTGCATTTGACAACCTCATCATCTATGTACGTTCCTGGAAAGTATATTGCCAAGATAAATTAACTTACCCATGGTATTCAAAATTTCTCCATTTGCTGTAAACAATGGTTCCATGTATGTGTGGTGTGGTGCTGGTTGGAGAATTTCTATTTTTTTTGGTATTGTTAAGGCCCAAATTACCACAAGCAGCAGAGAATCTATTCATGCTTTGCTGAGTCTCAGCCTCAGAGACTACACTGAATACACAATTATCTGTAAACAGAAAATCATGAACCAATTCGCCCTCCACTTTAGTCTTCTGGTTCCAGGGGAGCTCTTATCTCAGGGACTGGATGAAGCATCTGAACCATGGATGGGAAGTATCACTCTGAGTCTCCCTGTCAAAGCTGGCAGCTTCAACCAATCAATTAATGTTTACTTATGAAATGCCCAGTATGTACCAGACAAAAATGAAAAAAGTTTCTGCCTTCAAAATGCATATATTCTATTGAGGGAGACAGTGTATATGCTGGCATACCTCATTTTTATCATAATTCACTTTGTTGTGCCTCACAGAGATTGCATTTTTTACAAATTGAAGCTTTATGGCAACTTTACAGTTGAACAAGTCTTTCAGCACCATTTTTCCAACCCCACATGCTCACATTGTGTCTCTGTGTCACTGTAGTGCCAACTCTAAGTGGTTTCTTAAGCCAGCTCTAAACTGACACACTAGCCTGAGAAAGTGTGATTTGTAATCGTGATCCAGGCAAGATCATCAATGCAATCTGTTTATTGATATTATGAACAAAGTTTTTATAGAGTAATGAAATAAAGAAGGTAATTATAGGTCACTTAGTTTTCTAATGCTGCTTTGTTCAATTTCAGTATGCCTCTTGGTGATGTCACGTTAGGCCTTGATGATAATCATGGCCTTGATGATTTCCAAGCCATATGAATAGTATCTAAAATGTATGGGAGAGCTAACACCTTTTGGCTAGAATCCCAGAACAGGGCACAGCCCTAGATCACAGGATATCAGGAAGGCTCTGATTTACAGTCACATCACAGAGAAAACTAGGACTAGACACTTTGGACTGGCCTCTGGAAAGCCTGGAGCTAACTTATCTAGGACCAGCCTAATTCCTGGATCAGATGTTTTGGCTCCCTTCATCTCCCCCTTTTTTATTAAATAATTTAAGGGTATGTACCTCAGTGCCTAAAGCCTTGACATCACAGGGCATCATTTGTAATAATACATAGCACAAATATACAGAAAATTACTATGACAATTAATATAGTAATTAAATGCATACCAAGATCTAATATGTTCTGAAATGGAGACATTTTCTTCAATGTGCCAAATTATTGTCTTTACTACTTATTCTGGGTCAATCCCAGGAACCATACTATGTTTGATATCTTTGATAATCTGATGGAAAAACTTTCATTTCCATGGTAATATTGGAATCATGCCTCACTCCCATTAAGCTGGGCTCTAATACTGTCCCAGGTAATGTTGATCTGGGAAAAGTCATATAAACTGAGGGTGACACAAATAGATGTATATCTGTAATCACATTGTAGAGATAACTGAGTCTTAAACAGTGTCTCTACCTCATCTCTTATATCTAATATAGACTGTTCTAACTTTTAAATTTTTGTCTGGGTGTCCTGATTGATTTTTTTCTGTACTTGATGTGCTTCAGATAAAAAAAAATTTTTTTTGCTAGTGCTACAGCATACTGGACAGTATGAATTGTGGATTGTAAACATATAGCTGAAAAATGTAACAATGGTAACTAAAACACTAAAGATATGTGTCAATAATAGTAGCCCTATGAAAGGTTTTTGAGGTTTTAAAGCCTCACTGATCAAACTAAGCTATGCTCTTCTGCAGATTGGTATGAGATGAGTTAGTGGGGAAAACCTCTAATAATACATTGTGTAAGATTACAATTTTTACAAGTAACATTCCAATATAAATCCTTACCCTAAAAAGTTATGTTCATACATCTGAGTTAATAATGATTGCAAAGATACAAAGAAATAATAGAATAATTATATAGGTAAGATATATAAAAATATATAAAACCATAGACATCAAATTAAAAGGAAATAACTTTAACAGTGCTGATAATATTGTGTTGGCAATGTTCCTGGATCAATTCCAGAGTGATGACTATTCTGGATGTTTTCTGATATAATTTGTAATATTTGAATCATGCCAAGCAACAAGAAGTTGGGCATATATTTTGTCCCAAAAGACATTAGAATCACAGCTAATATATTGGTAAAAGGAGTTACACAACTATGTATGTGTGTGTGTGTGTGTGTGTGTGTGTGTGTATATATATATATATATAATCACAGCTAAGTAACAGTTGAGTTTTAAAAGCTTTTAACTCATCATCTAAAATACAATACTAATGGTTCTAATACATTGATCTTATACAAAAATCCTTATCTAATATCATGCAGTATCTTAAAGGCTATAGAAACATTTTATGAAAGTTCATTAACATATTGTGCAGTTTTTAAAAAATTTTCCAAGTAGAGAAATTGTAGGCAGTGGTTGAAATGATCAATAATAGTACAATAATAGTAAGGCAGTGAGTCTAGGAACAAGAAATGTGGCAAGAATAATAAGTCTAACAATAAATCTGACAATGACAAGACCTTATCCCCCCTTTTTAAAAGATCAGAAATTTTATGTAGTATTTATTCCCCTGACGTATGATACTAAACATGAGTTAAAATTAGTTGGAAAAGGCAAAAAATATACATAAGTATATTTTTAATATATTTTTAATTAATTTAATTAATTAATTTAGTTTTAATTAATAAGAGTACAATTAATACAAGTAATATTCCATACATAGGGATAAATGTATCCATAATTACATGGGTTTCAAGCTAACATTCTTCACCAATTTATTCACAAATTGAGCAGTTTGTATTTCACTTACTAAGGAAATAGAAGACATGGTTGCTGATATTAAGAGGGAAGCTATAGCAATTAGTCCTGTGATTAAAAGTGAAATCACTTTTTTCTAAAGAGGGTGGTTTCATTAATACATTATATAAGGGTAAGTAAAGCAGGTATAAGGTTGTGAAAATGTGAGATGCTAAGTCACTTCTTCTTGGGTTGTCTTTGTGCAAGGGGTCTCCCGATCCTTTTTCTCTCAATTCTCTGCATCTTCAAGGTGAGTTGTGGAACATGCTAGGATATTCCATTCTCACAGCAGCATCTAATAAAAAGCAAAATAAACATAGCCTTGCCTCCTATAGTGAAGGGTCAGATCCTACCCAGTTCTTGTTTGGGGAATTCTCCATAGGGAGTGTGTACCTTTAGTGATGCTTAAAAAATTTTAGGGTGTATAAGGCAATAGCTAATTGCCTTTGTGGTGTATTGGTCCAAGTCCCTCCTTTTTATTTTTGCAAACAGGTTTTACTTATATAAAAGCTGGGGGTAGGAGACAGAATGTCAAGTTTGAGTAATAGCTATGCCAGTTTGCCTAGAATGAAAAGAAGTAACATTAATTAAGTATGGCATGGTAAGTTTGAACTAGAATGGATAAAGTTTTAAAGTCTGGACTTAGGATCTTTATTTCATCTGTCAAGGATAACTTGACCAGTGAGATAAATCAAAGTTATGCTTATAATTAATTTTATTAGAAAATTATCACAGAAAGACTGAAATGATTTGCTAGTGTAGGTGACAGCATTGTCAATTTTCAATAGTTTTAGAACATCCATAGAAGCAAAAGACTGTAACATGTGGTTAATTACATTTTTATTGCTTCCCCAGTCTGAAGGGAAGCTGGAGGAGATAACACATTGAGGGCAGTTTTTAATGATCTGTCTAGCTTGTTCCCTAGTAACATGGAATTGTTTACATAGAGCATAAGCATTTTGATGAAAATAAGAGTAAGATAATGTAGTTCTATGAATATTTGGGGGGAAAGTTGGAAAAAACTTGAACTTCTGATTAATAGTTGAGTTATTTAGATAAAGAGGCCTAGGAAGTGAAGAATGAACTACAACATAGGTAGTGGCCTCTATCTTACAAGAGCTTGTAATTTCTAAGAAAGGTTAAAAAGATCTGTATTCTGAGTGTGTTTAATTTTAGCAGTATCAAATATGTTGGCATATGTACATTGAATATTTGCTATCTGACTCCGTATTAAAGGGAAAAGAAAAAATCATTTAACAGTAAAAATCATAGCTAAAAGCTTTGTATTATAATAAGTAGAGTAATAATAACTTTATAATTACTAGAATCAATGCAGTAGGCTATATTTCTAGTTTTAAGATTTATAAATGATCATAAAAATTTTGTGAGAGAAAAGAAAAAAATATTTAGTTAAAAATTTAAAACCTGATAGCTATGTATACTTAGAGCAAAACAAACTTTTAAAATCTAAGTTGGTATAAAATATCTTTAAGTAACATAAATTCCCAAAGTATGATAAAAAACTGAATTCCTAGATAATTGTGGAATTCTTTTAGATGTCACAAAATTTTTAGTCAAAAAGGTATAGTAATAGAATCTAATCACAGTACTTTAAAATCTATTAAAATTAGAATCTTCTTAAGGTGAGCCTTGAGTAGTTAAAAACATTTTTTTTCTTTCACCTAATCATGGCTCATAGCCAATTACAATTAAATTTTTTATTACCATGGAGCCATAATAAACAATACAGATTTACTAGGTTTCTCCTACATAAAGAATTCTGTTTAGCGTTTTTTCTTTCTCAAATTTAAACTTGTCCCGGTGTAAAAGCCAATTGTTAGAACTCTTTTTAATATTTTGCAACTTCTTAGCAAGTTATGATTAAAACAATTTCCTTTCTCAGGCTGAATGACCTTGCCTCTAGAGATAGTTTCCACAAGCTTTTGGCAGTTTTACAACATAAGTAAAATTGATATGGATTCTAAGCAGGAGAGACTGGGAGAAGGGCTGGGCTAAAGGTTATGCCCCTGTGTTGCTAACTCTCACACATAGAGTAGGAATGTTCTTAATGGGCAGAATTAATCCGAAATAAAGTTTTCACCCAGTCTCCTCCTTTCTACATACAGTAATCAATTAACAATTTTAAGGTTTTAGCAGTAAAACAAGAAAATAACTCAATTAACAATCTTACAAGTCCCAATAACTGATAACCAAATTGTTTTATTTGTAACTTCCTCTCTACCTTCAGGTAGAGGTGTAAATACCTGATTTTCTATATGGCAGATATAAACAGTAAATGACATAAGTAAAATAATTGTTTTTACACAACTTCTTTCCTCTATCTTTTAGTTTCAACAGAATTCAGATTAAAAACTTACTTTATCTAACACTATGTCTGGCCTACAAATGATCCCTCAATTTTCACTATATAATAGAATTTTTCTACAATTTAAAAAGACCACAACAACACAATGACATCATGACATTAATTGCATTTCTAAATCATCACTTACAAAAACTTAATAAAAATTGGGCTTATTAAATGCAGAGATTTTTTTCCTCTCCTCACAGCTGCAGTCTGATTGTGGATTTAGAAGTCTGAAAGGAGAGGTTAATCTGCTTGTCTAAATAATATGTGGGCTTTGGGTGCCTCAGGGCTGTTGCTAGTGGGGTCTTTGATAAATTTATTATGCTTTCTCCCTTTAGTCAGGTTGGGAGGGTAACTTAAATTCCCTATTATTCTTCAGCACTCTCTCTTTCAATCTGATCTAGGAAGAGAGACTAATAAATTTCGTAAAATGTTTTCAGCTGATTTAACTTTTACTCCAGAAAGCTTTATTTATGTGTATATTTATTTATTTATTAAGACTCCTTAAAAACTTCGTTAAAAGTGAGAGCTTTGAATCCTCCAGTGAAAGTGAGGTGGAAGTGGCACCTACTCCCTTCTCTCCAGTACTAAAGAAAGAAAAAAACTCTGAGGTGTATCTTATCAGATTTTAGAAATATTCCAATTTGCCTAAATGCCAATTAGTATAATAAATTCTGACTTATCTTTAGCATCAAGTTAGGGGTAACACTAATTCACTTTTTCATATTCCCTAAAATGACTAGAATGAGTTCAAATTGACTTTTAGTAGCATTCCAATACACAAAATTTTTCTTTAATAGGTGAGTCAGGAAATGGTTAAATGCTTGTTCATATGCCTCTTTGATCTGAGGGAAACATTTCCTATTTATATCTTATCGCCTTCTCTTCATTCCACTTGGCCAGAGTTGAAATAAAGAGATTTTCAAACTTTTAAAAATCTTAAAACTTCTGTTCACACTTATTCAAACAAATAGTTTATACCTTTCTGAACTTTCTACCCATGTTCCTTTCTTTGTTACTTAAGCTTTCTTGCTTTTCCTACTGTCATATTTTCTGCTGGACTTTGACTAAAGCCCTCTTTAAAACCACACACACCTTATTTCTTTCTAATTCTAACCTGACACTTCTCCACTTTTGCCATAATCATCATATAATAAAATACTTATTCCCTCTGGTACTCCTTTATCTCCTACCAGCCATTTGTGAATTCTGGTGGGCAATAAGGGAGGGGGGAAGGGTACAAGATAACAACATTTCAAGGAAAATCAAGCAGTCCAGCTGCATTTTAAATCTTATAGAATAACAAATTACTCTCACACACTCATTCACACACAGACACAAAAAACAAAGCAGATAGGTACAGAAAAATAGCAGAATGGATCCAAAAGCTCATAGAATAGTAGGAGATCTCCTTGATACTTTCTGTTTCTAATAGAGACGGATGTATCACACTGAATGGTTCGATTCACCTTTGGCACTTTCATTTCTGATGTTAAACACATTATTAATATATTCCATAGAAAAAAGGTAGAAACGGGGAAAGACTGGAGTCCTTTCTCCATAAATCTCTCACTCCTCTGTCTCCTGACTGGTTCCCAATTTTCTTTTACTATTCTTTTTAGCAGTCTTAGATAATTTTCTCAGTCTCTACTTTCACTTTTTCTCCTGACAGCTTTTTTACCAAGACCAGGTCTTTATCTTAATGTTTCTAGTTCTTCATCTACCACTTAGGTTGGTGACTCTTTTAGCCCTAAAACTGCTAAAAGTTTTCCCTAGGGGCCCAGACCCTATTTAGCCCTAAAACTGCTAAACACAAGGTGAACTATCTATTCCTTAACCCCTTACCATGATGCTGTGGCCACTGAGGTACCTCTTCTGATGAGGATTTCTTTTCTTCAGAGCTCTAAGGAAGCCACTTTCTTCATATCTTCTTTCACGTCAATGATTGGGTGCCAATTGTAGTGCCAACTCTAAGTGTCTTCTTGGGCCAGCTCTAAACTAACACACTAGCTTGAGAAAGTGTGATTTGTAATTGTGGTCCAGGCAAGATCATCAATGCAATCTATTTATTGATACTATGAGCAAAGTTTTTATAGAGTAATGAAACAAAGAAGGTAATTATAGGTCACTTAGTTTTCTAATGCTGTTTTGTTCAATTTCAATATGCCACTTGGTGATGTCAAGTTAGGCCTTGATGATAATCATGGCCTTGATGACTTCCAAGCCATATGAATAGTATCTAAAATGTATGGGAGAGCTAACACCTTTTGGCTAGAATCCCAGAACAGGGCACAGCCCTGGATCACAGGATATCAGAAAGGCTCTGATTTTCAGTTGCATTACAGAGAAAACCAGGACTGGACACTTTGGACTGGCCTCTGGAAAGCCTGGAGCTAACTTTTCTAGGAACAGTCTGATTCCTGGATCAGATGTTTTGGCTCCCTTCATGTTACATTTTAGTAATTTTCACAATATTTCAAACTTTTTCATTACTCTTATATCTGTTATGGTGATTCTGTGATCAGTGATCTTTGACATTACTATTGTAATTGTTTTGGGGCACCATGAACAATACCTATATAAGATGGTGTGCTGATTGAAATTCTGAGACACATTGCTTTAGGCTAGCAAATTCTGAGACACATTGCTTTAGGCTAGCAATAGCCAATAACTTGGGGTCATTGGTCACTCTTGGTGACTGAAGGCCCCACGTAAGCATCTGGGGGAAGGAGGTTTTAAATCCAGATGTCTTCCCTCTGACAATACATCACTGGGACCTCCCCTGACAAACAAAAGGCAATCCTGATTGGGTGGGTTGGCCTTCAAGTATGACTGATCACACCCCTCTGTCACACATAAAGAACACCTGTTGTTCCATGACTGACGATTGCTTTCCCAAATCTTGGCTAGAAAAAAAACATGTCATCTCAAGTAGGTTTTTACTGGTTCGGTCTCCCTTTTGTTTAGATCAGGTCACCCTAGATTTTGATTAGGAGAGGCAAGGACACAAGAGTCATCTCCCTGGGGGAGGGGAGCTTAGCTTAAGTTGGTTTCTTTTAATGGGTCCCTGCCAAGGCTGATGCCAGGGATAATTACATTTCTCAGACAGTTCAGGCTAGGAGAGGTCTCTTTTGACCTAGGCTAGATTGGGGTTTTGCCAGAAAAGGATATATTACAGATTAATATTAAATATCAAGTGATACAGCATAATATTAAATTCAACGATGAGCTTAATTGGTAAATGTCCATGTTTTTCCTGCTCCACTGACCAGCTGTTCCTATTGAAGAGGTTACCCACTAAGAGGGTTAGGGTTGCTCTGGAGACCCCAAAAATACCAACATGCCTGGTCCTGCCAAATGAATTGGACTCAAGTCTTCTCAGACAAAAAAAAGTAAAATTTATTAAAAGTTCATTTGCATTAGACACAGAATAAGTCTGTGCTAGGTCATTCTATGGCACTCACTGTGGTGTGAGATGGGGTCTTATATACAGAAGGTTGTGGGAGGAATCTAGGGGTGGTCTAGAGGAGGAGTTTGGGGAGGAGGGTCTTCAGGAGTGATTAAGGGTGGGAAGCCACCTGGACACCACAAACAATGGTGGGCTAGGCCAGTTCAATGGTGGGAAGTCTAGTAACAGACTTGCCTCATCAAATAGGATGATTCAATCAAGAGTCCCAGGGAGGTTCCCAGAGCCCTGTACCTTGAGGACTCAAGGGGAGCAGGAGGGGACTCCCAGAGCCCATACCTTATCACCTATCTCTCTCCCTCTGGCCTCCTTATTTCCTGAGATACAACAGTATTGAAATTAGGTCAGTTAATAACCTTATAATGACCTCCAAGTATTCAAGTGAAAGGAAGAGTCAATTGATGAGCAAACTTCATTGTTCTTATTTTAAGAAATTGCCACACTCACCCCAGTTGCCAGCAATCACTACCCTGATCAGTCAGCAGGTATCAATATCAAGACAAGACCCTCCACCAGCAGAATGATTAAGCTCACGTGATGATTAGCATTTTTTAGCAATAAAGTATTTTTTATTTAAGGTATATACATTGAGTTTTTGAGACTAGATGATGAGATTCAAATAGAGTGGTCAATGAGAAGCCCATTATAAAAGTCATTTTAGGAGTAAATGAGATTCAAGCAGGCTGGTCAATGAAATACTGAAACTGGGGGGGGGGGGGAGGGGGGCCCCGGGGAGAATGATAATATTAGTAATAGAAAATAGATAACTACTCCCTGATTACCTCACCTCCCCACCCATAGCAGGTTTTGCTCTATAAGAATCCCCAAACTCTCCTGGCTAGTATCTTCCTTAATTGGAGGACTTCCCCCCTGAGTTGGGGGTCTCCCTTGATGGGCATCTCCCTTAAGGATCCATCTCCCTATATCAGCCCCTCTCTTTGGGGTGCCACCCCCCTTAAGCTGGGGTCTCCCTGGTTCCCTTAAAGGGCAAAGGAGCCTTCTTGATGTGTTACCCCAATAAATGCCTTTAATTTGGAGACAGCCTATTTGCACCCCAACATTTTGGGGTGACCCTAGAACTCAACAATAACACTGTTGCACACTTAATAGACTACAGTATAGTGTAAACATAACTTTTATATGCACTGGGAAACCAAAACAATTTGTGACTCACTTTATTACAATATTCACTTCTTTGTGGTAGTCAGAACAAAACCCTTAACATCTCCAAGGTTATGTCCATACATATATAAGTACACATATAATACAGTTGATACAAGGCAATTTTTAGTATTTGGGAGGATCGGGAAGGGTCAAAGGGGTCCAAAGACTGCTTCCTGGGGAAGGTCATGATTCTTCCTGGAGTAACAGCCCAGCTCAACCACTTCTTTCCCTTCTTTGATTACTCGTGGTACTGTCAGCGTTGGGAGAAACTTTAGGTGACTCAGTCGAATTCCCTTATTTTTTTTACAGGTTGGGGAGACTGAGGCCCAGAAAGGAGAACTGACTCATACAAAGCAGCATAGCTACACTCGCATCCTGGGGGTTCCCTGCTAGTGAGTCCTAGCTTCCCAGGACGCCGGTCCGCCTTCCCTTTGCTCAGGCAGGAGCCAGAGCTACCTGGCTGCCCGGCTCTAGAAGCAGCCTTAGTAATGACCTTAGAGTTGGGGTCCCCGGGTTTCTGTCTTTCTCTGAAACCACTTAAGGACACCAAGTTAGTAGAGGTCTCCAGGGCCGCTCCCACAGACCGCTCCCCCTAGGAAGACCTCGCCCTTCGGGGGCGGGGCTATCTGTGTCCGGCCCGCTTCCAAATCTCCTCACCTCTCCTGAGTCTTGTCTTGGGCCACGTGGTCCAGGCCCGGGACAGAGCCCGCCCCCTGGGCCTGAGTCGCTAATTCCAGTGGGGCACGCTCCCTCTTCTCCGCCCCTAGGCTCAGGCCGCCGGTCAGACTCCGCCCCAAGGCCCACCACCTCCTCTTCCAGCCTCCAGCCTAGGACCGCTTGGTCCCAGGGCTGCCCCGCTCCAGGAGAAGATGGCGCTGCGAGTGGCCAGGAGCATGCGGGTCGCGGCCTCGTCCCTGTGGGCGGCGGCCGGGGCTGAGACCACCGGGTCCCTGGCCTCCCTCGCAGCCTCCCCCGCGCGTCTCCAGGCCCGCCCTGGCCCAGGCTCCCCTCCCTTCCTAGCTGCCGCCGCCTCCCGGGGCTTCTGCACCAGCGCCGTGCGACTGGTTGGTGAGTGAGCTTGGGACTGGACCGGGGTGGGGGTGGGGCGTCGCAGGCGGAGGCCAGAGAGGGGTCGCCCTCGCGGTCCAGCCTGAGCTGCTCCGGGACGGGCAGCTTCGCCCTCCTGTTTTCTCCTCTGTGCAATGAGGGCATTAGACCAGGTGATTTCCCAGCCCCCTTCAGTCATTGGATCGTAAATTACAGCCCTCGCAGGGCTGTAGTATGTCCCTGGCTTACCCAGATTGTGCCCGCCCCCCTCTACCCGGGTACAGGGGAGGTGCTCGCCACGTGTTGTAGTGGCAAACGTACGGGGGGGGGGGGGGGGGTTGTTAAGGTTCCGACTCCCCCACCCCCGCACGTCCGTGTAAACCGTGGAGGTTGGACTATGGGGTCTGAAAGGCCCCTGCTAGTTCTCAAGGTCTCTGAATGTTGAAAGATTTTCCAAGCCTTCTTTTAGCAAAGGGGTGATTACTATCCTTTTCTTATCTCTTGTTTTGACTTACTCTTCCAAGAATGAAGGTTGTATGTTCTATTTGCTTATTGTCCAAATTGCTAAGTACTGGGATAGTCCAGCTGAAGTGCCATCTACCTACCTGGACTGCTGACAGGACTGATTGGCAGGGGAGGAGAGGACAGAGACTGGCTGGGCTGCAGTATTTATCTTTTGCAATGAAAAGTGGTGGAGTGTGTCTTTTGTATTCCCAGATCCCCAGATCCTGTATATGATTATCTTAGTCTTGGCAAGTTGCTAGGGCCATTCCTTAAGAAAATAATCATTAACAGCTAATAGACTTTTTAATAATCTTGGAAGGTATCTAGTACATTCCCTTCCTTTCACAAATGGGAAATCTTTGGCCATAGTAGTGAAGTGGCTTACTTCAAGTCGCACAGGTAGTGATTACAAGGCTGGGGTTCAGACCCAAAGTGAATTCCTCCCATCCTTAGACCTAGTTAGTGGCAAAACTGGGACTTAGGTTTGTTAACTTATACTCCAAGTTTCCTTATCCCTTGTCACACTGCCCTTTCTGTGGATAACATTATTATTCAAAGTCAAACTGTGGATAACATTATTATTCAAAGTCAAAACTATCTTGTCTTTTGAAATGGTTCATATTTTCAAAGTGTGTTTAAGACAAAATTCCTCTATTTTTCTGAAATACTGTTCTTATGTTATAGTTCGAAAGTTCACAGACAAGCATGAATGGATATCGACTGAAAATGGTATTGGAACAGTGGGAATCAGCAATTTTGCACAGGTATTGTTTTTTTCCATATCTGTAGTGGTTTTGTAATTCTGTAACTATCTTTATCCTCTATGGAGTATGGTGGAATTTACTTTTGGAATTTTTGTTTTGAGGTAATACTCTTTAGTGCTCTGAGATTAGGGCTGGGATTCTTTTTTTTTTTCTCTCTGTTGAAGTCTACTTGCCAGCTGAAAGTTAGAGTTAAAAACAACTTAATTTAGTTTTAGTCTCTTGTCTTCCCTAGGTCATCTCTACTTAAAACAGTGACACCCATACCCTTTCTTTTAAAAAGTAACTTATGGCACTGATTTTTTTATTACAGTCTTTTTTTTTTTTTTACTATGCTATATAACCTTCTTGGTTATTGGTGGTTGAAAATGTGATAATATAGTCTCAGGGCTGCTGCTTGGTGACTAGGGCAAATTTATCCCGGACAGAACATCCCCACCTTGGCCTACAGAGTGAATTTAACTATTCTTTTTCCTATTTCACCACCTCAGTTTTATCTTACTCTAGCCTATTGGCTGCTCCTTTCCTAAAGAAACTGCATATGGAATTTCTTTTGACCAGGAATTTTCTTGATTTTTGAATTGTGTGACATGACTTTTATCATTTGCAAAATTATGATAAGGTTCAAGTCTTAATTCAAATTTTATATTTAACGAATGAAATAAAGCTGTATTTGAATAGGATATGTATTACAAATTTTGAGGACTTACTCATGCATTTAGTATTCTAGACCTTTGGGCAGATACAAAGAAAATAAGACTGGCTCCTACCTTCAAGAACCTTACTTACAGTCTGATGATAAAACTTTACTTATAAAAAGGAAATTTTAATTATTGGAAAGAATTAATTATTTAACATTTTAAAATTGTCTAGATTTACTGAATATATTATATTGTCCTGGGTTTAACAAAGCCCTAAACAGATTTCAGTTTATTGTGGCAATTCTGACCTACTGTTTCCATTTGTGTTTTTAAAAATCAGGGTTTATCTAACTCTAAGCTGAAGAAAATTTTAGGAGTGCTTTATTTGGGAGGTAACTTGGTGCTATGAGAGAAGAGTGCTGATTTGGAATCAGAGGACTTTGGTTCTCTTGTTTCTTTTGTCACGTACTGGGTGATCTTGGGCAAGTCATCTAACATCTCTAGACCTTAGTCTCCTTGTATTTAAAAGGAGGAGACAGGAATTAGAGCTAAGTTCCTGTTCAGCTCTAAATCTAAATCTGTGATTTGACTGCTGAGCCTTCTATTTGTGGAACCATTAATGTTTTATTTTGTTTTGTTTTTTCCTTGTGAGGGACTGCTGAAATGAAGCAGTTGTTTTCATACATTACCTTAAAGTGTTTTCTTATAAAACCTTCATAGTGTCCTCCTGGTTGCTGCAGAAATGTTCTTCCATTAGATCTGTGACTGGTAGATAGAAAGCTGGCCTTAGACCTAAGTAGACCCCATTTTAAATTCTTCCTCTGATACATATTTTCTGTGTGACACTGGGCATATCATGTCATCTTTCAGTGCTTTAGGCAACTTTCTCAAACTAAGCTGCTTAGAAGTTGTTGGTCTGCATTGGTGATAAAAAGAGAGTTTCTTCTCCCAGGAGTTTGCTCTGAAGTTTGCTTTGGAGCAGAGGTGTTCAGATCAGATCCCATTTCTATTTGAATTTGACACCACCTCTCTAGAGGAATGAGAGGAAAACCAATGAAGAGGAGAGCTGTTGATTCTTTGTCATTCAGTATAAGAGCTCTAATAATAGCTAACATTTATATAGTGCTTTAGCGTTTACAAAATACACATATTATGTCTTAATCTTCACAACATCGATATAAGGTAAGAAATATTCCTTTTTTACAGAAGAGTATCTGAGGCAGAGGTTATGTGACTTGGTCAAGGTCACAGAACCAGTGAGGCAAGATTCTAGCTAAATATTTGACTCTTAGATCCAGCACCCTAATTCACTACTGTAACTTGTGAATTTATCATTACAAAATTCTTGGATGTCTGTTTTTTGCATGCCACTGTACCAGGTTTCTTTGGTAAATAAGCATGAAATATTGTTTTCCCTCAATAGGTTTATAATCTAGTTGGGGAGATAATCTTTCACAGCCCATTATAACACAGGATCTGTAGGAGTTCAAATAAAAGCAATGTAACTAGAGCAATCCAACTAGAGTCATGAAGAAAAAGACTTCGTGGAGGAGGTGGTATTTTGAACTCGTCCTTGAAGGATGCATGTAACAACTGAGATTTGTATCTTAGCACTCTAAACTTTGCAAAATGCTTTTACATACAGATATTAATCCCATTTTAAAGATCAGGAAACTGAGGCTCAGAGAAGTTATTGGACATTTTGAACCTTTAAGGTACCCTAAAGGCATCTCAAACCCAGCATATCCAAAATAGAACTCATTTTTCATACAAAACCAGTTCTTCTGAATTTCCCTATTTTGGTTGAGGTCACCATCATCATTCTTGGTTACCCAGGTTTGTAATTACAACTCATTCTCTTTTACCCACATACCAGCTAGTTGTCAATTCTTGTCATTTTGAACTCCATAAATCTTGTACCAGTCGCATTCTTTCAACTTAAATGAACACCACCCTATTTGAGCCTCTCTTTACTTCTATTCTTCATTATTATAATTGCTCCTGGTTAGTGTCCTGCCACTTGAGTCCCACCCATCTTCCACATAGTTGGCTAAATGATATTCCTAAAGGCTTGGCTTCCCTGCTTAATAAACTCCAAAGGCCATCTCTCACCTCTAGGATCAAATACTGTGTTTGTTATTTGGTCTTTCAGACTCTGGCACCAGTTTCCTTTTCCAGCTTTATTTTACTTTCCTCCCTTTCATGTGTTTTTCAGTCTAGCCAAACTAATCTAATTGCTGTTTTCCAGACACAATATTCCATCTTCTTATCCATATACCTTTACAGTAGCTGCTACCCATGTTTGGAATGTACTCCATCCTTACCTGCACCTGTTAGAACTCATAGTTTCCTTCAAAGTCTACCTCAAGCATCGCTGTCTCCACAAGGCCTTTCCTTCACTGCCCAGATGCTAATATCTCCTTCCCTTCCAATTATATTATATTGTATTTATTCTGTATATACTTCTACTTGTATATGCTATCTCCCTTAATAGAATGAAAGTTTTTGAGGGCAAATATGGTTTCATTTTTGTCTTTGTATCCTCAGCACACCTGGCACATAGTAGGTGCTTAATATTTATTTGTTGTTAGAGTGACTGGTTGAGGCACTTGCCTTTTGGTCCCAGAGTTAGTATGAAAAGATTTCCACATCTGGCATTTTGATTCCAAATCCAGCACTCAATGCTTCTTCTGAAAGTCCAAAATTTCAGGGGGTATAAATGCTGGGGGTTTCAGAAAGGGATGAGGTTGAACATTCCAAGGGGAGAGAGTGATGTAAGCAGAGGAAAAGGGCAAGTCCTCTATTTTGGCTGAAGCAGTTGGTTTCATGAAACTATGGCATTAGCATTTGATTTGATTTGAAGTTTTGCCCTTTTACCCTTAGGAAGCATTGGGAGATATAGTTTACTGTAGTCTTCCAGAAGTTGGAACAAAATTGAACAAACAAGGTGAGTATCTTTTTGTCTTTAAAGAAAAATAGTGACATTTTTCATGAAATTTCCAAATTACATTACTAATAGGATCCAGATGTAAAGTTAACTTGATGCCCTTTTCCAGTGGTGTCAAACTCAAATAGAAACAGGCCCTTCAGAATCCCTGTGGGCCGCATATTGACTTAGTTTGAAAATGTATTGTTGTCTGTGTCTTACTACATTTTCATTAATTTTGTTAACTATTTCACAGTTATATTTTAATCAAGTTCAGGATGTTTGTTCAACATCTTAGTCCTCTGTAGTCAACTTGTAACTGATAAGAATTGTTTTGAATATAATAAGGTATGAGGCAGTGATTTTCCCTTGATGAAAAATAATCTCACTGGAAAAAGTTATAGAAATTATTTATGTAGGAGTGGAATAGCAAGGTGGGCCTTAGAGTTAAGATCCAGGTTCACATATGTCATATCTGCCTCTGACACATACTAACACTAACCATGAGCAAATTATTTAATCAGTACTCCAGAGCTAAGATTATGAGCTACAGATTTGGGCCTATAAAAAGATATCTACACTAGGAATTCCATACCCAGTGATGAAACCATTGAAAAAATTTTGTAAACCAATTTTGGTGTGTATTACTTTATAGGACTATTATTCTGGTATATTACTCCCCTGGGACACTTGAATGATTAATCATCAAAGAAAACTTAATGGGTGTAGATAGAATGGATTGCCTTATAGGAAAAGCTTGGTATTTTCTCAATGTCATTTATTACTGCTCTACAAATGAATTAACAACTGAAATTGTCCCTACAAGCCCAAACCCAGGAACTTTCTGAGCCAGTTTTGAACTAGGGAGAGATTGAGGAGATAGCACTTATAAGCAGGTTCCAGAAGGGACCAAGACTGTCAGCCAGGGAAATCTGTGGCAAGATTATATTTATAAAAATGAAAATAATTTTATTCTTAAATTTTTTTTCTTTGCTTTGTATTCCTTTTGTTTTTTCTTGTAGTTCCACAGTAAGATTTCTCTTGAAAAGTCTTAATCTTGTCTTAGCCAAAATAATGGGAGAAGGAATGTTTCCCCGCATAAGCAGTGTAATTTGTTTGACCTTTTAGACAGGGATGGTTGTGGCAGTAGAAATGGTCTGCTACATGGAATGAGCCAAGATAGCCAGGTCTGATAAATATGGTGAAAAACATTGGAAATAGTTTGGAGAAAAGTTTATATTGTTTAGTTCTTCCCCACCCTTTTTTTTCTATGTTTATTTTATTTTTTTTTGCTTTTTGGAGGGGAGAAGGTAGGGCAATTGGGGTTAAGTGACCAAAGGTCACAAGGCTAGTAAGTGTTAAGTGTCTGAGGTTAGATTTGAACTCAGGTCCTCCTGACTGGCTGGTGTTCTATTTACTGCTCTACCTAGCCTCCCCTTTTTCCATGTTTACTGAATATGTATTGAGTGCCTGTCACTTTATCTGATTAGAGAAGTACTATTGGTTCAATTTAAATTCATGAAACTGCCTATTTTGTATCAAGTACTGCTAAGCCTGGGGATGCAAAGACAACATTTGAAAACCAGTCTAGTATGTTGGAAACACTGGATTTTGAGTCAGGAGAGACCCTGGTTTCAGATCCTGGTTCTGTAACTTCATGGCATTACAGAATTTGAGAGATATAAGGAACTTTAGCAACCAACATCTATTCCAGTCCATACTTAAAAGGAGTTTTCACCATAGCATATGATAAATGGACATCTATCCTCTGCTTGAAGACCTCCAAGGAAGGAAAATGCACTATTTTCTGAGTCCAATTTGGAGCAATTCTAATTGTTAAGGAAGTATTTTCTGATATCAGGCTTGAATGTGCTTTTGCGACTTTTACCCATTGTTTCTAGTTCTGCCTTCAGGAACCAAGTAGAATAAGGCTAATGCTTCTACCAGGCAGCTCTTTAAATACTTAATCACATCTGTTGTTTTCCTGAAATTTTCTTTTCTTCAGGCTAAATATCCCCAGTTCTTTTATTAGATCTTATATAAAATGAACTTAGACCCTTTATCATGTTTGTTGCCTTTTCTGAATGCTTAAACTGGGGTTCTCCAAAGTGAACACTTCTCCAGATGAAATCTGATAAGGGCAGAACACAGAGGAACTCTCACTTCCTTATTACTGAAAGCAGTGTCTCTTAATAATCCCCACACTGGCTTTTTGATGATGGGTAATATACTTATTCATTCTGAGCCTGTCTTCTATATTTGAGTGGATTTGTGACCTTTTTAATGTAGACACTCCCTCTGAGTATACAGTTTGCAACTCAACTGAAGTTGTGCAACTTTTATCTCTGTCATTCCATACATTCCCCACATAGGATCTACTGAACCTACTTGGGGAGTGGAGGAGTGTCCTCTAGATGTTTTGGTGTTACATGGTCACCGGTAGAGCTTGCAGACTCTTCATACATTTTTTACTTTGATTTTGCTATCTGATCAGCCTACCTACTTTTTCAGTGATGTAGCTCTGATAATATATTTTCTATCACTTCTCTTGTGCAGTTTTTTGTTTATAAGATTTTACAGCCTACTTATACTTACCCTGCACCTCTCTATTGCGCTTTGGATAATCCATTCCTTTAATTCTTCAGATTCTGTAATATTCTATGACTTGCATTGCTTGGAAAATAATTGACGTCAGAAATAGGGATTTTTGTTTCAGGGAGAGAAGATTTGGGTCATTAAAAGTACTGTGCAGTTTCTCAAAGGCCATTCAGCCTGCCTCCTCTTTTTTTCATTTCTGGGCTCATCCATAGTGTCTGAGATACTTATCAAATAGCTCTATAGATTATCAATTCAGTTACATACCATAATTTATAAGGATCATTTTTCATTGACTTGGTTTTTTTCCTAGGTGAAGTTGAGCAAAACAAATGAGGGACTTTGGATCTCATTTAGAAAGCTTTTTCACCTTCTGGGGTTTGGTGTAATCAACAGAATATCATGTAAAAAGGAACATTTGGAGTAACTCACAATCTATAGGGAATCCCTGGTCCATCTGGCTTATGTTGGATACCTTCCTTGAGGTTGGCAAACACCTTTGGCAAAATATCTGATCTCGTTTGAAGCCTTGCTTAATTAGTAGAGGGTTATAGAACAAAGGTATCTGTTAAATTTTTCAAGCAAAAAAAAAGATTTTCACAAAGTAGAGATGAGAAAATAAAAATTAAGAAATAGATGAGCAATTTAGGAAAGAGGTTACAAGATTTGGTAGAGAGAAATGTTATAATAGTGATGGAGGACTTAGTTATCCAGAATTATCTGGAAGAGCTGTCTCCCCACATTAGAGTGGCTAATAATTTTTTTACTTTCCTTAATGATAATTTCATCCTTCAGAAGGTAAAGGAACCAATGAGAACTACAGCTCTGGACCTGATTCTCACTAGATAGGAAGAATTATTTGGTTGCTGGTATAGGAATAAGTGGGTACCTTGTTGAGGAAGTGACCACATTCTCTTGCAAAGAGAAACAGATAGAGAAGAAAACCGTAATATGTACCCTAGAATGTAGTAGAATAAATTTCAGAGGATTCAGAAAGAGGGTTAGTCAAGAAGGAATAAGAAACTCTTAAAAACAAAATTCTGAAGACAAAGATAATTCCAAGAAAGAAGAGAAGAATTCTTAATCAGACCCTTGTTCCTTGACAACAAGGAACTTGACAACCCATTTTTAAAAAGAATAAGCAAGGGTAAGTAACAGGATGAATACAAATGTGACAGAATCTTGTAAGATTCAACAAAGGTAGACAGAGGCACATATTCTCTGAGACATAACATTTTATTAAGAGGGTGTGAACCTGAAAATAGAACCAATTCACTACCTTAGTGGACCAAAAGACCCTGAGCAGGACAGCTTCCCCTTTATACAAAGAACAGAATAGGGTAGGTGAGGAAATAATACAATTGGTTATAGAGTTGATGACATCATGGGATTGATAACAACATGATTGGTTACATAGCTGAGGTGTGGGGAACAGTATCATTGGTTGGAAGTTGGGGATTAGGGACTAGCAGCCACCCTTTCCTTCCTTCTTGTGACTAAGATTCTACCTGCAGCATCAGAGATAGCAGGCTAGACTTCTTTGGATAGCAAACCAGATACTCTTTTTGTTTTGTTTTGGCTTTTTGTTTTTTGTTTAAACCAGGTATTCTTTTTTTTTTTTTGGAGGGCAATTGGGGTTAAGTAACTTGCCCAAGGTCACACAGCTAGGTTTTTTTTGTGTGTGTGTTAAGTGTCTGAGGCCGGATCCGAACTCAGGTCCTCCTGACTCCAGGGCCAGCGCTCTACTCACTGCGCTACCTAGCCACCCCTAAACCAGATATTCTTGAAGGATAACTTGGTGGTGTAACGGTACTAGACCATACTCCCTAGTGTGTACCCACATTTCCCAAGGATAGCCGATTTCCTTGAGTCAAGAATACAACAGTGACTAACAAGAGAACTGAATTTCTAAACTTAACTCATTATAGCCCTACTGAATTTCTGAACTTTCAGAGACAAAGAATCATGACTTGGTCAGTTACAGGACAAAATCAATTAACTGTAAATAGGATCAATAAAAAATAATACAAAATCATTTTAGTCTTCTCAGTCCTGAAAGAATAGTAATTTGAGAACTATGGCTCTCAAGAGTGTAAACAGTCAATCATAAAGAACTAAGACTGGTAAGAAAAACTAAGGACAGCAAAAGTGATTTTTTAAGCTATGCTGATCTTTGGTGGTTTTATATTTTCTTGAAGATAAAAATTCCTTAGGTTGGCATTTAAAACCTTTCACAATCTGTCTCTCACCTACCTTTCCAGGCTTATTCACCTTATTTCCCATCACTAACACTTATGTTCTAACCAGATTGGCCTATAGATTCTGGATGTTAGCATTCCAGTTTCTACTTTTTTACTTTTGCAGAGCTTAGCCATCCTTCTCCCATCCTACCATGCTTGAAATGCACTCCCTCATCACCTCCATTTCTTAGAGTTGCTATAGTTTCCTTCCAGGGTCAGACAGCTTATCTGCCACCTGCAGAGAGCCTTTCTTTATCCTCTTCCTCCACTGCTGCGACCCCTCCCTCCCAGCCATTCTTTTTCCTTTCTCAAATTATCTTATATTCACTTACCTGTTTACTTGTTTGGATCACCCAAAAGAATTGTATCCTTAGCATTTGGCAGTGCCATATACGTAGTAGGCCTTTAATAAATACCTTTTAAATTGAACTGTATTGACTAATGGCATTAGACTAATTTTTTAAAAATTATAAGTGTATCATATAAATAGCTCTAGTGGTTTCATTTGTTGCTTCCCATATTTTTCATTTTCATTATTGATGTTTCTGACATGTAATATCCTCTATTTTTTAAACTTTATTTAGATGAGTTTGGAGCTTTGGAAAGTGTGAAAGCTGCCAGTGAACTCTATTCTCCACTAACAGGAGAAGTAACTGAAATTAATGTAGCTCTTGCAGAAGACCCAGGACTTGTCAACAAATCTTGTTATGAAGATGGTAAGATGCTGGTATTGATTTCTCAAGGAGTTATTAGTGCTACAATTAACATTTCATTTTAAAAAATTTAAACTTCATCTCCTCATTTGTGACAATGATTTTTGAGTTTTCTCAGTACTGAAATGAACTTTTAATGGGGATAAATAGATTAGTCAAATTCCTTTCAAGAATTAAGTATTAAGAACTTTGTTATCAGCTTTCAGAAGACTGATGATGTAATCACCCATAAAATTCATTTCTAAGGTATCCACTCATATTGCATGTTGAAAACAGTAATACTTTCAGTAGAGTAAGCTTATTGACATACTCATTAGCCCTAGTGGCTATAGTGTTAGACTCTCTTTACGGGTAAGCTCTCTGGCCTTATTTGTAAATTAGGAATGTATTTTCCTTTGGCTTGGTACTTATAGCAACACTTGACACATTTGCTTTAGATCTAGAAGGTTGAAGGGAAGAAAGGCTAAGGAGTACGCTGGCTAGGATAATGGTTCCCTAAGGTCTAGGAGCAGATTGGGATCACCATGGATTGTGAAGTATAATAGCCTTCAACTGAGCTATCTGACAGTATTTATAGAGCCTAGATGGAAACTCTGGTAGACTTTCTTTTAGCTCCCCTTACCGGTAGAGACAAAGTATGACTTAGAGCAGAGGTGTCAAAACATATGACATACAGCCTGAAACACTACCAAGTGTAGCCCAAATTAAATGAAAATATAATTGGGAAATAGCTAACAAAATAAAATTAAGTCTGTACAAGACGTAGGCATCCCTATGTACCTATTAAGGATATTAATGTCCTTATTAATGACGCCCATTTCTATTTGAGTTTGATACCACTGACTTAAGAGTACTGAAGGTTAGTCCCCACAAATGCCTATGTTTCTCTTCAGGTGTTTTCATACTTATTCAAACTTTCATTATCATACAGCAAATACATACAAATTAGAGAAAGTGTACTTTTGTAATTTTCTGTAAAAATATTAAATGCCATGACGACACTGCAAGGGGCTCATATGTTGAACCTAATACATAAGTTTAGTTTGGACATTCCTTAATTAAAGAAAATTCAAAATTACAGATGCCAAAGGTTATTTAATGAGACCTCAGTTAAATTTATTCGGCATTTATTTTTTTCTTCACTTTGCCACTAAACAGTGATAATATTAAATCTGTCCTGTGAAACTAAATTTTAACAAAGTCTTTGAATTTATTATTAAGTTCAGCACATTGCTGTGAGTGGATTCGATATTAGACGAACAGGTTGGATCTAAAATTCTTTTGTTGTTTAACAAGGTAATTTGGGCTTCAAAATAACTTCTTGATTACAGGTTGGCTGATCAAGATGACTCTGAGCAACCCTTCAGAACTTGATGAACTGATGAGTGAGGAAGCATATGAGAGATACATAAAATCTATTGAGGATTGAACACTGGATCCCCAAATAAATTAGCATAAGAATGCAGTCCAGTATAGTTTTGTCCTAAATTAGTGGTATATGGAAGGTTAGTAACTTTAACACTTCTGAAACAACACCATGGCATGGAAAAAAATCTTAACTACTCAGAAATGACCGGATAAAAATGCTTTTTACTATTTGCACCTTTTGCACAACTTCTTCCTTGTAATTTTAAGTTAGTGTCTGTCTAGTTCTGAATTTGTTGCATCATGTGTGGTAAAAATGAATTCTAAGACTGTGTACTTCAGAGCTAGAATTTTATCTGTAAAAAGCCTTAAATCAATAATGTTGTAATGGCCAACTCCATGCTTCACCAGTTTTGTTTAAAATACTTTTGGTTTTCTGTCCATGGGAATAATATACTGAGATTGGTTAGCTAGCTGGGGTCAGATGCAGTACAATACCAACTTAATTTTTTAATAAACTGCTTGGTTGGAGCTATTTTATACAGATGAGGCTTCAACCTTGCAGCAGAATAGGTAATGAAATTTAATAAACTTTTTAAAAACCCTGATTTCTTTACTAGTTGTGTGTTTTTACATGATTGTTCCATTCAGCATTTTTCACTATAACTTGCATGTACTGGTATGCTAAGATCTGGGAATGACATTTTTACATACAAATTTATAATTGGTTTAAAAAAGTAAATTCAGCCTCTAAGGGAGTTTCAAAGAATGTTTCTGCTTTGTAGCATTTCCCTAAATTGTCTGCCTTCACAGTAGGAGCTTATGGGCTAATTTAGTTGCATCTATCAGGAATACTTTCTATATTTCCATGTCTGTGCTAGGCACTGGGAACACAAAGACAAAAATAACTTTCATCTTGCTATGGGCAAATAATGTGGATACAAATAAATAAAACATGCACAAAATAGATACAAAATAATTTTGTTGGGACAGAACATTTAACAGTTTCTTCCTGAGTTACCTATGCTGATAAAATCACAGGTCCAGTCTCTAGTCTCCAGCCCAATATCTCTGTGTAGTTGCCAACCCCTGGAACTCCATTCTTTGAGATTGCAACCCCAACACTAGGTAGAAAAGAGGAAGGTTGGAGTTTTTTCGTACATGTTTTCTTCTTATTTTGACAAGACTTGAGAAGACTTGTCCTTGACCACTTTGTAGCTCCAGGCACTGTTGTCCATACCTTCTCTGAGCTATTTTGACACAACATTTTATTGGTTTTCTCCTAATTTCCTCAATATCCCTTGCTGGATCATCATCTGTGTTCCATATGCTTTGTGTGATTAGACACACAAAGGGTTCTGTCTTGGGCCCTTTTTTCTTTTTCTTTTTTTTTTTTTTTTTAAGCAATCGGGGTTAAGTAACTTGCTCAAGGTTACACAGCCAGTTATTTCTGGGTGTGGTGCTGAGTATCTGAGCCCGGATGTGATCCAGGTCATCCCGACACTGGAGCCAGTGCTCTTACTCGCTGAGCCACCTGGCTGCCCCTAAGCAATTGGGGTTAAGTAACTTGCTCAAGGTTACAAGGCCAGGTGTTTTTGGGTGGGGTGCTAAGTGTTTGAGCCCAGGATTCAATCTCCAAGTCATCCTGACACTGGAGCCAGTGCTCTTACTTGCTGTGCTACCTGGCCGCCCCTTGGGCCCTTTTTTCTCTTTATGATCTCACTAATTCCTATGGGCTCAACTATCATCTCTAGACAGATGATTCCCAAATCTTACTTATCAAATCCCTATCTTTCCCAATCACCAGTACTATATCATCTATAAATGCTTGGCATTCTCAGTATTCAGGCATCTCACATTGAACTTATGTAAAACAACTTATTAATGTTTCCCGTCAAATCTACCTCTTTTCCTGACTTTCCTATTTCTGATGAGAACACCACACCAGTTTTCTGGTTACTGAGGTTTATGACTTCAGTTATCCTTAACTCTGCAATATCTCAGAATTGCCAGGTCCTGTTTGGGGATTTTGTTTTTGTTTTTGTTTTTTGCTTTTTGGAGGGCAATTTGGAGTTAAGTGACTTGCCCAAGGTCACATAGCTATTTTTTTTGTGTGTTAAGTGTCTGAGGCCGGATTTGAACTCAGGTCCTCCTGACTCCAGGCTGGTGCTCTATTCACTGTGCCACCTAGCTGCCCCTTGTTTGGGTTTTTAAAATTAAATCATATTTTAATTTTAGTTCTGAATTTTCTGCCTTCCTTCTCCATCTCCCAGTTCAGAAATCAAGAAAAACAAAACCTATTACAAATGTGTAGTTGGACAAAACAAATTCCCACATTACCCATGTATCCATTCCCCTCACCCCAGGGGAAAAAAACTTCAATCTACTCTAGAGGCCATTGCATCTATGAGGAGGTAGATAACATGGTTCATCATGAGTTCTCTTTAATTGTGGTTGATAGAGCTCCTAAATCATTCAAGGTTGATATCACAATATTATTGTCTACATTGTTCTCCTCGTTCTGCTCCATTCACTTTGCATTAGTTCATACAATTCTTCCCAGGTTTCTGTGAAACGAATTATTATTGCACAATAATATTCCATTTTCATATACCAAAACTTGGTTAACCATCCCTCAGTTGATGGTTGCCCCCTCAGCTTCTAATTCTTTGCTACCATGAAAAGAGCCACTATAAATAATTTTATACATATGGGTTCTTTGTTGTTTTTATCTCTTTGGGGTAAGAGTGGTTCCAGTGTCACTGGGTCAGAGACTTTGCAGAGTTTAATAGCTTTCTTGGACATAGTTCAAAATTGCTTTCCAGAATAGCTGGACTAGTTCACAGCTCCACCAAGAGGACATTGATGTACTTTCCCTATAGCTTCTTTAGCATTTGTTATTTTCCTCTTGTGTCAACTTTGCCGATCTGTTAATTGTATACTAGTATTTCAGTTGTTTTAATTTGCATTCCTCTATAAGTAATTTAGAGCACTTATATAGCAATTGATGGCTTAGATTCCTTCCTCTGGAAACTGCCTTTTCATATACTTGGACTATTTATTAATTAGAGAATGGCTCTTATTAATAAGTTTGAGTCAGTTACCTATATATCATAAAAAAGAGACATAGAGAAATTTGCTTCAATTTCCCAATTTTTTGCCCCCTTCTAATTTTACTTGCATATGTCCAAAAAATGTAATCAAAATTGTCCATTTTACCTCCTTTGAACCTCTGTCTTTTTTTTGGTCATGAACTCTTCTATTATCTATAGCAGGCAGTTTCTTCCATGGTCCTCCAACTTGTAATACCCTTTATGTTTAAATCATGTACCTATTTGGAGCTTGTCTAAGTATATGGTGTGATTTTTATTCTATTCCTAGTTTCTGCGTCTTCTTTTCCAGTTTTCCCAACAGTTTTTGTCAGATAGTGAGTTCTTGCCCCAATACCTGGGATCTTTGGATTTGTAAAATACCAAGCTCTTATGCTTATTTGCTTCTGTATATTTTGTACCTAATCAGTTCCACTAATCAACCACTCTGCTTCTTAACCCTGTACCACGCATTTTGATGATTATAGCTTTATGGTATAGTCTTAGATCTACTGCTACTACGACCTTTTCCCTCCTGCTTTTTTTTTTTCATTATTCCCTTGATATTTTTGACCTTTTGTTCTTTCAGATGTATTATTTTTCCTACCTCTATAAAGTAATCGTTTGGTAGTTTCATTGGTATGGCATTGAATAAATTAGCATAGGTAGTATTGCCATTTTTTATTATACTGGCTTAGCCTACCCAATGGAGCGATTACTATTTCTCTAATTAAAGCTGTTCTTTGTTTAAAGGGTGTTTTGTAATTGTGTTCATATTAATTCCTGTGTGTATCTTGATACATAGACACCCATTATCTGTAGTACAAAAGTATTTTGTACTATCTGTAGACTGCCTCTTCCTGTTGGGTTTTGTTGGTAATATATAGAAATGCTGATGATCTATATGGGTTTATTTTATATCCTGCATTTTTGCTGAAGTTTTGATTATTATTTTTTACTACGTTTTAGGGTTCTCTAAGTAAAATATATCCACAAAATAGGGTAGTTTTGTTTTCTCTTTGCCTGTGCTTATTCCTTTTTGTCTTATTGCGTTTCTGATGATAACGAACATCCTTTTAAGACATCTTGCTTAACCCCTTTACAGATAATGCAGGCTCTATTTTAGATAAATGCTACTTATCATTTTAGGGAAAGTTGTGTTTATTTCTGTGTTTTTTAGTGTTTTTAACAGAAATGAATGTTGTATCTTGTCAAAAAGCTTTTTCTGCATCCATTGATCTAATCATATGATTTTTGTCTTTGTTTTTAATATGGTGTTAATGTTTTTAGTTTTCCTAATTTTGAACTAGCCCTGCATTCCTGGTGTAAGTCTACCCTGGTAATAGGGTATATCTTTGTGATATCCTGTAGTCTCCTTTCTAATATTATGATTCATTAGGAATATTGGTCTACAGTTTTTTTCTCTATTTTGACTTTCCCTGGCTTAGGTATCAAAACTGTATTTATGTCATAGAAGGAATTTGGTAGGAACCCTTATTTTCCCAAACATTTTATGTAGTATAAGAATTAATTGTTCTTTAAATGTTTATTTAAAAACCATCCACTTTTTTGAGTTTATTCATATTCCTGTTTCTTGGGAGTTCATTTATGTCTTGTTTAATTTCTTTTTCTTAGATTAAGTATTCTACTTCTTGTTCTGTTAATCTGAAGATTTTATATTTTTTAACTATTCATCTATTTTTAGATCATTAGTTTTATTGACATGGGTAAAATAACCCCCAATATTTTCTTTTATTTCTTCTTTTGTTGTGAGTTCATCTTCATTTTTAGTGCTGATAATTTGCTTTTCTTTTTTAAAATAAAGTTAGCTAAGTGTTTTTGTTCTTTAAAAAAAAAAATTAGGGGCAGCTAGGTGGCACAGTGAATACAGTGAATAGGCCCTGGAGTCAGGAGGGCCTGAGTTCAAATTCGGCCTCATAGACTTCACACTTACTAAGTGTGACCTTGGGCAAGTCACTTAACCCCAATTGCCCTGCCTTCTCCCCTCCAAAAGGACAAACCGCCCCCCCCCCCCCAAAAAAAAAACCAACTAGTTCTTAGTTTTATTAATTTGGTGGTTATTTTGCTTTCATTTCTGTTAATTTCTCTTTGGTCTAAAGAATTTCTAATTTGGAATTTTTATTTTTTTATTGTTTTATTTTTAAGCAATCAGGGTTAAGTAACTTGCTCAAGGTTACTGGCCAGTTATTTCTGGGTGTGGTGCTGAGTGCCTGAGCCCAGGATTCGATCTCCAGGTCGTCCCAACACTGGAGTCGGGTGCTCTTACTCGCTGAGCCACCTGGCCGCCCCTAAGCAATTGGGGTTAAGTAACTTGCTCAAGGTTACACGGCCAGGTGTTTCTGGGTGGGTGCTAAGTGTCTGAGCCCGGGATTCGATCTCCAGGTCTTCTCAACACTGGAGCTGGTGCTCTTACTTGCTGTGCTACCTGGCCGCCCCTCTAATTTAGAATTTAATTGGGGTTTTTAATTTGTTGGTTTTCTAGTTTTAATTGCATGCCCAGTTTATTAGTTTGCTCTTTCTCTCTTTTAATGATTAAAGTGTTTAGAGATACAGATTTTTCCTTAAGTACTACTTTGGTTGCCCCAAAAGTTTGATATATTGTCTCATCGTTGTCATTATTTTACCATCTTTTTTATCATTTTGTCATCCTTAATGAAATTATTGTTTCTATGATTTGCTCTTTGGCCCACTTATTCTTTAGGATTGTTAGTTTCTAATTAATTTTTAATCTTTGCCTTTATAGGCTCTTCATTGAATATAATTTTTATTGCATTATGGTGAGTAAAAGATGTTTTAATATTTCTACTTTTATTCATTTATTTTTTATGTTTTCATGCCATAATACATGATCATTTTTTGTAAAGGTGCCATGTAGTTGAGGAATAGGCATACTCTCTTCTATTTCCATTCAATACAGGAATAAAATATAATGACAGATTCTGATGTTTATCCTATAAATTTCTTATGAGTTTTTTCATTAAAAATTTTTTTTTGTTAGATTTATCTAGGTTTGAAAGGGGTAAATTCAGGGCCCCTACTATATTTAAGTTTTATTCTCTATTTCCCACTATTTAAATGCTATTTTATTTGGTGCACATATATGTTATTTATATGAATTCATAGTGATGCATTTCAAAAAATATAGCTCACCTGTTTATCTCTTTTAATTAGATCTCTTTTTGCTTTTATTTTGTATGAGACCATGATTGCTACCTTTGCCTTTTTTATTTCAGAATTTTACCCCTGTGTATATATTTGTTTCCAAGTGTTTCTTATAAACAACATATTGTTGGATTTTGGTTTCTAATCCATTTTGCTGTCCTTTTCAGTTTTACTGGTGAGTTCATCTACATACATAGTTATGATTACTGTGTATTTCCTTCCATCCTCTTGTGCTTTTCTGTTTCCCATCCCATCTTTTAGAGTTTGTTTTTGCTTGCAACTAATCTGTCTCTCAGTCTACCTACCCTGTTATTCCCCTTTTCCTTTCTTTTTCCTTTACTTTTTGTTTTCTCCTCTTTCCCTGTTGGGTATAATGTATTTCTGTACTCAGTTTTATGTGGGTGTGTATATTCCTTTTTTTTTCTTTTTAAAGCAATTGGGGTTAAGTAACTTGCTCAAGGTTACACGGCCAGTATTTTCTGGGTGTGGTGCTAAGTATCAGAGCCCAGATTCGATCCCCAGGTCATCCCGACACACTAGCTAGAACAATCCCAGAATAATCCTCACACTCACAATTAATAGTTGATATAATATTAATGATTTAAAAAACATCCCGACTCTGGGGCTGGTGCTCTTCTTGCTCACTGTGCTACCTGGCCGCCCCAAGGGTATGTATACTCTTCTTTCCTTTAACCAGGTCAGGTGAGAGTTTCAAATGTGCAGTTCCCCTCCCTACTCCTTGTATAGTTTTTTACTTTAAGTACTCTATTTCAGAGATAATTTTCCTTTTCTTCCTGTGTGCCCCCCCACCCCCATCTATTATTATTCTTCCCCTTCTTTTCCAATCTTTTAAGATCCTCAAAACAAAACAGAATCATTACCAGACTTTGTGTCTAATTAGATTCCCTCTATGACCCCTGGTGATGATGGAATTTTGAGGAGACAACATATATCATCTCTCTGAATAGGAATGTAAACAGTTTAATTCTGGGGTGGGGACCCTGTGACCTTGAGGTCACATGTGGCCCTCTAGGTGTGGTCCTCTGACTGAATCCAAACTTTACAGACCAAATCCCTTTAATAAAAGGATTATGATTACTTGCTCACATTTACCTTTTTATGTCACATTTTCTACTCAGCCCTGGTCTTTTCCTTAGGAATACTTGGAGGTCTCTTCTGTTTCACTAAAGGTCTGTTTTTCTCCTTGTAGGATTATATTCATTTTGCTGGGTAAGCTATTCTTGGTTGTAAGCCTAGCTTTTTTGCTTTCCAGACTATCATATTCCAAACTCTCTACTCCTTTATAATCGTGGCTACTAAAGAGGATGTGTGTGTGTGTGTGTGTGTGTGTGTGTGTGTGTGTGTGTGTGTGTGTCCGTGTCCCCGTGTCCGTCCTTTTTGTGATTCTGAATATGGCTCCTTGAAACTTGAATTCTTTCTTTCTGGCTGCTTGCAGTATTTTTCTTTGACCTGAAAGTTCTGGATTTTGGCTTTAATGTTCCTGAGAGTTTTCATTTTAGGGTTTCTCTTTTGGAAGGTAAATGGGAGGCTGGGGAGTTATTTCTATTTCCACTTTGCCTTCTGGTTCTAAGAGATCTAGGCAGTTTTCTTTCAAGATTTCTTGAAATATGTCAGACTCTCTTTTTTGTTATGGTTTTCGGGTAGTCCACTGATTTTTAAATTGTTTTCTTCTCAATCTGTTTTTCAGGTCAGTTCTCACTATGATAATTTTTTTTTACATCTTTTGACTTAAAAAAACCCATTTCTTAATGTTTCATGGAATTAGTAGTTTTTGTTTGTTCAATTCTAATTTTTAGGGAGTTATTTTCTTGGGTAGAGTTTTGTGCCTTTTTTTCCAAACTCCATTTTCTTTTCATATCTTTCTTACATAACTCATTTCTTTTCCCATTTTTTTTCTTCCACCACCCTCATTTGGTTAAAAAAAAAATCTTGAGGGGTAGCTAGGTGGCACAGTGAATAGAGCACTGGCCCTGGAATCAGGAGGACCCAAGTTCAAATCTGACCTCAGACACTTGACACACTTACTAGCCGTGTGACTTTGGGCAAGTCACTTAACCCCAATTGCCCTCCAAAAAAAGCTAAAAAAAAAATCTTGCTTTAACTCTTTTAGGAATTCTTGTTGGACTTGTGTCTAAGCTGCATTTTTTCTTTGAAGCTTTCCTTGTAGATGTTCTTAAGTCGTTCTCTTTTGTGTTTGTGATCTTTGGAGCTTCTTTTTCACCATGATAGCTCTTTATGGTGGGATTGTTGGGGTTTTTTTTTTTTCCTGTTTACTCATCTTCCAAATTACTTCTTGATTTTAGACTTTAAGGCTTGTCTCTGCACTCTTCTGTGGGGAAGGTCAGGGCTGAGATTCCATCCTCTTGTGTCGTTCTGTTGTTTTCATTTGGCCCAGCCTGGGTAGAATGGGGGTTGGGAGGGTCTGTAAGCTTTTAGTGCTTCCTGGGTGATGTGACCCAGAATGAAGCCTGATCACTGCCTTCCTTATCTGAGTTCTGCAACTTCTTGATCCAGATTTAGGTATGTTGACTTGTCCCTGGAAATTTTGAAATTTTAGTAGACTGCTCCTGCATTCACCATTAGCCTGCTGGTAGGCTCTGTAGATTCAGAGGTCTGGGATTCCTGCCCTGGTTATTCTACTACAGGCTTCAGCCTTGGCTGGTGACTAGAACTGAGTACTTGCTTTGCCCCTGAGAGTAGAAACACATACCTACTTGCTTCTGAACTTGTTCCTTGCTCAGTACACAACTAGGATCCATGACTTGACCATTCCTACCAACCACCCTTAGGCATAGGTTCCCCTCTATAATTTGTTCTGTGACCCAGAACTGGGTGGTAGGCAACAGAGCTGCCAATGGTACCTTTTCCTGTAACCTGTGCTAGTACAGGGATTTCCTGGGATCCCATTTTACCCCAGAACTTCCTGTCATGGTACCCAGTCTTGCCTCTTTTAGGCCTTGGACACTGCATGCTTACTTTTGGCCAGATCCTGTCCCCAGATTCTGTGCATCTCCCCAAGTTAATGTGGACTGGAGAAATGACTGTTACTTTTTCTTGGATTTCATGATAAGAATTTAATCTGGTATGTTTTTTAGATCTTTGTAGAGGAGGTTTCATGGGGGAGTTTTACTGTACTTCAACTTCAGCACCATCTTAACCTCCAGGTCTACCATTCCTAGTTCAGATCTGCATCACATAATTCCTGTAGTATTTTAATAGCTTCATAACCAGTCTCTTTGCATCCAATCTCTCCCCTTTCCAATCCATCTTCCAGGGCTGCCAAATTGATTATCCTTAAGCATGAGTCTGACCATGTCACACTCCTGTTAATCTTCTGTGACTTCCTTTTGCCTCTAAGATAAACACAAATGCCTAAGTTTGGCCTTTAAAGCCCTTCAGTGTAGCTCCAAAGTCTTCTAATTGTCTGTTATTCTCTGTTATTAACTGTTTAGCCAAAATAGCCTATTTGCTCTTCCCATAGATGACATTTCATCTTCTGCCTCTGTGCTTTTGGAATATTCTTACTCTTTATTTTCACCTACTATGATTGCCTAGAGTTTTTCAAAGCATAACTCAGATGTCATGTATAGGAAGCTTTTCCTGATCTTCCCCAATTGATAGTATCCCTCCTCAACCCACCAAATTATTTTGTTCAGGTACTTATTCTCCTCCCCTACTTCCCTATGGAATGTAACCTGTTTTTTCATTCCCAAGTTTTACTGTTAATCATGAAATATAGTAAGTGTTCAGGAACTGCTTAATTGAATTGCCCATATTCAAGTTTTTCTTGGGTGAAGGCAGTAAGGATACCTCTGATAGTGATAGCCTGTTTACTTGGTTTTTATAAGCATATGGATGTTTTTTATAATAGAATGAAGTCTTTTTAAATTGAAAAAACAGGTAGTATAGTCAATGTGTATTTATATTCAACCAAATGCCTTAATGTCAAGATAAAAAATAATGCTCTGTTCCGCTAACATCAGTGCACCATAACTGCCTGTTTGAAGAGTTTCCAAAGTATTAACTCTTCCTTTTTATGAAATCTTCAGTCTTAAAATCATATGGAAACATAGTAACATAAGTTGGAACAATCTCTTTAATCTACCCTTTATAGATAAAGACAGCTATTGCCATCCTCACCAAAAAGGGATCCCATCAGATAGCATTAATAAATGTTATGTGGTAAATACATTAGAAAATTCATAAACAAAATGGTATTAGATCTAGAACCTTTAATGGCTTTCTATTGAATGCCAAGTAAGCTTCAAACCTAGCATTCAAGACCCTCTACAAATTCAGTTTGACACATATTTATTAGTAGCATACAGTGTGCAAAAAGCATTGAGGTACGAATAACTAAGTAGTTTTTATCATCAAGGATATTATATACTCGGATTTTGGGGTTAAAATAATATGAACATATATGTTATATATATGTACATTTATGTATATATGTACATATATATTATATGTAAGATTGGGTGTGAAGGGACAAAGGAAAGGTGCTTTAAGAAAAATTTTCCATTTTCAGTTGAGACTCACTGAGGAAGAGTTGGCATCTAAGATAAGGCTTGAAGGAAGAGGATTAAATGAGAGGAGTTCCAAGCAAGGGAACAAATAACTTTCAAAGAGGTAGGACAGTTTGCTTAGAATAGAGTGCATAAAAGGGACTAATGTGAAATAAGGCTGAAACCAGATTATGGGAGATTTAAATTTTAAGCTAGACCAAGAAATTTGTATTTTATCGAGTAAGCCATCTGAAATCCCTGAAGGTTTTTTGAGCAGGGGAATGATACTATCAAACCTATTTCTGAAGATTATTCAGCAATGTTGTGAAGGCCAGATTGGGAAATTTAAAAAAGAAAGGAAGGGAGCCTAGGTAGGCTATTACACCAGTCCTAGGGTTATTGATAAAACAAGAGGGGATAAGAACCCAAACCTAGGGCAAGGTTTGTTCACACCATCCTATGCCTGGAACGTCCTTCCCCTTTCCTGCTTTGCCTCTTGAATTCCTATTAAATCTGTAAAACCCAACTCAAATGCTACTTCTCAAAGAGTCCTCCTTATGCCATGGAGGTCAAAGGCAAAAAAGTACCCACAAATAAAAAATATTCATAGTAGCATTTTTCTTTTTAAAAATTATTTATTTATTTATTTACTTTATCAAATGCTTTATTAAGTTCCAGTTTACATAATTCATTTCTGCAAGATTTTGAGTTACAAATTTTCTCCCCATTTTTCCCCTACCCACCACCCCAAAATAGCGATCCCACTAGATATCCCCTGCTCCAATCGGCTCTCTTGCATATCTTTCCCCATACCCCCTCCAACTTTCAAGTAGGGCCTGGTGGATCTCTATGCCCCAGTGCTTGTATATCTTATTTCCCAGTTACATGTAAAATAATATTAATAACAGTATATATGTATATATATTTTTAAACATTTGATTTTAAAACTTTGAATTTCAGATTCATTCCCTTCCTCCCTTGTCACCCACCCTTACTGGGAAGATAAGCAATTCAATATAGGTTGTACATGTGTAGCTATGCAAAACATTTCCATAGTGGATATATTGTAAAAGACTGACTTTTTCCCTCCCTCCTATCCCATCTCCCACTTGTTCTATTCTCTACTTTGATCCTGTCCCTTTTCAAAAGTGGGTGCTTCCAACTTCCCTTCCCCCCAGCCTGCTCTCCCCATTCATCATCCCTGCTCTCATCCCCTTACCCTCTACTCTCCTGTAGGGTGAGATACCCTATTTAGTGTGTATGTCATTCCCTCCGTAAGCCAAATTCAATGAGAATAAGGTTGACCCATTCCCTTTTGCCTTCCTGTTCTTTCCCTCCATTGCAACCATTTTCCCTTGTCTCTTCTGTATGAGATAGTTTACCCATTCTGTCTCTCCCCATCTCCTCTTATTATATTCCTCTCTCATCTCTTAATTTCACATTAAGTATCATCCCTTCCTATTAAACTGGTCCTGTGCCCCTCCATGTATTTCTATTCCTTTCAACTATCCTCATACTGAGAAAAGTTTCATGTTACAATTATTGTTTTTCCATGTAGGAATGTAAATAGTTCAACTTTGATAAGTTCCTTATGATTTCTTTTCCCTGTTTACCTTCTCATGCTTCTCTTGCTTCTTGTATATGAATGTCAGATTTTCTATTCAACTCTGGTTTTTTTCATCAAGAATGCTTGAAAGTCCTCTATTCCACTGAATGACCATATTTTCCCCTGAAACATGACATTCAGTTTTGCTGGGCAGGTGATTCTTGGTTTTAATCCCAGCTCCTTTGACCTCCAGAATATCATATTCCAAGCCCTTTGATCACTCAGTGTAGAAGCTGCCAGATCCTGTTATTCTGATTGTGTTTCCACAGTGTTCAAATTGTTTCTTCCTGGCTGCTTGTAATATTTTCTCCTTGATCTGGGAACTCTGGAACCTGGCTATACTATTTCTAGGAGTCTTCTTTTTGGGATCTTTTTCAGGAGGTGATTGGTGGATTCTTTCTCCTCTATTTTGCCCTCTGGTTCTAAAACATTAGGGCAATTTTCCTTGAGAATTTCTTGAAGACTGATTTCTAGGTTCTTTTTTTGATCATGGCTTTCAGGTAGTCCAATAATTTTTAAATGATCTCTCCTGGATCTATTTTCCAGGTCAGTGGTTTTTCCCAATGAGATATTTCATATTGCCTTCTATTTTTTTCATTTGTTTGGATCTGTTTAATAGTATCTTGATATCTCATAAAGTCACTAGCTTCCATTTGTTCCAGTCTAATTCTGAAGGAATGATTCTCTTCAGTGAGCTTTTGAGATTCTTTTTCCATCTGGCAAATTTGGCTTTTTAAGGCATTCTTCTCATTGGCTTTTTGAGCCTCTTTTGCCATTTGAGTTAGTCTATTTTTTAAGGTGTTATTTTCTTCACTCAGGTTGTTGACTCTCATTTCGTAATTTTCTTGCATCATTCTCATTTCTCTTCCCAATTTTTCCTCCACTTCTCTTATTTGGTTTTCAAAATCCTTCTTAAGGTCCTTTATGGCCTGTAACCAGCTCATATTTTTCTTGGAAGCTTTTGGTGCAGGAGTTCCAACTTCACTGTCTTCCTCCTGTTACATGCTTTGATACTTTTTGTCCCCAGAAAATGAATCCAAAGTCGGATTGCTGTGCTTGCTTTGCTTCCTTTGCTTGCTCATGTTGCCACTCAATTATTTTACATTTGGGCTTTTTGCCACAGTACAGCTCTGTTACCAGGGCAGGGAGCTTTGTCTCAAATTGCTGGGGTTCTCTCAGCTGCCAAAGCTATTAGTTGGGTGCCCTCTCTGAAGCCTCCACATGCTCTGGCAAGCTGGTCATGCACCCCAGGACCCCCACCCTAGACGGTGATCCAGATCCAAGCAGGTTAAAGCAAGAGTGATTACACCTCAGACTGGTTGCTTGGTCCCCCTACAATCTGTAAGCCAGGAGATGAAGCTTCCACATGGCGGTGGCTGCAAGGCTGAGGGCGCCTCACTGGCTTCTCCCTCCAGGGGATAAAGGCTGGACCTCACTCCCAATCTACTGGATCCCAAAGTCCACACTGCACTTACCTCTCACTTTGCCCTTAGCATCTATGTGTTGATAATTCTGGAAACTGCCACAGCTGCTGGTGATCTGAAGTCCCTCCAGCTGGTGGCTGGTCAGGCTTCCCTGAGGCTAAAACCTTGGGCTAGAGTGGGGTTAGGCTTGGCTCCCAGAGCACAGTGCTGGCTGCTTCCTGCCAGGCTGTCCTCAGTGAGGTTAGCTTCTTTGTGTCATTTTGTGACTTCTGTAGCTCCCAAGTTTGTTCAGAGTCACCTTTTACATGAATTGGGCTAGAGCCCCTTGGAAGTCCTGTTTCTGCTCTGCCATCTTGACTCTGCTCCCCCGCTAGCATTTTTCCAATAGCAAAAATAAAATAACATGGAAACAAAGGGATGCCTATGAATTGGGTAATAGTGGAACAAACAATATTTTATATGAATGCAATAGAATATTATTGTACTGTTAGAAACAAAGAGAGTTTGTTAAAATGAGTTCAGGGAAAAGAAAAACTTTTATGAACTAATACAAAAGGGCAGAATCAGGAGAAAAATGCATTGACTAAATGAAAACAGTTTAATACATCTGAATGCAGATTAAATGTAATGATCTTGGCTCCAGGGAATATGATAAAATATCTCTTACTCAGTAAAATTACCATGCACTTTCTGTTCTATATGTTGTAAATTAAATTTATTTCTGCTTAACTTTTTCTTTGTTAAGATTCTTTGGAGAAAGGATATAAATATTTTTAAGTGACTGGAATAAAAATAAGATACAGAGACTGGTTGGTGAGAAATAAGATAACTGTCTAATATTGTATATACAAATGGACCCCCAAAATCTGGTTGTGCCAGTGTAGAAGCTTGATATTGAATGTCTTGTCACCTTTGAAAGCTATGCTTCCTGAATACTTCTATCTTCCATCCTTTGGAGAGTAGATCTGTGGAGTTAAGGGGAACAAACAGCAACTCTGCTTCTGGAATTTGGAATTTAAGACTGGTACTACTCCCCCTAGTGTTGGAGTTTTCGGGCATGTAAACTGAAGACCTCAAATTTGTTCAAGGGAATGGAGAATTATTTATCTTTTCTTCTTTTATTTATTTATTTTTTTCATTTTTCAAATGCTTTATTACCTTCTGATTTACATCATTCATTTCCACCAGATTTTGAGTTACAAATTTTCTCCCCATTTTTTTCCTACCCACGACCCCAAAATAGCAGTCCCACAGGATATCCCCTCCTCCAATTTGCTCTCTCCCATATCTTCTCCCATACCCCCTTCGACTTTTCCATGTGGATATCTATGCCCCAGTGCCTGTATATCTTATTTCCCAATTACATGTAAAATAGTATTAATAATAGTATGTGTGTGTGTGTGTGTGTGTATAATTATAAACATTTTATTTTAAAACTTTGAATTCCAGATTTCCTCCCTTGTCACCCACCCTTACTGGGAAGATAAGCAATTCAGTATAGGTTGTATATGTGTGGCTAATGCAAGACATTAACATAGTAGATATATTGTAAGACTGACTATATTTCCCTCCCTCCTATCCCACCTCCCACTAGTTCTATTCTCTACTTTGATCCCATCCCTTTTCAACAGTGGGTGCTTCCAACTTCCCTCCCCCCCAGCCTGCCCTCCCTTCCATCATCCCCTTCCCCCCTACTCTCCTGTAGTGTGAGACACCCTATTTAGTGTGTATTTCATTCCCTCCTCAAGCCAAATTCAATGAGAATAAAGTTGACCCCTTCCCTTTTGCCTTCCTATATTTATTCTTCCCCTCCATTGTAACCATTTCCCTTGCCTCTTCTAAATGAGATAGTTTACCCCATTCTGTCTCTCTCCATCTCCTCTCATAATGTTTCTCTCTCACCTCCTAATTTCACCTTTTAAGTGTCATCCCTTCCTATTAAACTGGTCCTGTGCCCTCTGTCTATGTCTGCCTGTAAACATATATATACACATTCACATATGTATTCATACGCCCGTATACCCTCCAATATAGACATATATATTCCCTTCAACTATTTTCATACTGAGAAAAGTTTCATCAGTTATAATTATCATTTTTCCATGTAGGAATGTTAATAGTTCAACTTTGATAAGTTCCTTATGATTTCTTTTCCCTGTTTACCTTTTCATGCTTCTCTTGTGTCTTGTATCTGAATGTCAAATTTTCTATTCAACTCTGGTTTTTTCATCAGGAATGCTTGAAAGTCCTCTATTCCACTGAATGACCATATTTTCCCCTAAAACATGATACTCAGTTTTGCTGGGTAGGTGATTCTTGGTTTTAATCCCAGCTCCTTTGCCCTCCGGAATATCATTCCAAGCCCATTGATTCCTCAGTGCAGAAGCTGCCAGATCCTGGGTTATCCTGATTGTGTTTCCACAATATTCAAATTGTTTCTTCCTGGCTGCTTGTAATATTCTCTCCTTGATTTGGGAATTTTGGAACCTGGCTGTAATATTCCTAGGAGTTTTCTTTTTGGGATCTTTTTCAGGAGGTGATTGGTGGATTCTTTCTAGCTCTATTTTGCCCTCTGATTCTAAAATATCAGGCAGTTTTCCTTGAGACTTTCTTGAAGGATGATTTCTAGGTACTTTCTTTGATCATGGCTTTCAGGTAGTCCAATAATTTTTAAATGATCAGGGGCGGCCAGGTGGCTCAGCGAGTAAGAGCACCGGCTCCAGTGTTGGGACGACCTGGAGATCGAATCCCGGGCTCCGACACTCAGCACCACACCCAGAAATAACTGGCCGTGTAACCTTGAGCAAGTTACTTAACCCCGATTGCTTTAAAAAAAAAAAAATTTAAAAAAAATCAATTTTTAAATGATCTCTCCTGCATCTGTTTTCCAGGTCAGTGGTTTTTCCCATGAGATATTTCACATTGCCTTCTATTCTTTCATTTGTTTGGATCTGTTTAACAACATCTTGATTTCTCTTAATGGCACTAGCTTCCCTTTGCTCCATTCTAAATCTGAGGGAATGATTCTCCTCAGTGAGCTTTTGAGATTCCCTTTTTCCATCTGGCAAATTCGGATTTTTAAGGTACACCTCTCCTCTATTGTATTTGAGCCTCTTTTGCCATTTTAGTTAGTCTGTTTTTTAAGGTGTTATTTTCCTCAGTCACAGGCTGTTGACTCTCATTTCATAATTTTCTTGCATCGTTCTCACTTCTCTTCCCAATTTTTCCTCCACTTCTCTTATCTGCTTCTTAAGGTCCTCTATGGCCTGTAACCAGCTTGTATTTTCCTTTGAAGCTTTTGGTGCAGGAGTTCTGACTCCATTGTCTTCCTCCTGTTCCATGCTTTGCTCCTTTTTGTCTCCAAAAGTAGGAGTCTAATGTTGGATTCTTCTGTTTGTTTTGCTTCCTTTGCCGGGTCATATTGCCCCTCAGTCACTTGACCCCTGGGCTTTTTGCCACAGTAGGACTCTGCCACCAGACAGAGGAGCTTCTGTCCCAAACACTGGGGTTTTCTCAGCTGCCGGATTTATTAGTTGGGTGCCCTCTCTGAAGCCTCCACATGCTCTGGCAAGCTGGTCACACACCTCAGGACCTTTACCCTAGACTGCAATCCAGATCCAAGCAGGTTAAAGCAAGAGCGATTACCCCTCAAACTGGGTGCTTGGTCCCCCTACACTCTGCAGGCCAGGAGCTGAAGCAGCAACGTGGCTCCAGCTGCACCAAGGCGTGTCAGCAGCTTCTTGCCCTGGGGACAAAAGCCGTCACACTCCCAACTACTGGATCCCAAAGTCCACACTGCACTGACGTCTTACTTTGTCCTTAGCATCTATGTGTTGATATATCTCGAAACGGCCACGGCTGCTGGTGATCTGGAGTCCCTCCAGCTGGTGGTTGGTGAGGCCCATCCTGGGGCTAAAACCTCTGGTTTACACTGGCCTAGGCTCGGCTCCCAGAGCAATGCGCTGGCCAATTCCTGCTGGCCTGCTGAGCTGTCTTCAGTGGGAGGTTAGCTTCTCTGTGTCATTTTGTGGGTTCTGTAGCTCCAAAGTTTGTTTAGTGTCCCCTTTTATATGAATTGGGGAATGTGGAAGCTGGAGCCACGTGGAGGTCCTGTTTCTACTCTGCCATCTTTGAGAATTATTTATCTTAATGCCTTCTCTCCTTACATTTGGTATAGAACTTTAGTACCCACACTCTTTAGGAAACAAGACATAAGTAACTTGTACTCTATAAAACTTGTAGCTGGGCATTTAGAAATTGTGGGTAAAGTCCTCTGAGTTTTCTTTCCCTGCAACTTTCTAAAAATGGAATGGGATGGCTAACTTATAAAATGAGATCCCTGCCACTGGAATTAGGGCATTATTTAAATGCAGTGGATTAGGTAAACTTAAAGGACTCTTCTATGTTCAATATATTTAGGAAACCTTTAAGCCCACCAGGATGTGCCAATCATATACCTCAAGTTTTGAGGGTAAGACCAGTACTATTATTTTTAATATCCCTGAAAATAAAGAGCCAGTAATACATAGCAAGAACAAAGCAAGTAGTTCACAGCACTCAAGATTTGTTATCTACTTTATTTTTACAATTTTTACTTGGCATTACCTACAGAATTTCAGAGCTGAACTACTCAGACTACCTAGTTCTACTCTTCTCTAAACAAGAATTCCCTCTAACATCCTCATCAAGTGCCACCATGCCTTTGTTAAAGACCTCTTGTGAGGAAGGCGATCACTGTTTCTGAAGGCAGCCCATTTCACTTTTGGATACCTTTAATTTTTAAGAAAATTTTCTTTACATTGAGCTGAAATAAATCTGCTTCTCTGCAACTTTCCTGCTTCTACTTCTGCATGGCTAAAGGCAAATATAAGGTAGGAACAATGGGGCAAACTAAGTTCTAGGAAACTGAGAAGAGAGACATTACCAACTTGAGAATTAAGGAGAATTTGTGAAGGTGGCTTGTAAACGGATTCATCCTTATAGGAAAATTATTGTAGAAAGTATAAATGAGACTAAAAGAGCACTTCAGGTATAAAGGAATGAAAATAACCTGTATATGTCATATTGAATTCTGAGAACCAGGAACAGCCAAATAAACAAATAAACTAGTACCTATTATGGGTAATAGGTATTCAAAAACAAAAATGAAATCATCCCTGCTATTAGGGAACATACATTTCAGTTTGACTGGAATGTAGAGTGCAGAAATGAGCACAACACTATCAGTGGGACAACAGGGCTTTGTCTTAGAGAACCAAAATTCTCAATGAATTGATAGTCAGCATTTGAACCTTTTCAGCAGCTAGAAACTTGAAATTAGCGATTTGTTAGCAAAAATAACTAGGACATGCTATGTGTGTGACATGGTGGCCAGACTTCCAAGTGATGCCAGCAAACAGAGATTGTGTAATGGAGTTTATTAAAGATCAGGGCTGGTTTTGGTGGTTATATACATAGAGATGACAAAAGAGATCTCCTGGAAACCAATGACCACCAAGTGGAGACAGTATAGAGATTAAAGAAAAGCAGGATCAGGATTGAATCTTGGGGAACAAGTTCAGGATGTAACAGACATGGATGGGTGAAGTAGCAATAGAAACCAAAGAGGAAAGACAAAACAGAAGAACAAGGAACAGCATTAGAGAAGTCAAATGTGGATTATTCATCCAGAATATGAGAATGGATGGGACAAGAGCACAAGAAGCCATAGATTAGCCTTAGTAAGGGTAAGAGTCTTCCTCTTCTGACACTGGAGAAGAGAATGAGTAAAGATGTAAAAATAACTGATAGTTATATAATTTTCAAGGTTTGTAAAGCTCTTTACATATTATCTAATTTGCTCCTTACAAAAGCCATGTTAAGTACTCCTATTTTACGATGAATCCTATTTTATGATGAGGAAAATGAGGCTTAAGAGAGATTTATATAGCATTTTAAGGTTTGCAAATGGTTTTATATAGACCATCTCATTTACTACTACTCCTGACTACTCTTCAAGGTACCAGATGTCTTATCCTTCACAATGAGAAAACTGAAGCTTGGATGTTAAGTGAACTAGTTGTCCATGGTCACACAAGTTATTTATTTTGCTTTTTGGAGGGCAATTGGGGTTAAGTAGCTTGCCCGAGGTCACATGGCTAGTGTGTGTGTGTGTGTGTGTGGTCTCTGAGGCCAGATCAGAACTCAGGTCCTTCTGATTCCGGGGCCAGCACTCTACTCACTGCACCACCTAGCCACCCCCATGGTCACACAAGTTAATGACAAAAATGTGGTTCAAATCCAACTTTCTCTGACTCCAAATGCACTATTTTCTCCAAGATACCATGATAGGGAAGATGAAGGTGTACAAAAATATGGCCTAAATTTGCTCAGCAAAGTTGGGGCAAGTAAGCTTCAGCTTTCTCATAGGTGAAGATCTCAATATATGAAAAGGCCTTTTGTAAAATTAATCTGTTCACTATACCTCATACCTCTAGTATATTTAGATCCTGGCTCAGGAGAGTTAGTAAAATTAGAGATTAAAGCCTTGAATAAACATTATGGCATATTTGTTCCTTGTTTTGCTTTAAGGCTCCTTATGAGCCCATGACTCACTGGTGCAGAAGAATAAGCTCTTGGGCTCTGATTCTAGTGAAGACCCTGAGAGCAGGTCCCCATCTCTATTTAGTTAGCTAGGAGATGTATAGACTTCACATTCTCTTCCCCTCTGCCTACTCAACTAATACTCAAGGATTCTTCCCCATCAAGTCACTGCCCTTAGAATCCCCTGCAAGTCAAGAAAGCTGGTGAAACATCATCACTTCAGAGAGATGGTACTTGTTCCATATAAAAAGAAAGAGATGAAAAGCCATATTGATGGCCCTCTCCCCAGACAACCTGATGGATGACCACCTTTTACCACAAACCCCAAAACTTTCAGGAGCCTCTTGATACCTGTCTGCTGTAGCGAATATCTTTCAACAAATCTCATTTGGAGACAAGTTTTATTTTGAAGTTGTCGGTTTCCTTTTATAGGATGGATGCTGATTTGCTACCACAAAAAACTACCCATTTGAGAGACAACTGTCACTAAATATGGGAAATAAATATGCAAGATTGAATTATCTCCCCATTCCAAATTATTCCCTATGAATAAAACAGTACTAGTTCAGATAATTGATCAAAAAAGAGTAAAAGGGGGGTGGCTAGGTGGCGAAGTGAGTAAAGCCCGGCCCTGGAGACGGGAGGACCCCAGTTCGGTCTGGCCTGAGACACTTAACACCCACACAAAAATACTAGCCGTGTAATCTTGGGCAAGTTACTTAACCCCAATTGCCCTCCAAAAGGCAAAAAAAAAAAAAAGGAGTAAAAGGCTTATCAGGTTCCATTAACTGCCCTGCTGAAGTTGTGAAACCAATCTATAGGATTAGGTGACTTCTTCCAGTAAGATTCAGTGGTTCTGGAGTAGGAAAAAATTTGAGTGGTAGAGGATTGGCATGGGGAGGAGTCATCCAAGAGTAGCCTGTATCTGGTTGAAATTATTAAACTAGAGCCAAGGGTGAAAGCACAGGAATTATGGACTGGGACAATAGCTGGCACACATCTGGCTGGGCAAGTCATTTCACTGACCTGTTTCCTCATGTGTAAAATGATAATAATACCTGTACTGTCTTACCTCATAGAGTTGTTTTGAGGAAAGCACTTTGTAAACTTTAGTGCTATAGAAATGGTTTATTACTTCAAAAGAATAACCTAATTGAAGTTGAATTCTTAACCTTTTAAAATTCCAATGAACTTCAAGTCAATAAAGAATTCATATTAAGCATACAGTATCCACTCCAATTGGCCCACTGTGGTGCCAAGCATCTTAGAAGTTTATCTATTCCAACCCTTTCATTTTACGTTTGAGAAAACAGACCCAAAAAAGTGACCTGCCTAAGGTCACACTGGTCGTCAAAACTGGACTACCAAGTCCTCAGTCACATCCAGCATTTTCCACTGCACCAGAAAAAGAAAACGAATTTAGTAAGAACGTTAAGGAAAAGCCAGGTAACAGCCAACAGTCCCCCCCCTCGGTATTTCCAGACTGAGACCTCAGTCCTAAGTTGAAGCGCATCCTTTGCCTACATCACATTCGACGAGGTATCCGTTTGTGTACTTGTTCGGGTTCTATTAACAATATAAGCTCCGAGAAGGCAGGGGCTGTGTCGGGGTTTTTGTTTTTAAATCTGTAGCCGGCGCTAAGCTCGTACAAAGACATGGTTTAATAGGATCCAGAGGAGAGGCGGGAACGCGTGGTCGCGGCTCCCCGACCCCACATCGGGACCAACCGAATCTCTGGGCCAGGGCGCGGGCAGGGGCAGGGTCCAGGTCCCGGCTCGGCTTCGGACCCCGACAGAGGCCCTCTTACCCAGAGGCCCGGGCGGGGCAATGACGGGCCTCTTGCCCCCGAGGGTCTGTGGCGAGGTAGTTGTGCCTCCCAGCTTTCTTCACCGTAGTCACTCCTCAGCCTTCAAAAGCCCAAACGGCCCATCACACGCCTATTATTCATAACACCTCTCTTGAATTCCGACCCCCGACCCCGCGCCAATTTTCTCGCGAGAAGCCGATTTTGCCAAACCACTTCCGCAGTCCACCTACTGCGAGCCTCTACGCGTGACCGGTAACCCAGGGCAACGGCCGCCTCCGCCCATAGCTTCACCGGATTAGCCGCCGGCCAGCCCAGGACTCCTAGTCCGGTCTCGGCCAGGCAGGCCCCACCCCACTCCGCCCTGGGCCTGAATCTGCCTTCCATGTGGCTGTGAGACGGTGTAGGCGGTTTTCCCGCCCCCCGGGGCGGGAAGCTAGGGGCCCAGCCCCGGCCCGAAGTGGACGGCTCAGCCAGGCTGGAGATAAAGACGGAAGGTAGGACCCTGCGCGCGCAGGAGGACAGGATGCGCCTGGGGCGGGGGTAGGGGGGGAGGAAGGTGGGAGGGAGAGGAAGTGGGTGGGGCCATTGCGCAAACAGGGAGGGGCAAGGGAAGGAGGCGGGACGGGGAGGGGCTATGTGGAGAGAGCCATTTTTTGAGGAAAGGGGAGGCAGCCTGGTTTTTGTGGGGACTAGAATCTTTTGTTTGGAGCCATAAGGGACGTTGGGGACCCTTCAAGCCAACTCCCTCATTTTACAGATGAGGAAACGGAGGCTCAGAGAGGTTAAGTAACTTGTCGAGGGTCACACAGGTAGCGGAAATTTTAACTCAGGTCTTCAAACTTCAAAAGCTGCTCTCCTTCTGCTAGAAGAGAGGCCACATGACCTTGAGAATAAACCGGGTAATGATGGGATCGGTTGTTGAGGGCACAAGTCTAGGGAAAAGCAAACAAGGAGGGGTGGGAGGGAGTAAGGATGGAGGTGGGGAGTAGGAAGTGAGAAGGGCAATGGTGATAGAGAGGACCAGAACGCTATGGAGATGGTGTTCACTGGGTCAGGATTTGCACCTATTGTTTTACAGGTGCAGAAAACTGGGCACCTGTATGTGGTGTGCTGTGGGATAGGAAAGAAGTATGATAGGTCCGTCTCCTACCAGGAGCTTACAATATAATTGGAGAATAATAATAGCAATAACTGATATTTCTATAGCACTATAAAGTTTGCAGAAGTGCTTTACCTCTGCTATCTCATTTGAGCCCCAAGGCCACCTAGTGAACTGGGGTAGATGGGTATAAATTTTGTGACGACATGGATTGTCTGGTGGCAAGGTTGTAACCTAGGCCTTCCTGACTTCAAGTTTAGCATTGCATTTGTAGTGCCAGGAAAATAAGCACAAAACTATGGAGACCAAACAATTTAATAGAGAGCAACATTATATACTACCATTGTGTAGTATATTCAGAGAATATCCTGAGAATGGTATGTCATCATACATGGTTAGGGTTTATTTGTCAGTTTATAAGGTTTCATGTCTTAAAATATCAAGACTGTATATATCTACACACATAATTTGTTCATAGACATAATATAAACATTATACATGTTGATTACAGCAGGCCATTTGCTACCATAACTCAGTATCTTGGTGGACTTAAGCTTTCCAAGCTTCAGATTCCACAGGAAGATAACCTTCTAACTCTCATAGTTATAAGAGCTAAAAATGTAGAGCTATGTGCCAGATGATAGAACAGTTGGGTAGGTTCGAATTAGGTTGAACAGCCAGAAGGGTATTGTTTAATGTGTTAATTTCCCCCAACCTTTGCTTCTTACTTCACCTGTGCTTTTCAAAGGACTTGGATGAAGACATATATGTCATAGTTTGCATATTGTCTCCTCCACTAGACTTTTTTCTTGAAATCATGGACTATCTTTTGTTTTTCCTTGTATCTCCTGAGCTTAGCACACAGTACCTGACACATAGGAGGTGCTTAAATAATTCTTGGTGACTGACTGGCCTATCTTATTTTGTGAACAACATCCCTTTTCTCCCTGTAATTGATCCTATACACAGCTGCTTAATTAATCTTCCTACTGGTGACTGATCAAATCATGCTATTACTGAGTTCAGTCTTTATATTTATATTGCAGAGCTGCACAAAGACATCAACCTCACTCACATCTGTCCTCCAGAGTCATTGGAGTTCAGTGGCAAGACATAAGTCAAGATGACCAGTGATGGCCTAAATATAGTGGGAGACCCTGACCTTTTTAAGCTAAGGTCTTTCCCAGGTCTCAGTTTTTCTGAGGCAATGCCCATTCATTGATTAAGGACTAGAACAGGAGTGGGGAAACCTTCAGCCTCTTGAATGAGTCTACATCTTACAGAACAAATTCTTTTATTAAGGGAATTTGTTCTTTAAAGTTTGGGTTCAGTCAGAGGGCCACACTTGAGGATCTAGAGGGCCAAAGTTAGCTTCAAGGCTGCAAGTTTTCCACTCTGGGCTAGAATTTTAGGACACTGGAACTAGAAAAGACAACATTAGAGGTTCTCTTAATCGATGAGGAAACTGAAGCCTAGAGGGAAAAGGGATTTGACCATGGAAGAGTTTTAATTTTGACGAACTTGCTTCTTCTAAGCCCTTCTCATTATTAGCCCTTTCTAATTTGTGGCACCTGTTGCTGTCATGCTTGATGTATTGTAGAAGTTAGCAGCATATCAAAAGCAGTTCTGTTTTTCACAAATATAAGGAAGGTTGAGTACCTTAGTTCAGTGTAGCTTCTTTTAGTTTGGATTGGTTTGGTCTCTAGTTTGGTTCAGAGTCCTAGTCTGGCCTCACCACTGCAAGTATAGTATCTGCTTAGGCAGTAGACTTCAGTGATATCCGTCAACATTGTCCACTCAGGTATGTTCAAGGTAAGTAGGACATCAAACAAGAGGTAGCATGTCACAGTTGATAAGAGACCTGGACTCAGTCAAGAAATTCCAGATTCAGGTCCCATCTCTCAGGACAATTCACTTAACCTCTCAGTGCTATAAGCAGCTCTTCAAGACTGTGTATAAAGTTGAAGAGAAGATGCCAGCCTACATTGGTACAGGGAGTTTCCTCATATTGAGAACACAGATTCAGTTCCTGTTCTTATCTCTATCTTAAGATAACAAAAGTCTAAAAGAGGCTTACCTAAACAGAGGAACAGAGGGAAGATACACATTGAAATAGAATAATAATGAATACATGTGTGAATAACAATAAAATAATATTGATTTGACAATTATAGATCATTTAAAATTGTGCATAGCACTTTACATGTTATTTTATATATTTGAATGGATAAAATGATTAAAATAGACCATAATCTTATCAGAGGCCTATCAGATAGTTTGGAATCTGGAAGATAGGGGTTCAAGTTCTACCTCCAACACATGCTAGCTGTGTTACTCAGCACAAGACATTTACCATGTTAGTGCCTTGGGCAATTCTGCAAAACTCTTTAAGTTACAGAATTGCCAAGAGTTCTCCATGCCAGTGTAATCATAGGTCCAGACTGAAAAAAAAAAAGCAAAAAACGTACTTTCCTATGCATATGCCCTGTCAGAGCAACAAAGGGCAAGGAAAAATTTCTATCTGCTGTCTCACCAGAGCCCTCTGCACTAGCATTTCTAGAAGGTACTTCTATTGTTGCTGGGGGGCACTGAGCAGAGTGGAGACAATGTAAGAAGAGAACAAAGCTCCTCATACTTCACCCTTCCCCATAACTGATTGATGCTAGGACTCATCCTTGCTGAGAACAACTCACTTCCTTGAGATGAATAAATCAGTTGCCTCTGATTCCATCCCTGTTTTATTCTGTATAGTGTCATTATCTTCATTTCTTCAGAGGAGACATTTGAAAGATATTGGCCTCTGCTCTGGACCTAAGGGTTCACAGTAAGTGATGTCCAGATCCACTGGAAATCTTCTGGAGCTTCTCAGATTAAGAAAATGTGACTTCTAGCTGCTCTGGTTCACTCTTTCCTCCTTCCCCTTAGAGCTCCAAGTAACTTCTTTGTCAGTGATAGGCAAGTATATTAACTTTTCTGGGCCTTAGTTTTACTCATGTTAAAATCAGGGACAGAATTAGGTAATCTCTAGGATGCCTTCCAGCTCTAACTCTTAAGATATTATAAGATATAATCCAGATTTTCTGGTTATTTCCTTATGCTCTTTAATCCCTCTTTCAAAATTTAATTTTGTTTCTTTTTTTTTTTAATGTATACTTCTATTTACCAGTTCTTTCTCCAGAGATGGATAGCATCTTCCTTCATAGGTCATTTATAGTTGATTTGAGATTGTGTAATACTCAGTATAACTTGGTTGTTCACAATTATTCTTAAAATTTTTTTTCTTTTTGGAGGGCAATTGGGGTTAAGTGACTTGCCCAAGGTCACACAGCTAGTTTTTGTGTTGTGTCTGAGGCCGGATCTGAACCCAGATCCTCCTGACTTCAGGGCCAGTGCTCTATTCACTGTGCCACCTAGACGCCCCCACAATTATTCTTCAAACAATAATGCTGTTATTGTATACTGTGTTCTCTTGGTTTTGCTCACTTCACCTTTCATTATTTCAAGCAAGTCTTTCCATGTTTTTCTAAAATCAACCAGCTCCTCATTTCTTATAGCATTCCATTCTTCTTGACTGCTTGTAATATTTTCTCCTTGATCTGGGAATTCCGGAACCTGGCTGTAATATTCCTAGGAGTTTTCTTTTTGGGATCTTTTTTAAGAGGTGATCTATGTATTCTTTCAACCTCTATTTTGCCCTCTGGTTCTAAAACATCAGGGCAATTTTCCTTGAGAATTTCTTGGAGGATTTCTAGGTTCTTTTTTTGATCATGGCTTTCAAGTAGTCCAATAATTTTTAAATGATCTCTCCTGGATCTATTTTCCAGGTCAGTGGTTTTTCCAATGACATATTTCACATTGCCTTCTATTTTTTCATTTGTTTGGGTCTGTTTAATAGTATCCTGATTTTTCATAAAGTCAGCATATATTTCCTCCAATCTAATTCTGAAGGAATTATTTTCTTCAGTGAGTTTTGTAAATTTTTTTCCATCTGGCAAATTTGGCTTTTTAAAGCATTCCTCTCCTCATTGGCTTTTTGAGCCTCTTTTGCCATTTGAGTTAGTCTATTTTTTAAGGTGTTATTTTCTTCAGTCAGGTTGTTGTAGCAGCAAGCACCCCCGTATCCACAGGGTGCCTGCCAACACAGGTTCTCAGATCTGCTTTTCTAAAGGAAAGCAACTCAAAATGGGTTAACAAGCTTACTTTAATCAATCAAACATATATTGTTTACCTAGTTCAGGGGGAAAAAGTCAGCACCCCAAACTTCAGAATATACAGACAGAAGTTACAAGACAAAGAAACATATCAAGCAGACAGGCTTCCAAACTGTCCAGCCATTACATCCATACCAAATCACAGTTACCAGAGAGGAAAGTATCAACATCTGTGTTTTCAAAGCCAGGGGGCTCTCAACAGCTGCCCAGAGTCTCATCTTGTTAAATCACACAACACTTCTTAAAGTGAGCCCCAAAACAAAGCCACACATCAGGGATTATGTAGCCTTTTCATGGGTCAGAGAATGTAACAACCCTCTTGACCCACTGCCCAATCACAAAGCACCAAGGTGTGGGTATTCCTGAAAAACAAGCATCCCACCACAGGCTCCAAGTGCACTTAACCTAGGGGCAGGGAAAATCTTAAAAATTTGCATTCCTGTAACAGTTGTTGACTCTCATTTCGTAATTTTCTTGCATAATTCTCATTTCTCTTCCTAATTTTTTCTTCCACTTCTCTTACTTGATTTGCAAAATCCTTGAGCTCTTCCATGGCCTGTAACCAGTTCATATTTTTCTTGGAAGCTTTTGGTGCAGGAGTTCTGACTTTGTTGTCTTCCTCCCATTCCATGCTTTGCCCCCCAAAAATGAAGCTAAGGTTTGATTGCTGTGCTTGCTTTGCTTCCTTTGCTTGCTCATGTTGCCACTCAGTTACTTGACTTTAGAACTCTGCTTCCAGAAAGGACAGCTTTGTCCCAAATTTGCTGGGGTTTTCACAGCTGCTGGAGCTGTTAGTTGGGTGCCCTCTCTGCAGCCCCCACAATCTCTGGCCCACTGGCCACACACCCTAGGACCTCCACCCAAGATAGTGATCCAGATCCAAGCAGGTTAAAGTAAGAGCAATTACACTTGGAATAGTTGCTTGGTCCCCCTATGATTTGCAGGCCAGGAGCTCTGAAGTAGCCACGTGGCAGCTGGCCACTGCTCCTCTGCCATTTCTCGCCCTGGGGGCAGGGGCCGGACCATGCTTCTCTGTTCCCCCAGTTCCAACAGAGTTCCACACTGACCTTTTACTTTTTTGTCTTTGGCATTTATGAGTTGATAATTATGGAAACCAGCACTGCTGCTGGTGATCCAGTCTCCAGAAGTCCATTCCAGCTGCTGCTGGTCAGTGCTGCCCTGGGGCTAAAACTGCAGGCTCACACCCTGCTGGGCTCAGATCTCCACAGGCTGTGATGGACCCTTCCTGTAGGCCTGGCAGGCTGCCTTCAGTGGGAGATTGGTTTCTCTCTTTCAGTTAGTGTGTTCTGTAGCTCTAAAGTTTGTTTAGAGTCATATTTTATAGGTATTTGAGGTGGTTATGGGGGAGCTCATGGAGTTTTCCTGCTTCTATGCCACCATCTTGGCTCTGCCCTATTACTCCATGAAATGTATTTCTATATCCAACTTTGTGTATGTGTGTGTGTGTGTGTGTGTGTGTGCGCGCGCGCGCGTGTGTTTCTTCCTTTCGGTGACTAGTTTGCATGAGAGTTACATTCAAGTCTCAGTAATTCTCCCAAGTTCTTTATCCTTATTTGTATAGACTTCTACTTGCACACTTTGATTATGAGAGATAATTTTTCCCAACCCTTCTCTCTGTTTTTCCCCCTAGGTGTATTCTTTTCTCCTTCCTTTTCTAGTCTTCTTTTTAGATCATCAAGACATAATAGAACCACTCCCAGGCTTTATCTAATTGGACTCCCTTTCTGTACCCTGATATTTGTAGGGTTCAGAGGAGACATGTTAATCAAGTGATAAATTTGAATTCAAGTAGCTTATTGTTGTTTAATCCTCTAATAATGGCGAATAATAGTTAACTTTTATATAGTACTTATTTTGTGCCAGGCACTATGCTAAACACTTTACAGTTATATCACTGGATCCTCACAACAACCATGGGAAGTAGATGCTTATTATTGTCCCCATTTTACAGATGAGGAAACAGGCAAACAGAGGTTATGTCTGGTGTTACATAGCAGTAAGTGTCTGAGCTGGATTTGAACCCAAGTCTTCTGGACTATAGACCCAGCACTCTTTCCTTTGTACCACTTTAGCTACCTAATGCTTTATCATTGTTTATTCATATTTCCTTTTTTATATTTCTCTTGATTCATATGTTTGTAATTAACAGTTTCTACGTGATTCAGATCTTTTCATCAAGAGTGCTTGGAAGTCCTTTATTTCATTAAAAAGCCATTTTCCCCCCTTAGGATTATACTCAGTTTTTTCTGGGTAAGTTATTCTTGGTTTTAAGCGTCTGTATCTATATCTTATATATCTTTCCTTTGCCTTCTGGAAGATACTATTCCAAACTCTTTACTTCTTTATTGAGGTGGCTGCTAAAGCTTGTGCGATCCTGACTGTGGCTTATTGGTATTTGAATTCTTTCTTTCTGCCTCCTTGTAGTGTTTTTTTTCCCCTTTGACCTAGAAGTTCTGTATTTTGGCTGCAATGTTCCCAGGAGCTTTCATTTTAGGACTTTTTTTTCTGAAATGATTAGTGGATTATTTTAATTCTGTTTTGCCCTTTGGGTCTAAGAGGTCTGGGCAGTTTTCTTTTATAATCTCTTGAAATATGAAGTCTAGTGTTCCAAATGTTTCCATGACAGAAAATGCTATCCAGATCCAGAGAAAGAACAATGGAGTCTAAATGCAGATAGAAGCATACTATTTTAAATTTTTTTTGTTCTTTATTTTTTCTTTCTCATGGTTTTCCCCTTTTGTTCTGATTCTTCTTTCACAGCATGACTAATATGGAAATATGTTTAATATGATTGCACATGTATAACCTATATCAGATTGCTTGCTGTCTTGGGAATGGTGGCAAGGAGGAGGAGGGAGAAAAATTTGGAACTCAAAACCTTAAAAAATAAATATTGATAACTATCTTTACATGTAATTCAAGGAAAAATAAATGCTGTTTACAAAAAAAATAAGGAAATATGAGGTCTAGACTTTTTTTTTTGTCATGGCTTTCAGGTAGTCCAGTGATCCTTAAATTTTTTCTCCTTGATCTGTTTTCCAGGCCAGTTGTTTTTGCTTTAAGATAGCTTAAATTTTCTTCTCTTTTCAGTCTTGACTTGGTTTTATATATATTTTTTGTTGTCTCATAAAAATTATTAGTTTCCATTTGGTTCACTGATTTTCAGGGAATTTGTTGCTTTTGCAGTGTTTTATACTTCTTATGCCAAGCTATTTATTTCTATTCCATTTCTTCTTGTTTCGTTTCCATTCCCCTCCCCCCAGCACTATTATTTCCTTTATGAAAACATTTTTAATTCTTTTTTTTTGCTTTGCTTTTTGGAGGGGGGGAGGGTAGGGCAATTGGGGTTAAATGACTTGCCCAAGGTCACACAGCTAGTTTTTGTGATAAGTGTCTGAGGTCGAATTTGAACTCAGGTCCTCCTGACTCCAGGGCTGGTGCTCTATTCACTATACCACCTAGACACCCCTAATTTTTTTTTAATCTTGCTTTACCTATCTCAGGAATTCTAATCACATTTGTGTCCAAGCTATGTTTTCCTTTGAGGCTTTGGTTCTAGATATTTTGGAGCCATTCTTTTCTTCTGGGATTGTGTCTAGCTTGATCTTCCCTTCATAATAGTTTTTTATGGTGGAAATCTTTTTTTTTGTTTGCTCACTCTTTCAACCTACTTCCTGTTAAGGGAATTATGATTTTTATAATAATAATTCATTATGATATATGTTATGGTATTATGATTATGATATACACATGATATGTGTAATGAATACCCTAATAGATTTGATTTTTAGAATTGCTTTTTCCAGCTTGTGAGTTAGAGCCCACAATGTAGCTTACAATGATCAGTCAAACTTTGACAGGGTTCATAATTGCTGGCATTCTTGTCCCAGTGTACCGGAAGTGAAGTGAATAAAGATTGTAGAAACCTTTTCCCATCACAAAACTCTGGTCCTGCAATCCACGAAGGAAGAGTCCCCAAAGACTTGAACAATGCTGTTCCCATAGAACTTCAGGTCATCTGTACCTTAGGGATTGTGGAATTTGTGGGCTGGTTGTAGGAAACCTCTCTGGTCCTAGAAACACTTGTTTGTAATCCACCTTACCCCTTCCCTTTCCACTTGTGATTTATGTATATAATCTCTGTCTTCACTTCAGCAAGGTGGAATTCTGATCAGGAGAATCCTGATTTGCAGATCTGTTCTTCATAATGGAAATAATTCATTAAACCTCTACCTGATTACTGGCACTTTGTCTCTGTCCTGCTGTTTCATCATTCTCAGGTTAGAGACTCTCAGTAAAATCCAGTTAACATTAATTGGTGTCAGAAGTTTTTAAGGGGTGGATGTAGAGTGAAGTCTTGAGCTGTCTAGTAACTAGGGAGAAGGTACAGGGAGCCACTGGATTTTTTTGAGTCACAACTCACATGTACTGGCAGGTTCCGTGTTCACTCTTGTGCCATTGGGTTTGGCCTTTTGATGAAGCCCACCTTTCACTGTGAGGAGTGTTCCTGGGGCCTTTTCTTAGATGCTGGAATTACTCTGTTAAGGCCTGTTTGCACACAGATTTGGCTTTTGAGTTCATCTTTTCTCTTATAATGTTGAGTCAGCTATGGCCAACGGTTTTACTCCTTTTCTCTTTTATAAATGCATGTCTGAGCTGTGGACTGAGGGTTTTATTTCTACATGGGGTAAAAAATTTTTTGAGTAAGAATTGCTTGCACAATTGGTTTTGTGTACGGTTATACTGGTTGAAATTAGCATTTTTATTTTTATTTATTTATGTATTTTTGCCTTTTGGAGGGCAATTGGGGTTAAGTAACTTGCCCAAGGTTACCCGGCTAGTTTTTTTTGTGTGGGTGTTAAGTGTCTGAGGCCAGAACTGAACTCGGGTTCTACTGACTCTGGGGCTGGTGCTTTACTCACTAACTGCGCCACCTAGCTGCCCCAAAATTGACATTTTTAATTGCACACCTTATTAGAGTTATGGAATGTTTACTTCTGTAATTCAAATGAATTACTAGCACAGTGTGGAATATTTGTATTTGTGTACTTGTAGTTTGTATATTTGTGTTGTTATAGCCCCTTTATAGTGTATTTTGAATTGTGTATACTTATTAGTTAAGTGGTATTATTATCTTTGAGTGTACACCTTTAAAATGGGACAGATGAGTGGTAAAGGCAAGGGGGAAGATACAGCAGTTCCTATTAACAAACCCCCAGAACAAACATGTGCCTTTCAAATGTGTAAGAAATATGACCTTGACTGTCCCTCATATTGCCAGGATTGGGTAGATTTGACTAGTGATAACCCTAAACTTTGCTCCTTCGTTGAGGCAGCTTTGATAAGACCAGATTAGAGTATTTAAGGCAGAAACTGATGAGTGAGGAAATTCAGCCTCTTGAGTGGGACAGCTATGATGAATGGTATTCAGAGGCAAGGAAAAGAGAGCATAGGTCTAAATTATAATCAGTGAAAGAAAAGATTAAATCATTTGAACACCATCTCCTTAACAACCCCCAAACTACCCAGCTGCCTTAACTATACCCACCCTTACCAAAAGATTCCACCAACTCCCCAGCTTCTGTGTTCCCTTTCGAAGTGCAAACCAAACTTCTCCCAGGAAAACCCCCCAAGGAGAAAGGTTGGAAGAATGAGCCAACAAACAAGCCTTCAGGCTTTATGCTAGGGCTGATCTAAATATATTTCTAGAGGTAATATTTGGACTGGTTCTGCTGCTGCTTTCTTGGAAAGTTGACTGCTATGATATTCCAGGATTTCAGGGACTCCTCAGGCTGAGGACCTGTAAGCTTTCAGTGTTCCCAAAGCAGTCTGATCAAGGGCAAAGTCTGATCACTGTTCCTTTGGTTTGAGTTCTGCAAGTACCCAACATATGTTTGAGTCTGAGCAATAGGCCTGGGGACATGTCTATTTGGAGTTTCAGTAGAATACTGTTGGACTTGACCACTGTCAGCTAGCTGGAAAGCTCTGCTGTTTGAAAGGGACAGAACTGTAGGTCTAGGATTTCTTCACTGGTTATTCAACTGCAGGTTTTAGGCCATGCTAGAGGTTGGAACTAAGACCCCATTCTAATTGCTTCTGCTTCTAAACTTGTCCCCCACTCAGTAGACAGTTTAGGGCTTACAACCTCTCCTTACCCTCCTGGCATGCATATATGTGTATGTGTGTATATGTATGTATAGGTGTGTGTGTATACACACACATGCAAGCACATATATACATATATATTCAGAGAGAATTCATTAAGTGCTTACAGTGTGCCAATCCCTGTACTGTATAAACCAAGCACTGGGAATACAAATAGAAGCAAGACAGCCCCTATCCTCAAGGAGCTTACATTCTAACAGTAGAAGACAAGATATAAGAGAGCTGAAATAAGGATGATGGCTGGAGTGTAGTCATCGTGGTGTTGAGATGATGGGGAAGAGTACAGAATGTATTGTCAGAAAATTAAAACAGAAACCTTCTCCTCCTTTGCTTGTCTGAATTTCCAAATCATTCTTTATTCAATTAAGTAAATTATAATCAACAGGTAATCAGTTGATACCAAAAATGAAGTATATTCATTTTAAATCGTATATTTAAGTAGAAAGCATTTAGATATAGAAACAGAGAGGGAACAAATGATTAGAAGCCAATATAGAGTATTTTCTTTTACCACATTAAAAAAGAAAAATTTTTACTGATGCTCTTTTAAATATTGCCCTCATTTTCCAAAACCAACAACCCTCATCCACAAAAACTTTCTTTTTTTTTTTTTTTTAAAGCAATTGGGGTTAAGTAACTTGCTCAAGGTTACCCGGCCAGTTATTTCTGGGTGTGGTGCTGAGTGTCTGAGCCCGGGATTCGATCTCCAGGTCTTCTCAACACTGGAACCGGTGCTCTTACTCACTGAGCCACCTGGCCGCCCCTAACGAAAACTTTCTTTATAACAAAGAAATATAATTAAGATGGGACGGCCAGGTGGCTCAGCGAGTAAGAGCACCAGCTCCAGTGTCGGGATGACCTGGGGATCAAATCCGGGCTCAGATACTTAGCACCACACCCAGAAATAACTGGCCGTGTAACCTTGAGCAAGTTACTTAACCCCAATTGCTTTAAAATATATATATATATATATATATATATATATTATATATATAATTAAGAAAAACTAACATACCTATTGAACAAATCTGATAGTATATGCCTCATTCTGCAGTTATAGTATGTGATTTTCTAAGAGGAAAGAAGTATATTTCATCATCAGTCCTCTAGAATTAGTGGCCACATTTTACAGTCATCTTTACACATTTGTAAATGAAGCCATAGAATTTTGGGGCTCAGAAAAAAGCTCAGATCTTCCCTTCATTTTACAAAAGCAAAACTGAAACCCAGAAAAATTAGGCGACTAACTCAGGGGTGGGGGGGCCTGTGCCCTGCAGGCCACATGTGACCCTCTGGGTCCTCAAAGTATGGCCAAATATTTGGATATGGTCAAAGGGCAGCTCTTTGAGGACCCAGAGGGCCACATGTGGACTCCAAGCCGCAGGTTCCTTACTCCTGGATTAACCCAAAAAGCCAGACATTAATAATAACCTAGATCTGAATTTCAAATATAGGTGTTCTCACTTAACATACAGTGCCTTTTTTTTTCTTACTACATTATATGCAGATTAACCTGTGATATGATACAAAATGGAACAAGAATTAGTATCTGACTTGACTGGTACACAGTGGATATGTTACATTAGGGCTTAAGAATCATGTGTGCTTTTTCCTCACTTTGGAACTTCAGATTCAGTGAACCCTTTCTGGTGAATTTTTCTCCAACTTAAAATTATATAGGCTCTAAGTTCTCCATCAGCATTTTTCCTTTTTAATTCAAAGGGCAAAAGTCATTCATTCATTAATTCATTAATACTACTGAGTGACTGTCATATGCAAGGCATTTCTTCTGACATTATATTCTCAGCCAATATAATAATCTTATAATTTCTGGTTATATTATCTTGTTTACTGCAATTTCAAATTTAATACATTTAAAGCTAAAATTATTGTATTTTCCTAATCTCCACTTCCAGAAAACATAGTCTCCATTCTCAAGTGACTTAGTGAAGCCATCATTTTTATTTTTCCCTCTGCTTCATTCATTTCATTGAAACTGTCTCCAAGTCCTTTTGATTCATCATGCAAATATTTTTCAGTCATTTTTTTTTCTCATTCTCACTGCCATTACTGTAGGCCAGGTCCTCATCTCCTCATTCCTGGAAATCTGCAACAACCTTACAGATGTTTTCCTTATTTTCAGTCTCTTTCCCTTCTAGTCTATCCTCCAAACTGCTGTTGGAATAATTTTCCTAAGTCATTACTTAAAATAAGTTTTGTTGATACCTATGTTTTTAAAGTCAGGATTTTTTTAATGAACAAAAACTTCCCCCCCTTGGGAAAAAAAAGGAAAAAGAAAAAAAAAAACCTTAAAATGTATGCATCATTAAGCAAAACAATTTCACAAACCAGCTGTGTCCAAAATATACATGTCTCATTTTACTCTGAGTCTGTCACCTCCACCTCTGTTAGGAGATAAGTAAGCATGCTTTAGCACTGGTTCTTTGAAATTGTGTTTGATCATTTTGTTAATCACAGTTCTTAAGTCTTTCAAATTCATCTTTACAATGTTATTACTGTGTAAATTTTTCTTAGAATTTCTGCTCATTTTACTTTGCATCAGTTCCTACAAGTCTTCTCATTTTTGTTTCTCTGAAAGTTCCCTTTGCATCAGAGGTGTCAAACCCACAGCCCAAATCAGATTAAAATGTAATTGGGATGGGCGGCCAGGTGGCACAGTAAGAACACCGACTCCAGAGTCGGGATGACCTGGGATCAAATCCAGGCTCAGATACTTAGCACCACACCCAGAAATAACTGGCATTGTAACCTTGAGCAAATTACTTAGCCCCAATTGCTTAAAAAAAAAACCCTGTAATTGGGAAATATTTAACAAAAAAATATAATAAAACATAAGTAACATTACATTTTAAAACTTAAGTCAATATGCAGTCCACAAGGATCCTTATGTATGGATAGTGGCCCCTATTTCTATTTGAGCTTGGCATTATTGCCTTGCATAATTTCTTATAGCATAGCAATACTCATTTACATTTATATACCATAATTTGTTATTGTGCCCCAGATTTGCAATCATGCCCCAGTTGGTGAACAGCCCCTTAGTTTCTAATTTCTTGCTACCATAAAAAGAGCTGCTGTAAGTATTTTTGTACATATGGGTCCTTTTCCTCTGTTTTTGATCTCTTTGGGCCAGGAATAATAATTCTGGGTTAAAAAGATATGCACAGTTAAAATAACTTTTTGTGCATAGTTTTAAATTACTTTCTAGAATGTCTAGACCAATTCATAGTTCCACCAATAGTACATTAATTTTTATTTTCCCAACACCCCTTTCCCCCCCTCCCAACACTTGTCATTTTCCTTTTATTGTCACATTTGTCATCTAATGGAGTGAGGTAGAACCTCACCAGTTGCTTTTTGGGGTACAGGCGATTGGGAGTCCTCCTAACTCCATAATCAATACTTTACTACACCACCTAGCTGCCCTACTGGTTGCTTTTGCATTTTGTTAATTAGTGATTTTTGGAGTATTTTTTTTGTATGGATGTTTGATAGCTTGGATTTTCTCTCTAAAAAACTGCTTGTTTATATCCTTTGACCATTTATCACTTGGGGGATTGATGTCTTTGTTTTCATTTCACAGTGATTCTTGGATGTGCCCATCCCTTCCCTACGCCTGTGCCTATGTCTAAATTTAACCTTTCCTTGTAAAAGGAAACAGTTCTTGTAAAAGAACAGCAGTTATTTGATATTTAAAGACGTCTTCAACCTGGCTCTAAGCTTTTTTTTTAGCTCTAGTAGATATTATTTCCCTTCATGCACTCCATGATCCAGTTAGACTGGCCTTCTTACTGTTCCTCATATATGGTATTCCATTGTACTACTTTCAGTTGGATATGAATGAAAATCTTTAGAAGTGTAAATACCAAACTAATGGATAAGATTAGCAACATTTTACCATTGCTACTTTTAAAGAATTCTTTGTTAATTCATTTTCTCCAGTCCATGCTCTGCACAGCTGTCAAAATTATTTTCCTAAGGCCTATGTTACCCTTCTATTCAGTAAGTTTCAGTGGTTCCTTATTGCCTCTGGGATCAAATATATCACCTCCCTTCATGCACTGGTCTAGCCAAATTCGCCTTCTGGCTGTTCCTTACATGTGACATTGCATTTTCTTTATCCACACATTTGCCTCAACTTTGGATCTCAGAATCCATTGTTTCCTTCAAGACTCAACCAAGTACCACCATCTGCAGGGAGCCTTTCCTAATTCCCCCCTAGTGACTAGTGTTGTTTCTCCTAGATCCCATTATCCTTTATCTATTTGTTATGTATTTTATTTGTACATGTTGTATGTTCACTAGAATAGAAACTCTTTGGCAGCAGGAAATGCTTCACATTTGTTCCTGTATCTCTAGTGCCTAACACCATATTTTATACATAGTGGGTGCTTAATAAATGCTTGTTGATTGAATTAAGCAAAACAACTAATAACAGTAACCATGTTTGACAATATATAAAATGTTCTTACTCTGCCAAGAAGAGAAGTCTGTTTCGTTGTATATTCTCTAGGGCCAAGATTGGTTATTAGAATTACTTAATGCTCTTTTCAATATTTACTATATTCTAGATTTGCTTGGTTTTGTTTTTAATTATTATAGTTACTGAGAGAGTGTGATAAAATAGAGTTTTGGATTTGGAGTCAGGGTTCACTTACCTCACTGGGTTGTTATGAGAATCAAATGATGTTAGCTATATAAAATGCTTTGTAAATTTAAATCCCTTTTCCTCCACTTCCTTTGTACTTCATGTTAGGTAAAACCACATTCATAATAGTATACCTCCTTTTTGTTTCACGCAGCATTTTACAAAGTACTTTCAATGCAACAAACCTAGGGGATAGGCAGTGAAAGTATAATTTCCATTTTTTTTCCTGAGGAAACTGAGGCTTCTAGAGATGAGAAGATTTCCCCACAATCACACAACTAATAGTTCTGGTAGATCCAGAGCTAGAAACCAGATCTCTAGATTGCTAGTACCTTGCTTTCCAATTTAAAACACAGTTATTTTAAATAGTCTTTGAATCCATATGTAATCCATAAATATATATAATTATTTGCTCTGTAAATTGGATGAATAAAATGTTGTGCATATTACTATTACTATTTTCAAATATTTTAAACATAACCATTTAAATGTATATATATATATATATATATAATTGTGATGGATACAGTATGAATATTTGTGACAGGGTCACTAATTCAAAATTGCTTTTAAAAAATTTCTTTTCCCAATATATTGCCATCATGGGGGAAGGAAATTTTTTTCATGCTGAAAAGTGGCTGTAATACTCAAAAGGGTTGTGAATTACTTATCTAGTTCAATGTTCTTTCTATTACGTTATCCTTAAATTCTCCTTTAGGAACCTCATATCCCCAAACTTCCTTTTTAAAAATTTAATTTTTTGCTTTTTGAAGGGCAATTGGGGTTAAGTGACTTGCACAAGGCCACACAGCTAGTTTGTGTGTGTGTGTGTGTGTGTGTGTGTGTGTGTGTGTGTGTTAAGTGTCTGAGGCCGGATTTGAACTCAGGTCCTTCTAACTCCAGGGCTGGTGCTCTATTCAATATGCCACCTAGCCGCCTCCATACCCCCTTTTTAAAAAAAAATTAATATTAGTATTACAGTGCTGTAATTTGGATTCTTTAGTGTTGAAAAGCTATCTTTGAAGTTCATAGGTTCCATTGGGCAAAGGGAGCTGAGTATACCTACTTTCTCCAGTCTGGGAGGCTGCCAACAAATTATGCTCCAGGACCCCTACTTGGGTTTTTATCACTTCTCATTTTGAAATGAAAAAGTTGCCTCTTTCTCTTAGTACTCTTGTAATCATGATATATCCTTTTCAGATTTCATTCATCAACTTTACTGTCACATGTGGAAGGATTTAAGTGCTACTGAACATATTTGAACCATCCAAGGTAAAATAAAATGCTTTCTCTTTTTTTATTAAAATTCTGGTTAAAAAACGTAAAAGGGTAAGATAATTATTGGTTTGCCCAAATGGTTTGCCTTAGTACCCAAACCAGAAATGGAAAATTTCTTGGTAGTGTCTTTCTAGATCGTTTTTGCTTCTTGTTAGGTTTAGATGACTGATGGGAATAGGAGAAAGGGAAGAACTGATTAATGTGAACTGTATTTTCTGTCCCAATTAATACTGAGCATAAGTGCTAAGATACACATATACATACATATACACATTATATATATGTATATGTGAATATGTATACACAGTCTTTCTATCTGTCTGTCTGTCTATACACTATATCCTTTCAGAATACTTCAGGATACTTTCAGAAGTATGTTCAGTATTGAACCGCCAAGTATGACAAGACACCATGTGTCTTTAAGAAAAATTAAATTTCTCTTTGTAATACCAGCCTCTGGTTTAGTATTTGGCATTGGATCCATTTTCTGGAATTGATGTGTAGTCTATATATCAAATGCATGATATTTTGGAGCTATATTGAATATTAAACATTAAACTCATTATGTTTTCAAATTACAGGTTAAAAGCTTTAAAAAATTGAAACCATGATGAATTTCTGTCAAAAAAATAAAATGGATTCCTCAAATGGCAATGCAATTTGTAAGACAGAAGAAAGCCAACTCAGATGTACTAATCCAGATGAAAAAAAAGAAAAGAATCATGTTTATTGTCTTCTTGATATAAGTGACAATATACTTGAGCAAGAGCAAAATATAAGATCCAAGGAGTTTTTTATTGGCACTGGATGGGAGGAAGCAGTGAGTTCTGTTTTAAGTATTAAACTATCACATGACATTTCTCAAAAGTATATCTCCTGAATGTTTGCTACATTCTTTCTCAGATCTTGAAATGTTTTACAATAGCTTTAAAAAACATATATTAAACAAAGTTAGAATTACTAGCTATGTGGGAACAAAGAGATACAGTACTTGCTCAGTTTCCACAAAATTGCTTGAAAACAGGAATAGAAAGTTTTCTCTATGAAGTTACAACTTTTTCAGAGGGTTTATACGTGTTAATAAGGGGTAGGTAATTAATTCATGCACCTTGACCCTTCTTCCTTCTGCTTATCATTTTGGGAATTACTTCACTACTCTCACCTACTGTGTTTCCCTGATAATAAGACCTATCCCAAAAATAAGCCCTCCCCTTACTGTGTAAGATTCCTCTAAAATAAGCCCTCCCCCGAAAATAAGTCCTATTGAGATTGCTACTGTAGTGAAGGTGATCCCCTGCGCTACATGCTACTTTATGGTACCCTCTGTATGCACCGTTCCCCCCTCCCGGGTGAAACGCACGCTGCGCTCCGAGCTGCATCCAATCAGAGCTGCAGCAGTGAGCGCGTCATCCTGTTCTTTATTGAATTCATTATTGAATAAAGGTACATTTTTTTGTTCACATTTACCTATTTATTAAAATTGCTGTCAATGTTCATTAAAATAAGCCATCCCCTGAAAATAAGCCCTCTGGTGTTTTTCTGTCCAAAAAAAATTAATAAGACAGTGTCTTATTATCGGGGAAACACGGTAGAGAGTAGAGTAGCTAAAATTCACTGGTATTTTTTTTCAAAAGACAGTATTTAGCCAAGGTTGGCCCTTGTTGTATGATAGCATACTTTTGGAAGGCTATAGAGACATGGGGATATGGGGAATCTTTATTTCATGCAGGGGCCAGCTCTCATGAATTGGTGAGAGTGTGGCCTGGTTCCAAGACATCTGTTCTTGAAGGCACCCAAGTTGGACCTTGAAGGAAGGGATGGATGTCAACCTCCAGATGGTTTTCAGCAACACTGGTTTAGTGTGAACTCTTTGAGACACCTCTGAAAGAACTGGGAACTTGTAAATCTCTCCTGGTTCTTGTTAGTTATACATCAAAATAGAACTTTCTGAGTTGACTTTAGGGAAGTTGTGGTACTCCCCCATCAGCCCTTTTCTTCCTAGTATCTATTAACTGTTGTGGAGTAGACAGAGAAAGCATCAAAAGTGGATATAGATAGCCCAGATGGGAAGGTGGTGCTCTAATAAGAGTTTATATGTGAAGGAAATTTCTGGGTCTCATGTTGGATTTCATGGCACCTGCTTTCTCTTTCATTAGCATGGAGAAGTGAGAGTACTGAGCTTTTCAGTTGTATAGGGGGAGGATTTTTTTTTTTTTTTGGTATGCTCGCAATAAACAAATGTTTATTTGGAACATTGTTCATTATATATACAGGGTACTCAGTAAGATTAAGTGATTTAGACAGCTCCTGTTAGTAAAGGATTGAAGTTGGTGTGGTGGGTGAAATCAGAAATAACTGAGGAAACAAAGGTTTGAGATTCTGAGCCTATCAATTTATTAATAACTGCATTTGGACCACAAATACAGGAAGAGACAGATTTTTATGCATTAAAAGAAAAGAGAAGATGAACCAGGTTACAAGATTAGGAGCTTTCCAAGTTATGAGAGGGAGAGTGAACAGGTGTAATGCACTGAAATAAGAAGAGGACATTTCCCACATACTCACACTGAAGTATCTATATTTAATCAAAGGAACAAGGAAATAGTAACTGATTGACCAGTATGGGGCCAGTTTTCAGATAAGATTTATGGTTTGCTTGAGATGTATAATTGTGAAAAAATTCCTCATATCAATCTTTGAATCTCGTTGGGTTTCTTGTTAGCATAATGTTAGGTCCTTAGTTAAGGGTTTCTAAACAACAGGTGGAGGTGGTTCAGCTTCCCAGTCACGCAGGACCAGGTTCAAACAATGCAATAAAGTTTTCTTGCAATTCCCATAATTGAATATAGTTTTCTTACAATACAACAATTGGACTAGACTCATTATTGCATAGAAAGGGAGCTGAACTCGATCCAGAATTGAGTCACAAGATGGAGTTATTGTAGGTTACTCAATTCCCACAGTTCCCTCGATTTTCCCCTTTGATTCATGGAGGAGGAGCCAACCTACTCCCCCCATGGATCTCTTATCTATTAGTCAAATCTATAAGGTTTTTAGTATATTCATAATCAAAATTATGTAAGTCAGGCAGCAGCTCATACCACTTTAAAGGGTTCACAATGGACTGATTTTGAGAGGGGAGATTTACATGTCATCAAAGCAACCAAGAAAACCCAGCATAAACACCATGTAACAAAAGGCCAAAGCAGCACAATGATGATCATCAATATTATATAGCATCAACTCCTTGTACTCTTGTAACCCACTCCCAATGTCCATATAATCAGCACATTTTATCTTGAGTCTCACATGTCCCATGTAGTTGTCCGGTCCCTTGAAAATCTTCTCTTGAACATTCTGGAATAGGCTGCATTCTCAGGGCAACTCTGAAGGGGGCTCTGCTTCCCTGGTTCCAAATTACTTGTAGAAATTCCTAGGTAATTATGGTAAAATCTGCCAGTAATAAGCCTTAATACAATTTGTAGTCTCTTAAATTTGTTTTTCTAATAACTAGTTTATTTGATAAAAAACAGTTCAAGCTTTATGGAACTAATCCTATCAACAATAGAGATGTAAGAAGAATATCAAATTAGAAACCTATAATTCACCTGAGACTTTAGAGAATCTCAATTTTTGTATATTAGTTGCTGTTTTTATTTTTACCTAAACCCTATAAATTCGGGATAGTCTAACTTGTAAAACGAATCCTTCTGTCTTTTAAGATTATCAGACAGATACTTTAAAATGGGAAAATAATTTCATTTTCTTTACAATTATCAATGTAATTTTATATGTAAAATCCTTGATCCAGTTCTCAGAACTTATTACTAAAATATTATCAAAACCTGAATTTCCATCCTAGATTTTATATATGTATATATGTATACACACACATATTCCCCCCCACTATATATATATATATATATATATATATATATATTTTTTTTTTTTTTTAAAGCAATTGGGGTTAAGTAACTTGCTCAAGGTTACACGGCCAGTTATTTCTGGGTGTGGTGCTAAGTGTCTGAGCCTAGATTCGATCCCAGGTCATCCCAACTCTGGGGCCGGTGCTCTTACTCGCTGTGTGCTACCTGGCCACCCCTACATATATATATATATATATATATATATATATATATGTATGTATTTTGACTTCCAAATGTATTTAGTATGGAAATATACACACACACACACATAGAGACATATACACACATATTTATATATACATACATATCTTTAAGAAAACAGCCTAATCTTGCTGCTTTCTAAAAATTTACTATTCCATTTAGTTAGAAAACTTTTATATTATATCTTTGCCTTATACATTGTAAGATTTTTCTTGCTTACATCTTATTATAGTAATTCAGAGATGTTCCATTATTAGCCTGTTCATTAATAGATGTACTGTACTTACAAGACCTCTACTGCTCATCTGCCCTGATTATAGAAATTTGCTATGAAAGGAAAACACATAATTTTCCATAATAGGGAAAAGAAAAACTCCCTTAGCTCTGTTTGATTCCAGGCATGAGTCATATCATATAATAAAGTTCCACATTATTGACAGGGTATGAAAAAGCCAGGCTGAGGATTAATCAGGTGGAGAAATTTCCTGAAAGGAAATAGCACAATGGGGAAACTGAGTCAAGAGGCTCGTACCTTAAGACATGCCAAGGTTGTTCCCTCAACTTTTCCCAGAGAAAGACATCTACCTATAGCAGCTCTGTAGCACATGCCACTTTCTACAGTTGACTTTTCATGACAATTCAAACAAATGATCGGTGTAATCAAAACTCAAAACAATATTAAAATTCTAAGAGTTTTTTACCCTCAGATAGCAAAATTTCATTAATCATATCTTAAGGCTTGAATATTATTAATTTTCTCATGTTTTCCTAACAGTTACATGTCATATAAATTAAAATTATCCATAATTGGGGCGGCCAGGTAGCACAGTGAGTAAGAGCACCTACCCCAGTGTTGGGATGACTTGGGGATCAAATCCGGGCTCAGACACTTAGCACCCACCCAGAAAAACCTGGCCGTGTAACCTTGAGCAAGTTACTTAACCCCAATTGCTTAAAAAAAAAATTTATCCATAATTCAGTGAATACCTAATACCTGACTCATATTAATATAGTGAAGTTACATCTTTAAACCACCCTATATATTTTCATCATTTTTGGAAGTGCTAGCCAGAAATTTTCAAATGAAAACTCACTCACATTTTAGTAAACTTGTAAATTTCCCTCTTTTGACAAGGAGTGGGAGAGGGATCCTATTTTCTTGTTTCTAGGTTCTCAAAGTTCAGTAGTTTAAATTTTTTGCAAGATGTAGACAATAGGGCTGATAAGATCTTATGACCATGCTTGAATACAAAGTCTCAAGGGGACTCACAAATAAGGATAATATTAAAGGATTTTTATAACTTTTTTCCCCAAACAGTAAATTATTATGATTATTTTAAAACAAAATATACCCCATTAAGTTGAACAGTTTTCAAATATCTTTTTTATCATATTCTTTTAAGAACTCAATTCATAATCTAACAGTATCCAGATTAAAAGAGAAACATTGGTTTCTCACAGTGTATCTGACACAATATCACGTATTTAATACATGAAACAAAACTTACTACCAGTCAGGTGATGTCAGTTCAGCTGAATTCATTTCCAAATTATCTTATATAAAAATAATTCATTATATTATTTTTGGCATTTTATATTAATCACATCTAAAACCTGGTATAGCATAATCCAATTAAAGAAATACTAATAATAGTCAACATTTATATAGTGCTTACCATGTGGCAGTCATGGTGTTAAGCACTTCCTAGTCATTTTATCAACTGAGCTAAATGAACAGGTGTTAGCCCTTTTCTTTAGAAAAATCCCCTTGTCATCTGAGTGGAAAGAAGATGGAGTGGCCTGAGAGACTTCAGGCAAGGAGATATTAATTAGAAGGCAACAGTCTGACCATTGGTCTCAAACTCAGCTAGAAACAGGGACCGCTAAACTATATAAGGACCCTTGTAGGGTGCATACTGATTTAGTTTTAAAATGTAATCATATATATTTTTTACTGTATGTTTGTTTTATTGAATATTTTCCAATTACATTTTATTTAGGTTCAGGCTACACTCAGAAGTGCTGCAGGCTATATGTGACCCATGAGCAGTGCTTGTTTGACACCTCTGGTCTTGGCAAGAGGTGATGAGAGCCTGAATTAATATTTTGGCCATGTGAATGGAGGGAAGGGAATGTAAATAACAGATGTTTTGAAGATAGAAATGACAAGATTTGGCAATGAACTGATTATATGGAGTCAAGGATGACACTGAAGTTGTAAGCCTGAGTGCCTGGGAGAATGGAGGGAGGCATTCTTATCTGTAATAGGAAAGTTGGGAAGAGGGAAAAGTTTTGGGAAAAAAGATGAGTTCCATTTTGGACATAATCAAGTTTGAGGTGTCTAGAAAGCATACGGTTGAAGATGTTCACAAGGCAGTTGATGATGCAGGACTGTAGCTCAGGAGACTGGCTGGATATCTAGATATGAGAATCATGTGCATGGAGATTGTAATTGAACTCATGGAAACTGATAATCAAGCAAAATAATACAGAGGGAGAAGAAAAAGAGGGCCCAGGGCAGAATTTTCTATTTTTTTTCAATGTCCTATTTCCTTCCCAGAGTTTACAATGATGGTTAACTTCATAATGACTCTTGAAAGGTTCTGAAGTGCTAGCATAATTTATCAAAGAAAGAAAAAAATACCTTTACTATTGAATGCATTACATTGTGTTCTAATTCTTTAAAAATTGGTTTATGATAGACCTTACTTTAATCAAAATAATTAGTTTATTTAATATTAGGATTCTGCTTGAAATCTGAGTCTTTTCCTGTGGAGTCAGGCTATTGAATTTGAAAGTCTGAGATCAATTAATCAACAAACATTTATTAAGCAACACTATGTGCCAAATAAAAGGAAAAAGAAACAAACTTAAATACTAAAACTAAAATATTATAAAATCAGAAAAGAAAAAAAAGCATTGCCATGTATATAGCAGAACATAACAGAAGATTCAAAATATACAGCAATAAATTTCCATTTTGTGAAAGCCTATATAATAAATACTGCACATTGTGTTGAGAGTTGTCCATCTTTTCTTGGCTTCCTTGTAGGTTTTCTTTTGTTGACTACTATGCACTTTTTACTTTGTTCTTTTTTCCTCCTTTATCCCCATCTCCCCAAGGCTACAATTAAATGAGGATATATTTTCATACATAAACATATATACACATATATATATATCAATATATACACACAAAGACATACATATATACACATACATACATACACTTATACATACATATACCTAGATATCTATAATTATACTCATATCTAGACATATACATTCATATGCATCTATGTAAGACTATACTATACACATTTGTCCTCTGTTTCTCTGAGGATGGATAACCTCTTCCTACATATGTCTAAGTCTTTTCATATTTTTCCAAATCCACCAACTCGTCATTTCCTACATACAGCAATATTCCAACCTTATACTGTCTAGTTGTTTTAAATAGTCCAAAACAATGTTGATGAATACGACTGACACATAGTTCAGTTTCCCTGTTTTACTCTTTTGATTAAATCTGTTTTAGCCTTAACTTTGTCTGAGATCATGATTATGACCCCTGCTCCTTTTCCTCTAACAAATTCTATTCCTTATCCTCTTAGTGTTTTTTTTCTGGATTTAGAAGACTTTTATACTCTTCTATATATATATTATTCCTTCTTGAACTAATTCCTGAGTCTCAATTCTTTTACTCTTTGATATATAGTATTTCAAGATCTTCAGTCTTTTAGTGTTGCTGCTAGGTCTTGTGTGATTCTAATTATGGCACTGCTATACTTAAATTGTTCTATTCTTGCTCACAATATTTTATCTTTGACCAGGGGGTTTTGGAATTTGACTATGATATTCCTCTGGGTTTTCCTCATAAGATCTCTTTCAAGTGGTGATCTGTGGATTTGTACTATTTCTACATTCACCGCTTGTTCTAATGCTTCAGGACAATTTTCTTTAATTATTTCTTGTATTATTGTATTAAGATTCTTTTTTTGATCATAGCGTTCAGGTAGTCCAATTTTTCTTATGTTTTCTCTTCTTGATCTGTTCTCCAAATCAGTTGTTTTTCTCATGAGATATTTCAATATTCTCTTCTGTTTTTCATTCTTTATATTGTGTTTTACTATTTCTTGGTCTCTTATGACTTTGCTGACTTCCCCTTGCCCAATTCGTTTTTTTTTTTCATTTTTTTTATAATTTGTTTGTTTCTTTTTAGTTTACAAGATTCAGTTCCACAATTCCTTGAGTTTCAAATTTTCTCTCCCTCCCTTCCCCCCCCCCCACCATGACGGCATCCAATCAAGTATAGGATCTGCAAATACTTTCACATTAGACATTAGTGAGGTTATAAAGAAGGATTGTATGAGATGGAATGAAAAATGGGAAAGAGGAAACAAAACCAAATAAGAAAAAGAAAAAGATCAGGTAGTTTGCTTCAATCTGGATTCAAACTCAATTCTTTCTAGTTCTTCCTCTGCATGTAGAGATCTCTCTCCATCATGAGTCTTTTGGTGTTGACTTATAACCCTGCATTGTTGAGAAGAGTCCAGTCTATCAAAGTTGGTCATCAAACATATGTTGTTTCTGTAATTGTGTACAAATTTCTCCTGGTTCTACTCTTCTCACTCAGCATCAGTTTATTTATTTATTTGCCTTTTGGAGGGCAATTGGGGTTAAGTAACTTTCCCAAGGTTACATGGCTAGTTTTTTTGTGTGGGTGAAACCCAACTCAGGTCCTCCTGACTTCAGGGTCAGTGCTTTACTCACTGCACCACCTAGCCGCCCCTCTGCATCAGTTTATATAAGCCTCTCCAGGTAAATATGACGTCCATCTGCTCCTCATTTCTTATAGCACAATAGTATTCTATTACATTCATATACCACAACTTGTTCAGCCATTCCCCAATTGATGGGCACCCCCTTATTTCCAATTCTTTGCCACCACAAAAAGTGCTATAAATATTTTTGTACATATGGGTCTTCCTCCCACTTCTATGAACTCTTTGGGATATAACCCTAGAAGTGGTATTGCTGGGTCAAAGGGTATGAAATTATTTATAACCCTTTGGGCATAATTCCAGATTGCTCTCCAAAATGGTTGGATCAGTTTCACAACTCTACCAGCAATGCATTAGTGTTCCAATTTTTCCACATCCTCTCCAGCCTTTGTCATTTTCCTGTTTTGTCATCTTAGCCAATCTGACTGGTGAGATGTGGTACCTCAGAGTTGTTTTGATTTGCATTCCTCTAATCAATAATGATTTAGACAATTTTTCATATGCTTATAAATATCTCTAATTTCTTCCTCTGAAAACTGCCTGTTCATATCCATTGACCATTTATTAATTGGAGAATGACTTGTATTCTTATAGATTTGACTCAATTCTCTATATATTTTAGAAATGAGTCCTTTATCAGAGACATTGATTGTAAAAATTCTTTCCCAATTTCCCACTTCCCTCTTAATCCTGGTTACATTGGCTTTGTTTGTACAGAAGCTTTTCAATTTAATGTAATCAAAATTGTCCGTTTTGCATTTTATAATGCTCTCTAATTCTTGTTTGGTCATAAAGACTTCCCCTCTCCACAAATCTGACAGGTAAACTATTCCTTGCTTTCTGAGATTGCTTACAGTATCAGCCTTTATACCTAGATCATGCACCCATTTAGACTTGATTTTGGTATATGGTGTTAGATAATGGTCTATGCCCAGTTTCTGCCATACCATATTCCAGTTTTCCCAACAATTTTTTCAAATAGTGAGTTCTTATCCTCAAAACTGGGGTCTTTGGGTTTATCAAACAATAGATAGTCATTTACTGTTGAGACTCATGTGCCTAATCTATTCCATTGATCCACTACTCTATTCCTCAGCTGGTACCAAGTAGTTTTAATGACTGCTGCTTTATAATACAGGTTAAAATCTGGTATAGCTAGTCCACTTTCCCTAGCATTTCTTTTCATTAATTGCCTTGATATTATAGTTTTGCTCTCTATTTCTTCCTCTAATTCCCTTACCTTCTCCTCTAGGAATTTGGATGCTATATCACTTGGTGCACGTATGTTAAGTAATGATAATTCTTCATTCTTGATGGTGCCTTTTAGCAGGATATAGTTTCCTTCCTTATCTCTTTTAATTAGATATATTTTTGCTTTTGCTTTATCTGAGATAAGGATTGCTTCCTCTGCTTTTTTTCACTTTAGCTGAAGCATAATATATTCTACTCCAGCCTTTTACCTTTACCCTGTGGGTATCCCTTTGTTTCAAATGTGTTTCTTGTAGACAGCATATTGTATGATTATGGTTTTTTTAATCCATTCTTTTGTCCGCCTCTGTTTTATGGGAGAGTTCATCCCATTCACATTCACAGTGATGATTACTATCTGTCTCTTTCCCTCTATCCTATTCTCTCCCCTGCTTATGTTTTTGTTTATTCCTTCTCCCTTCCCCTCCTTAAGGGTTTTCCTTTTGACCACCACCTCCCTCAGTGTTCCCTTCCTGTGACTCCCCCTTCTTTACCTACCCTCTCCCCTTACTACTATTTCCCTCCCTTCTAATCCCTCCCCTTCTTATCCTCCTTTACCCTCCTACTGCCTATAGGACACAATTGATTTTTATACTTATCAGAGTATGTTATTCCCCCTTGGACCCCAAACCAATAAGAGAAAATTTCATACAGTGCTCCTTTCCCTCCCTCCTTTCCATCTATTTAATGAGTTTTTGTGTCTTTTCACATTAGAACCTTAAACTTAACTGATTATGCTGATCTCTCTTTGAACCAGAACCAGTGAGAATAATGTTCAAATGATGTTCCTCTCCCTCTTTCCTTCCCCTCTACTATAGTGTGTTTTTATGCCTCTTTGAATGACATAATTTTTTCTGTCTCATCCTTTCCTTTTATCTCATTACAGTCCCTTTGACCTCATTAATAAGGTTTTTTTTTAATCATCAGATTAGTTCATTTATACTCACATCCTCTATCTATGTATAATCCTTTTAAAGGTCATGATAATGATATAAATTTCGATATTGACAGTTATCAGCTTCTCATATTGGGATGTAAACATTTTGCTCTTACTGCATCCCAAGTTATGTGCATGTGTGAGTGAGTGTGTGTGTGTGAGTGTGTGTTTTCCTTGTTTACCTTTTTATGTCTTTCTAGAGTCTTATAATTGGAGTTCACATTTTCCATTGAGCTCTGGCTTTTTCATCAGAAAGGTCTGGAAGTCCCTTATTTCATTAAATGACCATCTCCTGCCTGAAAGATTGTGCTCTGTTTTGCCAGGTAGTTAATCCTTGGTTGCGGTCCTAACTCTTTTGCCTTACGAAATATAAAATTCCAATCCCTCCGATCTTTTAATGTAGAAGCTGCTAGGTCTTATGTAATCCTGACTGTAGTTCCACAATATTTGAATTGTTTCTTTTTGGCTGCTTGCAATATTTTCTCCTTAATCTTGTAATTCTGGAATTTGGCTACTATATTTCTTGGGGTTTTCAATTTGGGATCTCTTTCATGAGGAGACCCGCGAATTCTTTCGATAACTATTTTACCTTCTGATTCTAGGACTTCAGGACAGTTTTTTTTTTTGACAGTCTCTTGGAGGATGTTGTCCAGTCTGCTTTTTTCATCATGGCTTCCCAGTAGATCAATAATTCTTAAGTTATCTCTCCTGGATCTATTCTCCAGGTTAGTTGTTTTTCTAGTGAGATATTTTACACTTTCTTCCAATTTTCAAATTTTCATGTTTTGTTTGATTGACTCTTGGTGCATCATAGAGTCCTGAGCTTTGATTTGACTGATTCTAATTTTTAGTGAATTATTCTCTTCAGTTAGTTTTTGAAGGTCCTTTTTTAGGGAGGTATTTTCTCCAATTAGTTTACTAATTTTACTTTTTAAGGATTTGTTTTCTTCAGCGAGACTTTTTTTTTTCCAATTTGGTCACTGTAGATTTAAATTTATCTTCTACCTCCCTAATTTGGCTTTTAAAATCTTTCTTGAGCTCTTTTAAGAAGGCTTTTTGGGCTTGAGATCAGTTCATATTTCCATCTGTGGTCTCAGGTGTGGACACAGAGTCCATGGTGTTTCCTGAAAGTGATTCTTCTTGTTCAGAATAATAGCATTCTATTGTCTTTGGTCTTGCCTTTTCAAGTTGCTTCCGACCCGTTGTAATTGCCTATTTCCTGTCCTTTAAAGCGTATTTCTGCTCCTGGAGTACAGAGGGCTCTGACCCAAGCTTCTCAGGCTGGGAGCTAGGTGCCTGGTTGTTGGCTTTGTGTGCTGTAGCCTCTGGGTGTCTAGATTGAGGCCAAGGCCAGGATTCTCAGTGTTCCCCCTGAGTTAACCTGAGGCTCACAGAGTAATCTGTGGGGGAGGGTTGGTCTGGCCACTTCAGATTTCCACCTCTATGCCCTGGGCTACAGCTCAGGCAGGCTTTTGCTGGTCAGGTGGGGTGGGGCTTGTTGGGACCCCTCCTGCTCTTCTCTTCAGACTCCTTACTGCCTCAGTTATACCCTTTCTCCATGACTCCTAAGCCTGAGGCTATTTCTGCTATTTCAGGATTTTACTCTGGGAGGGACATTTATCTCTGGGTTTTCTTGGTCAGGGAGGGGGAATTGGAGCAGCCAGAGTTTACTTTGTCATCCTGGCCTCTGGAAAATCAGGCAGATGATTTTTAAACTGCCAGGCTATGGGCTGATAGCCCCAGGAGAAGCTGCTGTCTATGCTGCATGCCCTGAGCTTTCTCTTACCCAGTTACCACAGAGTGAGAAGCTGGTGAGACGGGCTACAAATTGCCCTTGGGGTAGGTGAGTCTGCTGGCTGGGGCTCCTTCTCTCTCTGCTGTAGTCCACTCTCTAGTCCAAGCTGCTGCAGCCCCCACATGCTCCACACTCCCCCTGCCCCGACCCACATGGGCACTTTCCTGGACTGGATTCTGCCACGTTCCGTCTCCCAGTGGATTCTGACACTCCAAAATCTGTTCAGATTCACTTTTTTTTAAGTTTAGTGATGGGATTCATGGAGGAGCTTAGTAACTACTGCTTCCATTCTGCCATTTTGGCTCCCAGACCCCCTTGCCCAATTCTGATTTTCTTTTTTTTTTTAAAGTTAATTTATTTTTAGTTTTCAACATTTACTTTCATAAGTTTTAAATTTTCTCTCTCTCCCTCCCCTCCCCCCTTCCCAAGACAGTATGCAATGTGATATAGGCTCTACATATACATTCCTAATAAACATATTTTCATATTAGTCATGTTGTATAGAAGAATTACAATGACTGGGAGGGACCAGAAAAAAGAAAAAAGCAAAACAAACCAAAACAAAACCAATTCTGATTTTCAAGGAGTTGTTTTCTTCCTTAAGATTCAGGATCTCCTTTTCCAATTGATTAACTTTCTTTTCATAATCTTCTTATTTTTCTTGGATTGTTTTTTTTTTTAGTCTTTTCTCAATCTCTTTCATCTGATTTTTCAAGTCATTTTTAAGTTCTTCTATGAATTCTTTTTTGGGCAGGTCATCATTTGATGTTACTCTTTGGGGATAGTAGAGGGTTTCTTTGCTTCAGTTTCTTCCTCTGAAGATAAACCCCAGTCTTCTCTATTCCCAGTGTAACTTTCTATGGTTGAATTCTTTCTCCTTTGTCTATTCATTTTTAAAAATTTGTAGCAGCTTATTTTTTGTAATTACCTCTAGCCCTGGGGCATGGGGATGGTTCCTCTTTGCCTCAGATCCTTTAATTCTCCCCTCTGGCCTGGTACTGAAAGCAAGACCTACAGCCTCTGATAAGTCTTACTCTAGTAAGACAGCCAGCAGTGTTGCTGCCCCACTGGTTCTACATTCATAGGCTATGTGCTGCCTCCTTCTTGCCCAGGACCACATCTCAGCAGTACAACTGGGTCTGGTGTTCCTTATCAGCAGAAATTTCCTCAATCTTCCCTGGCTCAGACAGCCAAAGTAGCCTCCAAACCCAGCTAATGTTTAAGCAGAACTAGCCTGAAGTGTTTATACTTTACAGGGACCAAACGTTGTCCTAGGATTTTTATTCAGATCTTCTCTAGTACCAGGAGGACCACTATGCTGCCCCTACTCTTATTTACTTTTGCCACTCTCTGTTCACCCTGAGATGTTATTTTATCATGTCTGTGGGGGAGTTCAGGAGGGCTTTGAATTTTCTGACCTACTCCACCATCTTCCTAGAACCCTCTCCAGGCCTAGTTTTTTATCTATAAAATGAGTCAGTGAGAGTGTTTAAGATCATTTCCAGTGATAAATACTTTTATTCTTGTTAACTGTGATAGTAATGGCAATTAAAGATTCCCCTGTATTGGCTTGGTTTTCAAATTGATTGTGTTAAAACCCAGAGCTTGTTAATCCCACCTGTGGGATGGACTTGTTGATGTGAAAAGAAAGTCCTGAACTGGGAGGAGCTGGTGACGTAGATTTGGAGAGACACTAGAGAGAGGCGGAAGATCTTTTTGGAAGCAGCACCTTGTGGAGAGAGAGAGACTAAGAGAATTGCTGGTGGCCGCTTTGAATTACCCTGGACTTTTGAGACCTGCCCCCCTGAGCTGCCAAGGACTGAGGAGACATGGCTGTTTTGCTGGTACTTTGTCTGTCTGTTTTGATGTTGTTTTGCCAGATTTGTCCACTGGTGAAAGACAGTCCTTTTGTTGAAGAAGTCCTGGAACCTGGCTGTTCGCTAAGAAGCCCTGAGACTGTCCTGCAGACAGAGAGTGAATACTGTCCACTGGTGAGGGACAGTGCTGTTGTTGCAGGGGTCTGGAGACTGTCCTGCAGACAGAATGAATACTGTCCACTGGTGAAGGACAGTGCTGTTGTTGCAGGGGTCTGGGAGCCTTTCTGTTGGTTCAGAAGCCCTGAAGAAGGATTTTCTTGTTGTATGTTTACAGAAATCCTGGGAGAGGGCTTTGCTAATATGTTCAGGGGTTCTAGGACTGTTCTACAGACAGAGGATAAATTCATGAAGGGACTGGCAATGTATCTTGTGGCTTTGCTAAGCCTTGTCTCCCCAGGAACTAAGATTGCTGAGAACTTGCCTCGTGTCAAGATGAAGAAAAGACCTCCATTTGGGTATTAAGTGCTGTGTTTAAACTTGATGTAGCTCTGGGGTAGATTCAATTGTGATCCAGGAGGTGGGGAACTTTTGACCTTATTGTGCTCTGTGATTGACAAATGAAGGTACTTTACCTATGTTTGGAAACTAATCTCCATTTGAGAAGAGGGGTTTTGTGGTGGACTTAATTAAGGTATAGCCTAGGGGTGGAGTAGTATTTAGAACAGGGACTTTGTAATTGATTGAATGATTGGAAGATCCTGGGGTGGGGTAGTACTTGGAGATTATTTAATCACACTTAGTAAATGCTGTATTTTGAATGATGTCATGTTTTGATCTTCTCTGTTCTTGGTTTGTCACTGAATAAAATAGAGAGCACCTATGCTGGTATTTTGAACCTGGGAAGTTGCCTTTCTTTTGGCATTATATTACAGCTTCAATTTCCCTTTTTTTTTTTTTTTGTATTGTCTTTTATCAGATTTAGGCAGCACCTCTATATGTGCTTCATAAAAAGGAATGAGTAACATTTGATCTTTCTCTGTTTTTAGAAACATTCTATATAAGAATTATTTCCTCTTTGAGGGTTTGGAAAAAGTCACTTAAGATTATGACCTTATATGGGCCAAACTTTTTTTTAAACAGGATAATTCACAGCTACACATCCTATTGCTTACTATGAAATGATTCTGTATACATTCTTTATTTACTGTTTCATCCAGGTTCATCATCTATATTTTGACATCTTCACTCTTCAGTACCCTTATAGTAGTGAGTGGCTCATAGTTCTTCAGACTTGTCTTTAGTTGTATGAAGAGGTAACATAGCATAATAGAAAGAATATCGTGTAGTCGGAGTTCAAATACTGACTGGACTACTTATTTAATCTGTGTGAACCTGGACAAGTACCTTTGCCTCTCTGGCATTCAATTTCCCAATCTCTAAAATGGTGTAAATAATACTTATGTTACGTACCATCCTCCCTTCTTTGCATAGGTAGGAGACTACAGGTACGGAGCACTGCATATAATGTGTTTGATTTATATGTTGGTTGGTTTTGCTGAACTGCTTTTTCTCTCTCTTTTTCATTCTTATTATAAGAGATGACTCTCAGGAGAGGGGAGGAAGGATATACTAGGAAATGAAAGTGATACAAAAACAAATCAAATCAATACAGATTTTAAAACAAAAACAATAATACCTCACAGTTGTTAGGAAGGCATTTGTAAATCCTAAAGATATGAATATAAGCTATAATTATTTTTACCTATGAAATCTATTTCAAATACTTTATCTCTTTAGAGGAAGATATTTCAAATTAAGTTCCTTTCCCATTTGGGAAATGACACTTAGATCTCACTTATATTAATGACAAATTTTTTTAGCCATAGTGATTTATCATGAAATAACTGTGATCTCTGTCAATGAATGGAATGTCCATGAAAATGAAATTGCAGATCTTCTGAGGAGCTAAAATGAAGAATTAATCATTTGGAAGTATATCCTATGTAATGTAACCAACTGGATTAGTTGAAGATATTAGGATGTCTGGCCTCAGAGCCACATGAGGATCAAATGAAGATACTAGGGATGTTTGGCCTGAAGAAAAGGTTTGGGGGAGGGGGAAATAGCTGTCTTTAAATACGTGAAGGATTATCATGAAAAAGAGTGATTAGATTTATTCTGCTTGACCCTAGAGGGGTGAACAAGGACCAGTGGGGTTAAAGTTACAGGGGAAAATATTTCAGCTAAACATATGGAAAATTTTTAATTATAGCAGTACAAAAACTAAATGGGCAAATCACAGGGGATAATAACTCATTATTACCTATAATGAGTTCCCTGTCTCTAGAGGTCCTCATGTGAAGGTATGGATGACCTTGTCAGGTATGTTGTATAGGTCATTCACACCTTAAGTAGGTGCTGGACTAAACGATGTCTAATATCCTTCCAACTCTCTAATTCACTTGTGCTATAAACTACTTTCTTTCACACAGTAAAATCCAGATTATGCTTTTATGTGTAAATTAGATGCATATCCTTCAAAACATTTTTGCCCTCACTCCCATTGAGTAAGTTCCAATGTCACTTGTCTCCCCTCCCTTTTTCCTCTTGCTATCTTCTGTTCAAACCATTTCCTTTTTAATATGGATAATTGCTTTTTGTTGTTGCTTGGTCAAATGAATGAATGAAGAGGCCTTTATTAAGCACCCACTATGTGCCCAAGCACTCTCCTAAGCATGCAGAAACAGATGCATAAGTAAGACAGTCCCTGTCCTCAAGCTTATATTCTAACAGAGGAAAATAATATATAGAGAGGAGTTAAAAGTTGGAACAGAGGGTAGATTGTATTCATGCAGTGGTATAGTTAGAAGATGACTAGGAAGTGATGGCTAGGAAGGCTTAATTCTGGGCATAATAAAGTGAAATCCCATATGTCAGAATCCAGGGTCTCAGGGGTGGGAAGTTTTAAGTTTTGGTGGGAGCAGAGAAGGTCCATAGTATAAGTGGCATGGTTTGGAGATGGAAAAGACTGCAATGGGCTTCTCACAAAGCTAAATGCTTTTTATACTCTTCCTAGAGAATAATAATGCCCTGACACAATAATATCCTGACTCATTTTTTAAAATATCTACATTTTTCTTGGTAATACTATATGGCTGGGAATCATGGAATGCTAGAATCTTCAAGAGTCAAAACTTCAGAAATGCCAAAAGACAAAAGAGACACATGGTGGGCTGCAATATATGGATGTAAGCAGTAGAGAAAAATATGTTACCCAGGAAATGTATGATCAAAAGAGGAGGTAAGTCATGCAGCAAGAGAAAGAGATAATAGATGGAGGGCTTAGTTGTTGTGTTAGTGTCCAACAAATGTTAAAATGGCCTAGAATACCTCCAGGATGTTAGGTGGATAATCTATGAAGAACCGTGAAAGTATGTGAATAAAAATTTCACAGGATGAGAGGCCATGGATGAATTCTGATTTCCACTGGTGGGGAGAACACCCACATCACTTAGACAACAGACCCAGTGAAGTACTAAAGTATTTCTAAAGAATTCTTTAAATAGGGGCAGCTAGGTGGCACAGTGAATAGAGCACTGCCCTGGAGTCAGGAGGAGCTCAGTTCAAATGCAGCCTCAGACACCTGATACTTACTAGCTGTGTGACCTTGGACAAGTCACTTAAACCCAATTGCCTTGCCTTCCTGTAATGTAATGCCAAGGAAAGGCAACTTCCCAAGGTTCAGAATACCAGCATAGGTGCTCTCCATTTTATTAGGTGACAAATTAAGAACAGAGAAGATCAAAATATGACATCATTCAAAATACAGCATTTACTAAGTGTGATTAGATAATCTCTAAGTATTACCCCACCCCAGGACCTTACATTCATTCAATCAATTACAAAGTCCCTGTTCTAAATACTACTCCACCCCTAGGCTGTACCTTCATTTAGTCCATCACAAAGCCCCTCTTCTCAAATGGAGATTAGTTTCCAAGCATAAGTAAGGTACATTCATTTGTTCAATCATAGAACACAAAATGGTGAAAAGTTCCCCACCCCTGGATCACAATTGAATCTACCCCAGAGTTACAACAAGTTTAAGCACAGCACTTAATACCCAAATGGAGGTCTTTTCTTCATCTTGACAGGAGGCAAGTTCTCAGCAATCTTTGTTCCTGGGGAGACAAAGCTTAGCAAGGCCACAAGATACATTGCCAGTCTCTTCATTAATTCATCCTCTGTCTGCAGAACAGTCCTAGGACCTCTGAAAACATTAGCAAAACCCTCTCCCAGGATTTCTGTAAACATACAACAAGAAAATCCTTCTTCAGGGCTTCTGAACCAACAGCAAGGTTGCAAGACCTCTGCAACAACAGCACTGTCCTTCACCAGTGGACAGTATTCACTCTGTCTGCAGGACAGTCTCAGGAGCTCTTAGCCAACTGCCAGGTTCCAGGACTTCTTCAACAACAGGACTGTCTTTCACCAGTGGACAAATCTGGCAAAAACAACATCAAAACAGACAAAGTACCAGCAAAACAGCCATGTCTCCTCAGTCCTTGGCAGCTCTGGGGGCAGGTCTCAAAAGTCCAGGGCAATTCAAAGTGGCCCTCAACAATCCTCTCAGTCTCTCTCTGCCTCCACGAGGTGCTGCTTCCAAAAAGTTCCTCTGCCTCTCTCTTGTCTCTCCAAATCTACATCACCAGCTCCTCCCAGTTCAGGACTTTCTTTTCACATCAACAAGTCCATCCCACAGGTGGGATTAACAAGCTCTGGTTTTTAACACAATCAGTTTGAAAACCAAGCCAATACAGGGGGATCTTTACATTCCATTACTATCACACTTCCCCCCTCCAAAAATGAGAAAAAGAATTAAATCTTCCTACCCATTTCCCCTACTAATTCATCTTCCTATCTCCAAGGATTCCAAAGGTCCTGGGTAACAAAGGTGAACTCTCTTCACTTATGATGGTATTCTGGTCAATACTTTCACAAGTTTGAAAAATCATCAATTTGCCTGGGCAATATGAGTGAACCTTTTTACCAATCTAATCAAAGATCATGCAGGACACATTTCATCCTTCCTTATACTTCATTAACTTGTTAAAAGTATCCATAGTAGTGTCTTTCCTCTCATTTTAGAACAATCTTTTCAAAGAGGGCTTTTTACTATCAGTATATGAATTGCTGATGAGCTTAGATGTTAGCATTATTTTCATATGCTTAAAAGTTAAGGGCCTGTATTACTTTCCATCTAAACAAAGATTATTCATTTTTAAATTGATCTTAAAGCTGTCTTTTAAAGAAGGGACTTTGTACAAATGAACTCTATTCAGAATTTTGAAATTTTAGATTTTCTTTATTACTTAATTACCTATACAGTAATTTATAGTTTTTCCAGAATAGTTGGTTATTAGTACAGCTATGGGATATAAAATTATTGATGTCTCATAAATTATTAATAGGGTGGGGCAGCAGAGAGAACACTATACTTAAAATCAGAAAACCTGGCTTATTGCCCTGACTTTACCCCTAAAACACTGTGTCCTCATTTTCATTTCTTTGGCAAACTCCTCTGTAAAATTAGTGGGTTGGACTAGTTAAGTCCCAAAGCTCTAAAATTTTATTATTATTTTACAATATTATATTAATAATTTAAGAAGATATTCTCATGACAATGTTTTTATCACCTAACTATCCATTTTCTCAACTGCAATCTGGTTTGAGATATATCAACAGTCAAATTGATCTCTCCAAGTTTACCAATATCTTCTTTAGTGCCAGGTCCAAAACATTTCTCACATTCCTTCTCTATTTAAGGCCTTCATTTTCTCTTGTCAACTATTTTAATAGTCTTCTAATTGGTATCCTTACTTTTTTCTCTAATCCGTCCTTCACAGAGCTGCCAAAGTAATCTTCCTAATTCATAGAACTGATAAAACCCATTTAAAAAACCAACCTTTATTATTGCCAATTATTAATTATATGGAATACTAACTCCTTATATTCATATTTAAGGTTTTCCACAATCTTGTCCTAACCAGCATTTTTACTTTTATTTCATAAAACTCCCCTCCGCACAGTCTGAACTCCAGTCAAACTGGTTTACTTACTTTGCCTTCTTCTAGTCCTGTCCTCTCCCACTTCTGTGCATTTGTATTCAACGTCCCTCCATGCCTGAGGGATTTCCCTCTTTTTTACTTAAAGACATAAATTTCCCTTCCTTCATTGCCCAGATCAGATGCCAAATTCTATATAATATCTTTCCTGATTCCCATGCTAGAAATTATTCCTTCCCTCTCTAAATTTTTCAGGTTACTCTGTGTGATTTCTCTTAGCACTCATTTTATGCTCCATATTATAGTTATTTGTGTACATATCTCACCCTTTACTATATTTCAGTAGTCCTGAGGGCAGTTAGTATGTTCTTTTCCATTTCTGTAACTCTAGAACCAAGTATTCTATATAGGGTATATATACAGAGAAAGAGAAAGAGAGAAATTTCTGGGGAAGAAATTTTTATTCTTTGGAATTTTCAAAAGAAAGAAGAGCTACATGTGTCAAGGAAAGGCCTGTCTTAGAGGCAGCATGGAATAGTGTATAAAGTACTGGACTTGGAGACAGGAAGACTTATGTTCAAATCCTGCCTTATATACTTTATAACTGTGTGACCTTAAGCAAGACACTTAATTTCTTTGAGTCTCTGCTTCCTCATTTGTAAAATGAAGCAGTCGGGAGCAATGATATCTAAGGTCTCTTCCAGCTCTGAATCTATGATTTTATAAGTTAATGTAATGTAATGTCAAGGAAAGGCAACTTCCCAAGGTTCAGAATACCAGCATAGGTGCTCTCCATTTTATTCAATGACCAACCAAGAACAGAGAAGATCAAAACATGACATTATTCCAAATACAGCATTTACTAAGCAGTGATTAAATAATCTCCAAGTACTACCCCACCCCAGGACCTTCCAATCATTCAATCAATTACAAAGTCCCTGTTCCAAATACTTCTCCACCCCAGGCTATACCTTAATTAAGTCCACCACAAAGCCCCTCTTCTCAAATGGAGATTAGTTTCCAAACATAAGTAAACTACATTCATTTGTTCAACCACAGAACACAAAAAGGTCAAAAGTTCCCCACCCCTGGATCACAATTGAATCTACCCCAGAGTTACATCAAGTTTAAACACAGCACTTAATACCCAAATGGAGGTCTTTTCTTCATCTTGACACGAGGCAAGTTCTCAGCAATCTTAGTTCCTGGAGAGACAAGGCTTAGCAAGGCCATAAGATACATTGCCAGTCCCTTCATGAATTTATCCTCTGTCTGTAGAACAGCCCTAGAACCCCTGAACACATTAGCAAAGCCCTCTCCCAGGATTTCTGTAAACATACAACAAGAAAATCCTTCTTCAGGGCTTCTGAACCAACAGAAAGGCTCCCAGACCCCTGCAACAACAGCACTGTCCTTCACCAGTGGACAGTATTCATTCTGTCTGCAGGACAGTCTCCAGACCCCTGCAACAACAGCACTGTCCCTCACCAGTGGACAGTATTCACTCTCTGTCTGCAGGACAGTCTCAGGGCTTCTTAGCGAACAGCCAGGTTCCAGGACTTCTTCAACAAAAGGACTGTCTTTCACCAGTGGACAAATCTGGCAAAACAACATCAAAACAGACAGACAAAGTACCAGCAAAACAGCCATGTCTCCTCAGTCCTTGGCAGCTCAGGGGGGCAGGTCTCAAAAGTCCAGGGCAATTCAAAGCGGCCACCAGCAATTCTCTTAGTCTCTCTCTCTCCACGAGGTGCTGCTTCCAAAAAGATCTTCCACCTCTCTCTTATCTCTCCAAATCTCCATCACCAGCTCCTCCCAGTTCAGGACTTTCTTTTCACATCAACAAGCCCATCCCACAGGTGGGATTAACAAACTCTGGGTTTTAATACAATCAATTTGAAAACCAAGCCAATACAGGGGAATCTTTAATTGCCATTACTATCACAGAAGCTGACTCATTAATATAGATAAAATTTGGGGGAGAGGATAGATTTGTAATTTAGCTGGTGTAGGAAGCAACTGGTAAGAAAACTCCTACCATTATAGGCTGGCCTCTTCTACAATTTAGTCTTAGAGAATTGTCTGTGATGTTGAGAGGTTAAATGATTTACTCAGGATCACACAATCAGTATGGATAAGAGGTGGACCAGATCATTCTGACGTGAAGACTTCTATCCACTATCTCATATTGCAAAAATATTAAAATATTAGCAAATACAAGCTAGCACTACACACTGAAAACATAATTCAGCATGACCAAGTAAGATTTATACCAGGAAGGCAATAGTTGTTCAGTTTAAGTAAATAATACAACAATATGATAACCAGAAAAAATAAAAATCATCTAAGCATATGAATGGATATAGAAACACCTTTGGTAAACTATGACATCTATTCATGATTAAAAAAAAACTAAAAAGCATAGAAATAGAGAGGTTTTTTTTCTCAACTTAATAAAAAGTGTCTTATTTGAAATCCAGAGCCAACAAAACTATAAGGGTATACTTATAGCATTTTTATATGTCACAGTAATAGAAATGCCAGCAATTGCAGTAGGACAAGAAAAATATGTTTTAGGGACAAACAAATGAAGAGATCTAAATATTACCAGAAATGACATGATTATTATTCAGAAAATCCTTCAGTCAACCAAAAAATGAGTTCAGACAGTGGATTCAACAGGGATGCAAGACACCAGATGGACCTAGAAAAATCTTTCATATTTTTATACTACTAAATAAAGACCAAGAAAACTCCTACAAATTCAGTTCAGTTCTACTGATATTTTTTTAAAAGAAGCCCCATTTATGACAGTAATAAAAAATGTTAAATTTCTCTCAACATGCCTAAGAACATGTGTGACTTAACAAGGATTGCATTGTCTATAACAGTACCCTCATTTATAAGACTACATTAACAGAAATAAAGGAAAGATTAAATAAATGGAGGAAAATCCATCATTCACAGATGGGTCAGTTTAATATAAAAATGACAATTCCTATATGAATTTTAAAATGTAATGTCAATGTTAATCAAAATACCAATGGATTTGGTATACTGGTATAGTTACTATGAAATTTTAGTGGAAAACAAATGAGCAATAAAGTAAAATATAATTTTGAGGGAGGAATAGGAGGAGAATGCTGAAGAAGGTGGCTGTGCCTGCTTTGATCTCAAAACATTATAAAGTGGTATTTAGAAAAACAACATAGTACTGACCAAAATTTAGATAAGTGAGTGGAAGTATCACAAATAAAAGTACTAGAAAAGAAGTGCCATAAATAAAACCAAATATATAGAATAGTGTTAACAAACCTATCAAACATTCAAATTGTAGAAATAATTCAGTATTTAATAAATTTTGAAAAGCTATAGATAGTAATATAAACAAAAAGAAATTTAGATCTTTATATCATATACCATAATAAATTCCATCTTAATCAGACTTAAGTACCTTAAAAAGAATTGGGAAAATCAGGAAACTTTTATCTTAAATTTAATCTATTGAACAAATAGAAAAATATTTGAATGGTTTAGAATATGTAAAAATAAAATTCACAACCAAAAACAATATAATCAGAATAAGAAGAAAAATAAAAACTTGGAGAAAAAATTACAACAAATATGTGAAAGTTTAACATTACAATTTTTAAGGAATTTATATAAAATATTTGGGACAACAGTCAGTTTTCATTTAATAAATCAGTCACAGGATGTGAACAGAGGTTATAAATATACTGTAAATACTCTTAAGTATTTGTAGTTTTATCAGTGTGGATACTCCTTCTACCTACACAGATTATAAACCTCCTAAAACTTAGTGATTAGTCTTCAAGAGTTACTATAGCGGGGCGGCTAGGTGGTGCAGTGAGTAAAGCGGCCCCGGAGTCAGGAGGACCTGAGTTCGGTTCTGGCCTCAGACACTTAACATGCACACAAAAACACTAGCTTTGTAACGTTGGGCGAGTTACTTAACCCCAATTGCCCTCCTAAAGGCAAAAAAAAAAAAGAGTTACTATAGCCAAAATATTTTATCACCTATATTAATTGAATGATAAGGCTTTCCAAACTTAGCAAGTCTTGTTCTTAAACAAAAGACACATATTTTACAAATAAGTACTTGAAAAATATGTTCAGTCTTATCAGAGAAGGGCAAATTAAAACCATTTTGAACTATGATTTCATACCCATCAAATGAGTAAAAAAACCTATATAATACAAAACAATGCTAATGGTCTTGTAGAAGGTGTGCTTATTCATTGCTGACAGGATTGCACATTTCTATCATTTCTTTGGTCACCACTCATTTATGGCAACATTATTTGTAATTGTAGAGAACTCAAAATAATGTATCTTGTAGTGAATGAGGAGTAAATTGTGGTTATTGCAAAATAATGAAATAATATAGTGTAATAGTAATGAGAAATGAGAACTATGAAGAAATTTGGAATGACATGAAATAATGTGAAGTAAAACTGCAGAATTAGAACATCATATCATGGCTGCAACTGTATGAAATGTTTCCAGAAATACAGAGAATAATTGATTGGCAACGGGAAAGAGCATAGAGGTAGTAATGAGGAAGCTATTATGGATGTTTTATATGCTTAAATGCATTTTGAAATGTAAATAATTATAAATGTATGTTTGGTTTTTTGTTGTTTAGTTTTATACAGTAAATTACTTCAATACTACTATCATAGCATTGGGATAGCTAATAGGTAATAATAGCTAATCTAGTGCTTTAAGGTTTTTAAAGCACTTTACATATGTTATCTCCTTCAACTGTCATGAGGAAAGTATTTTGCTAACCTTAAAACTGTATATAAATGTGAATTATTATTATTTGTTATTTCAGGATACATTATTTCATCTATGTGTTTTTTAATTGACCCAATTTTTAGCCCTTTCCTGCCTTACTAGGCAGGCAGCATTCACATGAAATGATGTAACCCAAACAAAATTCATCCTGTTATAGCCATAAGCCTCTCCACATTTACCTAGGCTAGTTCTCAGATGACGATAGTCTTAGGTTTAACTTGTGCTCAAGACCTGCTAGAGCTTCCAGGGCACAAGGATGTATCAGAACAGAATGATACTGGAGGCTTAATAAATTCTTTAATACTTCGTTACTTTATTGATCTGTTATTTCATTTATTTGGGTACTCCTTCCACCAGAACAGCCTTCTTTGTCTTAGCAGAAAATCTTCATTGAAATCTGTGGATTACAGATGAAATTTTGTAACTCTGTAGTCAAACTGGTGATTTGCTCCAAATTTATATAGGCTGGACTCCAGATAAAAGGTGTAATAGAGCATTGTTGGGCCCGTGCTTGCATTGTTTCCAGCTTAACAGAACCTTTCAGAATCTGTATTCTATTGGCATAACCTTCAGGAGCCCAGAGACACCTCCAATTCCCTAATGAAGCACCAAAATAGGACTTCATTGGAGGAGTTTATTACATGCATACCATAATGAAACACTGAATTAAGACTTTAGTGGAGGGAACTCCCAGCATGGAGACTTCCTTTACTACCTTAGATTAATGCCTGCTCTGCAATTTACTTGCCTGCAACACTGAGAATTTTAAGAGACTTGGTGAAGGACACATGGCTAGTATGTGTCAAAAGTGAGAACTGAACCCAGGTCTTCCTGATTCTTAGGCCAATTCAGAGCATCACCATCAAAATGGAAACTTGGAGCACAGACTGAAACCAGTTTTTTGGGGGGGTGCAGTGTGGGAAGAGGGGACTTGCTCCTTTGCTTTTTTTTTAAGCAATTGGGGTTAAGTAACTTGCCCAAGGTTACACAGCCAGTTTTTTTTATGTGGGTGTTGAGTATCTGAGGCCAGAACCGATCCTGGGTCCTCCCGACTCCGGGGCTAGCACTCTTACTCACTGCTCCTCCTTTGCTTTTTTTCTTTTTTTAAATTAAATTTTATGGATAGCTTTTGTTTTCATATGACCTGAAATTCCCCCTGTATCCCTCTTCTTCCCTCTCCCAGAGAGCCACCTCACTCCTTGCTCCTTTTTTGCTGACAATATTTTGATCAAAGTCCTGAACAAAGTATTGCACAACTGTTAACTGTACATTCCCAGAATCACACCATGCAACAATAGATGCACTCTGAGCAATGTGTCAAATCCTTTGGCGGTACCAGAATGATTCTCCAGGATTGTTTTTAATTGAAAGGAAATCTGCTTTGTCCTGTACCTCTTTAGTCTTGGCTTTCATCATTGTTTGCATATGCTTCTTACCTTGAACTAAAGTTCTATGATTGTTTTTTATTTAGATGAAGTCACAGAATGAATAGAATATGTCCTTTGTTGTTTTATTTTTCCAGAAGTGACTTTAGGGAAGTCATTTTTCTCTGGGATTTCTGGTTCTTAGTTCCTCATTTGTAAAATGAAGATCTTTACAACATTTAACATTCTGCAACTTTTTAAAGGATTATAGAATGTTTTGTTGAGTTACTGTATTGCTAAAAACTGATGAAAAAACCTGAGGGGGAAAAAAAAACAGACTATGACCCAGTGTATACTAGAGAGAGCTCGTTTTTGGCTAGTGGTGTTCATCTGCAACATGGAACTGAAAGTGACCGCCAGATTTTGCTTCTGGACAGCACATTGTCCAGTTATGACAAACCAGGAAGCATCAGGGTGGAGTGGAAAGAGTGCTGGATTTGGAAACAGAAACCCTGGATTTGAATCCTGGCTCTGCCATTTAGACCTGTGTGTACTTGGGTAAGTCACTTAGCCTCTTTGGCCTCAGTTTCCTCATCTGTAAAATGAAGGGGGCTTGGACTTGATGGTTCCTAAGGTCCCTTGTCACTTAACTAAAAATGAAACCAAGACCATTAGTAATCTTTTTAGAAGCACGTTATAGCCATGGACTGGTGACAAAGAGTAGCAGACAAGTCAGCCTTACATAGAATATGAAAAAAGATGGTAGAGATTTAGTGTGGCTGTGAGCAAAGGAGACCCAGCTAATGGTAGCAACTTACAGGCCGATACCCCAGAGCAGGTTTATATATATATGTATATATTTGCTTCCTGGCCTCATCAGTAGCATTTACCTACCCTTCCATCATCTTCAGTTGTATAGTATGAAGAATGTCTAAGTAACACTGCTGTCACCATCCAAATTATGTCTTCATTAGCATTTTGTGAGAAAAATCTGAATAACAGCCACATGTGCTAAGCCCTTTTGAACTGTTGCCCACAAGAATGATTTTCATCTCCATTATATAGGCATGAATAAAGTTATAGATTGAGTTGGTAATGTGTTTGTTCAATGTAAAGCTACTGTACTAAGACTGAAGTAATTTTTATCCATCATTTGGCAAATTGGTAAAAATGGATAAATTCTTGTTCAAGATTCTCTTCTCTAATAAACTAAACATTTCAGTTTTTTCTGCATCCATATCCATTTTTCTGTATTAATTGTTCCACATTTCTTTGGACCACAGAACACATTGGCAGTGACTTTGGTTGGGTGGTGATGCTGGTTTGGGGATGGGAGAATTTCTTACTACACTATTTTTCTCAGCAGTCTTTGTGTTTTTTTCTCTCCTCATAAAGCTCTGAGTATAATACTGACAAGGGATCTCTTAGGTTGAACTTAGATCAGTTTAGTGTAGCCCTTGAATAGAATATGCAGTCACAAAGTATATGCTCATTTGAAACATTTAATCAACTAGGGTACCGACCCGTAAACCTAAAATGTGTCCTGATTCTGGTTTATGGTATGCTGAACTTTGACCATAGTCTGTGAACTGCTTTAAAAGTAATCCTGGAGGAGTGGCTACGTGGTGTAGTGAATAGAGCACTGGCCCTGGAGTCAGGAGGACCTGAGTTCAAATCCGGCTTCAGACACTTGACATACTTACTAGCTGTGTGACGTCAGGCAAGTCACAACTCCAATTGCCCTCCAAAAAGCCAAAAAAAAAAAAATAATCCTGGAACAAATCCACAAATGGAAGATTCCAAACAGTTGAGTTCAAACAGAACTTCATTTATTCAGTTGTTACATGAATTCAACAAATTTTTATTAAATATCTACTAAATTACAAAGCCCTCTATAAGGTATAGGATTTTGAGTTGTTTAAGGATACAGTAGATTTGTGAAAAGAAAGAACCAATTATTATTGCTACTGGTATATTATAAAAGCAAAATTGTTTTTGTTTAATTTAGAGTAAATAGTAGTTGAGTTCCAGAAAAAAAAATCTACTTTAAATTAATTCATACAGTGTCTTTGGAATTAAAGTCATAGAATAAGAAAAAAAGATCTCAGGTTGTCATCTGGGACAATCTCCTGACTTGATGCAGATTAAATCATCTAGTACAGATATTTGTCTATTTTCCTTGAATATCTTTAGAAGTGAGACTCAGTTACTTCTATCTATGGTCTATTTAAATAATGTATAATTCTGGTGTCTAAAAAGTTTTTTTTTCTAATATCTGAACAAAATTTTATTGTCTTAATTTGAAACTCTACAAAAATTCTCTTACATCTTATTATGGCAAGATTATGACAGTAGAATCCAAGTTCTAGCAGGTCCTACTAAGGTAGAAAGGCCTTGTGTGTGGGCCCAACAGAGGACTGTATATTTGTTGTCTGAGGACCATTACAGGTAAATTTTGGGAGGCTTATCACCAGATGGGTAGCCCCAGGGGGTTGAATTTTTCTGCCACACCAACTCATTATGACCAAGTTATAGAAAGCTTGTGATTTGTGTTGGTTAAGGGAGCTTTCATATCAATGAAGACACAGATCTTTGGATAAGCTTTTTTGTTTGTTTGTTTCATCCCCCTGGTTATAAAAAAATTGCAAAAATATTACAATGTTTTTAATTAATCTTTAATAGTTTTGGGTTTTTTGAAAGGTAATTTTTATTATGCATGTTAGAAAAAGGATCTTAAAACTTGTTTGCTTATCAAAATGATGAGCTTTAAAGGAATTTTCATTTGGCATTCAGTAAATAGTTATTAAGAACCTATTATACAAAGCACTTCTACACACTGGGGAAGATACAGTTTAAATATAATATAAACTCTGCTCACATTAGTCTTATAGTCTAGCAGGGAAAATAAAAAACATAGGTAACTATATTGTATAATTATTATATAATAAATGCATTGGGGAGGAAAAACAAAGTGCCTTGTGATATACAAGAAGAAGGTTTTTTACTGATTTAGTGATCCACAAAGACTTTCTGCAGGGATTTGAATCTGGTTTTAAAGGATTGGTAGGAACTCAACAGGCAGAGGCGGGATGGAGGGCATTCCAAGCAGAGGGAACGATGTAAAGAAAAGTATGGCTATGGAGATCTCAGTACATGTCCATGGTGCAGATAGTAATTCAGTTTGATTGCAGTGTCAAGTGTATGGAAGAGAATAATATAAATCTGGAAAGGTGCTGGAGACCTGATTGTGAAGGACATTGGATCTCAGATAAATGAGCTTAAACTGAGGATACAGTAGGGAACCACAGAAGATTTTTGAGCTATGGAGTTTCATGGCCAGATTTTCACTTAAGAATGCTTATTTTGGCTAGGTTAGAGAGAGGTTCAAATCATAAATGGCATTTATGAAATTCATATTATTAATAGTTGATTAAAAATGAGATTGACCTATTATGAAAGTTAAACATAATTGAAGTTTAGCTATCTAAACAATTGTGCTATATATTATATTGTTATATTAACTTATAGTTTATTTCTGTCTAATGTAGTCCATAGTAATTGAAAATTTAAAGTGACACTAACACTTTATATAAACCTTATATATTAGAAAAGCAATGTGGTTTAGTTCTAAGAGCACTAGCTTCAGAGTCAGGGAACCTGGATTTGAATCCCGACTGTTATTTAGCAGCTCTTGTCCTTAAGCAAGTACTTTTCTGGACTGAAGTTTCCTCCTCTATAAAATTAGAGGTTGGACTCAAATAATCTCTAAGACCCCTTCTATCTGTAAATTTGGTGAGACAGAAGATCCTTTATTCAGCATTGTGTCAGCCTTCTACCTAATTGTTTATTCTTCTTTGCAAAGTTAAATTGAAATTTCTGAGTAAAAAACTGAGATGGCACTTCCATTTCAGGGTGGTGCTTTTTAGAACAGTGACAGAAAGTTTTTAAAATCTAGACAAGAAATGTTAAGCTTTTTTGGTGTTGAAATACCTTAACAAGCTACTTGGAATAAATATATTTTAAGCATTTAGTTGAATTAAAATCAAGTTTAGGGCTATTATGTTGAAGTTCTACAGTACTTTAAGATAACTAGAGAAATCTTGAAATGTTTCTAAACCAAGGTTGGGAAATATTTTAGAGCATCAGTTTTCAGTGCTCCATGGAGCTGTAATGAAGGTTTTCTTAAAAAAAAAAAGCTGATTCTATAATTTTTCCTCTAAAATGTTACATGTTTATATATCAAAATATATATTTAATACCTATTATGTAGAAGAATTTTTAAGGTAGAGTTATCTTTAACATCTTTCATCTTCCTTTCTATACCATACTCTCACAACCTTCCCAATGACCCTGGTACACTCAGGCTACCAAAAGACCTTTACTGTAGCTCTCCACTCAGGTCTTTCCTGCTCTTTAAAGTTTTTCATACTTCAAAATTACTTGCTTACTCCTGACCTCCCTCACCAAAAGTACTGTTACCTTCAGTGCAGTTGGTCATAGCACTATATTAAGAAGAAAGCAATCTCAGTTGAACTATATGTATATTATGAAGTGTGACTGGATGCTGGCTCAACCTTCCCAGTGTATTTGCATTTTTAAAAGAGGATGCTTATTAAAACAAGAATCCTTTCATTGGTAAAATTTCAGTCAGTATAACAGAATGAAATGAAAATTTCAGGTATCCATTGGTGGAATATGGGTAAGAGTGTCTGTCAAAGATAGGGCAGCCCTACTTGGCAATCTGGGAGCTCCCCTAAATTGTTCCTAATTTTCACAGATTCTTCCCTTCTTCCTCTTCTAAATTACTTATTTTTTGAAAGCTCCAAATTGTTTCCCCCAAAGGGCTCTTATAGAAATTGTAGCTAGATAGGGGTGGTTGTCAGAGTGTCTGGGCTATGTAAGTCAAGAACCCCCTGCCTATAGTCTTTTACTGTCCCTCAGGTCTACTCTGTAGATTAACATCCTGTTTTGCTTTCAGGTACAAGGCTGGGGTATGGCTTCTCCAACTGCCTGCATTTGGCCAAAAAAGAAATACAGAAAACCAAGGGCAGGAGAATGTGTTAGCAGCTGCTTGCTATGTTTAAATATGTTACAAGTCTCTGACAAAAACATGGTGCCTGAACCTAAGCCTTTTGCTGATCCAGTGAAGCCAGAGGTGAAACTGCAAGCCAGCATACCAGTCCCTGTGATGACAGGAAAGGAAGAGGCCACTCCCCCAAGCCAGGATGTAGCCAACTGCACAGAAAGTCTGTCCAAGGAAATCAGCAAAATCTGCTTCCCATCCCCTAATCAGGGGGAACGGAAGAGCCTGCAAGTAAAGGAGTTTGTTTGGCACCCAGAGAAGTGGTTTGCACCAGACAGTTTCAAGGATGTCAAAAGACCAGAAAATGCTGGTGTCCACTCAGACAAAGACAGCACTGCTTTGGAGTCTCTGACTTCCAAGTCTCTTTTAGTTCTGCCTCCCCTCAAAGCATCTTCCAAAAATAACCTGGATGTCATCGTAAAGAAGAGTAAAGGCATTTTCACTCATTCGGAAGAGAAAATGCCCAGTTCAGCTAAAGCTGAGAATGTTTCCTGTATTTATGGAAACAAGACTTTTGATCACAAAGGAGAAAAGAGAATTGTTGAAACAATAAGGGGTTCTGTGGACAAGCATCTTAAGTTAAATGATGCACCTCCCCTTTCTCCACAAATTACAAGGACTTTATTTCCTGAGCCTGAGCGATGCTGTTTGCACTGGTCCCTCCTGCCGGAGAAAGATTTGGCATCCAACCCTAATTCAGTTAATTCCAAAAAGTTTAGCCATCTTGCTACCTTGCGGCTTATGGAAAAACAGGGAATGCAGAATGGTAAAGTCAAAATCAGAAATGAGTTAAGACCTGTTAATATCAGAAAGCGAAATTTCCTTGAGGCCAAGCGAGAAAGCCGGTCTAAAACTGTGGAGGCCAAGGTTTTTACAGGTCCTATGTTGCCATCTCTAACTGCGAACAGAGTTGTAATCCCTATGTTGCCTCATAGACTCCTTTAATGTTTTCATATTATAATCTCCTGGAAACAAACGCTTTTTGAAATTCTCTTTTTTTTTCCTCTAGAGCCTGAGGAAACTGAAGGTCTACTGTTTGTGTTTTATTCTTGTGCTTAGAAACAATGTGCATTTGTTACCTTCTGGAAATACTGCTTAGGTATATGCAAACTGTAAACTGATAATTCCAGGTTGGGAATTCTTCTGACTGTCCTTATCATGCCCAGTGGGAGTGAAATGAATAATATTTCAGGATGAATCCAAGGGATTGTCTGTTTTTACTAGTGTTGGCTCAGATAGTCTCTGCAGGGCCATTTCCCTGTGTTTACCATTGCTATAATCTGATCTCACTGGAAGAGTTTAGACTAAATGGAGTCTTCTCTGCATAGACATCTCCTTAATTAGCTAAATCTGAAACTCCCTACTTCTGTTTTCTCCTGTGATGAATTAGAAGAGAGGGTTCACTTTAAAGAAGAAATTGGAGTGCTTTTTTCCTCTACTTTAAAAAAAAAAAAGAGCTTTGTGATGGTTAGGGGTGGGTGGGAAAGGAGTATGCAAATGACTGGCAAATAGAGCCAGTATATTCTAAATGGGGATATATATATGAACTTGTAGCTCAGTTTTCATCTCCATCCATGTGTACTATTTTATTATTTTCACCACTTCTGCAATTTGGAAGTTCAGTATATTTTGGTTAGAGACCATTTTTCCTTATGTTGTAAAGGCAGAAAAAAAAATGGAGGCTGGTATAACTGTAAATTCAGGTTGTTGCTTTGTTTTTTTTGTTGTCCTTACTGTATTATGAGATTTCAGACATCACTTTAATAGAAATTCCCATCCTATAATAAAATGAATGGATATATATGCATATGTACATATATATATAATGTATCATCCATTTTGGTATCACATTCTTCCTTGGTATTCAGGAAGTTCTAACTACTTGTACAGAATTCAAATTGAGAAAGACATTCAAGTTAATCACTTGTGGAAAAAGTCACTTTGACAGCTTTCATCAGTGCTTCCCCATCACACCCTTGACATTTAGGACTTCTTAACCCTCAGACTATATGAACCTAGCTAATTGGAATTTATTTAGGCCTTGCCTTTTCTCTTCTGTTACTTCTCTTATGATACATATGGACCCATTGCTCTTTATGCAGTACACATGTTCCTGCAAATCATTGCTTACATACTAAAATTTTTTTTTCATTGTGCCAGGTGAGCTTTCTCCTTAGAATAATAGTGTGATGAGTTATTTTGCAAAGCCAATAGTTAACCACTAACTTCTGTGGATTATAAATCTGTATTTTCTAATGTTATATTTGTTTAAGACAGGTTACACCTGTGTTTTCTACCGTTCTCTGTTTCCATTAGCTATATGGAACCTGGAAGCCATACCCTGTTGCCAGGTGTAGTAGGACCATTGAGGTTACCTCTTGCTGACCCTCTGGCTACAAGAAACTAATAGGGCAATGAGTGTTATTTCTAGAGAAGCCATAATGAGTTATTGCTAATTATTATTTTTTAATGCTTTTGCCAACTACATCTTTTTTATTTGGGGTAAGATTCTCATGTTCCATATTGACTGAGTGAGCTCTCATTTCTGTGAGACAATCCTTTGCCTTCTCTTTGTGGTATATTTTTGCAAGGTAGTGGTACAAAGCACCCAGTTTTATACACACAAATACACATACACACACAATCACTTTGTATTTAATAGAAGTCTAAATGTGACCCTGATTGACATAAAATAATGTAGAAATCCAATGTTACTACTGATTTGATAACAACAGTAATTTCACATTTTATTGAATCTTTTAGAGAGGACTCCAAAGTGACCTGTAAACTTGAATTCCAGAATTATAGTCATTATGATAGTTGTTTTTATACTGGCAGAGGAAATAGAATGTTATTTGTCAAAATAGAAATACTGGTTGTAGAAGAAAGGGCATTGCACTGACCAGTCAAGAGACCAATCTAGTTTCCGGTTTTATTCTCTTCTGTGTACTAGCTGTTTCTTTTTAGACAAGTCAATTACCATATCTAAAACCCAGTTTTCTCACCCACAAAATGGGGTTAGACTAGATATCTCCGAGTGTTCAGTTAGCTCTAAAACACTGTGATCTAAGTTATGATAATTTATCCTTTTTTTAATCTGGAGGAATTATCTGATTGAAATGAGTTAGATTTTTAAACCTTGCAGGTTTCTGCCTTCTAATTAAAAGAATTATAGAATGTTAGAATACAGAGAGAACTTAGAGACTGTCTTGTCCCAACCTCATAATTTAACAAATTGGGAGACTGGGACCCAGATCAGGTAACTAACTTAGCTAGTTAGTGATAGGGTCAAGATTAGAGTATATTTAAGTCCCAATCCTGTGCTCTCACTTATTCAGACTAATTGGAAAAGCCAGTCTGAATTAGTGAATGATAAAATTATAGCATACTTTTTTAAAAAAGAAAAGCAGTTTTATTATTTAAACCACAAACAGTAACTAGAACCAGGTTAACACAGTGGAGTGTGTCTATATGTGAACCTAAGATAACTATTTGGGAGGTGTGCTTTATTCCTGGATTGTGGATCAGGGCATGACAGAGAGCCATTTAAGATTCTATTAGGTTTAGGAGCAGCTAGGTGGTGCAGTGAATAGAGCACTGGTCCTGGAGTGAGGAAGACCTGAGTTCAAATCCGGCCTCAGATATGTGACAGACTTAACTAGCTGTGTGACCTTGGGCAAGTCACCTAACCCCAATTGCCCTGCCTTTCCTCTCTCCAAAGAAAAAAAGATTCTGTCATATTTGCTGACCTCTTCAATCACTTTTAGTGATTCATGGGGAGGTGAATGATATAGCTTGAAAAGAAACCTGCAAAGGATTATGATGTATTGAGCAGGAAACTGAAGGACTTGTGGACATGTGTGTGTCTTCATTTGATTTAAAGTTAGAACTTTAGAGGGGAAAGGAGAATATGGAGAGTAAATAACTGGCTAAGAATATTATGTTGAAGAATGAAATTTGGCTTTCTGGATCATGGTTCAAGATATAGAATTAGTAGGCTTTTGGCTAGTAAAAATGTGCATCTTAAGGTGAGCTATACTATATTTGTTTGGAAACAGGCATGAGCTAAAAGAACTTTAAGATGAAAATGGAAAGAAAGGGAGGAAAGTGCTTAGAGATAATTGCTAAATCAAACATCATGGAGAACAAAAACAGCAGATTTTTAGTAGTTTACAGGAGAAAAATGGGAATGGGGAAAAAAGTAATATTGATGGTTCCTAAATGTGTCTACACCAATAGAGAGTACATAAAATGGATTATGAAATATCTAGCACCTATATAGAAGGCACTGTAGGAAAGGCACTACAAGGAAGAAAGTAAATATGACCTTATATCACTGAGCCTGAAAGGTATTCAGTTTATGACTGGAATACAGTAATGTAAGGATATACCTTAATCAAAAGAAATATATCAAAAAGGGTGATAGAATAGCACTTCTGTCAAGAATATACATAGCTGGAAATAGATGAACTTGAGGGGTATAGATAGCATGGTGGACAGTATTTAGGTGAGGATAAAAAGATAGAGAAACAAGTGATATGGTAGGTATGTAGTACAGATTGCCTATCCAGAGGGATGAAAGGGATGGCAAAATCATGACAGATCACCATATTCACCCAGCACCACAAAACAGCTATGATGAGGGACTTGAAACATCAAGACATCTGTTGTAATGCTCTCTGCTGAAAGCAGAGCAGCTAATACAGTATTGATTAATTTTGTTAATTACTTTATCCTTTAAAAGGTAGAGGAAATAGCAAAGGAAACTGCTATTCTGAACAAAATAGAAATGAAAGGAACCTTGGGGAGGAAGTGACATTGCGTCTTAGAAGTTCATACTAGCCAAGGAGGGGATGTTGGATAGATTCACTTATGTGGTATAAACATTAAAAGAATACATTTTTATAAGTGAAAGGAAATCTATGATTTTATGAACTGAGACCCAGGAATAAATGGAAAATTAGGAATGAGTTTCTAACAGTGCTGTCTTGAGTGATTCTAATTCAGAAGACAAGAGAAAGTCCTCTGAAGAAACCGGTGTGACTGACTACATAGGCAAGTCAAATTTACAAAGGAAGTGATGTGGAGATAACCTTGAGTTTTTAAAGGATATACTAGTGGGAGCTGAGAAGGCTTTTGCTTCTGTTTTCTGAGGAAAATGGCTTTTGAATTGGGCAGACTAGAAATAGTTAACAAGGAGTAGAAATCCAAGATAACGAGGTGATGGTAAGAGAGCATTTAACTGCTGTCTTAATCAGGCTCAGAACTACCCTCTAGAGCACTGAAAGAATTGGTCAGTGTAACTGCTGAGGTTCTGGCTGTGACCTGTGAAAGGTCATGGGGAATGGAGTTGCTGCAGAACTAGAGTAGGGAAAATGTCCTGTTGGGGAAAAAAAAAACAAAAAGGATGATTCCCATAAACCATAATCTAGTGAACTTGACTTCTGCTTGGCCATAGAACATATTGTTTAAGAGTTTGTGAGTATTGTGACCAGATTATAAACAGGTCATGCTAGACTTAACCTCATTCCTCTTTTAAACATGGTAAGTAGACTATAATAATCAATGAAATGCTGTACGTATTACATACAATTCAGCAAAGCCTTTGACAGAGTCTTTTAGGCTATCCGTATACACAAGATAAGAGAAATATAGGCTAGATGACAGCATAGTTAGATGAATTTTAAGCTGATGAATGCAGTTGGATCCAAAGACTAAATCATAAATAAGTTGCTGTCAGCTTGGAACAATTCTTCTAGTGTAGTGCACTGGGGCACAATGATGCCATAGCCTGCCTCTAATTGGAGAAACCTGGCTAGCCAAACCACCTCCTGCCTCCTTCCTATGCCTCCAGACTGGTTCTGAAGGTGGCTGGAGGGGAGAGGCTAGAGCAAAGCACTTCCCATCTCCTCTCTTGGCTTCCAGACTTGCATAGGGTCAGTCCCTTCTCACAGCTGATGAGTCAGGCTGGACGAACTACCCCCTTCCCTTGCTGATCTGGAGCCACTGCCTCTGCTGCCAGCTGGAGTGGCAGATGGAACTAACCAATGCCTACCTCTTTGCTAGACCTCAAATTAGGCACAACAAGGCTTGTACCTAGGCATACCTTGGACAGACCAGCACTGATGCTTCAAGAACCACAACACTGCCAAACCAGTTGACAGCAACACCAGGTTGGCACAAAACAACAACCTTGAGCTTTCTAATCACCTACTTTCCTCAGATCTCACTGTCTGGACTCATTTCTCAAGGGTTGGCATACTCCTTCCCCTTCTGGTGATACTGAACCAGCTTTCACAACTCTAGCTGTCTACTGTCTAGTTCTCATCTCCCTTAAACCCCTCTGCAATTTCCCATTCCAAATATGCACACCCCTTCTACTGGAATACCTGCTCCATAATTAATTCCTTTCATCTTAAATATCTTCCTTTCTTTTGCCATCCATCTTCTGGTACTTATTGAGATCTGATATGTTCTTGATAATGTCAATAGCATTCCTCCCTATCCTTTCTAGTGTTAGTTGCACTTTCACTCATATTCCAACTTGCTGATTGTTGGTGCTGACTGCTGGTTGATCACCTATTGGCACCTCTTGCTACTTCCAGACTGTACCTCTACTGTCATTGTTCAGCAGCTTTGACTCCTTTGAAATTTATTCAATCCAAATTTATCACTCAGTTCAGATTCTGATAGGTGTTATATACTAAGCCCTGAGACATTCTGTCTCCTTTCTCAATGAGTTTAGTGCTTGGAGCACAGTCTTTCTCCCCAATCCAAATCTCCCTCTCATTCTAAGGGGCTTCAGTATACATAGTGATGTTCCTCAAATACCCTAGCTTCTCAGTCTACTGAGTCTACTGAGACTCAGTCTACTCAGTTCCTATGACTTAATATGGAGATGGTTATAATCTTGTCTAATATTACCCACAAGTGTTCTCCTTCCATGTTCAAGAATTCTTAATTTCCTTTATTTGATAATCTTTTATCCTCCCATCTCTCTCCAAGCCTACTGCTGTCAAATTTACTCTTCAAACCCCTCGTAAGCTCTGTACCTTCTACAGACCATCGCTCCTGCACTGGCTATACTCTCCATCTTTCCCCCTTGTCAACCAGTTTAATTCCACACTATCTTCCACACTTGAGTTCCTTGTTCCCTTGTCTTATTGCCAATCACACCTCTCTAAGCCACATCCCTAGATCACTCTCATCTTCTCCTTCACTCCTGTTAACAAGCTGCTCAGCAGAACTGGGGGAAGTCACAAAACCATGGCAGTTGGGTACCCTATAAATATATGCTGGCTAATCTCAACTGGTCCCTCATCACAGCAAAGCAATTCTAACACTCCCTAATTGATTCCCCTATCCCCATCATGTTACAAATCTTGTCTTTTTCTTCTCAGGTTTTCAATGCCACTCCCTCTTTCGACCCTTTCTGATAAAATTCTTCACCTCATACTTCACTGAATAAATTAAGGCCATTTGTCAAGAGCTCTCTTCTACCCTTGTCCTTATCTCAAATCTCTGATATTTTCCCACACTGCCTTCTCCACTACACTCTCTCATGATGAGGTGACCTTTCTGTTTACCAACCCTTCTACATGGGTCCATCATCCCATTTCCTCCCATCTTCACAACAGATTACCTCCATCATCTTTGCTCTCTAATCTCTCTCTGCTCGTGCAGTGACTGTTCTTTGTGCCTACAAACATGCCCATGTCTCTCCTCCTCCCTCTTCCCCCTCTTCCCCCCTGCTATTCCTTCTTTCTCTTCCTTCCTTTTTCTAGCCCTTCTTCCTCCTCTTCTTTCCACTCCTCCCTCCTCCTCTTTCCATCTACACTCTGAGTTCATCAGTTTCTCTCTGGAGGTGGATAGCATTTTTTTTTTTATCATGAGTCCTTTGGAATTGTCTTGGATAATATAATAGTCTTCTAATTGGTCTCCCTTCCTCAAATCTCTCCCCACTCTAGTTCATCTTCCACTAAGGTATCAAAGTGAATTTCCTAATGCATAGGTCTTTAATGCTCTTTATAACCTGGTTCCTTCTGTTTTTCCAGTCTTCTTACATTATAGTTCCCTCTGCACTTTCTACAATCCACTCATACTAGCCTACTTGCTGTTCCTCACACATTATACTCTATCTTCTTTGTCCATGTCTTTGCATTGGCTTTTGCCAATGTTTAAAATGCTCTCCTTCCCACCCTCCAATTCTTAGAATCTTAGAATGGCTTCCTTTAAATGCCCCTTTAGTCCAGGGGGACTTTCTTGGTTGTCCTTCTCTTCTCTCACTAGTTGCTAGTGCCATCCCCTCTAAGGTTTCCTTCTACCAGCTCTATATAACTTACATGTTTTGATTTATATGTTATCATACCCATTGGAATGTGAGCTTTCTGAGGGCAGGGTCTGTTATTTCTTTTCTTTGCATCTTCAGCACTTACCACAGTCCCTGGCACATAAGAACTGCTTAATAAATGCTTGTTGATTGATTGATTTCTCTTTCAACCTGGGCTGTTCACTATTATTAACAATAACAAGAGCATAGAAGATATGTTTGTCACATTTGCAGGTGACAAAAAGCTAGGTGAGATAGCTAACATAGGATGACAGGACGCAAAAAAGATCAAGGAAGGACAATGGAACAGATCAAATAAAGTGAAGTTTATTAGAAAAAAAAAGTAAAGTTCAACACTTGGAGTAAAAATATAAACTACACAAGTACAGGAGGGGGGAGACTGTCTTGACAAAAAAAATCATGTTAAAAAGATCTGTAGTGTTTATTGGACTGCAGGCTCATGAGTCAACAATGTGATATGGCGTCCCAAAAAACTAATGCTATCCCTCTGTTATGTTGAGAAGCATAGAGTCTGAACACACAGTGGATGATAATCTCTTTGAAACAAGTCTTTATCTGACTAAAGTACAGCAGTCATTTTGAGGTGCTATATTTTAGAAAGGACATTGACAAGCTGGAGCATATTCAAAGGAAATAGTAATGAGAATGGTGAAGGGTTTCAAGACCGTGTTGTTTGAGGATTAGTTGTGAAGGAACCAGGAACTTTAGTCCAAAAAAAAAAAAAAGAATTGGAAGGGTTTTTAAAGAACCAAGAAATTTTATCCAAAAAAAAAAAAAAGACTTGGAGGGGTATTCAAGACTTTGAAGAGTCATCATGTGGAAGAGGGATTTGTTTTGTTCTGCTTATCTGCAGACAGAAGCTAGAGAAGCAGATTTTGAGGGGGAAATCCTAACAGAGCTATTAAAAAATGGAAAGACCCACCTTGGCAGATACTGGGTATTCCTCAATAGAGGTCTTCAAGTAAAGGCTCAGTGATCACTTGTTGATACTGTAGAATGAATTTCTGTTCTGACACAGTTTGTATTCATAGCTTCTGATGTTTCTTCCAAATCTTGATCCTGTGACTTTGTAAATATAATCCCAAGAACAGACTGCTTTTGTTATCTAAAGACTAACCTAGTGAAATTTGGAGATGCTTATCACCAGAATGTTGCTTATCTGCTGATGATTTGGGGGAGATAGAGCAACTTATAAAAACTGTCTATTAAGATATGTATGGGGGTGGCCAGGTAGCACAGCGAGTAAGAGCACTGGCCCCAGTGTCAGGATGACTTGGGGATCAAATCCGGGTTCAGACACTTAGCACCCACCCAGAAACACCTGGTGGTGTGACCTTGAGCAAGTTACTTAACCCCAATTGCTTAGGAGTGGCCAGGTGGCTCAGCAAGTAAGAGCACTGGCCCCAGTGTCGGGATGACCTGGGGATCGAATCCGGGCTCAGATACTTAGCACCACACTCAGAAATAACTGGCCGTGTAACCTTGAGCAAGTTACTTAACCCCGATTGCTTTAAAAAAAAAAAATAAGATATGTAGGGGTTGTTAACTATGCTAGTAGTTCACTGATAAATTAATTTCAATTCAAGAAACATTTTGTAAGCATCTACTGTGTTTATTTCACTGTGCTAGGCATAGAAGTGTAAAGACAAATATGAAATGGTTCATACCCTCAAGGAGCATTCTACTGGGAGGATAAAACATATGGAAAAAAAGTAAATACAGAGAAATTCTAGGAGGTAGTACTAAAAACTGGGTGAATGAGGGAAAAATCAGGTATTACCTGAGGTAATCCTTGAAAGAAGCAAAAGTTTCTAAGGGGGAAGGCATTCCTGCCAAGGAAACCAAAGTTGGCATACTGAGTTTGGCAGGCATCTAATAGGCCAACATGGCTGGAACTTAGAATTTGTGAAGGGGAGCAATATGAAATAAGTCTGGAAAGATTTATGTAAGCTAGAATCTAGATGGTTTTAAATGCCAAGTTAAGAAATATGTATTTTATCCTTAAGGAAGCCACTCAAGACTTTTGGGTAAAAGAATGATATGATCAGATTTATATTCTAGAAATATTAATTTGTAATCTGTTATAGGACGAATAGAGAAAAGAGAGATTGGAAGCAGAGATAATTATGAGGCTATTGCAATGGTCAGGACAAGAGGTGATGAAAGCATGATCTAGAGTAGTGGGTGAGAGAATGATACATGTGAGAGGTATTGTGGAATTAAAATAGAGTTAATAAGACATGGAAACAGATTAGATTTGGTTGGGTGGTAGAATAAGAGAGGGAAGAAACAAGGACGATTTCGAGGTTATGAACCTTGATAGATGGATAGATGGAAAAGTTTGAAAAGAGATGAATTTTGGGGAAAACATAATGAGTTCTGTTTTGGACATACTGAGTTTGAGATGCCAAAGAGACATGCAGATGAAAATGTCCAGTAAACAATTGGTGATGCATGTGAGTTCAAGAGAGAGACTAGGATTGGATATATAGATTTGGGAATCATCTGAATAAAGGTGATAATTGCATCCATAGGAGCCAATGAGATTATTAAGAGGTAAGAAAAAAAAACACAAAATAGAGCATTAGAGAACATTCACACTTGATATGTAGGAGATGACGAACAATTCAGCTAAGGAGACCGAGAAGAAGAGAACCAAAAGGTGGTGGAGTTGAAAAGCATTAGGGAAAAGAAAGTATACAGGACTGAGTGGTAGTGTCAGGAATTTTAAAGAATTAAGGAGAGTGAGGACTGAGAAGAGGCCTGTGGTTATAGTTAAGAGATCATTTGTAACCTTAGCAGTCATGTAGTGGGTGTGGAAGATTCCAAGAGAAATGAGTGGAACATAAGAAAATGAATGTTGTAAATGGGTCACTCTAGGAGTTTGGCTGTGAAATGGAAAAGGTAAGGATGATAGCTTGAGGGAATAGCAGATTCAAATGAAGGTGTTTTGTTTGTTTTTTTAAAGGATGGAGATGCCTGACCATAGCTTGTAGGAGCAAAGAAAGAGAAGCAATGGGTAGAAATTCCAGGGAGGCATATTTTGAATTCAGTATGAAGAACCCTCAAAATATAGTGAGACATGCATCCTCATTCCATTTGTTGCAGTAAGGGGCCCTAAATTAGCATCTTGGAAAGTGGTGCACTTCATCAGTAAAAGTGTTCAGTCTAGATCACTCAGATTAGGAGAAAATTTGTTAAGTTTTGTTTTTATAACACTCTTGCTTCCAAAACATATACCTCAGTTCCTCTACTCAAAGATCCATTGCATATATCAAAGAACAAAAAATAAATAAAAACTGTGCAGGAAGACTAATCAACATCTTAACCAAGTCTGACAGAATGTGCAATATGATGTTTACTTCATAATAACACTGTAGAAGAGTTTCTGTTTTAGGCAAGAATTAGTCCAGATGCCCTCTAAGATCCCTTACTAAGATTCTAGTATCCTGTGTACTATGGTCTCAATGAGACCCTTAGCTTCTCAGGGTCATGCAACCATCATACAAGGAAACACCATGAGTTTTATACATACTAGTTTATACAAAGAAGAACTCTGTTCTTTGAAGAAAACTTCCCAAATCATGTTTGTCTTGGCCCCTTGGAAAATACTAAGAGAGATTATATTTCCACCCTCATAAATCATGGCAACAAATACAGCTTTACCTAATGAGGTTGGGATTTTGCTTACAACACAGTTCATGTTGTATAGAAAAATTTCAAAAGGGGTACACAAAAGAACAAAATAAATGAGCAGCCGAACACATTGCTTTCTATTCCATTAAATGAAATCTATAATTGCTTTGCAATGTGTTATTAGTTTCCTCATCTTATCATGCTGTAACCAGCTGAGGATCAAACAAGAACCATTTATTAAACTGTTTAATGTGCTCCAATCATTGTGCTACGTACTGGGGATAAAAATAAAAGCAAAAATAGTCCCTGCCCTCAAGAAGCTTATATTCTAGCCAGGATGCTGCTGAAAGTTTGGAAATAGGGGTAACTTTGCCTACAGGTTGAATGCTGATCCTTGTAATTTGGCAAGAATTAGGGTTTTAGTGGGAGGGGGTGGGTGGGTTAAAGGAGAATAAAACCATGCCACGTTGTTACAAGAGCCCAGTTTATACTTATGTCTTTGAGGAACTGCCCCTCCATCATTTGCTGGCTTTATTTGTATTTTAGGTTTTCTCCACAGTTTTATTTACCTGACTTTTAATTTAAAAAATCTTATGAAATAGTTGACCCAGGCAAGAATTTTCCACGCAGAGCAAATGTTAGTGAGCATAACAAGGAAACTACATATCCATCCAATGTCACCAAAATGTTGGGATCTCCCTTAGGGGAAGGCCTCATATCCTACCCTGGTGAGACCTTATGGTTGTTGCAGCCTCAGGTCTAACCCAGTCCTGTTGAAGGACCAACAAGACTGTTGACAAATTAGCAAAAGGAAAGGCCTAGTAAGGACTTCAGCAGCCTGCGTGCACCTTTGGCCTTCCCTCTTTCTTCCAGCTACTGTTCACTAGTCCTACAAGAGATTTCTCTGTAATCTTTGCCTCAGCAGTGCTAAGCTCCAGATACCATTATGGTATCCAGGGGCATGAGACACTAACATTGTTTTCATTCATTCAGTAAACATTAAGTGCCTACTATGTGCCAGATGCACTGTGTTAAATGCTGAGGATACAAAAAGAAACAAAAGACAATTCCTGCCCTCAAGGAGGTTACATCTAATGGGAAGACAATGTGCAAACAGATAGAAACAAAGCAAGCTAAATACAGGGCAGCATCATGAAGTGTTTACTGGCTTTGATTGGAGCCAGGAAGGCCAGAGTTTAAGTCCAGCCTCTGAGATAACCTATATGACTACCGGCAAATCTTCCAATTTTTCAGTTGCCAATCTGCATTTGTGGAGAGAGTTTCCATACAAGTTCCCTATCCTGTCAAAATCAGAAATTCTGACCGAAAAACAGAACACGATATTGTTTTATGAGGCACCTTTCTTCAGATGGAAGCATCTTCCCATTATTATTTTCATGATCATCATTATTGGAAAGGGGCAGGGATTATCTTACTTTCCTTTAACAAGAAAGAAAAAAACCCCATATAATTCACATAGGCAATAGCAGAATCTAGAGCACAGGTATCCTGAGCCAACAGGGAAGCCCATAGCTTGTGAATGGTTTTTGAGAAATGGATTTTAAAATAGTAGGAAGAAACATACAAGAAAGTATTCTCTTTTCACATGGTAACATGTTTCCATTTACTCAACTGATTAAAAAAACACAAACTATTCATATATAACCAATAAGATAGTAACAATTCCTTTTATTTCATAGCTTTAGATCTCTTATCTCTAAAACTCTTTAGAATAAGCACTTGATTATTGGCAATAAATTGGTCTCACACTCTTCCTCATTTGTTTATTTTTTTTTTCTTTGGAGGGCAGGGCAGTTGGGGTTAAGTGACTTGCCCAAGGTCACACGGTTAGTAAGTGTTAAGTGTCTGAGGCTGGATTTGAACTCAGGTCTTCCTGACTCCAGGGCTGGTGCTTTATTCACTGTGCTACCTAGCCGCCCTTTCCTCATTTATTAATATCTAGTTGCCTAATTCTTCCTATAGTAGGCCCTTCCTCACCTAGGCCCTCTTTGAGTTATCACTATATCAGGGGACCATACTTCCCTTTCTTTGGACAAACTCTCAGATTTTGTCCAAACTCTCAGACCTCCAGTCCAATCACTGTTATTCCTCAGTTTTTCTCATTCACAAAAATTCCAATTTTATATTTTACTGAGATTAGTGGGAAAACTGGTTTTACTTTTGGCCTTCAAATTTAGCCAAATTAAAAGGTTCTTTTTTTTTTTTTAAAGCAATTGGGGTTAAGTAACTTGCTCAAGGTTACATGGCCAGTTATTTCTGGGTGTGGTGCTAAGTATCTGAGCCCGGATTCGATCCCAGGTCATCCTGACTCTGGGGCCGGTGCTCTTACTCACTGTGCTACCTGGCCGCCCCTAAAAGGTTCTTCTATGTTCAGTTGAGGACATAATACTCCAGTATTAATACAAGATGAAACTGAATCCATATCTAGGAAGCAAGTCTCATTTTTCTTTGAAGACTTAACATAGTCACTAGTCATGAAGAGAGATAGTTTCTTCTTTCTCTGTCATAGATTCAGAATCCTACTTTGTCTAGATGGAAGCCCTTCTAGGAGAAAATGTTAATTAGACTTAAAACCAAACTTATCCATCTCATATTTTACTGCCTCCTTGATAAAACCTCAGTGGCTTTTAAAACACCATACTCTAACCAGAATCTTCTTGGCCCTTTAACTTGAGGGCTCCTTCATTGATCAGGTCTGGTTCCCCTCTGTCCAGGGTTTGAGTATCTCCCAAACTATAAGCAGTCATCCTGCCTGGGCATTAGGGCCCTTTGCCTTGGTAGAATCCTCAGATTTTTTTTTTCCCTTTCAGATAACACAGTAATGGGAAAAGGCCTCTTTGGTTTAAAATAGGACTGATTATCACCCAACTTAACATCAAAATTTCTTTGATAATCAGACCATACATCAGCTAGGTAATGCAAAGGTCCATGACCAATGAAGGGCTACATAGCTCAAGAATCAGCCTAAATTCAGAGAGGACCATGATGAATTTTCAGCCTTAGCAATTTTTAAAGACAACTACTAAGTCTTAGAGACATTGTAGTCTGTGCCGGTAAAGAGAATTCCAACCAATGAAATCATAGCTTCTTGGGGTATAGAAGTCAATAGTTTCCCTCAGCAAATGGGTTTATCCCCAGAGAACTATAAATTAAGAAATGACATGTATTTGTGGGCAGACTTCGAATAATAGCAGAGTATAGAAGGGCATGGTGTGCTATGGTCTAGGGAGTCACAAAGAGTTGGATATGACCGAATAACTGACTAACACCAAAATCTCCAACCAGTTTTCACTATTGGAGTAGGGGAAGAAAACTAGAGTTTTCACACTGACAGGAAAGCCAGAGGCTGGTTGCCCAATTCTAGATACTTCATCTCCCATGAGTACAGCTAGCCTAGGTATACCTCCATTAGTACTACGTCAGCTGCTAGGGGAGTTGGGGCCTGGAGAGCAATATTCTGAGATACTCTGGACAAAAGGCAACTGGGGACCATGAGCCTGTACTTCCTCATCAAGTAGTAGACAATCAGACTGAGGAGAAAGGAATTGCTAAGTACTAGAAAAAAATATTGGGCCCCCTGTAGTCTCTTCATTGTAATCTCAAAGTGCTATATAAATGAATTATTATCTCATAAAAGAATTACACCCTGCATCCTCTGTGCTTTTAAGATCCTGCCAAGATGCTGACTCATCTTCTTGTATTTACACATGTTGGGCTATAGACAATGAGCAGATGCTGTTATTTAGGACACTGAAGTGAATTGTAAATAGTAGCATTTCCCCACAACTCCTGACAAGCCAGTGTAAACAGAGGGAGGCAAGGATATTTAGAACTTGTATTGGTGCCTGCTATTAGCACAGGCTTTAAGAAAACAATAAAAACAAAAATCTGCGTTTTTATAAAACTTGGTAAAAATAGTATTTCAAGTTGTACAGTCATCAGAAGTATAGTTATCAAACATTCACACAATTCCCTTGGCATCTCCAGCTCCTTCAGTTTCTTGTACCTTGTCTGTTTGGCATCTCCATTTTCTGCAGGATTCTTGCCTCCTTGCCAGGATCAGCCTTTCCATTGTTCCTTTTGGATAATTTTTCTCCTATATACAAATTTCCATATTCAAAAGTGGAACCATAAAAGGAGGGAGTTTTGGGGTAGGCTTTGGCTGTCACTGATGAGGCATGACTGGTCTCACAGAACCGTTGCAGATGTGTCTAGCGGTTATAGCGGTTAGTTTCTTTTCCCTTCACTTTTATCCTTTCATTAGCTCTATTGGGCACTTTGCATGTGAATAAGCAGTTCTTATGATATGTGCTAGTTGGTTCTGTTTGGCTAGTTAGTGGCTTGGAGGCTTGTAGTTTGAGAGGTTTAACTCAGGAGGAAATGTCCCCAGAAGTAACTGCCATCTGGTCACTTTCCTTAGCTCCTGACTTGGTGACTGCAGAACACTTAATATTGTTTTATATTAGCATTTTATATTGTTTTAACTTTTGAGTGTTTTCTTTTAATACATAATTAATAAAGTGTATTTTATTTGGATTTCATATAGTCCTCAAATGCTTATTGCATTTTAACTCTCAAACTTAATTTGCTAGTCTAATTTAGGCTTAAGCTCCAATATTTAGAAGTTAGGACAGTTTTGTTTTGCAATGGCCTTTTGGTTAACAATAACAACAATAACAATAAAAAAGCACTTTGTATATGTTATCTCATTTAGTCCTTTCAGTAGCCCCATGAAGTAAATAATTTTATTACCTCCAGTTTAGATTGTATTTAAGCAATTTTTTACTATTTTTAATTAATTTATTATTTAAGTGATTTTATTATCTCAAGAAACTGAGGCTCATGGAGGTTATGTAACTAGTCCAGTCAATCACATAACTAGTAAGATTTTTTTTTTAAATTTTTGCTTTTTGGAGAGGGCAATTGGGGTTAAGTGACTTGCCCAAGGTCACACAGTTAGTAAGTATTAAATGTTTGAGGCCAGATTTGAACCCAGGTTCTCCTAACTCCAGGGCTGGTGCTCTATTTACTGTGGCACCTAGGCCCCCCCCCCCCCCCCCGCCCACTAGTAAGATTTTGAGACTGGATTTGGAGTCTTTCTGACTCCAAGCCTACTGTACTATCCGCTTTGTCAACTAGTTGCCAATATTTAATTCATTTTTTAAAGTGAGGGGAAAATATTGTAGCTGAAAGGAATCCTTGGGTGATGTGATACAAAATTTTGGGTCCCACTGACAAAAATATGTTCTGTATCCCCTCCCCTTAAGGTATATACCCCAAGTAGAATTTCTGAGTCAAATGGTATCTATGAACAGTTTAGTTCATTCATTTTTTGCAAATAATTCTGGGATCTTTTGTTTCTTCAAATGAATTTTATTTTGTCTAGCTCAATAAAGCAAACCAATGCAAACAAATCCAATAAGCATTTAATTAAGTACTAATTATGTGCAATTTTGATTGGTACAGAACTAGATCTCTAAATTAATATAAATAGCATTATCATTTTAGTATATTATCATGGCACAACCAAAAGTAATAAATATCTGTCCAATTATTTATCTTCCTTAATTTTTGTAAAAAATTGTATAATTTTATTTACAAGGATTTTAAGTATGTCTTTTTGCATATTTGTGATATTTTGTGCATTTTGTTATTATTTTGAATGGGGCTTTCCTATCGTTTGCTCCTGGATTTTGTTATTTTAAATAGAAATGCTGTTGATTTTTATGGATTTATTTGATTTATGGATTGATTTCATCCCACTATTTTACTATTTTCATTATTTATCCTCCTTTTTGTTTAATTTATTATCTTATTTATAGTACTTTTAGAACTATGCAAATAATGGTGGGGGGCATCTTGTATTTACTGAAAAGATATCTAGTGTTTTTCCATTGTAAATAATGCTATGTCTGGGGTTTAGATCTTTTATCATCTTGAATGATATAATGGAATGGCCCTTCCGCTCCAGTATCTTTAAAGTTTAGTTTGTTTTGTTTTTTCATAAGTGAGTACTATATTTTGTCAAAGAGTTCTCTGAATCCATTGATATAATCATGTGTTTGGGGTATTTATTTCTAATAGAATTAACTATGTTAGTTGTTTTCCTAATGTTGAGCCATTCTTGAATTCCGGTATATATTCAACCTCATCATAGTGAGTAAGGTATATATCTATCTACACACACACACAAAATATGTGTTTATGTGTATGTATGCCTATACATATATGTATAGGCATACATACATACAGAAATGTTCCTGTAGTCTTTTTTTTTTTTTTAAAGCAATCGGGGTTAAGTAACTTGCTCAAGGTTACATGGCCAGGTGTTTCTGGGTGGGTGCTAAGTATCAGAGCCCGGATTCGATCCCCAGTTTGTCCTGACACTGGAGCCGGTGCTCTTACTCGCTGTGCTACCTGGCCGCCCCATCCTGTAGTCTTTTTGCTAGGATTTTATTTTAGAATTGTGCATTAGTATTCCTTAGTGATATTGGTATATAATTCTTTTTTTTTTATCTTCCCCTGGTTTAGGCATTAGGATCATATTTTTCCCATAAAAGGAGTTGAACAGAGTAGTTTCTCAATTTTTGATATTTTTGTAGTCTAGTTATTAATTGCTCTTTAAATGTTTGATAGATAATCATTTTTAGATCCATCTGAACCAGGGGTTTTCAGTCTTTGGTATTTTCTTTTCTTTTCTTTTCTTTTTTTTTTGCTTTTTGGAGGGGGCAAGGCAGGGCAACTGGGGTTAAGTGACCTGCTCAAGGTCACACAGCTAGTAAGTGTTAAGTATCTGAGGCCGGATTTGAACTCAGGTCCTCCTGACTCCAGAGCTGGTGCTCTATTCACTGCGCCACCTAGCCACCCCTGGTAGTTTCTTTATAACTTATTCATTTGTTTTTACTGAAATGTATTAATATCCTTATGCCATATTCACTTATTTTGAGCTTATGTATTTTTTTTAGGTAATCAGTTACTTCCTTTAAATTCCAACTTTTGCAAGCATATAAATATGATGAGTGAGTTCTGCTAATTATTTTTATATCTTCTCTGTTCATTATAAATTAACCTTATTAATTTTTATTTTTGTAATTTGATTTTCTTCTCTTTAAAATCATGACAGCTAAGGGTTTATCAATATTGTTAAGTATTTTAATTTTTTAATTTTATTTTTTTTGCTTTTTGGAGGGGGGTAGGCAGTGCAATTTGGCTTAAGTGACTTTCCCAACATCACATGGCTAGTAAAGTGTTGTGTCTGAGAACGAATTTTCACTGCGCCACCTAGCTGCCCCATTGTTAAGTATTTTTAAAAGCTTTTTAGTTTTGGATATTTTTATAATTTTGGATATTTTTATCTTTTTTTGTTTTCCATTTTATCTATTTTTCCTCTGATTTTCAAGATTTCTTCTTTTGTGCTATTTGAGGACTGTTAATTTGTTGATTTCCAATTTTTAAAATATATGTTCAGTTAACTAATCATACTGATTTTGCTGTATTCTGCATATTTGGTGTGTTGTTTTATTATTGATTCTCTTACATAGCTATCATTTACATAATTTGCTTTTTAAACCATGTATTCAGGATATCATTAAATTTTCATTTAGATTTGTATTTTTACTTGTGCTCTTATATTAATTGCTATTTTATTGTGTTATAACTTAGAAAGAATGTTTAATATTTTTGCTTTTTTTGTATTTATTTATAGTTTCCTAGCACCAAGTTTATTTTTATTTTTACCATGTGTTGCTGAGAAATATGTATTTTTAATGTTTCTATCCAGAAGGCTCCATAAATCTTCAAATCCAATTCTTCAAATAATCTGTTCAATTCCATATTTTCCTTTGTCTTTATGTGACCAATATATAGCCCTGAGAAACATTAGTTTCTTAAAACTATTGTGTTACTATCTGGGTCTTTGTAATTTAATTAACTTTTACTTTATGAATTTAGATGTTATGTCATTTTTTAAAAATTTATTTTAGTTTTCAATATTCACTTCCATAAGATTTTGAGTTCTAAATTTTCTCCCCCTCCCCAAGATGGCATGCAATCTGATACAGGCTATACATATGCATTCATATTAAACATATTTTCACATTAGGCAGATTGTAAAGAAGAATTAGAACCAATGGGAGAAACCATGAGAAAGAAGAAACAAAAAAAAGAGAGAGAGTAAATAGTATACTTCAATCTGCATTCAGACTACATAGTTCTTTCTCTGGATGTGGATAGGATTTTCCATTGTGAGTCTTTTGGAGCTGTCTTAGATCCTTGCATTGCTGAGAAGAGCTAAGTCTATTAAAGTTAGTCATTACACCAATGTTGCTGTTACTGTGTACAGTGTTCTCCTGGTTCTGCTCACTTCACTTAGCATCAGTTCATGTAAATCCTTCCAGGTTTTTCTGAAGTCCACCTGTTCATTATTTCTTACAGAACATTAGTATTCCATTACATTCATATATCACAACTTGTTCAGCCACTCCCCAATTGATGGGCATCCCCTCAATTTCCAGTTCTTGGCCACCACAAAAAGGACTGCTATAAATATTTTTGTACATTTGGGTCTTTTCCCCATTTTTCTGATCTCTTTGGGATATAGACCTAGAAGTAGTATTGTTGGGTCAAAGGATATGTATAGTTTTATAGTCCTTTGGGCATAGTTCCATGGTCAGATCAGTTCACAACTCACTAACAATGCATTAGCGTTTCAATTTTCCCACATCTTCTCCAACATTTATTATTTTCCTGTTTTGTTATGTTAGCCAATTTTATAGGTGTGATGTTGCACCTCAGAGTTGTTTTGATTTGCATTTATCTAATAAATAGTGATTTAGAGCATTTCTTCATATGACTATAGATAATTCTAATTTCTTGATATGAAAAGTGCCTATTCATATCCTCTGACCATTTATCATTTGGGGAATGACTTATATTCTCATAAATTTGACTTAGTTCTCTATATATCTTAAGACACTGGTTGTAAAAATTGTTTCCCAGATTTCTGCTTCCCTTCTAATCTTGGTTGCATAGATTTTGTTTGTACAAAAAACTTTTCAATTTAATGTAATCAAAATTATCCATTTTGCATTTCATAATGTTCTCTATCTCTTGTTTTGTCATAAATTCTTCCATTCTCCATAAATCTGGATGTTATGTCATTTAATGCATATACATTCAATAATGATAGTTTCATTATCTACCTTACCCTTAATCATAATATAACTTCTCTGTTTTTTTTTTCTCTTTTGGCATGGTGAATTTTTATTTTTGCCTTAATGGTATGGTTGTAACTCATGCTTTAAAAAATTACCTGATGTTTCAATTTTATTCAGGTTTCTCATTTTCATTCAGAGTTCTTATTTTTATATGTGTTTCTTGTACACAGCAACAACACAAAAAGAATCTTTATTTTTAAATTATTTTTTGCATGCAACAAATTGTTGGGTTTTGTAGTATTCTTGTGTTTTCATATATTTTAGTATTTTAATACATTTACATTTAAGATTGTGATTATTAGGTCTGCATTTTCTTTCATTTTTTTCTTTTGTATTGATTTTTACCCCTTTTTTTCTTTTAAGTCAGCACTATGTCATTCTTTTACATTAATTCAATACTTGTCTATTTACACAAGTTCAGTTCCACTCCCATTTACCTATCCTACCCTAAGGTGCTTCAATTAAATTTTTAAAAATACTTTTTGTTTTTATAGCACCTTCATTTCTGAATAGATTACTTTCCCTACCTTGCATGCCATTTCTTATAAGATTTTTTTTGAAAAGAGAAAAAAAACAGTAAAACTAAATCATATCTCACAGTATATATAATTATTGAATTTAATTAAATTGTTAATTTCTTCTTTTCTTTTTTCTCTATTATATTATTTTTGACCCTTTCCTTTCTTCAACCAGACAGGGATACTGTTCAAAATATTCCCAACCTATCCCACACAACTTGACACACCCACCACCATCTAAACTTTTAAGTAATCTTGTTTTGTAGCATCCATTTCCAAGAAGTGTTCATTAATCAGTTTTATTTATTTTACTCCCCATTTGGGCTATTCTGAATTCTGATGTCCAGTTCATGTGCTACATGTTCTTTCTTTATTCTCTGTCCCTAATTAAAGGTGGAACTTCTAGAATAAAAAGCGTTGAGCTCTCCCATCTATCCAACTCTTTTGTTAGTATGTCTGTAGATTGTGCCCTCCTTTCACTTTCCCATTTGAGGGAGGGGGGCAGCATGTAAAAAATAGGCATGGGAAACATTATGTAATCTGTTATGAGAACCAGTCATATTCTTTCCCTTTACCATGATGCCTCACCTTTCCCAAGGCCAGCATAATTTTTCCGAATTTGTATTCCTCCTGCCAACTTTGGTGCTAGATATTACCATAGTCCTATATGTCATATTTCCTAGGGTAGGATGGAGTCCTGTGTGGCTCAACTTTTGATTAGAAAAAGTGGACTGATTCATATGGTGCCCATTCCCTGTGATGAAACCCATTATGGGTCCCCTGCCTCTTTCCCTGCCCTCCCTCCCCCATAAAAAGGCGCTTTAATGGTACTCTTTAATTTCCACTCCTTCTTCCTCCTCCTTTCTCCAATGCTCTTACTCTCCCATTGCCCTCCAAATTTATCAAAATACTTTCTCTTTGCTCATATACAGGCTTAGCGGGAATTTATCTCCAGCTCCTTTCTGTTGGCTATACTCTCTCCATATGGTAACTTCCCATTGTGTTATCTCCTGACACAAAAGATATTGATGCACTTGTAGGGGAACAGAGGATTTAATCTGTAGCATACTCATTTGGTTTTTCCTCTCTTTCCTGATTCAAGTTCCCCTTAAAGCTTGGGATCTTCCTTGAGGATTCCTTCCTTTCTGTTATCATTCAATTTATTTTTTAAAATCAATAATAGGTTAGAAACAGGAAAGAATTTTCTTTTTTTGCTTTTTGGAGGGCATTTGGGGTTAAGTGACTTTCCCAAGGTCACACAGCTATTTTTTGTGATAGGTGTCTGAGGCCGGATCCAAACCCAGGTCCTCCTGACTCCAAGGCCAGTGCTCTATTCACTGCACCATCTAGCTGCCCCATAAGAATTTTCTTGATAGTTGTATTATTTGCCTTTCTGATTTCTCATTTGGAGTGTTGGCAAGTTGACCACTCATCTATGGTTTCTTTTGCAGGAATACTTCTAATTCTTTTTTTGTTTAAGGTTAATTCTTTAAAATTGATAATTGGGCTCTGCTATGTTATACATAGCATGAATACAAATTCATATACATCTCAAGCTCCTTTGCTTTTTAGAATATTCTATTCCAGTCTCTTCTGTTTTCTCATGCATGTTGGATAATTCTGGACTATTCTTCATAGTTGAAGGTCTTTCTCCTGGTTGGTTGCAATATTTGTTAATTGGCTTTGAAATTCTGAAATATAACCACCACATGCCTTGGAATTTAGAATTTGGGAGTTTTCCTCTGCTAACAGTCTTTGGATTCAATTAGCATTTTGCTGTTTTCAAAGCTTTTGAATATTTTCTTTTATTTCCTACAGTAAGATAATAAGAACGTTTAATTTATTATGTTTTTCTTGTGAGACCTGCAAGTGTTAAATTATCTCCATACATTCTGGCTTCAGTCACTTTGATATGACAGGTGGTGGTATACATGAGCTTGACACTGGAAGGAATCTAGGGAGTTTAAGAGGCAGAGGTGAGGAAAAAGTACCTCCCAAGTGTAGTATGAAAAAGGCAGAGAGGCAATAGATAAAGTGCCAAATTGGGTGATCATCAGCAAATGGGGCAATTTGTTCAGAAGAAATAAAAGGGGATAATGTAAAGTTAGCCTGGACAATGAGGCTGGAGCCAGTTGGTTAGTAGGTTTAAATGTCAAGTTGATATATATTTAATTTGTATTTTATGCTAGGAGCCATAGGGAATCATTGAAGTTTCTTGAAAACAGGAGTGAAAATAGACCTATTTCCTGTTCATTAAAAAACATTGGGATACTTTTAGCTATAATTACTAGGCATGCAACTGGAAAATATACTAAAATCTGTCTTATTATCCTTCATCCCCTCTCTCAACCTGGAAGGCCTATAATTACATAGGAAACAAGCACTTTTTTCTGGTACAATTAGGTTATTACTATTGTGTGGGACAGGATAAAATAATCAGAAATGTTACAGATCTCATTTCTTTTCACTTGTGTACTTAGATGAAAATTAAACCCAGCATTTCACTTTTGTAGTGGTAAGACTGGCTTTCATCCAATTTTCATCTTTCAGTCTCTATCATGGATGAAGAATTAGCTACTGCTTCAGCAAAGCTTAGTTTCTTTCCTTTTTATTTCCTGAGAAATGGAAGGGGCCCCATAATACAAACTACATTAGGGAAAGATGTTGTGACATCTGTTGTCACTAATGGATATTGGTAATGTAGCATTATTTGCTACTTATTTAGATTAAAGCACTTTATGTCAAAAGCATTTTTTTTTAATTCATAACCACCCTGCAAAGACTGGTGATTGTGCCCATGATTTCTCATTTTTTTTAATCATAGGAGTTAAAACTAGAATAGACTAGAAAATCCCTTCATTTTATATACAACACTATTTTAAAGATGAAGAATTTGAAGCCCATATAGGGAAAGGGACTTATTTCAGAATCTAGATTTCCATAGTGAGAAAAAGAACATGTTACAAATCTGAGGAATTTTAAAACAACAGCTTATAATTCTTATATTAATTCCTAAATATAATCAAGGATTTCCATGGACAGGAATTTGTAGTCTGAATAATTCCAGCTATACCTTCCTTATACAGTGTTTCTCTAAGTCGTTTAACAAGGTTTATAAGTGTGAAGTCTCACTTTCTCTCTGTATGCAGACTTTTTAATGGGGAACTTTTTTTTTTTGAGTAAAAAGATGATTTAGAAGTTAAATAGATGAGGCAAGTTGATTTAGATTCATTGACCTACTAACTTTTGTTCTTTCAGTATGGGTTCCACATTTTCTGAGGTCACAACAGTTTTACTAGAAATCAGCAGGAAAGGAAGATGCATCTTTAAGGAGGATAAATTTCAGATTTATTTCTAGTCTACAAATTTGAGAATGAAATCACAAATCTCACTCTGCCACCCAGGACATAAAAAAGTTAGTAGTGTTCCGGTTAGCTGGCAGCTGACAGAAAAAAAGAGAGAGAGAAAAAAAGAGAAAAAGAAAAAGTGATAAGATGAAGATATCAAGATTGGTGACTAGGCAGGAGTGTTGTCTCCTTCACCAGCAGTCTCAGGTGTTTGACCAAAGTCACTGTTGGCAGATAATGGGAAGCCTCTCAGCAGTGTGCACCGTTGAGAATAAAAAAGATCACTATGGAGATATTTTTATTCCAAAAAGACTTTGTACCATTGACAAGAGTATGGAAATGCTTCACAGGTGAAACCAGAAATCGGATGCTATTTGCTTTATATACATTTGTAGCTGTGTTATACATCTTCGGTTTGCTTTAGAACGCAACAACAAAAAGAGGCTCCTGATGAGGCAGGCTTTAGCAATAGGATTCTAAAGATTCTTTCAGAATGTCAGTCTGATAAGCACTGGTAAACAAAACTCTTAAGTGCATGCTTTGATTACATTACAATTAGACTAAACTGAAAGGCAACACCCAACTTCTTATGCATAACTTCAGTTTCTCCATTGAAGGGATTAAATAATGGCCTTTCCCCCAGAATTTGAATATGGCTGACATGGATGTTTATTTATCTTCAGTTCATGACCTATGTATCTGCCCCATTCAAATGATTTAAAATGTGCTTACAACTTAAGATTTCACAATTTGGTCACATTGATGGATCTTGAACTGCTAGCATTTTATGTTATGTCTAATTTGCTTTAGTCTGCTACAAGGGAATCTCTTTTGCTACACAAAATAAAAAACCATAAAACTGTATTGTATCATTATGAGTTCTAGTTCATTATTAACTGGGTTAATCCTTTAAAATGAAATTATTGCCTGGCAATGATCTTCTGCCTTCTGCTTACAAGATCTTTATGCTAACCAAAGTGTTCCAGAAGGATCTAAACAAATTCCTATTAACATTCTCCCCTCCCCCCAACCCCATCAGTCTTCCAGAAGTTTAAAATTCATCAGACATTTTTCACTTGAACCAGACATTTCTAACATTTAAATTATTTTTGAAGCCTTATTTTAATAAGCATCATTTCTTGATCTCTGCCATTGAATGCACCCTTAAAACAAATAAAGTCAACCAACAAAGCCATTATGTCTAACATTGCATATTAACAGTCAGCATCCATCACTCCTTCACTGGAAGGTCCCTGCATTTCCATCCTGTTCCCGAGGAGGGCTGATATTATTCATTGCACTTAATCTGTGTTCAGGTGCTTCTTATTTTTGTTTACATCTTTGTAGTTTGTGAGCTCGCTTCTTGATTCCATCTGTCTTTGCATGTTTCTCTGAATTCTTCACATTTGCCATTTCTTACAATGCAGTGATCTTCCATGATTTCCCCAACTGATGAACACTTAGTGTTCTTTGCGATGTCCCCCTCCCCCCCCAAAAAATGTTGCTGTGAATATTTTGGTTTTTACATACAGAGCCTTTCTGTCAATCTGTCTTTGAACTCCTTGAGGTATATGCCCAGAAATGGGATTACTAAGTATTTGTACCAGGTATTAACATGCTGGCAATACTAAAATACTTTTTAATAGATGCTCTAAAATAGAAGGATATACTGATGTTGGTCAAAATTAATACTACTGAGCTACATAACAGACCATCTCATATCTTTTAGATCAAATTTCATATCAAAAACAAATAAAAAAATCCTTACATGATGAAAAAGCACTAGATGATTTTTTCTTTTAAACACAGGCCAGAAGTACAGTGGCCATTCACAGGTCTGATCCAATTCTGCCTAGCACAAAAGCTTTTGTCTGCTGTTCTGTTGTGGGCTGGTTTGTTCCTCTTTCGGTAGTTGGTGGCCCATTAATCCCAGGGGGCTCACCATATTTGTGTAGAGCTTTGTGTGAAAACCCAATTGGCTCAGCCCACTGTAGCTCAGAATCCCAGAATGCAAACAATCTACCAAATCTTAGCCTTCTTCAGGGGCAGGGATTACAGTATATGCCACCATGGCAGTCACAAAGTTCTAAAATTATGTCATTAAGTTACATTCCTTTTTAGATGAGCTTCCTTTATCTTATGCAGGGAAACAGAGGCACATACAGAATTAATGCTTCTCCTAGAACCACACAACCTTTTATGGAAAGGGTAAAGGGAAGTAGCCGAACATCTTCTAAGCTCCAAATCTTAGCTCTTAGGCCAGAACCATACTTATTTCCACAAAAGTGGTGTATTTTTTCCCCAAAAAGGTTCATGTTTGAGAATTTGTATTATCAGCCAAAGCAATTCTTTGGTTGTCTTCCAACAAGTAGTTCATAAAATTTAAAACTTTTTGCTTAATAAAATTTGAGTTGTCATCTAGAACTAAAATGAAATTTTTATTAATTGTACAGATACCACTTAGCATTTCTTTCTGATAGAAAAATTCTCAGCATGTTTATTTTCATGGTAAAACAAAAGTTGAAAGTAATATGGCACTTACTGGGAAATGAGCCTTTTGCAAAAAGTTTAGGATAAAGATAAGCTAAGTTTAAGTAAAGACCTTAAAGAACTCTCAACAATATAGTTTAAATGATTTTGACTTCTCTTTAATCACTGAATTTTAGATTTTATAATGAACTTTATTACATTTTTGAGTAATTCAGGTAATTGGAGAAATGCTTTTGAAACAAGCCTCATTTGTTATTTTTATTTGTACATGCTTTACTTTCCTACAGATATCTACTGGCTGAATTAAGAAAAAATATCCATTATCACAGAAACAAAGTGCTTCTTCAAGCTATGGATCACAACATACAGTATTTACACAAGGCATAAACAAACATGCACTGCTCCTTTGCCAAGTTTAACATTAAGGCAATGACAATCCTAAGAACACATGGAATTGCTAAGTTAAGGCTTTATATGTTTAAGTTTTGAAATCCATATCTATATCCATTCTGATCAAATCACAGTTTTTTCCTGTCATCTACCACAATGAATTTAACTGCTTCAAATGGGAAATTATTGATCATCACTAAAACCTCCTAAAATCATTATGGTATGGCCTCTGCATCAGACATCTGAAATAGCAGCATAACACTATAACTTTATATAACTGTCAGTAGTTCCCTTCTGAGATTTGGTATGTTTCTCTAAACCCTTGCCTGCTGTCTGCATAAGCATGTCTAATGGGAGGGCCATAAAATGGTTTTGTAAACTTAGAAAATGTGCCTGTCAAACTAAAGAATCTCCAACTCCTCAAACTCAGCTAACATTTTATGAAACCAAAGAAAAACACCAGCAATATCCTTGAATCATCTCTCTTCTAAATCAGACATATGATGCTCTCCTTATTGAAGCTATATGCCTTTCTTCTCATACTTATATTAGGACCTGTACTATTTGGTATTTTTGCCTTAAAATTTTAACAACCTCCTCTCCCCACCCCCAACAAAACAAAAAACCATGTTTAGGATAAATCTACTCTAGATTAATGTCTAGCCCCAAGGCACAAATATTATTCTCTTACCAGAGCATTTCATTAATAGAGATGTTGGCTATTGATGAAGATATAAAAATTGGGGCACTTTAAAAAGAAACATAGATTGTACTATTGCCCTTATTTAGCCAAGAAGGAGAGAGATAAGGGTCATTGTTGTTGTTTTTTAAAAGCAGGGCAGGATTCCTTAACATCAAAAGGAAAAAAAACTCAGATCCATTTTGTTTGCTTTGGGAAGTAGCTCTTGAGCACCACTCAGTCTATGACATTTAGAGAATCAATGTGAGATTATTTATGAAAAATTCCAATCTGGATCAATAAACGATTTCACAGTTTTGCTCGTGATTTTGTTAGGTGACAATTACTTTCAACAGAACATCACTTTCTATCATTTTCCTTTAAAGAGCACTATTATAGGAGAATCCCTTGTGGAAAAGCAGAGATTGTCCATTTTAAAAGTACTGGATACCTAGGTAGTAGCTCACAGAGTAGTAACTTTATCTTTTGTACAGTAATTATTTTAATAAAGACTGAAACAGGGCTGTTATGTTTGTTTTAATTCTATAAGTTAGAAAACAGATGGTGAAGTTCCCAAGCCAAAAAATTAAAAAAATGTTGCTGTCATTACCTAAATCTAGCTACATATATCTGACAGTCTGTTAGGGTAGGGAGTAGAAAGCATCGGTCCACCCCGAATACTAGCTTCAAGAACCAACAGGAATTTTGAGTCAACATTGTTCAAAAGTTTTAGGCGCAAAATTCCAAATATTTAGTTTCTTTTTCCCCCAGTAAAGCACTTTCTATACTCAAAGACCAAAACGTTTTGAAAACTAACAAAAACAGTTTATACCAAAAGCAAGTAGACTTGGTTCAATAAAATAATTGTATGTCAACTTTCAATGTGTAAAGGAAAATAAGACCTATGATAGCTATTACTATCAATGAAACAGTGAGCAACTAAAAAAATAATAATTTATAGACACTGACACTTTACAAAACACATACAAGTTCATGTTTACAAATACAAGGGGCAAAGTATCTTGAGGAAACTAAGGGACTGTATAAGATCAGTTACATTCAACACAAATAAGACCACTGTTGTCCTCCATTCTTTCACATTCTCACCACAAAGGGAAGTTTCCAAATGATTTCCCCCACACTTGGACTCATGTCTTAGAAGTTTGACACGGAACAGAGTTCAGCACATGTCTGTGTTTCTACAGAACTGAACTGAGACTCCATCGTATTCCAGGCCAAATCAGCCAAAAGAAAGTCATCCATTGCAGTTTGAGTTTCATTACTGGTGAAGAACAAATTCCCAAGGGTTTCAAAACCACTATTCATAGTCTGGGTTTCTGTACTATTCAACTGGACTTTTTCCAAGTCAGGTGTATTTTTATCAACAGAGAGTCCTTCAGTTTGGGTTTCTGTGTCAGATGAATCAGTACTCACAGAAAAACTAGAATGCTTCAGAATATTTGCCAGAGGCAGATGAGGACTAGTATCTAAGAAGAAGTTTAAATCTGTCTGTGTTTGAGTATCAAACATTTCCAGGCCTAGGAAGTTGGAATTCCCCTTACAACTGTAAGACTGAGTGGTGCTGTCTGCCAGTAAGAAGTCTGTTTGGGTTTCTATATCCAGAGATTCTAAGACTGGTTCAGTATTTATGTTGCTGAGGTCACTCTCTTCTGTTTGAGTTTGGATATTTGAAGCTGAGAAAAACTCTTCAATGTCAAAATCAATTCCTGTGTTCTGGGTTGACCCAGATGACAGCTGAGGGTCAGCTCCGGTATTACTGTCAGACAGGAGACTACGACTATCCAAAGTTTGGCCAGGCAGACTACCAGACAGTATGTTTTCCAGATCACTTAACAAATCTATTGTCTGGGTTTGGTTATCAGTCATGTTTTGTGATGGGAGTATATTATTTTGTGTGAAGTTCATAACAGGTGTAGATTTTGCAACATCTTGACTCAAATTCTTACAGCCATCCTGAGGTAACAAACTGTGAGATACAGGGGCAGTAACTAAAGTACTGTTTGCAATGCTTGGAGTAGAAACACTGTATGCATGGACATTCTCGAAAATATCATTACACATGACAGCTTGGTTCATCGACAGTGTGGCATCTGCTGAACTCTGGATTCCACTGGTCTGTGTTTCTCTAGAGATCCCACATGGCTGCAGACAAGCATGAGTAAAGGTATCTGTCTGTGCTGCTATAGATGAAGTTACCTTAGAACTGGGTAAAAATGTTTGAGTCTGAACACTGATGGGAAGAGAAACTTGAGAACCAAATGTTAAATCTGTTTGAGAACAAGAAGATACAGAGGAATCGGGAGGGGCCCAAGGTGAAGGTGACATGAGAGTTTGTGAAGTATAAGATACATCTGTCTGTACGTTGATTGAAGAGATTTTATTCTTTTGACACACATTTCCTAATTCTTGTAAAGTATTAGTTGGATTTTTGCCCAAATTCACTTGTACACCCGTACTAATAGGCTCAACAGCAATGGGACTGACTATTTTTGAAAGTGGTAAACTTTCCTTAAGTGAGAAACCCTCTGAATCCAAACCTAGTATCAAAGTTCCTATTGACAAAGGAAGCAGATGAACGGTGCTTGTGACAGACCCTTGATTATCAACACCAACCACCATAGGCTGGACTGAAGAGTCTGCTGCAGGCACAATGATAGGCAAATGTGAAAACTGCATAACAGGAAGCTTAACCAAAGCCACTTTGGGCTTTGGCAAAAGCAACTTCTGAGTGTATCTTGGAGGTGTAAGGGTTTGCTTTCTGGCATCAGAGCTACAAGAATCTTCCAAAGAAGCCACCAGCTTTATCTCTGAAGTTTCCAAGTCTTGAGTGTCTGTTCTAGTAGCTGGTTTGTTGATCAGTGATTCAAGTGCCTTATCAGACAACTGCTGGTTATGCAGAGAGTTTTCCATTTTCCTTTTCTTACCAGGTGGGTCCCTAAAAACATTAATAGAATTAAAAAAAATTATTCTGAAGTCCATGCAACTGATTTATCCTCAACAACTTTTGTTACTGTTCAATCAATCCTTCAGAATAGAGGACAACTACTTTTGTCCAGGAAAGGCTATTTATATTACCTGACTCCACTTTCTTGCCTCTCACTCACTTCTTAGCCCCTTGCAGGCTGTCTTCTGACCCTACCACTCCACTGAAACTGTCTTCTCTAAAGACACCCATGATTTCTTTATTGCTATAAACTTATGACCTTTTCTCAGGCTTCATCCTTCTTGATATCTCTAAAGCAGCTGACACTGCTGACCACCCTCAACTGTCCTTCACGAGTTTCCATCAAACTATTTGTTCTCTTCTAATTGTCCCCCTGCCTGACAAACCTTCTTGGTTTTCTCTGCAGGCTCATCATCCATGTCCTGCTCTATTTGTTTTTTTTTTTTTTTTTTTTTTAGCAATTGGGGTTAAGTAACTTGCTCAAGGTTACACGGCCAGGTGTTTCTGGGTGGCTGCTAAGTGTCTGAGCCCGGGATTCGATCTCCAGGTCATCCCAACACTGGAGCCGGCGCTCTTACTCGCTGTGCTACCTGGCCACCCTGTCCTGCTCTATTTGTGTGGGCACATCCCAGGGCTCTGTCCTTAGCCCTCTTCTCTTTCTACACTCCTAGGGATTTCATCAGTTCCCACAGGTTCAGTGACCATCTCTACAAAGATGACTTCTTTATCTATATATTCATCTCTTTCCTGAAACTCTACTTCCACATTTCCAACTGCCTGTTTGGCATTTCCACCTGGACATTTACACAGGCATCTCAAATTCTACATACACCCAGGCTTCCTCCTAACTTCCCTCTTTCTACATGGAGGGGGAAAGGGGCTGGAAGAGAAATCAGCATCTTTCTAGTCATCCAAGGTTTTCGACAACCTAGGAATAATTTTCAGCTTTTCATTCTTATTTATCCTTATATCCAATCCAATGCCAAGTATCGTGAAGTCTACCTCCTCAAAAATCTCTTCTATCATATACTCAGACCACATCCACTCTAGTTCAGCCCTCTTATTTTTTACTTTAACTTTTGCAGTAGCCTCTTAATTGGTCTCCTTACATAAAGTCTTTCCTATCTCCAATTTATCCTTCATGTGGCTACCAAAATTGACAGTCCAAAAATACCGGTCTAATCATGTCCTTCCCTTGCTCAAGAAACTTCAATGATTCACAATGCCCTTAGAATAAAAGTACAAATTTCTCTAGTTAGCTTTAAAAGCCACTGATTTGGCTTCAACCTCTCTCTAAATGGATTACATATCATTCCTCTCTCATTCATTCTACCCTCTAGACAAATATGCCGACTTACTGATCTCCATTCCTGACATTCCATATCCCACCTCCTTGCCTTTGCCCAGGCTCTCCTGTCCTGGCCCTTCTCACCTGTCTCCTGGAATCTGCAGGCTCCTTTTAAGACTCAGCTTAATTGCCAGCAATTCCCAGAGTCCTTTCCTGACTCTATGAGTGCCTCTCCCCAATCAGCATGAAATTATTCTGTCTAGAGATCCTGTATTTACTTAAGCTGTGAACATGCTGTATCCCACCTAGGATATCAAAGCTCTCTGTAAGCTAGGACTGTCTATCTTATCGTTGTATTCCCAGAGCCTGGCCAGAAAGCAGGCCTTTGACAAATGGTTGTTGACTGAATGATTGATTGAATGAATCCATTCTGATAGATCTCCTAAAGGGTTGGTCTCACTGAGGTGAGCAGAAGAAAGAGAAAATATAACACAGAGAGAAGGCGCAGGCTCCTTTAGATATCAACACAGAGAAAGCCATCTGTGATTTTGTGAGTGTGGAGACTCCTCTCACCATCCTGTCTATAACTTAGTAGATAAATTTTAGAGAATTGCCTGAGGCTTGGAAGGCTGAAAAATGTACTCATGACAGAATGGTCAGTACAAGAGGCAAAATTTGAACTCAAGTCTTCCTCATTCGATGTTCAGTACTCTATCCATTTAGCTGCCTCTCCATGAGACTCATGGATTGATTTGAAAACAATCATGTAATGGAATACTTTTCATCTCTAAATTCTGTACTATGATAATATATAAAATCTACCTTTCCAACTAAGTAAAAATCACAGCAACATACTAAAATAACTTACCAATCCATACTGTAACATGTATAACTCCTGTAACTTCTGGAAGCAAAAGGGTCTAGTATAACATCTTCCAATCTATAAGCCACAAAGAACCCTGAGGTAGGTGGCAGAAAGAAACCAAAGAGCTGAAACAGCTCTGGCACATTTAAAAGGCCTTACTTTGAGAAGCTTCTCTGCCTAGTGCAAATTGTCTCTTCTTCAATCATCTGTTCAGGAATAACCAGCTCTCTAGGAAAGAAGGGCTAGACCCTACCCAGCTGGCCCACAGTTCTATCATACTTCATTTCCTCATACCTGTGCTCTGCAGGGATCTCATGGCCAGTTCGATAAATGTGTGACTGCAATGCTGTTCTGCTGGCATATGGGCAACCACATGTGCACTGGAAAGTCTTGCCACAATCCTCTGCATGTCGTTTTAAGTCCCATTCAGTACCATAAGAGTTGCTACATTTATTGCATTTATGTTTCTTTTCAGCATGCATTTTCATAAAGTGCTAAAACATGAGAACAAAAATTTAAAACAACTGGTCAAAATTTTAAAATAAATCATAAATTTAATGACATCAAGAATGATTTTAGATGGGGAGAAACAATGGTAGTCAAATAGGGGCAGGATTTAGGAAGGCACATAAATGACAATTCACTTGCATAAGGCTTTCTCCAGCCTATTTTACTTATATAGGGTGTCTCAAGTCTTAGTGCAGTGTAAAGCTTTAATAGCTTAAAACTATGCTAAGATTTTTGAGACACCCTGTATATTTGTAAAGGGTAGGGGGTGGAGGGCAGGGAAAAGAGAGAAGGAAAGTTACTAATACCTACTACTGTTTCTAGGATCAGATCTATCCTGTTAAGACTCTAAATATGATCCTTCATCCTCTCTGATCATTCCCTTCCCCCTCCAATTCCATTCCTTCACCCCCAAGACACGTGCTTTGGGCACTTTTTAAATGGGGCATGTCCCTATCTTCTAAGAGAGATATCTCTTTTGAGAAGGTCCTTTATGACTTGGGACATATTCTGCCAATATTACATACTCTGAGAGACACTGGATCACTCTCATCTCTCAAAACCTATTCTGGGTCCTCCTCCCAACCTATTTTATACCAATATTTCTCTACTTCAGCACCCAAACCTGAAAACACTCCCCAAAACTTCCTTTTCTAATACCTGTACTTTCTCCATTGGGATGCTGCCTGCTGCATTCTAACAAAATTTCTCCTACAGAATGTCTTAGTTTATTGCCAGTTTCTAATAACAGAAACACATGATATTCATATCAACATATATAATTCTTCCACCCAGAAAAGTACTTTAAAAAAAATTAAAATACCTGTTTTACAAGAGAAAACTGTGAAAATGGCCTGTCAGGACCTCTAGGACATCCTTTAATGGGGCAACAGTAGAATTTTGGTGTTGTTTTTAAGTCCTTCCTTACTGTTGGATTTATTATTCCATCCTGTAAAAGATGCAATTTTATATTTGAATTAAGTTGTCAAAAGTCAAAAGAACTGCATATTTTATAATTCCACCCCTTCCAACTCCCTTTAGTGTTCTTTGGCCCATACTCTTTCACTCCTAGATCCTTCCCTCCTCTAAAGACATTTAGGCATATCTTCAGTTTTATGCAGATAGCCAGTCTCTCTAAATAAATATTAACTTATCTGAGGACAGGACTTATCTTCCATTTCTTGGTACCCCTTACACCCAGCACATTGCCTTGTATAAGGACTCATTGACATTTTATAGCAATTCAAAACTTACAGAGTACTTTCCATACATTATCTAATTTGATCTCTAAAATAACTGTTAGTTAAATGCTATGGGTATTATTTTACCTCCTTACACAAGAAGAAACTAACACTGAGAGTTGAGTGATTTGTCCTCAGCTAATAAGTGTCGGAAGTTGCATCGAAACCCAGGTCTTTCCTACTTAAGTATAGGCCCAGTAGTCTCGTCACATATGCTATAAGATATCACTACTGCTGTTGATAGTTTGTCTTCCAAAATCTGCCAGCTAGTATAGTTAATTTGGTCAAAATCATCCTAACAGGCTCATCCAAGATAAACTATGCCTTTGAGAAAACCTCATATCAATAAATCACTCTGGAAGGAAAATCTAGCTGAACAATACAACCCACGTGCTACAAGAGCTTTATTTTACACTATACACAAGTACCTGAAGGCTTCAATTACTATCCACTGACTTAATTCTTCATTACAATATCTCACTTACCCAGTCTCACTAATTCATGTGCTTTTAAAATATTTTTCATTATTCTTTTATCATACTTATCCTTTCGGTCTTAAGATATATGTGTGTACTGCTAGTGTAAATACAAGTATGGAATGATGAGTATGTTAATGTGAGAAGAATGATGAAACTATGAATAAACAGAGACCCACAGTCAACTGTCCAAATGTTCAACGTGACCCAGACTGTAACATACCTGCCATTAAACAACAGTGCCATTAAAGCTAACTCAGATCAAGTCTGCTTTTCCATTGTTATTTCCTTGCCTTAACCTTCAAAGGCTGGTTCTATAGCACTGCCTAGCTCCTCTAAGGAAAGACTAGTTCTTTATTACACTACCTTTCTAACCTCCTCCTGGACAAGTCATTTATCTGTTTGCTTCAGTTCCCTGATATGTAAAATGAGCTAGAGAAGAAAATCTCCTTCCCCCCAAAATAGAACTACCACTCCAGTATCTTTGCCAGGAAAACCCCAGTGGGATCACAGAGTCAGACAAGACTGAAAAACAACAAAGATCTCAGGCACCTTTTCTTTTTTTTGACTATGGCTGCCTCATGGACAATAAATCCAAGCTTTGGGAGGGAGATGTTAGAGGAGATACGCTTGGCACTAAAGAGGTTAGGAAAATGTGACTTAGTATAACTTAGATCATAGATTCTATGCATGAAGGAGAGTCAGTGTATTTGTGAGATTTTCTGTGCTATATCTGTTGTGCACACAAACTATACACAGAAAGAGATTATGTTTCTGAGGTATTTTCAATGAACGGGGTATGTATGTCATAAAATTAGCATTTGAGAATTAGGATTCCAGGAAAAATAGAAATATTTTGGAGAAATGAACATGATCTGTGTGGTAAGCAGAAAGAGTTCTGGATTTAGAAACAGAAGACTTGGTCTGTGTGACTTTGGAGAAGTCATTTTTGCTCTCTGGGTTTTCTTTAAAATTAGAACACTGAACTAGATTATTTGGTACAGTGGGAAAAGTGTTGGATTTGAAGTCAGAGGACCTGGACTTAAATCCTGGTTCTACTTTATGATCTCAGGCAAGTCACATCTCAAGGATTCATTTATTAATTGAGGTGTTCGACTTGATGACTTCTGAGGGCCCTTTCAACTCAAAACTTATGATCTCTAAGGTCTTTTGCAGTTTTAATAGTCTATTAGTACAAATGAAAAATGATGAAGGACAAAAATGAAAAGTGGACAAGAGAAGACTGAATGCAAAAAAGGGCCATATGGCTATAGGAAAATCATGTTTCATCATTCCTTTCTGGAAACTTCTAATAGAAATAGTTCATTCTTTTATTTTTTTACTATAAATTTAAAACAAATCAAGCCTTAGCACCATCTATAGCTTCCCCAAATAACTTGGAAGTCTCCTTTATTTTTCTGACAAACTATTTCTAAAAATTCTGGATTCAATTTAATTTAAGCACCTATAAACCACATTTTAAAATATAAAAGAAGCTTACAGGTTCTCAAAGCACTATCCTCTTCCCCTTCTCTCCAAACATAATGAATAAAGAATGTTTAGCAGTCAAGCAATGGGCACTTTTGCCTACTCTTTACCGAATCACTTAAAAATTTCCGATATCTACAGAAGCCCTCTGAAGATAAAGCTGAACCTGGATGATTTCCAGTATTCCTTTTAGGGCATGAAATATGGACAAGAATTTAAAAAACAAGGGCAGCTAGGTGGTGCAGTGAATAGAACACTGGCCCTGGAGTGAGGAGGACTTGAATTCAAATCTGGTCTCAGACACTTGACACTTACTAGCTGTGTGGCCTTGGGCAAGTCACTTAACCCCAATTGCCTTGCCTTCACCCCTCCAAAAACATGGAAACAAAAATCAGCATTTAAAAAACAAACAAAAAAAGGATAAAAACCTCTGAACACAAGCAAGCAACACAGATTCAACTCCTACAAAGTTGGAGGCGAGCAGGGGAAGGAAGGTATTAATGACTCATTTTTAAGGGGGGAGGAATATTTATGAGGAAGGAATAGCATAAAATAAGCACAAATTGGCTAGGCAATGACTAACTGAATGAGTAATATGTAAATATAAAATAATTTATAACCAGGACCCCAGAAATGTAAAAAGAAATCTATACTGCATATTAAGAAAATTTCCCCAGTTCAGGCCTACTGTAAACAGAATGGTAGGCATTTATTAGGCAGATAAATACTTCTTGACTGATCAAAAGGAACTTCCTTTACCTACATACACCCACCTAGGAAGCAGACTGAGAGTAGGTGGTTCCTGCTTTCCACTGAAAGAAGCTCATCTAACTCAGAAAAGGAGGTTGGATAAATTGCATGGGCTTTCCTGCAGTCAAAATGGGCCTGAAAAGCCAAATCTGAAATGGAGCTAAAAGATAGTTACTTTAAAAGCAGGCTTCTAAACTCCATGGTAGATTATTATGAGAATGAAATGACATACTCAAAAATTATATTTTCTGCAAAAGTATCCTTTTCCCTCTCAGATTCATTAAATTTACTAGATTGCTAATGACTGGCCTGGCCTCTTGCAGTTTTCTTTATATTTCATGTTCATTTTTTTTAAATGAAATTTTGAAAAATGGGTAAATATACCTGCATTCTTGAACTAGCTCAGAAAAATAGTTCTTATATTCTAACTTTAGCTCAAATCTTTAGAGAGGCACATCTCTCTCTACAACAATGGTATAGCCTAGCATAATGCGAACAACACTGCACTTATAACTCAGAAAACCTCAAGTCAAAAGTAATGTAGTAAATGTAAGTCATTTACTGCCTGTGTGATCTTAGGCAAGTCACTTCACTTCTGTTAAAAATAAAACTGGAGTTTAATGCTTGTACTATCTATCTCCCAGGGTGTTATGTTTTGTAAACCTTAACATGCCATAAAGTTATGATTATTACTGTAATTCCAGACAGGGGCTAAACGCAAGTTACTAAAAAGGTACATTCTGGGAGTGACGTGCCAACTAATATCTAGGAGGGTCCAGGGCCTAATACTTCCCCTTCATCTCCAAGTCATGTGGCCTTCTTATTCCCAATGGAACTGGAGACTCCCTAAGCTATGCTGCTGTGCTCACAGACCCTGTCCCCTTCACTCCTCCATTTTTACCTCTAGTTCTCCTTTGTACACAGCGTTCCCCAGCAGAATGCAAGCTTCTGGAAGCCAGGGACTATCTAATTTGCTTGTCTCCCCAGCACTATACCAAACTTAGAAAAGTCAGGGCTTAATATATGCATTTTCATTCATTAATATTGCCTCCGAGTCTTAATGAATATTTGTTGCAATCCCTTGAAAACTGTAGCACAAAGATGGACTGGAGTAACCCACTGAATCAAATGACCAGAATCCTTGGCTATCTGAGGCAAAGCCACTTGAGACAATGGAAGTCAGTTAAAGAAAACAGGACTAGACCATTACAGATTTTAAACTAACTCTAAATCCTCTCTGAGAACACTCACTCTAGTTTCTTTCTCACTTTAAGTCTAAAAACAATTTGATTTCTCATCTTTGAACTAAAAATTATAATTTTCTGAGCCTGGTAAGGTAGTTCTCCCTGCTCCCTACCTTTTCCAGTTTTTTTACACCCCCCCACCCCAACTTCAAGTACTCCAAAATACAGTGACAATAGCATCCTAGCTGTTCTTACCACAAGATACTCCTTCTCGACTGGGCATTTTCCATAGCTGTTCTCCATGGCGAAAGCCTTTCACCTCCTCATCTCTGACTCCTGGATTCTCTAAAGACCCAGCTAAAATTCTCTTTTATAAGAAGCTTTTTGGGGGGATTTTTCTTCATGAGTGCCTCCCCTCTACTGATTATCTCCAATTTATCTTGTCTCCCTCATTTAACGGAGCTCCTTGAAAGCAGGAACTGTCTTTTGCCTTAGTATTCCCAGTTCAGCGCACTGCCTTGCAGAAAAGGCACTTGATAAATCCTGACTTAAGTTCCTACCCTGGGCCATGGTCCTTAAACAGCAGGTACCTCGCTGATGTCTTGACAACCAGTCTCTCCTCCCAAAAAGGAGAGGAAGCCTAGGCTACACTTGCTTTGTGTAAACCTCTCATTGCTGCCAGCCAACTCTAGCAATCCAACAATAGCTTTCTTCCGGTGGACTCATTTGCAGACCACACTCCCTGCCAACACCCCTGGTCCAGGTAAAGGTGGACAGGCCAGTGGAAGAAGGGAGGGTCAGGCCTGGATGGGAGCACCCAAATGAAATGCCGCCTCCTCCATAAAGCTCTTTCGCATCCCTGCATGGTTAACAACCTTTCCCCCGCCCTCAGAGGGCACTTTGTTTACACCTCTGTAGTGCAGCTATTTAGTGTTGGTGAGCACCGTAACCATCGCTGTTTCGTGGTCCAGGCCTCACCTGTGGCAGACTTTAATCGGTGCATTCTGAGGCCGAGAGGAGGGGGGGATGGGAGGGGAACTGGGGGCCAGATCAGGGCTGGAGCTGCCGGCAAGCACAGGGCTCAGGAGGTTGTATACAGTAGGAGCTTAACTGTGTTTGCCGAGGAGAGTAAAGCTTTGCCGGTGTGGGGGGGATGCCAGGCCGGAGCTGACTCCCCGGGGCATCGACCCTCGCCTGTACCCAGGTAGGAGCTTGAGTGCCCGTGTGCCTTGGTGGGGAGAGGCCGGCCGGGAGCGGGGGCGGATGGGGCCTCACCTGCAGGCGATGGCTCTTCACCAGGTGCATATTGAGCGCGGGCCCGTTGGGCAGGATCTTGCCGCAGCCGCGCACTGTGCACAGAATGTTGGTGCGCACCGCCTGGGACAGCTCCGACACCGACGGCCGTATCAGTTCGCCCGCAGGAGTCGGGCTCGGGGTCGCGGCTGAGGGCTGCCGCTTTCCCCCTGCCGTCCTAGCCCGGCTTCCTCGCAACCCCGCTTCGAATCCCCACCGGCCCGAGGTCGCATAGGTGGCGGCGTCTCCTCTACTGGTCCGAATCGTGGCCGGGTCTGAAGCCGAAGCTAGTAGTGGGGCTGGGGTCAAACCCGCAGACGGTGCCGCTGCGTCCGTAGCCGCCATGTTTACCTTCGCGGCAAGCCAGACCTGCTGGGGCCGCCCAGCTCCCCGGCTACTTCCGAGAAGGGCGGGGGCCCGCTGCCTCAGCCAACCAACAAGAGCTCCTAGGATACGTCACCATTCCATGTTACCGCCCCTACCGCAGAGCCCTTCAGGGAAGGCGGGACGGAGGGCGGGGTCTGTGCCCTCCAGGGGGCGAGACTCCGCTCCAGCTGTTCGCACATTCTTCTGTCTTCCTTCCAGTTCCAGGCACCTCTTTGAAAGGATCTCTTCTCCTTCCGAGGTCATCACCTTTTCCTAAATGCAGAATGTTAACTTTGTAACACTTTCTCCTAGGAGGCAGTGAAGTTAATTGTCTTTACATAGAACTCCAATTTATGTTATATTTGAATATGTATGGCATGGACCAAACGGTCAGGAGGCCTGGAGTCCGATCCTAGCCCCAACATTTGCCAGTTACATGTAACTGTGACCAAGTTTATTGCCCTAAGCCTTAATTTCTGATTCTGTAAAATGGGGAAACCATGGTTAGAAACAGAAAGGTCCATGTACACAAAAATATTTCTAGTGCTATTCTAGTACCAACTAGAAGGAAAGTGCCTATCAATGGTTGAAAAAACTGTGCTATAGTAATGTAATGGAATCATATTCTTACTCCACAGTAAGAAATGGATGTGAAAAACTTAGAAAAACTTGGTAAGGGTTTGTATGAAATGAGCAGGACCAAGTAAACAATTTACAAAACCAGCACAGTCTTAGAGAAAAACACTGAAAGATTTAAGTATTCTGATCAAAGCAGTGACCAATGCTGTCTTTAGAAGACTGATGATCAAATATGTCTCCCATGTCTTAACAGAAAGGTGGTGGATCTTAGGTGTGGAATGAGGCAAATATTTTTCAGATACTGCTAATGTGTTGATTTGTTTTGCTTAATGAAATTTATTCCTTATAAGGGAAGGTTGGGGTGGGAGAGGAAGTGGTGACATCAAAAAAAAAAAAGGAAAAAACACTTTTTAAAAATGAGGCAGTAATACTTGTTCAATCTATCTCAGGATTGTGAAGAAAACACCTTTGTAAACCTTAAAGTGCTACAGAAATCACAGATTTAGAAGGAACCTTAGTGGCCAATTGGTCCAACACCTTCATTTTACAGATGAACTGAGGCTCAGAGAGGGTAAGCCACTTGTTCCCAAGGTCACAAAAGTAGGAAGTAGCAGAGACAGGATTTGAATCTAGATCCTCTATTCCAAATCCAAGAATTCTTTCCACTATGCCATGCAAGCTACTGTACACAAGGGGTGGGGAACCTACAGCCTCAAGGCCACATGTGGTCTTCTAGGTTCTTGGGTACAGCCTTTTGACTGAGTCCAAGTTTTACAGAACAAATCCTTTTATTGAGGGGATTTGTTCTGTGAATTTTCGATTCAGTCAAAAGGCTGCACTTGAGGACCTTGAGTACCACATGTGGCCCCAAGGCTGTAGGTTGCCCCTGTACTATGGTATGAGTATTTTTTTCCCTTTTGTTCAAGTCTGTTACTTCTGAGCATAACAACCTGACATTTTGGCTTAGAATACTTTCAAATTAGTCTGGCTGAGGCATCAACTCATTATATGGGCCATGCCACGACACCATAAAGTCAATGACAAATGTGGCTATGGCATTGTGATTATGCACTCATAACATGTGCCACTAAGATATATGATGATAAACTCACCATTTTTATTACTACAACCAAAGACCCACTGGAAAAGATTTAGAATTAATGATCTTCTGCCTTCTCCAATCTTTTTAAAGTCCCAATCACTGTCCACCCACAACTTTTTATATGACTTTAGTTATAAAACAACACTTAGAGTTTCTCCTTATAAAGGACATCTTTGCATTGGAAACATAAAATGAATGCCTAAGATTTATCAAAAAATAATTTTACTTTTACATACTTGAAAAATTTTATTTAAATAGTAGTCAAAACTGAGATGCAGAATGGCACAATAGATAAAGGGCATGCTTTGGTGTCAGGAATCCTTAGAATCATAGGTTAAGAGCTGGAATAGCCATCTGATCCAAATGATTTATCTAAGGTCATATAAGTGGTAAGCATCAAAGGTAGGATTTGGACTCAGGTCCTCTGACTCCAGAGCCAATGCTTTTCCAACTGAATCACTAAGTCCTACTTTTGACATACTTGCTACACAATCATGGTAAATTACTTAACCTTTCAGTGCTTCCAAGCAGCTAAGACTATAAATTACAGATTAGATATGTATGTGTGGAGAGAGTTCCTACGCTGATAAAATCATGGGTATGGACTAAAACCCAAAACAATCTAAGCATAGATTACTAAATTGTAGTTTAAGATAATTTTCCCTACTGATAAACATGCCAAAAAAACTACCATCCTTTCCTTCTCCCTGCTTTCACCCCCAAACTCCTAGAAAAAGCTGTCTATACTTGTTGCCACCATTTTCTTACTTCAGTCACTTTTCAACTCCTTGCAGTATGGTTTCTAAAGTCATCACTCAGCTAAAATTGTTTTCTCCAAGGTTACCAATGGTGTCTTGTCAAATCCTTGGCCTTTTTCTCAGTTCTTATCTTTGACTTCTCTGCAGTATTTGATACCAGTGGCCACTATGTCATCTTAGATATGGTCTCCCTCACTGAGTACTCCTAGGTAGCCTGTTGGGTCACTCCTTCATGCATACACTAATGCTTACATGTGTATTCTACAGGACTGTCCCAGGTCTTCTCTCTTACTACACTATCTTTCTTAGTTATCTCATCAGCTTCCATGAGTTCAACCATAATGTTTATGCATAAGACTCCTAATGCTGTATATCTAGCCACAATCTGTCCTGAACCACATTACCAACTGCTGTTCAGTATTTTTAACTGTCTGTCCATAGTCATATCTAAAAATGAGGGGAATTCATAAAGATTTCTCATAGGAAGTACCACACAGGCTGAGTCATGCCTTAAAAAAAACCCTAGAGATTGTAAAAAGTGGCGGTGAGGATGGGGTGCATATGAGGTTTATGGGCACAGACAACCTGTGCAAAGACACTGAGGTAGGGGATGGAATGTTGGGAACTGCAGCAAGGTCAGTTTGAGTGGAATATAGTAAGAAGCTTAGAGACATAGGCTGGAGGCAGATTGTGAAGGCTTTTCAGTGTTATGCTGCAGAGTCTGTATTTCATCTTAGAGGTATGATGGAAGCCACTTAAAGTCTCTGAACTGGAGAATGATATGGTCAGACACTTATTTTCAGAAGATTACTTTGGCATCAGTGTGGAGGATAGATTGGGGAGGAGAACGATCAGAAGACAGTCCCAATCATTCAAGCAAGAGGTGATGAGGGTCTAAAGCAACACACCAAAGGATTTCAGGTAGCCAGTGAAAAATGCAGAGAAAAACATCCTTTGTACTTAGAGGAAATCCTTTGGCAAGCCACAAGCAACCTGCAGGCAGTAAGCAGCCCCAAGGCTGCAGGTTGTGTAGGCCTGGCCTAAACTAAGGTGGAGTTCATGTTAGCAGAGAGAAGGGAAGAGGTGCAAAAGATGTTAGCAACTGACTGGATAGTGATGGAAGGTTGGGGAAGGGAAAGGAATAAGCATTTTTAAGAGTACCTACTCTTGACCAGGCACTGTGCTAAGAGCTTTTTAAAAACTATTATCTCATTTGATCCCCACAGCACTGTGAAGGAGACGAAGAGTTTCAGATGATTACAAGGTTTTGAATATGTATAACTAGAAGAGTGGTGTACCATGAAGGGCAGGTTTGGAAGGGGGAAGGGAAGAAGATGAGTTTGTTTTGGACAAGTTTTGTTTCACACTGATGCTTAAAGGAAATGTTCAATAATGTGGAACTCAGTGGAAATTAAAGCTGGACCAATAAGCAGTTCATTTGTATAAAGATGAGTAATAGATATATGAATGCTAATGAGATAGTCAAGATGGGTGTGTAAAGAGAAGAGGACCCAGGACAGAGTCTCTGATCATGCATGATGACCTAATCAAGAAATCTGAAGAGTGGCTGTGCAGACAGAAGGAGAACCAGCAGAATAATTTCATGAAAACCAAGGAGACAGTGAACAGGAGGAAATGGTTAACAGTGTCAAATTCTACAGAGATCAAGGTCTTAAAGTTCTTAAATACCATCAGGTTCAACAATTAAGACATCATTGGTAGCCATGGAAAAATGTATTATCTAAATTATAATTTGTCCAAGACAAACGTTGCTGTTTTAACGACAGTACCTACTTTAATAATTCATTCAGTAAACATTTATTACTTACTTTATCAATACAAATATCTGTTGGCTTATGGACTAAAACAATTTTTTCCACAAAATTATGTTTTTCAGTCATGTGAAACAGAGAATTTTAATTAAGATAATTTATTTATTTATTTTTTTACATCTTTATTTATAAGCTGTGGTTTGGCACACAGTGATTTGAATGAATTGTAAATGGGATAAAACAAAATGAAGAGAAGTAGGTTTCTGTGAATATCTGAATCTGTCATATGAAAAGGGATTTGATGAGTGTGTAGATTTGTTCTGATTTTGTATAATAGTTTCATGTTCTCTCTATAAAATTTATGCAGTACTTGTTGGTATTGTAGTGATTTGCTCTTTGAACCAAGACTAAAGAAGATCAAGCTACAAAATCAAGGGTTGTTCAAATGGAAAAACTATGGCAGTCATGGCTTATTAGGGCACATTACAGAAGTGACTACTGCACAGCCCTCTTCATTTAAGGCCATTCAGGGCACTACTCTACAGGACCAATAATGGAGCCAAACCTACCTGCACATGCTTTCATGTTGGGAGAACAATTTGTTTGATTTTCTGAGAGAGAAGAATCAGGTTCATTAAGAATGCAAGTGTTGTTTTCTCAATGGATTCTCACTGAAATATTAGTACGTAGAAAGGAGAGGTACATGTGCAAGAGAACTGAAATGTTTTAGAACATAAGACAAGGGATTTATGTTTACTCCAAATAAAACTTATTTCTCTCTAACTGTAAAATAATTCATTGCTTTGTGAGGTATACAAGTAAGCAGTGGTGAAAGTGGTGCATCTGCAATACCTGAAATAAAGAAAAGAAATTCAAAGTGACTGTGGGTCAAAGGTTTCACTCAGCCTTAAAAGGCAAAGATCTGAGGGTAGATCAAGGATCCCCTCATTCATATTACAAACAGCTGCAACAGAATATAAAAAATAGGATTCTGCATGGCATCAGACAGAAGCAATGAGAAAGTCTGTAGAGATTAGTGGACAGAAAAATTACCTTGTAGCATTAGCATAAAGTAAACTTAAATTCTGTTACAGAAGCTAAACACTTACCAGCTGGTGCTAATGATTTCAATGCTTCCAAAAGATGTGGACTAGAGAACTTAACCAAGCATCTGAAAGGTTCTTCCCTTTCAGCCAAGATGCCGTTTTTAGAGCCTGTTTTGAATCTGGTATCAAGCTGTTTAATAAAGAGGTAAATACATGAGCATATTTTTAAAAGACTATTATAAGCAGGTTGAGAAAAGAAGTGGATCAAGAGCTAGCTTCAGTCAGAAAAACCTAGAGTCAAGTGTTGCCTTTGATATTACTTGGTATGTGATGTTGGGCAAATAACTTAACTCTCAGTGCCCCAAGCTCACTGCAAAGCAGGTGCCAATCTGCAGTGGTAGAGAGGGAGTTTCTTATATCAATGTAATCACAGATTGAGAATTAAATAACTAGTGAATATTTACATTCTTTTTTTAAGTTTATTTTTTCATCTTTTATTTATTTTTAGTTTTCAACATTCATTTCCACAAGATTTTGAGTGGCAAATTTTTCCGGTCTTTCCCCTATCCCTACCCCAAGATATCGAGCCTACTAAATACCCCTTCTCCAAATCTGCTCTCTCTTATATCCTCCCCCACATCCTCCCTAACATTCTAGTAGGGCAAGATAGATTTCTATACCCCAGTGCCTATATATCTTATATATCCCAGTTGCATGTAAAAAACAATTTTTTTTTTCAAACATTTGTTTTTAAAACTTTGATTTCCAGACCTGGGAACTCTGGAATTTGGCTATGATATTCCTAGGAGTTTCCTTTTTGGGATCTTTTTCAAGAGGCATTCAGTGAATTCTTTCAATTTCTACTTTGCCCTCTGGTTCTAGAATATCAGGGAAATTTTCCTTGAGAATTTCTTGAAGGGTGATTTCTAGGCTCTTTTTTTGATCATGGCTTTCAGGTTGTCCAATAATTTTAAAATTATCTCTCCTAGATCTATTTTCCAGGTCAGTGGTTTTTCCAATGATATATTTCACATTGCCTTCTATTTTTTCATTTGTTTGGATTTGTTTTATAGTATCTTGATTTCTCATAGAGTCATTAGCTTCCATTTGCTCCAATCTAATTCTGAAGGAATTATTCTCTTCAGTGAGTTTTTGAAATTCCTCTTCCATCTGGCAAATTCAGCTTTTTAAGGCATTCTTCTCATTGGCTTTTTGGGCCTCTTTTGCCATTTGAGTTAGTCTATTTTTTTAAGGTGTTATTTTTTTTTGGGGGGGGGTCTCCTTCAGCAGGCTGTTGACTTGCTTTTCATGATTTTCTTGCATCATGATAATTTCTCTTCCCAATTTTTCCTCCACTTCTCTTACTTGATTTTCAAAATCCTTCTTGAACTCTTCCATGGCCTGTAACCAATTCATGTTTTTCTTGGAAGCTTTTGATGCAGGAGTTTTGACTTCATTGTCTTCTTCTGGTTCCATGTTTTGATCCTTTCTGTCCCCAAAAAAGGATTCTCTGGTCTCATTGTGCTTCCTTTGCTTGCTCATCTTGCCAGCCAATTACCTGACTTTTGAATTCTTTGTCAAGGTGGAACTCTGTTTCCATAGTGGAGAGAGCTGTGTCCCAAATCGCTGGGGTTTTTGCAAATGTTGTCAGAGGTCTGAAGAGGTCGCCCTCTTTATAGCCATCACAAGCTCTGGCACACTGGTGTTTCTCAACCCAGGACCACTACCCAAGACAGTGACCCAGATCCAAGCAGGTCAAAGCAAGAGTGATTACCCTCTGAATGGTCGCTTGGCCCCTACAATCTGAAGGCCAGGAACTCTGGAGGCAGCCATGAGGTAGCAGCTGCTGCACCTCCACCAACTCTCACCCTAGGGGAAGGGGCCGGGTTGAGCTCTTCAATCACTCAGTTCCAATAGAGTTCCCCACTGACTTTTTACTTTCTCTTTGGAGTACATGGGTTGAGAAGTCTGGAAACCACCACAGCTGGTGATTCTCCTGAAGTCTGCTCTGGCCAGTCTGGGCCACTGGTCAGGCCCACCCCAAACCCCGCCCTGGCCGGGGCTGGGTCTGCAAAGTTCACAGGGGACTGTAATGGGCTCCCAGCCTGGTGAAATAGACCCTTCCTGTTGGCCTGCCTGTCTGACTTCAGTGGGAGACTTGTTTCTCTCTGTCACTTTGTGGGTTCTGTAGCTCTAAAATTTGTTTAGAGTCATATTTTACAGGTATTGGAGATGGTTGGGGTGGGAGCTCAGCAAGTTGCTGCTTTTATTACCGAGTTGAATCTTGAACATATTTACATTCTTTTTATTTTTTCTCAATTACATGTAAAAAATTTTGTAACATTTATTTTAAAAAATTTTGAATCCCAAATTCTCTCCCTCCTTCCACTGATTTCTCCTTGACAGGGCAAGCAATTTGACATAGATTATATATGTGAAGTCATGCAAAACATAGTTCCATATTAGCCATGTTGTAAATGAAAACCCAGAACAAAACAAACAAGAAAAATAGAAAAAGCAAAAAAGTATGCTTTAATCTGTATGCAGACTGACTCCATAAGTTCTTTCTCTGGAGATGGATAGCATTGTTCATTATAATTCCTTCAAAAATGTTCTTGGATTGATCAGAATAGTTAAGTCATTCACAGGAGATCATCATACAATATACAATATGTATAATATTCTGGTTCTGCTCACTTCACTTTGCATCGGTCATATAGGTCTTCCCAGGTTTTTCCGAAATCATCTTGCTTGTCATTTCTTATAGCTCAATAGATTAATATTTACATACTTGATGAAAAAATTAACATATTTTTGTATATCATTTTAATGTAAAAAATCTCATGATCTGTTAATGTTATTCAGCAAGCACTTATTTATATACTGTTGTTCTGAGTATCAAAATTTCCAAATATGTGTTACTTTAACAGAAAAAAATACTTGAAAAGTTGGAGTGGAATAGTATACAGGTATGCCATATTTTACAAAAGAGATGTTTTATCTTAAAGAGTTGTATGTATGTTTTGTAAGTAAAATCTTTTAAGCTTGTTAAGAAAGGGAAGTATAATGAAACTTATTTTTAGTTTAATATGCTGTTTAAATATTCCCTTGTAAAAGAAACCTTAATTTTTTCTGTCATTTATTAAATTGGTAGTCTAGGAAATTCCAGAGAGAGTGCACATGGATTTCAGCAAGGCATTTAACATTGTCTCTCAAATTATCCTGGGGGACAATATAGAGAGATGGGAGCAAGATGACAATACAGTTAATGAATTTAGAAATGGTTAAATGGTCAGACTGAAAGAGTAGTGATTTTATGGAGCTAAATCAATCTGAAGATTTCTAGTGGAGTGTCCTTGGTCCTATTGCTAGTAATTTTTAGTAAGTAATTTAGCTGAAGCCACAATAGCATGCTTATCAAATTCACAGATGACATAAAAATATGAGTTTATATGTTGGAATGATAGCTGGAATTTTAAAAATTTCATAAAGTTAAAATATTGGACTAAATCTAATAAAATGTAATTAAACATGGATAAATATAAAGTGCTACACTTTCGTTCAAAAAATAAGTTGTGGAAATTCTAAGAAGGCACGGCTAGACAATAGTTCATGTAGGAAAAACTAGGGGCTTTTAGTGGATTGCCAACTTGATATGAATCAATAGCTTGACATTTCAGGGATTTGTACTTTCAGGAGGATGGTTATTCCCTCCAATGACAAAGAGCACAGATACTCTATAACTTAGCAGATGGATATCCAGAGCTGTGGTGGCTAAAAAATGAATCACCCTCACCAATTTGGTAATGACTCTCCAAACTTCATTTGGCCTGTCCTTGGACAACATACATTCAGTCCATTCCTGGAGCTATACTAAAAGACTTTTCAGCCAAGGTTAAGAACTATTAGAACTTTTACTCTTCTGGAATATTCTTCAAAAAGAGAGGGTCACTTTTCTTTTTTGGAAGGGGAAAAGTAGGCCAATTGTGATTTGCTCAGGGTCACATGGCTAGTTTTGTGTTAAGTGTCTGAGGCCGGATTTGAACAGGTCCTCCTGACTCCAAGGCCAGTGCTCTATTCACTGTACCACCTAGCTGCCCCAAGGGGGTCACTTCTGTCAAAATGAGGAACCAAAATAGTACTTTCATGAAGGGACAGTGTGATGTGGCAGGCAAAACAAAAAACAAAAATCTTTGGCTTCATTAATAGAAACATATTGTTTAGACTGAGGATGATGAGACTACCACTATTTTATTACTCTGATGCAGCTACATCTGAGGTATTGGGTTCAATTCTAGGAAGGACACTGACATATTGCAGAGGATACAAAGGGAGGTAACCAGGATAGCCATCTTCCTGTCTGACTGTGTTGTGTAAGGATCACTTCAAGGAATGGGCAATATTTAGCCTGGAGAAAATAAGACTTAGATGGGAATGTTATCACTCAATTTAAGAATCTGAAGGGCTGTTATATGGAAGAGGGAGTAAACTCGTTCTGCTTGTCCTTAGCAGGTAAAACTAGAAGTAATGAGTAGATGCTGCAGAGAGGCAGATTTGGCTCAGTGTAAGGAAAAATGTCCTAACAATTAGGGTTATTCAAAAGTAGAAGAAACTGTCTAATGAGGTAGTAGACTCCACATGACTGGAAGCTTCAAATGGAAGCTGGATGATTACTTTTTCAGTAAAATTACTGTTTAGATATTGATTATACTAGATTTCCTCTGATATCCTTTCTAACTCTGAGATCCTGCAGTACCACTGACAGCTAAAAGGCAATTAACTAACTAGCATATGTACTGTATGGTGCATATGCTTGGCAAGCCAAATAGGTTTGATGGCTGAGATTGAATTGGTGGGGGGATCAGAGTGAGTTACTTGGAATAAAAGGGTAACCATGAAAAGAATTCTGTCTGAATAAACAAAAGAGAGGCAGGAGTGCTGTTTTAGGCCTGTCAATGTTAGGTTCTAGATGAGTAACCCTGAGAAGGTCACTTCTACTCTCTGGGCATCAAATACCTCATCTATAAACTGAAAGGTTTCTGAGTAGGAGATGATCGTTAATGTTCTTCCAGCTCTAAAGATTTTTTTTACTATAAAATAAAAAGTATTATGATATGGTTTTCAAGTTACTGTTCCAATATGGGTGAATGGGTTTTAATTTAACCAGCTGTCTTATACTATGTTTCAGAAGCACACGAATACACATATTTGGTCGTAGGGTCTAGAGGAAGGCTTCTTTCTCCGTAGAAAAGTTTTTTTCTAAAAAGATCTGGGGGATTTAGTGGATTGTAAGTGCAGTATTAGTCAGCAATGTGATGTGACAGTCTTGATTACATTAAGAAAGGAATCATGTCCAGAACTATGGAAGTAATAGTCCTAATATTCTCTGTCCAGGTCAAACAATATCTGTGGTTTTGTGTTTAGTTCTGAGTGCTACATTTTAGGAAGGATATTGATAAGCTGAATGGAATCCATAGAAGGCTAACTGGAATGGTGAGATAATACCATATAAGGGTCAGTTGAAGAAACTGGGGAAGTTAAGACTGGAGAAGATTTAGGGGCTACATGATAGCTGTCTTCAAGTAACTTGAAGGGTTGCGATGGAGAACAGAGAATAGATTTGTTTTTCTTGGCCACAGATGACACAAATAGTAGCATTCAGAAAAACTAAGAACAGGCATGTACAGACCTTTTGGGAGGAAGAGCTTCCTAACAATAAGAACTATTCAAAAGTAAAATGGCATGCTTTGGGAGATAGTGAACTCCCCTGCACTTAAGTTCTTCAGGCAAAGACTGGTCAACCGCTTATTCACATATATTGTATAGTGGATATGTGTTCATATGTTTATATGTGGGTTGGACCAGATGACTTCTGAGATTCCTTCCAACTGTAATTCTATAACACTAACTAGCCCATGGTGGGATAGGACTTTGACCATACTCACAATTGAGTGAATTGGCACAATTGAGTAAAATGATTAGGAAGGAATAACATTAAATCTTTTCAATATTATCCTATAAAAAGTATAGACCACCACCAGTGTTACTTAAGCATACATGTTAATAGTGAAAAGTAAAGATTACTTTCTATTTGATAACAACAGAACTCATTCACAAGTGCAGAATAAGGTCTCACATGGTTATAAGTGTTTTATAAAAATTTTCAGGTGATCCAGTGAGAAAAAAAGCTGTTCATTTATTTTTCAGCTGTTCAGTCATGTCCAACTCTTTGGTAACTCCATGGATCCTATTTTCTATAGGGATTTCTTGGCAGGATACTGGAGTGGTTTGCCATTTCCTTCTCCAGTGGATTAAGGCAAACAGAGCTAAGTGATATGCCCAGGGTCAAACAGCTAGTAAATGTCTGAGGCCTAATTTGAACTCAAGTCTTCCCAGACTCCAGGCCCCATGCTCTATGCCTTGAGTCATCTAGAGCTGCCCCTATCCATTTATTAGTTTTGTACTGAAATACTTAGGTTTTCCACTTTAGCATTTTAAAAAACTGTTATAACTTAAAGTATATCATAGACAATCTCTACCTTATATTGTGCAAATTCTATTCTTGGTTGTACATAATCCCCAAAAGTTTTCTGTGTCACTCTTCGAATTCTTTCCTTCTCTTTCTCATTTTCATGAACGATCCTTGGATCCACTGTGGGTATAGGAGAAAAAAAGTAGCCATTTAAAATTTCTGGGTTATCAGAAATAATTTTATTCCTCAAGAACTTTTTTTGAAAGATAAACTATAAGAGAGGATTCTGGGAACATGACAGAGTAGGTAAAAAAACTTTCAGTTCTCTAAATTTCCTCCACAAAAAGAGACAAGAACACCATCACCTCAGAGCAACAGAAATAAACATGGGGTAAAGCAGTTGTCCTCCTAAGACCCCAGGAAAGACTTGACCTCCAGGAGCAGAGGTTTGGTCTGACTTAAGTCAGAGGGGACTCTGCAGAATTAACAAAAAACAAGCCCTGGAGGCATCTGGGTTAAGAGGTAGCTTCAGCTTTAAAAATTTTCATTTTGCAGACAGAGTAAGGGGGTCTGATGACTGAGTAGAAGAAGACTGAAGGATCTTTCACTGTTGAGAGAAGCTAAGCACAGCTATGCTGACCAGACTGTCCCTGGCTGTGGCCACAGGGAGGAGTTAGCACACACCAGGTGAGTGTAGCAGTGAGGGGAAGGGACCCTGTTGGCCATGGGCACTTGCAGGAGAGAAGAGCCCCTGGTTTCAGTTCCACATCAGAGAAGACAGCTGTAGTATGCAGCCACTGGAAGGGCTGCAGGGAGCAAGATCATTTGTGGAACACAAAGATAAAATAAAGGACACGAGTAGAATTTAGTATGTAAAAAAAAGCAAGGATAGTAATCATGATATCAAAGTAAAAATTAAAATAGATTTAACCACAAGTAAAAAATAAACTATGGTATGTGTCAGCAACATTATTCAATATGGTTTTAGACCATTTAAAATAGCTAGACAGTATAAAATACCTGAGCACATATTTGCCAAAACAGACACAAAAACTTTATGAACATAAACAGAAAACACTTTTTATACAAATAAATTCAGACCTAAATAACTGAAATTTCATGGGCAGGTAAAGCCAATATAATTTTTTAAATGGCAGTTTTACCTAACTAATCTATTTATTCGATGTCCCAATTAAATTACTAAAAAAAATATTTTACTCAGTTAGAAAAAATAATAACAAAGTTCATTAAGAAGAACAAAAGGTCAGGAACTTCAAAGAAACCAGGGAAAAAAGATGAAAAAGAAGAAAATTCAGCAGTATCAGACCTTAAACTATGTTATAAGGTGAGAGCATTGTTGGAGTGTAAAAAGGATAATTTTGATTATTTTATTAAAAATTTCCTGTATAAACAAAACCTATGTAGCCAGGAATAGAAGGAATGCAGAAAATTGGGGGAAAAAACTTTCATAGACAACCTCTAGGACAGGATATGCTTGGGTTGGAATATTGCTGTGGTGTAGGAAATGATGATCTGGACTTATACCACCTTCAGAGAAACTGATGATAGGAGGAAATAAATATAGTACAAGCTTACATATATGTGTATGAGTGTATATATGTTTATAGATATCTTTGTATATGTGTATATATCTATATCTATCTCCCTGCTTAATTGTAGCCTTCTTTAGGATGGTGGGGGGGGAGGGAGGGGAAAAACAAATAAAATTAAAAGTGCACAGCAGACAACAAAAGAAAACCAGCAGGGAAGAAAAGAAAAGCTGGGCAGCTTTGAAAACAATGTGTAGTATTTATTATGCAGTTTTTCTTGAAATAGAGATTTTGTTTTATATTGAATCCTCTCTTATGGTCTGCTGTGTACAGGGCAATGTTTTTTTTTCTTTTCTCATTTTGTATCTAAATTTAAAATAAAAAAAATTCACCAAAAAAAGATAAAATATAAAAAAATTTCAACAGCTTCAAAATGTATTAATTGCCAACTATACGTATTACACTATTAAAGGGTAGTTAAAAGGGAGACAGTTTTGCTATAGTAGAAAAGAAGACAAGATTTGGAGTCATGACATCTGGATTCAAAGTGGGTCACCAATTTGTGACTTTGGGCAAGTCACATAGCCTTTGTGACTTAGTTGCCTTATCTGCAAAATGAATTTAATTATCTGCACTATCTACCATGTAGGGTTGTCATGAGAATCAAAATTTAATAATGTATATAAATGGCTTTGTAAACATAATACACAATATAAACATCAGCTATTACATTATATTTGTTTTAATTTATTTTGGGCTTAGATCTGTAGTTGTGTGCATAACTCCCAGTGAGGAAATCCTTTTTACTGTTGGAGAAGGCACCTGCTCTGCCACTTACAGATGCCTGGGGACAGTTAAGAAGAAGGCACAGGGTCACCAGCTAATATGTGTCTGAAGGAGCAACTGAACCCAGGTCTTTTTTATTCTGATGTCAGATACCTATCCACTATGTCATAGCCACCTCTCAATTAGTAATTTACAAAGATTAAAAGACAGTCCTTGTGTTCATGGAGCTCAGTCTAGTAGGAAGAAAGGCACAGATTCAAACAAATACATTTTAACAAAAAGAAAACACAACTATACTAACTATCATAAATAACCAATGACATTCACTTAGCTCAAACTCTCTTCTGTGGACTCTCACAGCATTCTGAGTCTCTTTTGTCACTTTAACTCATTATCTTGTTCCACAGTTATTTGTATCTGATTTTTATTTCTTCGACTAAATAAAGCTTCACTAGGGTATGAATCATATTTTGTATGTCTCTATGTACCATAAAGCACCAAGCACAAGGCCCTGGGCATAGAAGATGCTAAATAAATATTTGTTGAATGAGTGAATTCAGGGACTAGCATCCTTGGTTCAGCTGTTGCCATCCATCCCACTCTGATGATTTTATTCTTCCCTTTCATTTCCAGCCCTCATTGGGTAGAGAGTGCTTTAATATATTTTATGTGCAAAGGTACTGTTGTCATATTGACATGATCTTCCCTTAGATACACAGTAATTTTTAAAAGTTGCCAATGAAAACAGCACAGCTTTTGATAACTCCTCAAATGCTGGCCTCTTCTCTCAAACCACTTTACTCAGAGGGACAAATTAATCCGTATATTACTTGCTGGGCCACCCAATATCTTCTCCTCCTTGGAAATTCACAGCATCATACTTAAACTATCCTTTCTCTTCCAACTCTTTTTTTTCCTTTTTGGAGGGGGAGGAAGAAGGGCAGTTGGGGTTAAGTGACTTGCCCAAGGTCACACGGCTAGTAAATATTAAGTGTCTAAGGCCAAATTTAAACTCAGGTCCTCCTGACTCCAGGGCTGGTGTTCTATTCACTGCACCATCTAGCCGCCCCATCTCCCAACTCTCGAACCTAATTGTAATGATAGATCTTTAGAGTTAAATTCAAAATAAGGAAGAATTTTCTATTATTTATGGCTGTCCAAAAATGGGTAAGCACAAGAAGTGTGTTCCTCATCACATCAAGCAACAGAGGCAACCATTAGTGATGTTGAAGAGACACTGGAAAGAGTCAATTCTGATAGTTATTTTTTTAAACAACACACTGGGTTTCCTTGTTAGGGAATAAGTTTTCTATCAAAAATCTGTATAAAACTTAAGATTGTCTCATTAAGAATATTCCGGTACTTTAAAGGAAGACAAATTATTTACATATGGAAAATAATTCAATGAGGGAGGCCTATACATCCACTCAAACTGACACAGAAATGATGGGTTTTCTGCTTTCATTTATGAACTGCTATGCCAGAAGCATGTATGGATTATTTAGTCTCAAATTCAAACTGAATCTGGATGCCTTGATTTCATTATTTGAAGGATGAGGAAAAGTTTGAAGTGTCTTTGATTTACATACATTCCATTTTATTTCAACATTTAAGTTTGATTAATGAATTCTACTTTAAGAATCTGTAGGAGAAGGTACAGGCAGCTAGAAAAGGGCTTGAATCAGCTAAGGAGAGAGAATGGTGTAGGTGATTTGTAGGAGTTTGAGCTAGTGAAATAGGCCAGAGGATGAATTTTGGTTAGAAATTTGAAGAAACAGAGGGAAATTTGAAGAACGATCTCTAGACCCAGATCTAAGTCCATATTCTATTTCTAGGTTGTGAGAGAAGCAAAATCAAGGACAATAAATTAAGGAGGATTAAAAAAGAGCAGAATAGACTCTGAAAAGGTAAACTCAAGAGATAAATTGAATATAGCGGTCAAGACAATGCAAAGCAAATAAAAGGCAAATGGGAGAGGGATAAACAAATGAATACAATGGATTAGTGAGTGGGGCAAATTGATGAAACAGGCAGAAGACTGATTAGTTCAAGTCAAAAGAGGAGGTAGATGGAGCAGGGAAATTGTTGAGGCTAAAGAAAAGTGAGTGAGATTTTCAAATTGTTAAGAGATCAGAATTGACTGTAAGGGTTTTAACCAGATATAGGGTTGAAGTGTAAATACCCACAAATAAAGTTGTTGTTTTTTAAAAATAGCCGAAATCAACCATTTTAGAGAGTACATGAAAATATGCACTGACCTGCATTAAGTGTGCAATTAAATGATCATACTTCTGCCACTGCCAAACGACTGTTACGTGTTCCAAGTATAGCCTCATCTCTCTCAGAGAAAAGAAAGGAGCTCAAAGACCACATCTCCACAATCCCAAATTGTTAGGAAGAATGAAGTATTCAAGAAGAAACAGGAGAGGTTTTAATGGGGAAAGAAGAATGTCAGATGGAAGGAGGGAAGACGAGGCTTGACAGGATATTGGAAGGTGGAAATGGGTCACAAAGAAGAATAAGGAGCTATTTAGCTACAGCTTTAAAAAATATTTGAGGCTTTTCCTAAAGAGAAGGATGCTGGATTCTCTGAAGAGGAAGGTGCTTTCTTCCAAGAAATGATAAAGTAGAAGCTATCAGGTGGTGAAGTAGATAAATGGAGGGAGTCAAGAAGACCTGAGTTCAAATTTAGCCTCAGACACTTATAAGCTTTGTGACCCTAGGCATTTAACTGCTGCCTGCCTCAGTTTTCTCAACTGTAAAATGGGGATGAATGGAATAAAAGTAAAAACTTCTCAGGTAACATTCCAGAAATCTGAACAGAATTGTTATAAAGTACCAGACTTAGCAAACCTGGGTTGGGAGCTTGGGACCCTTGCCTTACTTCCCTGGTCATAAGTTGAAGTTTTTGCTGAGCTTAGGAGGGGAAAGCACAGACCCTGCAAATTTAAACACAGGCCCAAATGTTCCAGACTTGTTTCCACTGACCACCATCTGACCTGTACAAATATAAAATTGGAAATCTTGTTGCAGGACTCCGGGCAGGTCACCATGTCCTAAAATCCCTATGATTCATAAAATACTGTCTGCTTTCATATCTATATTGATATTGTTAGAACATTTATCTTCTGCTTTCATATCTAAGTTGATATTGATGACAGATTTTGTCTGTTTTCATGTCCACTAGACATGTACCTTCTGCTTTTTGATATTATTGACATTTCATCTGCAAGGCCAGCAAATTTTTTCGGTTAAGATTGTGTACCTCAATTCCTAATTAACAGGAACAGGACAGAACAAGGGAGGGGGGAAAAAAGGGGTGGCCTTTTGGGTATAAACCAAGCTTTGCATTTTGTATTTTGCCTCTCCTACCAGACTGCCTCTAGTAGCAAGACCGCCCTTCTTGCAAGAAGAAATAATTAAATAAATCCTTCCTGGATCTACTTGGACATATCTTTGCTTATTTTACTTTGGGCAAGGGTCGTCTTGTCTCACACAGGGATAATAATGGCACCCACCTCCCAGGGTTGTTGGGAGGATAAAATAAGACAATATTTGTAAAATACTTTGTAAAACTTAAGACAATATATAAATGCTAGCTTTTTGTTGTGTGCGGTTGTTTCAATTGTGTCTGACTCTTCATGACATTTGGGGTTTTCTGGGCAAAAATACTGGAGTGATTTGCAATTTCCTTCTCCAGCTCTATTAAGACATCTGCTGGAGCACACTGAGAAAATAAAGCAATCATTAACCTCTTGAATTACCTTAGTGATTATTTCATCCTTCAAAGGTAGAAGGACCAACAAAGGGAAATTTTATTTTGATCTGATTCTTACTAACAGGGAGGAACTGGTGGTTGGGGTAGAAAAGATGGGTATCTTGGGGGAAAGTGATCACTTCCTCCAAGAATTTGTGAAAGAGAAGGGGAAAAAAAATCTGGACACAGTCTAACACAAATCCTACATTTTAGTGGATTTTCGTTGAGATTTTAGTTTCCAGAGGTAATATGACATGGAAACATAAGATTTTTTGAAAACCTCCTTTTAGTTCAACTGAAAATAGGAAGAAAAAATATTTCCCCAGTCTAAAATACTTTCCCTACATTAGGAAAGTGTGTAAAAAGATTAAGAACAAAAGCTCAGTTCTAAGAAAATGGATTAAGCCTGGTAACTAAATTTAGAAGGAAAAAAATAAGTATATTTTCCAGTTAAGATCCCTGTCTTCCTTACCTCAAGAAATGACTGACAGTCATATGACCCACCCATGAGCAGGGCTCTCTTTTCCATTCAGGCACTACTTTCCATTTATAAGGGATTAAATTGTTGTTCTTCAAGTTTTAGTATATTAAGTGACTACCATTTTTAGATGAGGATTTTACTTTGATTAACACTAAACTATATTTTAATATATTGTGACCTTTTTATTGAATCTTTAATTGCCTCAAATTACTAGGTGGTACAGTGCCCAGCCTGGAATCAGAAAGATTATCTTTGTGAGTTCAAATACGGCCTCAGACACTTATTAACTGTGTGATCCCAGGCAAGTCACTAAACTGTGTTTGTCTGTTTCCTTATTTGTAAAATGGGCTGGAAAAGGAAACGGCAAACTTCTCCAGTATCTTTGCCAAGAAAACCCCAAATAGGGTCATGAAGAGCCAGAAATAAACAAAAAAAAACAACAACAGAGAAATATCTGAGGGGGGGGGGGAGGGAGGAACGGAAGGGAACTGTCAATTTGGACATTCTGTAAAGTAGAAGTGCTTGATTTTAGATTAATGTTAAATTATTAAAAATTGTTTCTGGAAGAGTTGTGTCTAAAATGCACAGTATTCATATTTTTTCCCCAACACTAGATTAGACATTAGATCCCATGGACTAAAATATAATAGGGGAAGTTAAGTCTAGGAGGAATGGGAGATTTTCAAGAATGAAATCCTGAAGATAGAAGGGAAATAATTTCAATAATGAGGTAAAGTAAAATTTGTCTCAGATAACAGAGGATGAAAATTAGAGTGTGGCACAGTCCAATAAAAACAGTATATGGAATGCTATAGCTCAGAATAAGCTGAAACTTGACAGGAAAGCTAGAAAGACCACAAACATACAGTTTTTGGTTTATTTTTGTTTTAGCTATATTAAGAGAAAAAAGAGGGATCAGAGAAAGGACAGGACTCTTGCTTAGAGTAGCCTTAAGATAAGGCAAAAGTGGGGCAGAGTCAAGATGGAGGAGTAGAAACAAGACTTTGGCTGGCTCCCGATCCCACCTCCTCCAATTCATGTAAAAAATGACTCTAAGCAAATGTTGGAGCTACAGAACTCACAAAATGACACAGAGAAGCTAACCTCCTGCTAAAGACAGTCCAGCAGGCCAGCAGAAAGAGGCCAGCGCAGCAAGCTGAGCCCAACCTCCCAACCCCCACCCCCCCCCCCCCCAGTCCTAGGTTTTAGCTTTAGGGCAGCCACAACCAGCTGCCTGGAGGGACTTCAGAACGCCAGCAGCTGTGGCTGTTTCCAGAATTATCAACCCATAGATGCTAAGAACAAAATGAGAGGTCAGTGCAGTGTGGACTTTGGGACCTGGGAGTTCAGGAGTACAGTCCAGCCTTTGTGCCCCAGGGCGAGCAGCCACTGCCACATGGCTGCTTCAAAGCTCCACGCTTGCAGACTGTAGGGGAACCAAGCATCCAGTCTGATGGGTAACTGCTCTTGCTTTAACCTGCTTGGATCTGGATCACTGTCTGGGGTAGAGGTCCTGGGGTGCATGACCAGTGTGCCAAAGTGTATGGATGGGGCATGAAACAGAAGGAAGATAATGAAGTCAGAACTCCTGCAGCAAAAGAATAAGCTGCTTATAAGCCATAGAGGAGCTTAAGAAGGATTTTGAAAACCAAATAAGAGTAGAGGAGGAAAAATTGGGAAGAGAAATGAGAACGATGCAAGAAAATTATGAAGAGAGTGAACAACCTGACTGAAGGAAATAACACCTTAAAAATAGACTAACTCAAATGGCAAAAGAAGCTTAAAAAGGCAATGAGGAAAAGAATGCCTTAAAAAGCCGAATTTGCCAGATGGAAAAAGAATCTCAAAAGCTCACTGAAGAGAATCATTCCTTCAGAATTAGATTGGAGCAAATGGAAGCTAGTGACTTTATGAGAAATCAAGATACTATTAAACAGATCCAAACAAATGAAAAAATAGAAGGCAAAGTGAAATTATCTCACTGGAAAAATCACTGACCTGGAAAATAGATCCAGGAGAGATAATTTTAAAATTATTGGACTACCTGAAAGCCATGATCAAAAAAAGAATCTAGAAATCATCCTTCAAGAAATTCTCAAGGAAAATTGCCCTGATGTTTTAGAACCAGAGAGCAAAATAGAGGTTGAAAGAATCTACTGATCACCTCCTGAAAGAGATCCCAAAAAGAAAACTCCTAGGAATATTATAGCCAGGTTCTGGAGTTTCCAGATAAAGGAGAAAATATTACAAGAAGCCAGGAAGAAACAATTTGAATATTATGGAAACAAAATCAGAATAACACAGGATCTGGCAGCTTCTACACTGAGGGACTGGAGGGCTTGGAATATGATATTCCAGAGGTCAGAGGAGCTGGGATTAAAACCAAGAATCAATCACCTACCCAGCAAAACTGAGTATCATGTTTCAGGGGAAAATATGGTCATTCAATGGAATAGAGGACTTTCAAGCATTCTTGATGAAAAAAAAAGTTTGAATAGAAAATTTGACATTCAAACACAAGAAGCAAGAGAAGCATGAGAAGCATGAGAAGGTAAACAGGGAAAAGAAATCATAAGGAACTTATCAAAGTTGAACTACTTACAACATTCCTCCATGGAAAAACAAGAATTGTAACACGAAAGTTTTCTCAGTATGAGAGTAGTTGAAGGGAATAGAAATGTATATATATGTATGTGTGTATGTATGTATATATATGTGTATACATATATATGTCTATATAGGAGAGTATATGGGCGTATGAATACATATGTGAGTGTGTGTATATATGTGTACAGGTATACATAGACAGAGAGGGCAAAGGACCAATTGACTTGGAAGGGATGATACTTAAAAGGTGAAATTAAGAGATGAGAGAGGAATATAATGAGAGGAGATGGGGAGAGAAAGAATGGGGTAAATTATCTCATATAGAAGAGGCAAGGGAAAACTGTTACAATGGAGGGGAAGAACAAGAAGGTAAAAGGGAATGAGTCAACCTTATTCTCATTGAACTTGGCTTAGGGAGGGAATGACATACACACTAAATAGGGTATCTCACCCTACAGGAGAGTAGGGGGGAACAGGATGAGAGGGGGGGATGATGGAAGGGAGGGCAGGCTGGGGGGGGAAGGAAGTTGGAAGCACCCACTTTTGAAACGGGACAGGATCAAAATAGAGAACAGAATTAGTGGGGGGTGGCATAGGATGAAGGGAAATATAGTCAGTCTTTCACAATATATCCACTATGAAAATGTTTTGCATAGCTGTACATGTACAACCTATATTGAATTGCTTATCTTCCCAGTAAAGGTAGGTGACAAGGGAGGTAGGGAAAGAATCTAGAATGCAAAGGTTTAAAATATATTATTATTATTTTACACGTAACTGGGAAATAAGATATACAGGCACTGGGGCATAGAGATCTACAGTACCCTACTGGAAAGTTGGAGGTTGGATGGGGAAAGATAAGGGAAAGAGCAGATTGGGGGAGGGGATATGCAGTGGGATCACTGTTTTGGGGTGGTGGGTAGGGGAAAAATGGGGAGAAAATTTGTAAATCAAAATCTTGTGGAAATGAATGATGTAAACTAAAAAATAATTTAAAAAAGAGAAAAAAGGTAAGGCAAAAGTAAGAGAGTATTTGGTTGCCTTTGATTAATTCAAATCACCATGGAGGAGCTAGATGGCACAGTGAATAATAAGAGTGCTAGGGCCTGGAGTTAGGAAGACTCATCTGTTTGCCTCAGTTTCCTCATCTGTAAAATGAGCTGGAAAAGGAAATGTCAAACCATTCCACTGCCAAGAAAACCCTAAATGATGTCAAGAAGAGTTGGACACAACTTACAAAAAAAAGTCAAATCACCCGGCCCAGTTAACTATAGCCAATTCTGCTGTAATAGTAACTCACAGTAACTCTAGTAACTCACAGTAACTCATGGGCAATAGCCTTTCCCATACCCACTTTCACAGGCAAACTTCAGATCTTTTTCAAGGTAAAGTGCCATTTATTGTATATCTTCTGGCACAGTGGGAGCTAAGAGTGGAGAAGGATATTCGCTCCCCACCCCCCTACCCTACCTGCTCCAGTAATCAGAGTCAGTTTTGCAACTTAGGTTCAGTAAGGACCAGGGTTGCAGACATTGCCATTATTTAATTAGAATATTTATGTATTTCTTAGCCATTTAGCTTGCATAAAATAATTTTATTAGGTTCTTATTTTTTTAATGTGTCACAGATGAAGTATTTAAATGCTGTGACATTAATACCATTTATCACAGAAACCCTATGGTTTTTATTTCAAAATTTTAAATACTAAGTTGAGTTTTAGGAAGACATCACCTTATAGCAGAACTGACTGTATCCTCCTCCAGTACTAAAAGAAATGGCTGATGTGACAACTGAATCAGTCAGTGACACTTGGAAGATCATGGAAAATAAGAAAGATACTGCAAGGGGCAGCTAGGTGACTCAGTAAATAGAGCACCAGCCCTGAAGTCAAGAAGACCTGAGTTCAAATCCAGCCTCAGGCACTTAACACACTTACTAGCCATGTGACTTTGGGCAAGTCACTTAATCCCAATTGCCCTCCAAAAAAAAAAAAAAAGCAAAGAAAGATACAAGATTGAAGAAAGTCAAATGATGTTCCAGTTTTCAAAAAGAGGATATAACAGAGTATGCAAATTACAGGCCAGTGAGTGAGCTTAATGGTTCATTAAAAAAAGATGGTTGGGGGGCGGCCAGGTGGCTCAGCGAGTAAGAGCACCAACTACAGTTGACCTGGGGATCAAATCTAGGCTCAGATACTTAGCACCACACCCAGAAATAACTGGCCGTGTAACCTTGAGCAAGTTACTTAACCCCGATTGCTTAAAAAAAAAAAAAAGATGGTTGGTTGATATCTAGAACAGGAAACAACGATCACAAAGGCCCAGTACAGCTTCATCAAAAACAGGTTATGCCAAATAAACCTCATTTCCTTTTACAAAACTAGTTAATGAAGAGAATGTTGTAGATCTAATTTACCTAGGCTTTAAGGAAGCATGTGCATTCTTGTGCCATTCTTGTGGAGAAGATGGATTAGACAATAACAAAAGCATATGGATCCAGAATGACTGGAAGGCCAGACTCAAAGAGTAGTTGGATTTCAGTGTCAGCATGGCAGGAAGTATCCCGTGGAGTACTTGCTGCTGTGTCATATAACATTTTATCAGTGACTTAGGTAAAAACATAGTTCTTTCTAAAATCAAAATTGGAGATGAAACAAAGCTTTACAGGATAGCTAGAACTCACTGGAAGATCCAAAAGGAACTTGACAGATTAGAGTTTTGAGCTAAATATAGTAAGATGAAATATAAATGACGATGGAAGATAAATGTAATCTTATACTTGGGCTAAAAAAACTCACAAGATGGACAGATAGCAGTTCTTCTGAAAAAGATCTGAGGGGCTTACTGGGCTTAATACGAAACAATACTGTGTAAACTGTGAGCTCCTTGAGGGCAAAGATTGGTTTTTGTTTTTTTTTTCTTTTCTTTTTCGGCCTTAATTTGTATCTTAAGTACTTGGCATTTTGCCTGGCATATAGCAGGTGCTGAATAAATACTGCTTGACTGATGTGGTAACCAAAAAAAGTTGGTATGATCTTTGGCCATATTAAGAAAGGTACAAAAGTTGCCAGGGATAGGGCAGTATTAGTTCCACTGTACTCTGTTCTTGTTAGACCTTATCTGGAAGACTGTGTTCAAGTGTGGGAACCATGTTTAAGAAAGATGTCGGTAAGGTGGAGAGTGTACAGTGGAAGGCAACCAGGAAAGTGAAGGGCTTTAAGTTCATGGTATATAAAAAGAGCTTGAAGGAAGTTGGCATGTTTTGAATGGAGAAGAGAAGACTTGGAGGAAACTTGATAGGTGTCTTTAAGTACTGAAAGGGTTATAATGTGCAGGAAAGATTAGACTTTTGTTTGGCAATAGAGGGCAGCACAAGGGATAGTAGATAGAAGTTACAAAGAAACCAATTTAGGCTTAATGTCAGGAAAAATTTCCTCACAATTTGAGCTGTCCCAAGGTGGAACAGGCTATCCTATTCTCCCTCCTGAGAGATCTTCAAGCAAAGGCTGGATGACCAATAATTGTCAGATATGCTATAGTAGGGATCCTTTTTATATAGAGGCTGGACTAGTTGGTTGTTCAAGTCCCTTCCATCTCTTGAATTCTGTGAAAACAAGATTCTGACAAATTCTGTTGGGAGAGCTATGGACAGCAAAGATTTAATTTTTATCATTCTGAGAACACTGCCCACGAAGTATGTTCACAAATTATACTTAACCAAGATCTCCTAATACATTATCTTAATTAATAAGATAAAACATATTAATAGAAACTTAAAAAGTAATGAAACATAACCAAAATTTATTATGAAGAGAAAAAATTAAACCAGTTACCTATTTCAGCCTCAGAGTTTCCTTCCTCTAAAGGTGTAAGGTAGTAAGTTTGAAAATCCTAGAGAAAGAAATTTAATATTAGAGCTTCTGTTTCTGAAAATAATGTTTCTATTTCTGAAAATAACATTCTAATTCACCTGACAAGAGGAAATTATCAGAACTTTCCAATTCTCCCATCAAAAAAGATTTCATTTTGTTTTATTTTTTTCAGTGTATTTTTATGACTATGTACCTCCCTCAAAATCCAAGAGCAAACAAACAAACAAAACAAAACAAAAATTCCCCAGATTTAAAGCTTTTAATGTCAGCTGTATCATCTGGCAAAACAAATTTCCATGTTAACAACGTCCAAAAATATATGTCTTTCCACATTTTAACTTTGCCACCTTTCTATATGGAGGGGAGCAGCATGTTTCATCCTCATTCTTTCAAATTTGGAACATCATTGTGCTGATCAGAATTCTAAAGTCTTTCAAAGTTGTTTTTTTTAATTTAATGTTATATATAGATTATTCTCCTAGTTCTGCTTGCTTCAATCTGCATCAGTTATAGGAGTCCTCCCCATTTTTATTAAAATTGTCCATTTCATCATTTTTTATGGCACAATATACGCCATTCCATTCACATAACACAATTTGTTTAGTCATTCCTGGGAGTGCAGGAGGGCAAGAGGGAGGGAAGGAAAAGGAACAGAGGGAATGGAGGATAGAGAAAGGAAGGAAGAAAGGAAGAGAGGGAAGGAAGGAAGCATTTATTAAGCACCTTCCATGTGCCAGGTACTAAATGTTAAATGCATTTAAATTTGCTAAATACTTTAAAAATACTACCTCAATTAATTCTCACAACAACCCTGGGAGGTATGTGCTGGTTATTAATATCTCCATTTTACAGATAGGAAATTGAGGTGAAAGCAAGTGACTTTTCCACAGTCACACAATTAGTAAGCATTTGAGACTCAGATCTTCCTGACCCCAGGCCCAACACATGGGCAGCTGGGTAACTTTCTGGGTATAGTTCCAAATTGCTTTCTAGAATGTCTAGACCAATTCATAAACTCTACCAATGGTACATGCTATTGTACCTGGTTTTCTACAATCCCTACAACATTTGCCACTTTCATTTTTTGTCATCTTTGCCACTTGTAAAGTAGAACTTCAAAGTTGCTTTAATTTTCATTTCTCTAATTATTAGTGATTTAGAGCATTTTTTTCATTATGATTGCTGATAACTTACATTTCCTCCCTTGAAAACTGTCTGTTCATACCCCTTGCCCATTTATCTACTGGAGACTGGCTCTTAACCTTATCTCCTTACATATTTTGGATATAAGAACTATATCAGAGAAACTTTTTGCAAAGATTTTTGCAAGACATCTCTTTACCTTCTAATTTATACTGTTGGATTTACTTATCCTGAGTAACCAAAATGTCCACTTCATCTTATGATGCTCCTATAATTTGTTTAGTCATTAACTCTTCTCATGTCCATAAATCAAAAAGGTTAATTTCTTCTTTGTTTCTCTAATTTGTTTGTGATGTGACTTTTTATAACTAGGCTACATATACATTTGAAGCTTGTTTTGGTGTATGGTGCGAAATGTTGTTCTAAACCTAATTTCTGTCACATTACTGTCTAGTTTTTCTCTAGTCATTTTTGTCAAATAGTCAGTCCTTTCCCCAGTAACTGGGGTCACTGGGTTTATCAAACACTTTGCTTCTGCATGTTGGGTATATTATGTATGCTATGAATCAACTTCTCCATTTCTTACCCAGCAACATATTACTTTGAAGTCTGCAGTTTTCTTGCAGAATTTGAGATATGGTACTGCTAGGACCCTTGCCTTCCTACTTTAAAAAAAAAAATTAATTTCCTTGATATTCTTGATGTTTTGTTCCTCCTGATGAATTTTTTTATTATGTTTTCTAGCTCTACAAAGTGATCCTGTGGTAGTATGCTTGCTAAGGCATTGAACAACTAAATTAATTTAAGTAGAAATGCCATTTCTAGATTGGTTTAACCTACCCATGAACAACGAATGTTTGTTTCTCCAGTTACTGAAGTCTATATTTCTTTAATGATATGGATTCATATAGTTTTGGGGTGAATCTTGTTAGATATAATCCCAAATATGTTATAGTTTCACTAGTTATTTTCAATGAAATTTTTCTTTCTAGCTCTCCTATAGGGTTGTGTTGATTATATATACAGGAATAGTGATGATTTATTTATGTGGCTCTATCAGCATACTTTGCTTACGTTATTATTTCAGTTAATTTTAGAGAACTTTTGGGGTTCCTTAAGCACACCATCATTATTATTAGCAAAAGCAATAATTTTGCTTATGCTCATTCCTTTAATTTCTTTTTTTTTATTGTTACAGCTAAGCATTTCTAGCACCATTTTAAACAGTAGTAAAGATAATGGCCATCCTTGTTCTACTCTTGCTCTTACTAGAAAGGCCTATAACTTCTGCATTACATATAACATTTGCTCTTGGAATAAGATATAAATTATTTACTATATTAGGGAAAGGTTCATTTATTTCTGTGATTTCTAGAGTTATTAATAGAAAGAAATACTGAATTTTATAAAAAGCTTTTACAGCATATATTGATATAATCAAATGGTTTGTATTTTTTTTTTTATTTTAACATAGTTTACTATGTTTCTAGCATTCCTTATGTTGAACCAAACCCAACATTTCTGGTGAAAACCCAACCTGGTCATAATTTGTAATCATTCCAGTTTGTTATTATAACTTGCTAATATTTTATTTAAAATATCTGCATCAATGTTCATTAGGCATACTGGTCTACAGTTTTCTTTCTCAGGTTTTTCTCTCCATGGTTTAGGTAACAGGGCAATATTTGTAGAAAGAGATGGATCCCTTCTTTTGTTATTATTTTAAACCACTCATGTAGTCCTGGAATGAATTGTTCTTTGAAAGTTTGATATTATTCACTTGTAAATCCATCTAATGCTTGACTTTGTCTTTTTTTAAATCTGCGCCACCTAGATGCCCTTTATTTCATTTTCGATAGAAATAATTTAGATTCTCTCATTTTAAAATCAGGTTAGGTAATTAATTGCTTATCTACTCTATTAAGTTTTACTAAAGTAGCTATTAGTTTTATTTTTCAATTCAGTGTTCTTTTTTAGCTTTCAATTGTATTAATCTACTTTTTAAAATGTTTGCTTTATTACTTAGTTTGGGATTTTCAATTTATTACTGAAGTTTTTTAAATTGCATGTCAAAGTGATTGATTTGTTCCTTCTATTTTGTTGATGAAAGTACTTAGAGAATTAAACTTTCCTCTTAGAACTGTTTTAGCTGCATCCTATAAGTTTTGGTATGTATTCTCATTACTGTCATTTTTCTTGTTAAACTGTTTTATTGTTTCTGTAATTTGTTCCTGCCCCACTAATTCTTCAGAATTATGTTAACTAATCTCTAATTACTTTTAAGATCTTTAAGGGACCTTAATTTTACATAATTTTTGTTGCAGTATAATCAGAAAATACTGGAGAAGGAAAAGGCAAATAACTCCAGTATCTTTGTCAAAAAAACACCAAATGGTGTCACAGAGTCAGACATAACTGAAAAACAACAAAATCAGTAAATAACGTTTTTAGTATTTATATTTTCCTACATTTTTTTCTTGGTGAGGTCTTTATGTTCCAACACATGATAAATTTTTGTAAAAGTATCATATACATCTGAGTTGAATTTAAGTTCCTTCCTATTCCCATTCAATAATAGCCAGAGACACATTTTTAATTTTCCTGAAGTTCTATTCAGACCCTTAATTTCATTCTTGTCTATCTTTTGGTTAAATTTCTCTAGGTCTGAAAGGGGTACATAAATTCTTCTATATTATAGTTTTACTGTATATTTCTCCTTCCAATATGATTAGTTTTTCCTTTAAGTATTTAGATGTTTTATTTGGTACATATATACACATATATATGTGTATTATATACATATATATAGTAGTAACACTGATTCATTATTTATGGTACCTTCAAGTATAATATTATTTTCCTGTTATCTTTTTATTTTATTACTGTAGCTTTATCTAAAATCATGATTGCTATTTGATTTTTTTAGTTCAGCTGAAGCATAAAATATTTTAACTCTATATGAATCTTTGTGTTTCAAGCATTTCTTGCAAGCAACATATTATCAAATTTTGCTTTCTATTTTCATGTTGCTATTCTTTTCCATCTTATGGGTAAATTAATTCCAGTCACAACACAAGTTATGATTGTTAATTATGTTCTTTCCCTTCATCCCATCCTCTTGTAATTTTCCCTTTTTGCTCCCATAGCCCTCTTTCACACATAAGAATGTGGTAGAAGAGAGGGAATCTGCCTAACATTTGTGATATAATAATGAAACATCCTGTTTTCTCTGCTTAGTTTTTATCTTTACCCCAACCCTGACTACAGGTTTTGTTTTTTTTTTTACCAATTCTTCCTTTCCTTTTAATTCTCCTTTCATTCTTCCCTCCAACATTTGAGTTTATTTTACTTATAACTACTCCATTAACTATCCTGTCTTCCTTAAGCCCTTTTCTACCCTTTCTTTGTTCTTGTCTATTTATCTTTTGAGTAATGTATTTCTATACCAAAAAGTGTGTATGTGTCTGTAATTGTGTTCAATCTTTCTTTTTTCGCTTTTTGGAGGGGGGAGGGCAGGGCAATTGGGGTTAAGTGACTTGCCCAAGGTCACACGGCTAGTAAGTGTTAAATGTCGAGGCTGGATTTGAACTCAGGTTCTCCTGATGCTAGGGCCAATGCTCTATTCACTGCCCCACCTAGCCGCCCCTGTTCAATCTTTCTTTATTCAGTTCAGAAGAAAGTAAGATGCAAGGAATGCCAGTTTCCCCCATCAATATCTCTATGACCACACACTCATCATTTTATACATCTCTAGTATATGTAAGGGGCAGCTAGTTGGCACAGTGTCCAGAGTCAGGAAGACTCATCTTCATGAGTTCAAATCCAGCCTCAGACACTAGTGGTATGAACCTGGGAAAGTCACTTTATCTATCTGCCCCAATTTCCTTATCCCTGAAATGAGCTGGGGAAGGAAAATGGCAAACCACTCCAGTACCTCTGCTAAGAAAACCCCAAATGGGGCCAGGAAGAGTCAGACACAATTGAAATGACTAAACGTCAACAATTATATGCAAGATTTCCCTCCATCTCTCCCATTTTTTGTTTTTTTCATAAAACCATTAAAACAAAACAAAATCACTCATAATTTGTCATTTTGACCTTTCTCCATAAAACAAAAAGTTCTAAGAAGATATTTCTTTTCCCTTAGCAATATGTAAACGATTCATCACTACATATTCCCTTTCAATTAAACAGATATGTATATCTTCCTATGTTTCTCTTGCTACCTGCATTTCTATTTCAAATTGTCTACTCAGTTCTGACCTTTTCATCAGGAATGCTTGGAAATCCTCTATTCTACTAATGATCCATTTTTTTTCCCCTGTAGGTTCATATTTATTTTGCCAGAAAGGTTATCCTTGGTTGTATTCTTTATCTCTTGACTTTTGGAATAGCTTATTCCAAGCTCTCCTCTTCTTCAAAGGACAGCTGCTAATTCTTGTATAATCCTTATTGTGACTCCTTGGCACTTAAACTCCTTTTTCTGATTGCCTGCAGTATTTTTTCTTGAGACTGTGGATTTTGGCTATTATGTCTCTAGGAGTTTTTGTTTTAAAGTTTCTTTCTGGAGGTGACTACTGGTTTTTTTTTTTCTCTTTTCACTTTGTCTTCTGGTTCTAAGAGTTCCAGGAAGTTTTCATTTAAGAAAATTTCCTGAAATAAGGTATGTAGGTTTATTTTCTGATTATACTTTTAAAAGTTTGATAATTTTTAGATTGTCATTTCCTGACCTGTTTTCCATGTCAGTTTGCTTTTGATATTATACTTCTTAGATTTTGTTCTCTTTCTTTTCTCCCAGCATTGACCCACAAACCACCAGCCCAGTCCCTCAAGTGTGACCCTTTGACTAAAACCCAAACTTTAAAACTTTGTTTTGCAAAGTTTGGATTTCAGTCAAAGGGCTGCACTTGAGGATCTAGAGGGCCACATGTGGCCTCGATGCCGCAGGCTCCCCACCCCTGTTCTAGACAAATCAAACCACCACTACTTTGACCACCATCTTCTCTCAAACCTTATCAGAGATAGTCCAGGACCCTGAACCTAAAAGTTTTGGAAATAGTGATGCTTCCAGATCACTGCCTTCAACTATCATTTTAGGAAGCAACTGTAGTGGAGATGCAGTCCGATAACTCTACCTGCAGGTGCTACAACCACATCTATTGAAGACCCAGAAAAGAAAGTTCTTGTCATTAAAATCCTTGGTACTGTAAAATGGTACAGCATCAGGAACTGACATATTTTTTATCATGGAAGTGGTGTAAAGAAGAATCATTAATATCTGCTTTGCCACTATATCCCAACAAACATGGAACCTTTCCATCTGAATTATAGCTGAAACCTTTCATATGTGTTGTCTCCACTATCAAAATGTGAAATCTTTTAGATCAAAGACTGTCTTACTTTTCCACATGAACTCCCAGCATTTCGTAAGGCATTTTGCACATAGTAAATACTTAATGCTTCATTTATTCATTAATTCTTTTGGTCTTATTTTGATATTTCATATTTTCTTATTGAATCACTATTTTCTGACTGGCATACTCTAATTTTATTTTTTTAAAGCAATTGGGGTTAAGTAACTTGCTCAAGGTTACACGGCCAGTTATTTCTGGGTGTGGTGCTGAGTATCTGAGCCCGGATTTGATCCAGGTCATCCCGACACTGGAGCCGGTGCTCTTACTTGCTGAGCCACCTGGCCGCCCTGGCATACTCTAATCTTCAAGGAATTCAATTTTTTAGTGTATTCTGTTCTAAGGGTCCCTTGCCATTCTTTCCTCCCTAGCCTTTCTATTTTGTATCTCTTAATTTCCTCCAGGTACTGCTGAAGTCTCTGTAGCCAGGGCATTTTTTTTCTCTGAGGTTTCACCTAAACTTGTTGCTTTTCCCTTTGAGTTTACCTCATGGGCATTTCTCAAACCAAGGTATTCTTCATAATGTTTGGAGCTTTCCTTGGATTGCTCATGGTGGGGGTGAAAGTGTTGGGGGAGGGAGGGAGGGTCAAGGTATGCTGACCTAGAGTCAGCATACTGTCTGGTCCTGAGTACAGTAGGTCAGACTAGGCCTCCTTTGAAGTACTCTGGGGCTGTTTGAGTGCTGGGTACTACCTAGCAAGGGAAGAGTGGGAAGACCCTCTGATCACAGTATTCTAGGGCTCAATTTGTTGTAGTTTTTGCCTTTGGTCCTTCCTTTTGCTGCTGGGCTTAGAAGATACTGCTATCCTGGGTTCCCACCACACACTTCAGAGGCTACAGTAGGGCCTGGATATTGCCTAAGGCCTTTCTATTTATCATAGCTTGGCTAAGGCCCCAAGTGCCACACTGGACCTTGCCTAGAAAACCCTGAAAACTACTCTCTCCTCTGAGAACTGTTAAGACTGAGCTGGCCTCAGGCTCTTTTTATCTTATAGTTCAGAATGATGCGCTGGATTCTCCCTAGAACCAGGGAGATTAAGGCAGCTCCTGAGCTAGGTTCAGGTAGCCAAGCAGGGGCTTAGAATCAGGGGATCCTTTGTGAAATTTGGATTCAGTCAAAGGGCTATGCTTGAGGACCTAGAGGGTCACAAGTGGCCTTGAGGCTGCAGGTTCCTCACCCTTGGTAGATGCTGTGTGGCTCAAGCAAGTAATGCCAGAACTGCTCCAAAGACTCCAAGGATTCTCTGCCTTTTTGTTCTTGACTTGCCCCAGTTTATCTATTCCAGAATCTGAGGATTCAAGGTTTGGGTGAGGGAATCTATAGGTGATTCTTTCTATTTCTTAGCAGAGTAAAATCCTCTTTATTTGGGAATCTGGGATCTTCTTTATCCTAGCCCTCTGTTATGGCCATCTTCCTACAATCTTCAAAAGAGATTTCAAAGGAGATCTTTTTAGAAGGGAAAATACCCCATATTTTTAACTCCCTAATGCTGGTTCCTATGGATGAAATGTTGGTTTTTTGATATCATTGAAATGACACTGGATATGGAGTTAGACAAGCTGGATTCAAATATCAGCTGTGCTACTATTTTTGTGACTTTGGGCAAATTACTTTATCTTGACAATCCTAAGTTTCTGCATTTTCAATATGCAGGTATTGGACTAATCTCTAAGGTTCCCTCAAGATATAAATCTTAAGATCCTTTTTGCTCCCTAATAATTAAAAAATAGTCATTTAACAAGCATTATTAAGTGCCTACTGTGTGCAAAAAACCTTGGGCACAATGTTACCACATATCCAAGGATTCATAGATAAGGAAAGCAGACCCACCACAGTCTCAATGTATTGATATACATTTGGCATTAAAAGATAAATTACAAACAATAGAGTTAGGTAATTCACGAGAGATTTTTCCCCTCATAATTAAATGGGAACAAAGTTCAATTAAATATTTTTGAAGAAGAAATAATTTTTAAAAATTCTACAATGCATCATCAAGTGACCTAGTTTATCCTACCAAAGAACATAGCACAAGAAACTGGACACAATAGTTTCTAAAAAGAACATGATTAATGCAAAAGCATGTAGGTCAAATGACTATGCTCACTTCTATGCTGTTAACACTTATAAGTAAAGAATTAATACAATCTAGTTAAAATAGCTTTTCTGTGGGTACTTCCCACATTCCACAAAATAGAACCTCTTTGATAGCTAATGATCAAATAAAATCAATCTCCGAATGCCCAGATAGTATTGAATGTTGGGAAACCATTTTGTTTACTTTCAAGTGACCTTACTAAAAGGCTATCTACTTCACTAGGTCAATATCACATAATGCAATCTGCTCTTGGAGAAGGTGAATTCTCCCACCTGCTAGGTTGTTTTTAATCAGGCCTGAAACAAGACTTAATTCTGAAGAAATATACTAAATGGCTCACCTGATTATACTTTTTAAAAACAATAGCCTTAAGAGAATCCAGATATTGGCTTCGGAGTTCCATTTGTTGAATCTTATGGTAACTGCCAGCAGTGATCAGTGCCTTGAGACGAAAATGAGCAAAACTATTATGATTGTTGTCCCCACTATGCTTACATTTGCCAAAGTAAATACGAAAGATTTTAAATAATAAATGTTTTCCACCAAAAAATGGAAAGCTTTGGAAAAATGTAACCTAAAATGAATGGCTTCTAAATGATTCCTATAACTAACTATAGCTATATAATTTGCCTAAAATCAATAGAATATGTTATAGCATTCTTTAATATTAAAAAAAACCAAATGGAGGGGGAGGAGAGAGGAAAGCGAAGGGTGCATAGTTTGGTATATATACTGGAAAAAGGAGTCAGAAAATCAGAGTTCAAGTTTGGACACTAATGATTGCTAGTTATATGAGCATGGACAAGTCACCTAAACTTTTTCAGCATATTTCCTTCTATACAAATAATAATATTTACACTACCTACCTCATAGGGTTTGTCAGAAAAGTATTTTATAAATCTTTATTAAAGCATTATAGAAATATAAACCACTGATTGCAAAGTTAATATTGGAAAATAGCTAATAAACATTCTTGTAGGCCATCAACTGACTGAAGTAGAACAAACATGTCTGACATCTGGAATAGTGATTTGTTTTATGATATCAGAAAGTAACCAAGTGTCCATTTCTAAGCTACTGTGTACAATACTTTCACCCCCAATTTAGGGAGGATGAAATTAGGAAACTATAGCAGAAATAAGTGTAAGTTCAAATAACCAGCACTTAAATGACAAGAATCACGAAGACCCTCTAGAAAAGTGAATTCAACAATAACTGTGATCCTTGCTAAAACATTGCCCTGCAAAGCCATATGCAAAACAGAGACTATAGTACTTGAACTGCTTATTTCTAGATAAAAATCTAAAGGAAGATTCTTGTGCTTATGATCACAATGCAGTAAAACTATAAAGGCTCATTTAGTATAACCTGAAATGGTAGAGCACAGGTGCTGGGAAGCAGTAGTGCTACAGGGCAGTCTGGTGGTATAGTCAAACCTGGAGAGGCTTCTGGGAGACAGAACAGGTGCTGAACAGTGGTTATGGCACAATTATCACTTGTCTGTAGTGAAGAAGAATCATTGGTTTCTCTAGCCATATACACAGCTGGTGTCACAGACCCTTAAGGAATGATGATGCAAATCTTTAGCTTGGCAAGATAGTCCATACCTGGCAGAGCTCTGAAATGTACTTCTTAATAAGGCCTTGAGCGATGAAGACAAAAGGAATTTGGGAATGATACACCACATAGGTAGTTTTGTACTGATTTGGTTTCATGTAAGGTGTTCCCCAGGCAATTCGAATCCATACTGCATTATCCTCACTGTCTCTGAAGCTGATATGCACCTTATTAAACAAAATTAAAATTATAATGCTTTATTAAATATAATTCAGTTTAAAGAGAAAGGAAATAAATTGTCTGGGACATGTTGATTTTCACATGTCTATGAGTTATCCAGGTAGAAATATCAAGCAAAGAGGAGATACAAGAATGGAGTTCAAGAAAGAGATGAATGTTGGAGCTTTTTAAGACTTGGGAGTCATTCCCGTGTAGTGATAGTTGAAGTTGATGAGATCATCAAAGAAGGAATACAGAGAAAAAGGAGAGAGCTAGGATGGAGCTCAAGGAACCCCGACTTCTCCAAGACATAAGAGGTCAGACACAGATGATAACATAGTCTTGTCCTCTCTTTTTTTGAAGAAACTAAATCCCAGATTTTACATTGCACTACCTTCAAACCAAACTGGCTTAATTACTATTTCCTGAAGACATTATATGATTTCCTGCATTCATGCTGTTGTATAAGCTGTCATCGATGCCTGAAATGCTTTCCCTCTTCACTTTCCATCTTAAAGAATCCCTGTCTTCATTTAACATTCAATTTGTATGCCAATTTCTATGGGAAGTCTTTGCTTACCCATAGTTATTAGGAGCTCTATTTTTTTTTTTAAAGCAATTGGGGTTAAGTAACTTGCCCAAGGTTACACAGCCAGTTTTTGTGTGTGGGTGTTAAGTATCTGAGGCCGGAACCAATTCTGGGTCCTCCTGACTCCAAGTCTGGCACTCTTACTCACTGTGCCACCTAACTGCCCCTAGAGCTCTCTTCTTATTCAAATTATCTGTTTTCCTATTTGTATTCCCCTGGAAGAATATAAGCCTCTTGAGAAGTGGGACTGTTTTTCATTTCTGTCCTTGTGCCCTCACTGTGAATTCTCCTAAAAACAAAGCATGTTCAGAGAAAGACATACAGGATTTACAAACCAATGGAGTCAAGGGCACAACAACTGGGAGAGAAAAAGCAAAGGCCTCTAGAAGGAAGTGGCACTTGATTATAAGCCTTGAGGAGAAGTAGGGTCCTTACCGGGACTTAATTGCCTAAGGTTACAGAAATAGTAAAATATAACAAGACAAGGATTTGCACCCAGGTTCTTCAACTTCAAATTTGATGCCTTTTTCACTTGTCCTAAAACACCAGAGGTACAGGATCATAGGATACAAAGCTGGGACATTACAGGCCATCTAACCCAACCTCCTCCTTTTACAAGATACAAAACTGAGACCTTGTGTGTCTACTGTGACTTGCCCATGGTCCTACAGGGAGTGTTAAGTTTGGAATTTAAATTCAATCCTACTGACTTCTGAGTCAAACCACCCTGCCTCCTCCCATTGCTCAAGAGTTAGAAGAATAAATTATAGTATTATTTTAAGAGCAAATGGCTTTTTAATGAGGTCTTTTTGGTAATTCAATAATTAAGCCCCAATCTGACTTTATAAAAAATTAAGTGTCAAAGCAAGGTTTCTGTATAATAGAAATGTATATTTTAAGTTATTCTCTGATCCTCAAGAAATACTAATTTTACAGAAATAACATACATGGCCACTAATTTTATGCTCCAAAAAGTTTATTTAAAACTAAAAGAAATTGTTATTTTTGTTTTATGGGAGAATTTGAACAAAGTTCAATATATAGCTGGGCATGGTGATCCACAACTGTAATCTCTGCTGGCTAGCTATAGCCTAACCAGATAGCATTTATATAGCACTTTAAGGTTTTCAGAGTGCTTTACAAATATTTTCTCATCTTACCCTCCCAACAACCCTATTATTATCCCTATTTTACAGATGAGGAATATGAGGCAAAGAGTGACTTGTCCAGGGTCACCCAGCTATTAAATGTCTGCGGACAGAGTTGAATCTAGGTCTTCCTGACTCCAGGCCCAGCATTCTATCCACCAAACCAGCAATCTGCTGAGCCAAGGTTGGTAGAATTCTCAAATCTGGGAGTTCTAAGCTGTCTAAAGCCTATAAGTAATCCACACTAAATCTGGCATTAAATGGCAAATCTCCAGGAGTAGGGACCACTGCCTGAGGAGGAATGGAGTGACCCTGGTTGGAATCAGCAGGTCAAAGCCATTGGTCTGATCACAAGTGGGATTCAGGCCTATGACTGCCCAATGTATTGCCATCCTGGGTGAGAGAGGGAGGCCCAGTCTCAAAAAAAATGTTTTATAGGTTTACCATAGATTACCACTTCCTCTGAATGAATCAGTTTCTACTGTGACTTAAAGAAGAAAAGAAAAAAAAATTAAGAATATTTTCAACTGCAAGACAAGTTTGGGCTATTGAGTTTTGAGGCAGCCAGGTGGCATAGCAGAAAACTGGAACTAGAATTAAGAAGACAGGAATTTAAATCCTACCTGAGACACTTCCTTAGTTGTGTGACACTGGGCAAGAAGAGGTTGGGTTAGATGACTGCTGAGGTCCTTTCTAATGCTCAAATTCTATGAAATTCTGAAATTTAACTACATGACTGCAGTTTCAAGCTCAGAGTTTTTCTCTGTAGGCAATCTGTGGAATAAATCAATTATTAATGTGCCTTCTGTTTTCAAAACTCCTAGACTATTTTCTTCTACTTAAAAATACAGATGTGAAAGAAAATTTGGCCTACAGTATGGTTTTCAAGCTATTAAATTTATTTTCTATGGGTAAGTAAGGGAATTTGAAGATCTTCCCTGCCCCTTTATAGGCCAAGGGAATCTGAAGATCTTTCCTGCCCCTAAATGGGCCTCAAGTGAAACCCAATAGGAGGGGGTTTACTGGGGGGGGTTATAATTAGGCAGTGGGTCATCCTGAAGAAGGGTATATGTACTCTGAGGTGAGGTTTTGCTTTGGGGCTCACTTATGGGAGGGGTTGTATGATTTGGCCAGATAAGACTCTGGGTAGCCACTGAAGCCCCTGGCTTTGAAAACCCAGATGTTGGTGTTTCTCTCTCTGGTAACTATGTATGTATGTAATGGTCAGAGAGCTAGAAGCCCTGTTTTGTTGGTCTGATGAACTGTCATTTTCTCTGTATTTTTTGTCTGCTTGTAATTTCTGTTTGTATTTTCTGAAGTTCAGGGTGCTGACTTTTTCCCCTGAACTAAGTGAATGATGAGAGAGAGAGAGAGAGAGAGAGAGAGAGAGAGAGAGAGAGAGAGA
>NW_027187359.1:21375906-21470022 GCF_028583685.1 Petaurus breviceps papuanus | reverse complement strand
TTGGGTTTTTTTCTCAGTATTTTCTGTCTGCTTGTAATTTCTGTTTATATTTTCTCAAGTTCAGGGTGCTGATTTTTCCCATGAACTGAGTGAATGATATATATGTTTAATTAAAGACTGTTGACCCCTTTAAAGTTGCTTTCCTTTAGTGAAGCAGATCAAAGAACCTGTGCTAGCAGCCATCCTGGAAATGCTAGGGTACTTGCTGTTACACTATGATATTTATGATCCTTAAATTATTTCTGCACATCCTGTCTTCAAGGTCAGTTTGGCCAATACAGAATTCACATGCTCTCTCTTTTTGTTTGTTTTTTGGAGGGCAACTGGGGTTAAGTGACCTGCCCAAGGTCACAGGCTAGTTTTGTGTGTTAAATGTCTGAGGCCAGATTTGAACTCAGGTCGTTCTGACTTCAGGGCCAGTGCTCTACTCACTGTGCCACCTAGCCACCCCATTCACCTGCTCTTTTAATGCTGTCAACTCTTCATTCTCGCCCTGCCCCATAATCAATCTGTTGCCAAGGCCTGTGGATTTTACCTTCATAACATTTTTTATATAGATCCCCTTCTCTCTTCTGACAAAGTCATAATCCTGACATAAGCCATCACCTCATGACTGGACTATTGCATTAGTCTGCTGATTGTATTCCCTACCACAAGTCTCTCTCTACTCAGTTGTTAGTGATTTTGCTTAAGTACAGTTCTGACCATGTCAACCCCGTTTCTTACTCTAGTGGCTCCTTATAGCATCTCTAGGATCATATAAAATCCTTTTTGTTTTAAAGACTTTCATTACCTGCTTTCCTCACCCCTACTCCTTACATTATACTCACCAAATCACAAATATTTTGATCCAGTAACACTGTTCTTCTTGCTGTTCCTTGGACAAGGCACTTCATCTCCCGTTTCTGGGCATTTTCACTGGCTGTTCCCCATACCTGGGACTCTCTCCCTTCTCATCTCTGCCCCCTGGCTTCCCTGAATACCCAGCTAAAATCCCATCCTCTACAGGAATGAATAAGTATTATACTTTAAATGAAAGTGAACCAAAAATACCCAGGTGGGAAGGGGAGGCCTCAGTTCCTATTTCATTCCTTGACTCCTATTTCCGTTTGCATCTCAGTTCATGTTCTCAAAGAACAGACTATTAGATCATAAGCTCCTTGAGGGCAGGGACTGTCTTTTGCCTCATTTTATATCCCCAGTGCTTGACACAGAACCTGGCACATAGTAGGCACCTAATGATATTTACTGAATTAAAAAGTTGTTAGTGTTCTACCCTCATCAGCTTCAATGCCACATAGAACAAATGGTATAATCTCTTTCTAATTAATGCTGGATGTTCATTTACCAAAGCTACATTTTCTGTAAATTGTGTGCTTCATTTTCTGAACTATGGATTATAAAAAGGTGGCATCACATAATGAATATAGTTCTATATTTGAAGTCAAGAAGACCAGAGTTCAAAGCCTGCCCCTTACACTTATTAACTATGTAATAATTGGACAAGCCACTAAAGCTCTCTGATATTCAATTTCATCTGTAAAATGAAGTACATTAAATAGCACCTGACTCACAGGAATAGAACGAAGGCCAAATGAGATTATGTAAAAAAAGCAACTAATATTTATATCCCTCATAGTACTTAGTATAGGTACCTTAAGTACACAAAGTGCTCAATAAATATTTGTTGAGTAAGTGAAACTAAATGTGGAAAATTAGTAGTCCTAAATATTTATAAGTATTTTTCTTAAAGATAACCATTGTCATCTTTAAGTTGACAGATTAACGTTTTAAAACTTATAACTTTGAAAACTTTTACTTTTCTTATTGTTCTATAGCAAAAGTTAGTTTCTACTTAGGTAACTATGACAAAAAGGACAGACGAACTTAAAATACTCTTACTCAAGAAATAACATCAACGTATATGTATATGTACATATACACATATACATTCGACATTTTAAACATACTGCAACATTTGTAGCAGAAACACTTTTCACATAATAGGTACATAAATTTTTCACATAATAGATACAGAGTTGCCGATGTACAGGCAGGTAACTAATTCACCACATAAGAAGAAATGTTTTCATTCAGTTGTACATACTTGCACTACTAACCAATGTACCCTCTAATTTTTTTTTTTAAAGATATGAGCAGATGACCATGCTATACAATGTAATGGGGCAGAGTTAACATCAGGAGTCTGATCTCTGCCACTCATTTGCTATGTGACTTTGGGCAAATCATTTATCTCCTGTGAGCCTCAGTTTCTTCATAAGTGAAGTGGAGAAAATAACTGGTTCAGCCTGTGTTAGATGGCTACTATAAGAGATCAAAGTAAGATAATGTATACAAATGGAAGATGAAGCATTAATGAACAGTTTTAAAATTTAATCAACTAAAAAATCTGCAAGTTAATCTGCTATATTTAATAATGCAGAATCATTTTTATCATATACTCTAATTAGGTATAAATAGCAAACAATTCACATAAATGGCTATAATCAGCAGTATCACATTTACACAGCCAAACCAATTTTAACTTTTTCCTTTCTTTGTAGATTCTCTAATATTTATAATGGGCATCAATAACATTTTCTCTAAAATATATGAAGTTTACCAAAATCATAAACACAAAGTGCAAAAAACAAAGTCCCTGGATCTAACTCCTAATAGTCATTATTCCTTGTGCTCAAAAACTATAGACTGGAAGGCTAAAGATGTTCTACTTAAGGATGATGATAAGATCATCAACTTTTAAGGGCAGGTCCAAGCCAGAGGTAATGAAATGGGAGAGAGTGCAATAAGATCAGGAACTGGCTTCCTGGTGTCTAAAATTACTACGGCACAAAAGTTCCAGGTTCAGGGACAGCCTCTGAAAGCTGGGGACAAGCTTTCAGCAGCTATAGAAGGGCACATTTTTCTCCATGAATACAAGAGTATCTTCAGCAGGTGACCATGTCATATCCAAATTCCCTATCACACCAGTCTATCACAGTCATCTATATTTAGCAGTCACTTACTAAGTATTTCTTGGATTGTTGAATTGGTTACCTTGGAGGAAGAGACCAGAGGTCTCTTCTTCCCCACCCATCCCCTCAAGTCATCTAAAAAAGAAAAGTGATTTCCAGACTCAGCCTAAAAAGCAGTTCCTTTGATTTCAGGGCAACAGGAAGTTCTCCTCCTTCACTACAACTGCCTATAAGTTACTAGCCAAAAATTTTTTTAACAGGAGAAAAGTTAAAAGATTTATCTAAAAGATAAATCTATATAAGAGGCATAAATTGTAAACCCCAAAATGAAGCACAATAAGCAAATTCACACTAAAGTATAATATATCAGGTAAGCTTAAAGGACTGACGTCAAATCCCCTCCAGCTTTGACTTAGAGGAAGGTCTTTAGAAACAGAAGATTATCCCAGACTAAGAGTTGAGACCTCAGTTTTTATCCTGCTTCCACAAGCTGAGGCAGCTAGGTGGCAAAATGGTCAGGAAGACCAGACTTGTGAGGACCTAATGAGATCATACCATAAAGCGCTTACCACAGTACCTGGCACACAGATGGCACTTGTTCCCTTCCTTCCCCCAATCCTCATTTTATCTTTGTTCTACCATCAAATCTAGGTACCTCTGGGCCTCAGTTTTTCCATATCCAAAATGAGAGGCCTGTACTAGATAATCTCTAAAGAGTATTCCAGGTCTAACATTCTATGACTCAAAGTACCTAAAAGGAGCATGACCAAGAAGGGACAAGGACATGGGAAAGGGAAGCTAGAGGACAGTGAAGACTAATTTTGTCTAGATTTTAAGAGACAACTATTTCTACACATCACATCTACCTTTAACTGATAATGGACAAAAAAACACTGTGTAGAGAGATATCTCTGTTGTGTATAGATTTCAGTTGGACCACAGCTACTGGGTTACTTTTCTCTTTGAGAATTAGAAGATCAATTAGTCACCTGTGTTCAATTTAATAAGACATTCTCTGGAAATATCCAATCAGTGTTACTAACAATATGGATAGGGTGTCTGTACAAGTCTATTTAATGCTAGTAAGGACATTTATAAAGGAGAAATCTGTTGTTTGGCTTCCCCACCTCTAATCAAGGAGGGGTAGCCACCTCAATTCCTTCAATCCTTGATATACTCATAACAGGCCTTTTGATAAGAGTGGGTGTTTAAAAAGAAGAGCCAAAGTGTTTTAGAAATATATCTGAAAAAATTTAGTTATGACATACATGGGTCAAAGATTTTTTAAAAGGGAAGGAAAAACATTTTTCTTCATGTGGTAGAAAACAGGTAAAATAAAGACATCTAGAGAAATTTATAGGAGCTACCTGAGATTATGATAACTAATGTATGTTAAGTTAGTAGATGATTCTAAAGGGGCTATGAAGAAAGAAGAAACAATCATGACATGGATTACAACTGGAAGATAGAATGGAATGAGAAAGACTTTCAAACTAAAGACATCTGCTTGGTAACAGTATAACATGGCACCTGAGATGCATTAGTAATCTTTAAAATAAGGAATAACAAAATGTAAGAGCATAAATATCCTCCAATTGAAATAAATATTTGTTAATATCACTTACATTTTTTAGGGTTCTCTGGAGAACTTTCTTAAAAGAATCTTTAAACTCTTCCATATCAAAAAGGTCAACTTCTTCACCTGTCAAAGTGACAAGGAAAAGAATGTTGAAAACTAAAACAAGAAAAGAAAAGAATAGCGTCCCTGCTTAGATAGTAATTTTCCTCTTGTCATATTCTGGAAATTTGCACACTTCATGCTTCTACTAATTTAATTTGCCAGCCAAAAGCCCTAATATCTTGCTCACTGCCTACAACAATCAGAGATGGGAAAGTCACCTGATATGCTGTCAGAGATGCAGGGCTAAATGAGAACCAGCTGCCTGCCTCCCACAGCTCTTCACCCCCTCATAAATCTCACAGCTTTTGCTGACTCATGGAGAAATACTGATGTAGATAAAACCTTCCATCCTGTCCCGGGTTCTGGTAACCTTTACGAATGTAACCTTTTGATTGTTACTCTCTAGTCATTTCATTTTAGTTTATATGTCTTCTTTTGTGTAAATCAGAATGGGCTACTGATTTATACTTTCTTCAACAGGGACAGACAGAAGCTGCTGACTTTAGTAAATACCCTCACAAAGAATTCACAAGCTAACCATTTTGTGCTAGTCCAAAAAGCAAAATTAACAAATCACACAAACACTATTATTAAACCACTACCATGGTACCTTTGTACTTATTTCTCTTTCTACAAAGAAAAGGTGATTAGATTATTTTGAGAACACACATTTCTGAAGAACATGCAGTTTAATTTTAAATACCCAAAATATCAATGACAATTGTTCAGTCTAAGATTGCAATATCACATACCTGGCTCTTTAGTCATTTTATAAACAATCCAAGATTTCCTGACCTGGCAAGTTTGATGATCTGAAATGAGGGGGGAGGAGAGAGAGGGGAGAGAGAACCGTTTTAATTCTACAAGTCTTTGAAAATATTTGGTCCTAAGTACTCTATTTTTCTGAGAGAATTTAAAGAAAAGAATAATTCATAAAATGTTTTATATATATGTATATATTATTTGTTATAAACATCGGTCTTTCCTGAAAATATATGCTCTGCAGTAAACATTTAAACTATTTTGAGCAAATAAAAGAATAAGAGTTATTTCCTATGACAAAGTATTTGAAAACATATTATTCTTAAACATCTCAAAGCATTGGTCTTAAGAGTCAGAAGACCTGGGCTCAAGATCCCACAAAAACACTGATGAGGTTGAATATGCCTTCATGAGTAAAATGGAGATAACTTCTATCTCATGTTGTTGTGAGGAAAGCAAATTTAAAGTGTCAAGTAAATATGAGCTCTTATTTATTCTATTATCAGAGTGTTTTGGAACATTTTAATAATAGCAGGTCTATATCATAATTAAAATTATGCAAAAATGGGGGCAGCTAGGTGGCACAGTGAATAGAACACTACCCCTGGAGTCAGGAGGACCTGAGTTCAAATCTGACCTCAGACATTTGATACACTTATTAGCTGTGTGACCTTTGGCAAGTCACTTAACTCTAACTGCCTTGCCTTCCCCCCTCAAAAAAAAAAAGGCAATATCTCACTTATTTAATGGCACTGAGAATTATATATTTCAAATAACTGAGTCTTCCAGATAAATGAAGTTTAAGAAACTTGGTTTTCTTTGACTATATAGTGGGAAAATTCTTCTAAGATAGATGGAACATTTTCCAGCTTTCTTAGAAAGAGTTCCTTAATCATACCTTGCCTTTTTAAAAATTGTAATTCAAGATCATCAATAAAAACATTTGTTGTTATTGTTTGGTCATTTCAGTCCTAACTCTTCATGACTCCATTTGGGGTTTTGTTGGTAATAATGGAGTGGTTTGCCATTTCTTCAGCTTATTTTACAGATGAGGAAACTGAAGCAAACAGGGTTAAGTGACTTGCCCATGGTCACACAGCTAATAAATGTCTAAGGCCACATTTGAATTCAGGTCTTCCTGATTCCAGGCCTGGTGTTCTATCTACTTCACTATGTTGTTGCCCAATATTTTTGTTACACTGTACACAAAAGCAGCAACAAGCTTAGGTGAGCCTTTATAGGTGTTTGCTCCAGGAATAAAAAGATTCCAAGTTTTTTGCTCTTTAAAATCCCTTCTTTTTTTGTAGTTTTTTTTACTTCTATTAGCTATTATTTGTGACTGTCAAAATATTTCTTTCTAATAGGCCCATTTAATTTATGGTTATGGGCTAACAAACTAGATCATCAAGATCTTTGAAACTGTCAATAAAGTAAGAGTAAATGGTCTCAAGATTGACTTGCTTAATGACTTTTCTTTTGTACAGTGTCTTAACTTTACGACAGACAACTATGATATCTATTTTGTCTATTCAGAGACTTCATTTACATCCTTTGTTCTTTGTTGCTGTTTCTGAGTCTAGTTGATAAAGTGTAACTGTAATGGGAATTTTCATTTTCAGTGTATAATCTATACATTTCATAGATTTTGAGACATTTTTAAAAGTAAAATATGCTAAATCATTTATATTTTAAAACTTTTTGCTTATTTTGGCTTTTAATGTGAACAAAGAAACTTGTAAACAACAGTGAGTATACTAGCTACACTTAAGGAGCCTATATCAGTCACTGAAAAGTTTATAATGAATTCTGGGGCATTTTTTAAGTAGCAATAAGCAAAACATTTTAGAAAAATACATCACAACTAGATTTGTTCAGATCATAAGTGAGATAGTCAAAGTTTTGTTGTTTGAGTTTTTTTCAGAGAAGAAAAAGTTGTTTTCATGTGATGGAAAGCAGATGAGACAACACAGATTTAGAGACCACACACAGGCTGTATAGTAGAGACCTGCTGTAAGAGGAATGTATACCATAGTATTCTGCCAAGTGAGATAGGCTAGCTTTTCAAAGCTCATGAAAAGTTAAACTAGTTTTTCCTTAAAAATCACTGAAAGTGGGCATCTAGGTGATGCAATAAATAGAGCACCACCCCTGGAGTCAAGAGAACCTGAGTTCAAATCTAGTCTCAGACACTTAACACAAAAAACTAGCTGTGTGACCTTGGGCAAGGCACTTAGCCCCAATTGCCCTCCAAAAAGCAACAAAAAAAAAAGTCAAAAATCATTAAAAGTTTCTTCAAGACTTAACTGGCTCCAGGGAATAAGGCTTGGATTGTTAATGTAGCTTCCAGGTCACCTAAGCAGAAAAGCCAATGGCCCCATCTGAGGCTTTAAACTACCAGGCAGCATCAGTAAGCTGTGTCTAGCTGAATCAATGCTTTATTCCCGAATGAATATCCTTCTGCTGCTCCAAATGTCCTTTCTTTACTATGAGTAAATAAACTTCTTTTTGTTAACTATTAGATGGATTACAAGTGTCTCATTGTTTCAATCTCAAACCTGACATACTAGCCTGCCCTGAGACAAGGTCTTACCTTCTAAAATAAAATAGTAAGCATTTGTATAATATTTTAAAGCTTTATATATGTTATCTGATTTGGTCTTCATAACAATCCTGTAAGGCTGATGCTGTTACCATCCCCAATTTATAGATGAGGAAGCTGAGGTCAAGAGATATTAAGTGACTTGCCCAAGGTCTCTCGAAAACAAGTGTCCGAGGTAGGATTTCCTGATTTAAAGTTCACACTTTATCCTCTGTACCACCTAACTCCCCTCTCTGCACTGACTGAAAATCGTGATGGAGGAAATGTTGAGTGTGGCCAGTTCTAGAAAAATAGAGCTAAAGAAGTCATAAGAGGGGACTAGGTGGCACTGGGAATAGAGCACTGGCCCTGGAGTCAGAAGACCTAAGTTCAAATCTGGTCTCAGACACTTAACACTTAATAGTTGTGTGACCTTGGGCAAGTCACTTAACACCAACTGCCCTGTCTTCCTCCCTACCCCACCTCCAAAAAAGTTGTAAGATCCATGACATTGACAGAAAACAAATTCTTGGAAAAATACTAACAACCAGCATAGTAGATAATACCAACTAGAGCCAGTTAGATGGAACAGAGGAAAGAATGCTAGATCTGGAGTCAGGAAGACTCAAGTTCAAAGTCTTAGCTGCTGTCTGCCTCACTTTCCTCATCTGTAAAATGAGGGTAATAATAACACCTACCTTCCAGCGTTGTTGAAAGAATAAAATGAGATATTTGTAAAGTACTTTGTAAATCTTAAAGTGTTACCTAAATGCTAGTAAAGAAAATATTTTTGAACTCCTGATTAAATATTAAGTCAAGAAATATAAAATGAATAAATTGAAAACACAATGAAGTTGTAGAAATCCATGTAACTTACAAATTATGTCTAAAATTGCAGCTTCTTTCATACTTGCACGTTTCTAAAAGACGAAGTAGAGAATTTGAAGAAATTGTGTCAGATTGATTTTCTCATTCATAGCACATGAACTAGATCTTACTAAATCACTGGTATTTATTTTACTTTCCATGCAGTCTCTAAACCTTCTTTTTTCTCCATCAAGTACTCTCTTATCCCCAATATGCCTATCAACCTTTCTCCCACCAAACTTAATGCCTCATCACTGTTTTAACATTTTGAATAAACATGTTTACATCACTTGGTATATTAGCAGCATAATTAAATAGGTTAAGACTAATGTATTCACATACAAAAACCCCCTTACAACTTCCAAATCCCCAAATGGCCAATAATTGTAATTTATATCCTTGTTATAGTAACAAAGTATCATGAATATATGAATTTATATATAAAGATTTCATTATGATACTCCTAAATTGTTCTGTTCTTGGCTCTACTATTGTCTTTTGGTAAAACTAGGAAAATTATTTTTAAGTTATTTGCTTTTGCATCATTCAATTTATCTACGCTATGTCTTTACAGTGCTAATAATTTTAAATACTATCACCTTACAAAGCTCAACCACTTCCTGAGAGATATTTTCCTTGTTTTGTTGAAGGTTTATGGTCTTCAGCTGGCTTTCTGGGAGAATGCTCCATATTCTCAGGATTTTCACTATTTCGCCAACTGGTATTTTCAGGATAATCCTCCTGATAAACTCAGCAACAATCTCATCCATCCCTTTGATACTTCAAAGAAAAAAAAAGGAGGCGCTATTAGCAAAGTATCTATAAAATAGAATAGATTTAAAAGGATGACATCATAATTTGGACATTTTTAACCCGTAATTATTTTGCAACTGATATTTAAAGTTCCCCCCTAAACACTTAACTCTCACTCAAAGAGTTTCTAGACATTCTATCACACTACTGTGTTACCTATTTTGCTCAGGTGCATATATGGAAGAATATGAAACTTGAATAAAACACATACACTTCAATACTTTAAAAAATTTATTCAGTGGGCATATATGTCTTCCAGCAATGCAGACTGGAAACATTCTATGCCTTAATGGACAATCTTCATGAGATACTATGGCAAATAGAATCCATCAGCTGGTGGTCAACTTTCCAATGACGAGGTTCTTAGAATAATATTTGCTGAATTGAACTGAACTAGCTATAGGTTCTTTGTCAGACAACAAAAAAGTCCCTTATTGGACTGGTGCTTGGTTTCCACGCCATGATCTATCTAGGTATCAACTGCTATAAAGTATAAAAATATTTTTAGATAGATCGTTTGAGATCATTAATTTCTTTTGATTCCTTACCTATTTTGCTAAGGATAGTCTTCCATCTATGACCATCCCCAGCACTGTATACTAGTCCTCATCCTAGTCACCTGCCTCCCTGCCACAAACCTCATCCCAGGGATTTTCTCCACCCATCACTCATCCTGGCCACTGACTAAGGTTTCTCTTTGTTCCAAGACCTTCTCCTGTGCTCCAGAAGTCATCCTCTGGATCACAAACCTCCCTCCCCTCCCACTTCTTCAGCCTCACACTGTTCCCTCCTATCTCCTGACCTATATGCCACCGAGCAGTATTTCTAACTGCTCTACCTGCTATGAGGCAGGCTTTCTAGGGCACAACATCACCACATGTCACAAGGATGTACCTGGAGGACCTCTGGACTCAGGCCTCAATGGTTAGCATACTCTCATCACCCCCCCCCCCATCCCCTCATATTCCTCATCCCAGTGATTCTGAATCTCTGGCTGTCCATATACAACCCATTCTTAACTGCTCTATTCCTCACTCCCATCCTCCCAAATCTGCCCAACTGTCTACTGTGTGCTCTCTGTAATGCCTACTTCCTAATTAACAACTTGCTTTCAATTTAAACCTTTTCTTTTTTTAATTCCTTCCATCTTTGAATATTCACTAAAGACCTGGCTCCTTTCTGATGACATGGAATCCCTAGCCACCTATGGGCTCCTTGACCCTGCTGCCCACACACATACCCCATGTCTTTCCCATCTGTCTACAATAGATGCCTCCACTTCCCCTCTCACTCAATTCTGAACATTTTTGTTTTATGCATTTTATGCATCATGGCTTCCTATATCTTCACTCAATTAAAACTATTCCAAAGTCACTAATGTCTCTAAATTGCTGAACTGTTTCTAAATCCTCTTTCTTCTTCACTCGTCTATATGCACTGATACTCCTTTCTCAGTTTTCATGACACTGATCTCTGCTGGTTCACCTCCTAATCACTTGACCCTTCCTTCTCAGACTCCTTTTTGCCTTTGCTGTCATCATCTATAATATGCACTAAACATGGGTGTCCTTTAAGGATCTGTCCTGTGTCTTCTTCTTTTCTCCTTCTATACCAAGGGTTCTTAAATTTTTTTCTGTGTTATTGACCCCTTTGGCAAACTGGCAAAATCTATGAACTTCTCACAACAATGTTGTTAAATGTATAAAACAAATTAAATTAAAATAGTTGTCAAAATATTTTTTTAAAAAACAGGTTGACAGACGCCAGGTTAAAAACCCTTATTATTACTTGATGTACTTTATTATTATTATTGATATATATATTGATGTACTATATTATTATTATTCCTTAATTTAATGATCTGATCAACTCCCATAGGTTCAGCTGTCATATCTCTCTCTTCCTTCACACAGCCACAACCCTAAGTCAGGGCCTCTGTATCTCTGGTCTGGACAATTCTAACAGCTTTCACAAGTCTCTTTGCCACAAGCCTCTCCCAACTCCAACCCAAATTCCCTTTAGCTGCCAAGGTTATTTTTTCAAGATGTAGGCCTTACTACCGTTTCCCCGATAATAAGACCTATCCCGAAAATAAGCCCTCCCCTTACTGTGTAAGATTCCTCTAAAATAAGCCCTCCCCCGAAAATAAGCCCTATTGAGATTGCTACTGTAGTGAAGGTGATCCCCTGCGCTACACGCTACATTAAGGTACCCTCTGTATGCACCAAACCCCCCCACCCCCCAGGGTGAAATGCACGCCGCACTCCGAGCTGCATCCAATCAGAGCTGCATCTGTTCTTCCCCAGTGATTTGCTTATTGAATAAAAGTACATTTTTTTGTTCACATTTACCTGTTTATTAAAATTGCTGCCAATGTTCATTAAAATAAACCCTCCCCTGAAAATAAGCCCTCTGGTGTTTTTCTGTCCAAAAAAATTTAATAAGACAGTGTCTTATTATCGGGGAAACACGGTATATTACTTTGCCTACTTCCATCAATAAGCTCCAATGGCTCCCTATATGAACTCCTCTATTTGGCAGTTCTTCATAACCTTGCCTTTTCCATAGCATCTTTCCAGTATTCTTATACTTTACTTCCCAGGCTTACTTGCAGGTCCTCATGTGATACACTCATTTCTATGGTTTTGCACTGCCCATCTCCCCATTCTTAAAATGTTATTTCTTCCTCCTCCCTCTCTGCCCTGTTCTCTCTGGCTTCCTTCAAGACTCAACTCAAGTCCCACCTTCTGTAGATGCCTTTCTGGTCCCCTCCAGCTGCTAATGCCTTCCCTTATCAGATTATTTTTCCATCTACTTTATACATATTTGGCTATATTCAAACACAATGTCTTCTCTATTAGAATGTATATTCCTTGACTGATTTTGGCCTTTATTTGTATCCCTAGCATTTAACAAAGTATCTGGCACATTTTTGTTGTTCAGTCATTTAAATGCTTGTTTCCTACTATGCTGTATACTCTTTGAGGGCAAGGGTTATACCTTACTTAAATTCTCCAATCCATCCTTCATACAACTGACAAAATAATCTTCCTAAAGTGAAGATTTAGCCTCCTTACTCCAATGCTCAAAAGAGCCCTTAGTAACCTCCACTTTTCTTAGGGATCTGAGACAAACAAGATCCAGCTCCAAAATGGCACAGGACCTAAAGGTACTTCCTGCCTCATTTCACAATACTTGACTTCACGGACTTTTAGCTAAATGATTCCAGAATCTGATCTACCTTTTAAAAAATTTTAGCACCCCCAGAAATGCATTCCTTCCTCATGACCTGCCTTTTCAGAATTACTGTCTTTCTTTACTACTTCCTAATTCCCCTCAGGTGAATGTCTTTACATCTTCTTCAAAAGGTACCCTTTGTCCCGGCTGTCTCTTTTACCCATCTTACTTTATTTACAATTGCAGTAACATCACATAGTAAATGACAGTGCTAGACTTAAGAGTCTGTAAGAACTAAATTCAAATCCTGCCTCAGATGCTTTAACTAGCTAGTTATGTGCAGATGGGAAAATCTCTCAGCTTTTTTTCTTCATTTAACATCCTGTTTCCTCATCAGTAAATGTGGATAATAATAGCACCTATTTGAGAGGTTACTTGAGAGGGAAGGGGAAGGAACAAACATTTATTAAGTGCTACTACAGGTCAAGAACTGTGCTCAGCACTTGATAACTATCTCATTTGATTCTAACAACAACCCTGGAAGGTAAGTTCTATAATTATCCCCATTTTACAGCTGAGGAAACCGAAGGTGACAGAGGTTAAGTGACTTGCCCAGGGTCACACCCGCTAGTAAGTGTCTGAGGCTGTATTTTGACTCAGGTCTTCCAGACTCCAAGCTCAAAACTCCATCTGCAGCACTACATAGTTTACCTCAACTGATAAGAATAAAATATATGATGAGGCCTTTACAACTTTTAAAGCGCTGTATAAATAACAGCTATTATTATTATGCTTCCTTGTATCATATTCCCATCTTCATCTAAGGATGGATCAACAGGGTATCATTTTCACTCTTACTTTCCCAGAGCTTAACACAGTACCTTGCCCTGTTTCTGAGGAAAACCAAAACAGTAAGTAGCAAAAGCCAAATGGGGAGACAAAGGATAGGCAGAGTTTTGAAGTGGAAAGTGCACCAGGTTCAAATTCCGTTTTTACCGCTTACTACCTGCGAGACCTAGGGCAAGTCACCAAACCTTCCTGGGTCTCAAGTTACCTAATCTGTCATATGAGAAGGTTGGGCTAAATAGCATCAGGTGTCCCTTCCAGCTCTAGATCTATAATCCTATGACCCCAGAAACCTCAATTTCCCGGGGAAGGGGTGGGGATGGGGAGGAAGAGCAGCCACCACAGTTTCACTTGGCTTCTCCAGGAGAAGTTGGGGGAGAAGGGGAAGGGACGATAGGGGAGGGGAGGGAGAGAGACTGCATTGTCTCGTTGCCCTGACGATAGCCGAATAGCGAAATCTATGCCTACACAGCCTAAAAACCTCCGCTGCAGCTGCAGCCAGGATATTTCTGAAGAGGCAGCTCCGTGAGACGGAGGCAGAAGTCCCTGGTCACCTCGAATGCCCCAAACTTCCCACTGGAGATCAACATGCTTCTGCAACCTCGACTGATGACCAACAGCAGACATTCCGTGTAATGTGTCCAGTGCCAGCTCCCCACACCTTACCTAGGTTAGAGCAGCTCAAGCCTCCCGGGCCGACATGACCTTCGCAGAACGCGCCAGTGCAGGGTTCCTCCTACTTGCCTTCAAATTCCACCAATTGGAGCTTACGCTGTTTGCAAAGACCCGCCCCCAACAACGGTCAACCCGGAGTTGGGAAGTACCATATCCTGTGGTTAGGGGGAGTGGAAGAAACTACCGGAGTGCCGGTTCCTTTCTGCTTAGCGAGACGGCCATTTTAAACTTGAATATAGGTAGGTCCTGTTCTGGATAGACTCATAGTTTTCTGACTTCTTGAATATGGAGAAATGGGAACTTTTGGACTTTGGGGAGCCGCACCACTTCCCCAGCGCCTCTAGTAAAGCCGCCCAAGGCGGTGCGAGACTTACGTGAGGGCCACAGGCTCTTCCGGGAGGAGGACTCGCGGGCCGGAGTTTCATGCTCTCGGACTGGAAGGTCTGGAATTGGCTGGTGCCTTCCTACGTCACTTACGAGCTGTTTCCCCGCCCTTCCGCCTGCCTCTTCACTACTATCTGACCTCGAGGATCCGGGGTCGCCACCTGTGTTAAGTGTGGGGGCCTTCAGGCGCGTGACCGCGGCCCGTACCCAGAGCCAAGCGGCCACTACTAAGAGAGAGCGGACTTTCGGGGCCTGGCGGTTGGGACTTCCTCCCCGGGCGACCTTCGGGGCATCTCCTGAGGTGAGACTCGTCCCTGGACTTCCTCGACGGAATGGTTTCAGACCCCTCTTCCCTCCTCCGACGGTCGATTTAAATTTGCCCGGGACTTTAGACGTTTTCTAGCCCACCCACCCCCATTCCCGGCTCATTGATGGGGAAACTGAGGCCCAGATAAAGATTTGGACTTGCCCAAGATCACAGAGCTGAGAAACTGACATAAAAGAGGCACTCCTGTGTTCTCTTATTAGGGAAGAGAATAAACACTTATTAAGTGCTTACTGTGTGTCAAGCACTGCATAAATATCCCCGAGATAACCTTGGAATGTAGGTGCTATTATTAACTACATATTACAGTTCGGGGAAACTGAGGCAAACTTCGAGGTTAAATGAGTTGCCCTAGGTCATACAACTAAAATGTTGTGAGTCTGGTTTTCCAGACCTTGGCCCTACGCTGTATACACTGACCTTAGGTGCCTCTTATTTAAGTACTTGAGTTAACTAATCCTAAATTTATGTAAATATAGGCGTTAAAAATTTTTTTATTGATATCTTTTGTTTTTTCATCACATAAATTTCCTTCTCTGTCCCTTCCCTCTTACTGGAAGTATTCCCTTATGACAAAGGATTCTTAACCTTTTTTTTTTTATTTCCTTCCCCACTCTATCTCACCCCCTTGGCTATTTTTTGAAACCAATAGAACCTTTCCCAGAATGCTGTTTTTAAATGTGTAAGATAAAACATAGCAAAAAACCAGTTATACTGAAATGCAGTTATCTTTTTAAAAATAAATTCAGGGACCCCAGCTGAAAATCTCTGCTTAATAAACTTAAAAAATAAGAAATGTTCAGCAAAGCTAACCAACATGTTGAAAAAAAATGTGAATTACATGGTTCCCCATTTATGCAAAAAACTGTGGAATAGGTATCTTCTTTGAGGCCAAGCTTAGCATTATAATTTCACAGAATACAACCAATTCCAACTTTTTTTGTTCTTTGCATTTACATTTTTGCAGGCTTTGTGTATATTGTTTTCTTAATTCAGTTTATTTAATTTCTCATAAGTTCTTGTCTTTCCATAGTTGTGTATTCATCAGTTCTAGCTTTTTTCCAGTAAATAGATTATTCTTCAGACCTCTCCTTCTAGCTTTTTATAATGGCAGTTTGCTTGAGGGGAGGAGGAAGACTGACACGTGGGGACTGGATCCAGACCCTGATAGGGGAGATCTGAGGATTACTTTGGATCAGGACAGACACTCTGTGTGTGGTATACTACTGAGCTGGGCGAAAAGTCTCTCTTGGTACCTGAGGTCTCAAACCTAGGTGGCCCTGACCCCTCTGGTGTTCTGCTTCCACTTGGAGGGTTTTTGTTTAGTGTTATTTTTTGGTAAGAGGATTGGGAATAGCTGGGAGTGGAGGGATTGGTGGAGAGGAGGGGGGAGCACAATACTGTACAGTAAAATTAGCGCAGATTTATTTTTGGAATTCGGATTTCTTGCAGAATTCTTTAAACTCGAATTTGCTAATACAGATTTAAGTAAAGTGGGGTGGCTAGGTGGTTCGGTGAATAGAGCACCCACCCAGGAGTCGGGAGGACCTGAGTTCAAATGTGGCCTCAGACACTTACTAGCTGTGTGACCTTGGGCAAGTCACTTAACCCCAATTGCCCTTCCTTCCCCCCTCCAAAAAGCAAAAAAAAAAAAATCAACAAAAATTTAGGTAAAGTGAGAAGTGGCTGTATATAGTACCTTGCTATCTTTATAGCACAGTTATACTCCCATTACATTCATTAGTACAGTTTGTTTAGCCACATCCCAATCAGTGGGCATCTGCTTTGTTTCTAGTTATTTGAGTTAACAAGAAATGCTGCTATAAATATCTTGGTGTACGTGGAGGCCTTTCTTCTCATTGTTGATTTTTGGGGGCGCTTAGACATTTAATTAGTTCTTCAGTTCAAACAGTTAAGTTCTTTGTGCAAAACACTGTCCTACACTAGGGGTGTTGGGTTAGGTTTGGGTTTAGGTTTACAAAGTTTAGTTAAACTTTGTCTCTCCTGTCATAGAGTTCACAGTCTGATAGAGGAGATAAAACAACTACAGATAATTGAAGAGATGCCCAGTAGCACTCTTTGATAGTGGAAAGAGATGCGCAATACCACCCTTTGGTAGTGGAAAATTATTGGTTATAAAGTCCAGGAAGACTTCCTGAGGGTTGTGGCATTTGAACTGGGTTGCAAAGAATTGGTAGGAATTCTATAAAGAGAGAGGCAAAAATGAGAGTGGTGTGCAATTCAGGTTTAAGCACAGAGTTTATGACCGAAAGGAGCTTGGAAATGAGATGTTAGGTTTTGGGAATAGCTACTAGTAGTCCATTTTTTGGGAGGTAGAATGTGTGTGAAAAGGGGTCAGGTGACATAAAACTGAAAGGAAGCTAATTTAGCATCATAGGATCATAGATTTGGAGCTAGAGGGCCTCAAATACCAGTCTGAAGTTTGTATCTTATTTTAGAGGCAACTTAGAACCTCAGATATTTTTTGAGCAGGGAAGTAATATGGTCAGAGTTGTACTTTCATATTATTTTAGCAGCTGTATGGAGAATAGAGGCGAATTAAGTTAATTTCTAAGGGAAAGTAGATGAGGACCTGAATTAGCCATGATGGTGATGTAAATGAATAGAAGGGGGAAAGTTGAGCACAGGGGTTCTTCTTAACCTTTTTTGTGCCATAGATCCCTTCTCAGAATAATGTTTTTAAATGTATCAAATAAAATACATAGGATTACAAAGGAAACCAATTATATTGAAATGGTTTTAATTTTTTTTTTTAAGTTATTGACCTCAGGTTAAGAACCCCTCCTATAAAGGAAGAATTTACATGACTTGGTAGCTGATTGGTTAGAGGGTGAAGGAAAGGGCAGCAAACAAAGGCTTAAGTATGAAAGTCAAGTTGAGGGGTAGATTTAGGGAGAAAGATGAGTTCTATTATGTTTTTTAAAATTCTAGTATTTCTTCGAATGAAGAAGCTTTTATTTGTACCTTCTCCTGCTTATCCATTCTGTTGAACAATAAAAGAAAATCCTTTTAACATATATGTACATTTAAGCAAAATAAATTCTCACAGTGACCATGTCTAAAAAAGGGGTATGTCTCCTTCAGTTTTAAGAATCACCTCGCTAGCAGAAGGTGGGTAGCATGCTCCATTTTTTTTTTTTTGGCTTTCTACAATCATAGTTTGTCATTGCATTAATCAGAGTTCTGAAATCTTTCAGTTTTTCTTTCTAAGGTTCTCACTGAATAAACTGTTCTCTTAGTTTATGTTTACTTTGTATCAATTCATAGAAGTCTTCTCAGATTTCCCTAAAGCCTATCATTTCTCAGATGTAATAAGTTCCATTTTGTAGATGTTGAGTTTGAGGTGTTGATGGGACATACATATATACATATATATGTCTAGCAGGCAGTTGATAATTTGGAACTGAAGTTTAAAAAAGATATAAGGAATGGGTATGTAGATTAGGAAGTCATCTGTCTGTTACTAAGAAAGCTGATGAATTTATTTTCTTTTATATTTTCTTTTTAAAAAGTTTATTTTTAGTTTTCAGCATTCACTTTCCATAAATTTTAAATTTTCTCTCCCTCCCCAAGATGACATGCAATACGATATAGGCTCTACACATACATTCCCGTTAAACATACTTTCACATTAGTCGTGTTGTATAGAAGAACCAGAATGAATAGGAAGAACCACAAGAAAGAAAAAAAACAAAATAATCTCCTTCGCTCTGCATTCAGACTCCATAGTTTTTCTCTGGTTGTGGAGGGCATTTTCCATCATGGGTCCTTTGGAGTTGTTTTAGGTCCTTGCAAGCATTGCTGAGAAGGGCTAAGTCTATCAGTCATCGAATACTGTAGCTGTTACCGTATACAGTATTCTCCTGGTTCTGCTCATTTCACTCAGCATCAGTTCATATAAGCCATTCCAGGTTTTTCTGAAGTCCACCTGTTCATCATTTCTTACAGCACAGTAGCATTTCATTACATTCATATACTACAACTTGTTCAGCCATTCCCCAGTTAATGGACATCCCCTCCATTTCCAGGTCTTGGCCACCACAAAAAGGGCTGCTATTACTATTTTTGTACATGTGGGTCCTTTTCCCATTTTTATGAAATCTGATAAAATTTTTAAAAGAGGGAGAGTGGAGAGGTTGCAGGACAGAGCCTTCCAGGACACTCATGATTAGGAGATAGGATATAGATGATGAATCAGGAAAGAAAGGTGTCATGGAAGTTAAGGGAGAAAGTTGCCAGGAGGGAAGGAATGTAGTTCCTCTTCCTAAGAATTTAGTTGTTAAAGGGAGGAGATATTATAATATCATAGCTTGAGAACATGGCAGTATAAAGTGAAGATTTCGTAAGGATGGGTGAGACATAAACATTCCTACATTTAAGGGTTTGCAAAGTGCATGTATTACCCTCATTTGGTCCTTGCAACAGTACTGAAAAGTAGATGTGTGTGTATCTTCACAAATGCTGATACTGGGGCTAGGAGGGGTTGTGACTCACCCAAAGCCACCTAGACAGTGAGACAGTATTCAAACCCAAGTCTTCCTGACTCTGAAGTCTAGTGTGCTTTCCACTGTATCATGCTGCCAGGAAAGAACTGGTAGATCAGAAGAGATTGGAGATGAGAAAGAATCAGAATGAATAGGGCAAGTGCCCAAAAGTAATGGAAGGGAAGAGCATAGAATGAAATGGTTCATTTTGCATGTAATTCTACCACTAGGCTTTCCCAATTTTCTGCTCCAGGTAATTGCACGCTCTCTCCCTTGAAATTAATTTTGTATTGATTCCTCTGTCTATTCATGTATTTGCATACCTGTTCTATGCCAGTCTCTGTCCCCCTCCTTCTCCCCTGACCTGTAGAACATAAGCTTCTCAAGTCCGGGGATTGTTTTTCAAGAATCTGTCCCCAGTTTCTAGCACAGTACTTTTGCACATGGTAAGCACTTAATTAAGCTTGTATCAGATTGAATTCTTACAACCATATGTGTCACTCTGCTAAGCTAACTTGAAATGCAAAGTTACAACATTATCCTTACTGTCAGGGACCTTACAGTTTGATTTTACCCTTGTTGTAGCTGAACTGTTTTAAGTAATAGTAGTAGTCTTAATTCTGGATAGGCAGTAAGAAGGCTAGAAAAGGGTAGATATTAGCCTATCTGGAATTGTTCTCCCAAAGGTCAGCTTTCCTAAGCTATATCTGGTTTTTCATAGCTTCTTCTTTTTCTCTTTTCTGAATACACAGATACACTAAGTTTCTGTGTTGCTGTGGAAGTAGTATGGGTATTCTCAGAGATGACTGTGGTTTCTAAGTCAGGTACAATCTGTGACCTTATTTTCACAACTGACTTGAGGGCCAAATCCAGCCCACCATGGTGAGCTAAAGAATGGTTTTTAACAATTTTAAATGCAAGAAATTTTTATTTTAAAAAGCAAAAATTTTAGCTTTCCTGTTATACAAAAACAGATGGCAAGGCCATAGTTTGCCCCCTGCTTTAAAGACCCTATGGTTATTAAAGGAAATCACTATTCTCATTTTACAAATGAGGAACCTGAGGCTGAGAGAGGTTAAGTGATTTGCCCAGGGTCACATAGCTAGTAAATGTCCTCAAATTCAGATCTTCCTGACTTGAGTCTTATTCTCTATCCATTTAGCTGCCTAGGCTTTTAGAATTCTGTTTCCTAACTTCTTGTATCCCAAATTTGTCACCTGAGCATACACACGAATACTGTTTATTTCTTATCTTTGCCCCACTATAAATATTGAACACTACTTTTTTTGAGACTTACAGTGTCTTTATTTTTTTTTCTTCTTTGTATATCTATTTAGCACCATTTCCCTGGCTCACATTTTTATATGTTATGTGTAAAATATGTATTATGTAAAATATGTGTTACATGTATGTTGTTTCTCTCTGTATATTTTACATATACATGTACATTGATTGCTTCTGTTTTATAATTATTTTAAAGAAAACTGACTTGATTAAATGACTGAAACTTTTATTTAAAATATTCATATTTCCATAAAGGTTTTCTTTGTCCCAATTCAACAGTAAGGAAATGAAATCATAATTCTATATTTCATTTTCATTGTTATTTCTAAATCAACAGTAGCATCATCTTAGTGATAATAATTTGATATCTGTTGACAAATGATGTTTCTCATCAAATGACATCCTGAAAACGGACAGAAAATCATTGAGATACAGGCCTAGGAGGGAAGAGCCCTGGTTGTTTCTTATTACAAAGATTTATCCACAGCTTCCTAGGGGAATGATATGCATTGGGATAAGGAGGAGGAGATGGGCCTCTTCGGTTATTATTAACTAAAGTAGATTATTAAATAAGTTTCTTGAAAGAAATTCTTTTCTTGTAGTCCTGAAAGTTATCGATGTTTAAGTGTTTTGCCTTAAAACTTTGTCCTTAAATTCTATGAAAGCACATTTGATAGTCAGAAGGAATAATTTTATGAACAGAGCCTGTTCTAGGGTCTCAGAACTAAACTAAATGAATAAAACATGCTAAGAAAAGAATGAAAAATTTTCTGATTCAGGTAACTGCCTGACAATTACAGAATTTAAATATTTTTGTTTCTATTCTGATAAGGTTAACATATGCTGCTAACTGGAAACAGTTCCAAGAAGCAAGTGTATTAACATTTGCAATATATACATACATATTCAAAGTTCTGCTCTGTTAACAGGTGGAAAATTTCTATGTATTGGTATACTATCCTTAATCAGAGATGCATCCAGACTTATCTCCACACCTGCACACTGAGGAATGTAACATTTTAATTAACCTATTAAAAGAATGCCACAAAAAGGTAAGAATTCAAAAAATGTAATTTTTTTAAAAAGGAAATTAGTCTTGGGTATTATTATTATTACTGAATTATATTAGATGTTCCCATTAACTGACTATAATAGTCATGGCCATCTGTACTAATGGGGAAGATAGTATAGTGTGGACAATCCCAAAACATTTATAAAACATATTTGTCTTTGGAATTCATGATTCAAACAAAAATAATGAATTTAGTATTTTCTCTTTATGTTTTTATATCATAAAGTATTGTTTTGGTAGTAATTGGAAGTTATCCTGAGTAAGTACTTTTAGTAATATCTTTGGTCAAGTTTGACCCAAATATGTTTTATGTTAAGGAACGTTAAGGGATCCCCTAAACTTGTCTTTTTGAGTTAACATTTTCCAGAAACACTAGACCCAGAGCACGAAGGAGGCCCTGAATGTGTCAAGGATGAAGCCTTACCTGAGCTAGAACTTGTCTCTTTGGTAGGATTTTAATAAGTTAATGAAAATAATCTTAACAAGTGGGAGTTAATATATCTCCCCCCAAAAAGAATCTTTTGTTTTTTTTTGTAGGATGGGCCCAGGTATCTATTTAAGAATTTAGACATTTTAATTAACTATCATCAGATTAATCAGAAGCAGTCTTGGGTGTTATAGAGTTTGCTGCAGAGTCAGGAAAATCTTGATAGAAGTTTCCTCATCAGGATTTACTTATACCAATGAATTCACACATTGTTTTTTCTTTTAAATGAAGTTGACACATGAATGGAAAATTATATAATAATTCTGTAAAGATTATTTAAATAACTTTTGTTCAATAGAGACCATTACATTTTATTAAATAAAATATCTTGTGTTTTTGCCTTATAGCACAGTGTCCTGAAATTTTTTGGTCACTGTAATGACCTTGATCGTGAAATGCGGAAATGCTTGAAAAAGGAGGTAAGGCCACCTTAGTGGACTGGAGGGTAGAAAAGCAGCTACCAAAAGAACTTCCCTTTCCCCTAGGAAGTTAAAATCAGGAAGACTGCATGACCAAGGGCCCCTCACTTCTAACCAGAAGATGTATGACCTTTTGTGTTGCATATAAGGTTTATGTATGTTTCAGATGGCTCTCATTCTCTGATTCATTGGTAAAGGAGAGAATGACTTAAAAATCTTTAAGATAAAAAATGCATCAATAACAGATAAAAATGCTGATCTGAAACAGGAATAAAGTAACCACCATCCCTTGGAATCAGAGTGTGAAGGTTGGTAAAAGGGCTAGAGGATCCATGAAAGGAATTGGGGAAGATAAGACATAAGTGGAACAGATGATGGTCATCTTCAAGGAACAAAATGTTATCCTGTATATCCCCAAAAGATGTATAGCAGCAATGGGAATAAATAACAAGGAGACAAATTTAAGCTTATAAAGAGGAGCTTTCTACCAATGAATGACTACAAATATTCAAGCTCAGCCTTCTCCTCACTGTTTGTCTTCTAGTATGGAGAAAGGAGGGCCAAGAGCAGGGAATTTGGAGAAGCCAAGCGACAGAAATTTTCTAATATTTCAGAAGAGCCGGAGAACTGAGTTCTGCTTTGACTGGACATCTTGACTGATGATTGAACATCTGGAAATTTAGCAAGTAGCTGGAAGAGTGTCACCATGTTTGAACTCAGTAGTTCTTAAACAATGAACCCTTTTATGAGCTGCAGAGAAATTTGGAAATTGATAGTATAAGACTCTTGTATAGTTGCAAGACTACAAGACTGAACCTACCTTGCCATCCAAAAACATCAGCATTTGAATAATGACTATTTACTGCCTCCTTATAAGAAAATCGTTCTTTTCCTTATGCCTACTAACCTGGAGGAGTTGGGAGGGGTGAAGGAAGGATGTTGCTATCAACCTTCCCTTCATAGCAACATAAAAATATTAATACTTCGCTTTGGAACCTGAAAGTGTCAGCATTCCATTCACAAGACCTCAGCCATCTTCTGCACCTCAGTAAACAGTCTTCATGAGTTGTTGTGGCTGAAAAAATACTGTTTAAAAAGGTAGTGGAATAAGTTGAAGCATGTAGAATCCTGGGAATCTTAGCCCAATATAAAAAGCATTCTGTTTTTTCATCTATACATGGAAAGCAGTTTCCCTCAATTATTAAAAATCTGTAATACAAATTGTGACATACCTTTCTTTGGTTTTCAAGATACTTTTTTGACAAGTTAGTTTTTGTCTAATTTTATAGAGAACACAAATAAGACATGAAAATATTTTAAGAAGTTGAAGAATTAGATGAATTTATTATCAACAAGCATTCATTACTGCCAGTGCCAATACATATGTATATATGTATATACATGTGTGTATATAAAAGTAATAATTGTATGCAAATTGGAGGGTATGTATAGTATATAAATTTGCAGATATGTAAATTTGTGTATGTTATATAATATAGTGCCATATTTGGATTTGAACATCAATCTAGAATTAGTCTTGGCCTTGCAATTGATAAGTTCACATATTTGCTGTCTTTTGCCCTTAACTTCCTTGGCGTCTTGTCTTTCCCATTGTTCACAACAATCTTCCACCCTGGATAAATTCCCTGTAATCCATCCTTTTCACTTATAAGCCCAAGCTGCTGAACACTTGAGTAAAGTCACAACATTGTGCTGACTGGTTCCACTACAAGATCATGCATGTTATCTTACCTCAGTTGTGCCCTCATTGCTACACAGCAAAGCTTTTTTTTATTATCTTGGCCAAAGGATTTATCATCTAGTTATCTCTCTACTAGTGATGAGCCCCTCAGAAATCAGACCTAAGTCTGTTGCCAGGACCATAGTCAAAACCTATCTAGAATGGTAGAACCTGCCAGAACTTATCCTCAACTGGTATAGCTTTTGCACATCCAAGGTTCCCCTCTATACCATGATGACACATGGATTTAAGCATCTGAAAATTCATTCCAAAGGCAAATACAGATGATTTTTAAATGATCCATAATGGCAATGAAGTGTACTCAGATAGGAAGATAAGAGTGGGGTAAACTTCATTTGAGAAATTGCACAATATTTTCGATGATCCCAAATTGCTCTTTACAAACTCATTTTTAACATAATTATTTTCCTAGTGATGCTATGTGACTGAATCAGAGAATCCCACAGTTTCAGTTCAGAATTACAGATGCCCCAAAGAATAAAGGAGAGATGCATGGTAGACATGTATAGACATAAGTGTTGCGGCTTATGCAGACTGCTACTCCTCTATGGCTTAACAATACTTAAGAGATTTATCCAATAGTATTAGAGTTGGGATTTTAACCCCTCTCCCTTAAGCCAATTACTTTTGTAACACCTGCCCAGAACCTTAGCCATCTTCCTGCTGTACTGCCTTATTGCTGTACCCTTTAAACAATTTCCAGAGACCATACCCTTGAAAACTTAAGCCACTCCATTTTTGAACTCTCACTCAGAGGCCATGCTTTACTGACTGGTGAGAGCCCACAATATCTAGCTAGCTTCAGATCCCTTCCTAATGGTACCTCGAAACCAATCTTTTTTTGCCCTCAGAGCAACAGTCAAATCAATACTAGAAAATCAATACAGAGTGCCAGTTGGCTAGCCTACTACTGTACTCACCATCTCTCTAACTTCCTCAAATATCCTTCTCTATTACTCCTCTATATTTATTGTCTCCCTCTTAGAGAGTTAGTTCGAGGGAAAGGATTGTCTCTTGCATTTGTATCCTAGCATTTAACATTGTGTTTGGCACATAGTGCTTAACAAATGCTTTTTCAAGCAAAAAACAAAAAAGAGGTGGCACAGTGAATAGAGCACCAGCCCTGGAGTCAGGAGGACCTGAGTTCAAACCCAGCCTCAGACACTAAACACTAGCTGGGTGACCTGGCAAGTTACTTAACCGCAATTGTTCTGCCTTCCCCCCTCCAAGAAGCAACCTACCCCCCCCCCCCAAAAAAAAAAACCCATAAATGCTTTTTCATTCATTCCCAGGCCTTCCTGACCTCAGGTTTAGCCTTTTGTCCATTTTACTACATTGTCAATATAGGAAATGTAGGATCAGAAAAGAAATAGGTTGGATATGGGCAGCTAAGCAGCACAGTGAATAGTGCACTGGCCCTGGAGTCAGGAGGACCTGAGTTCAAATCTGGCCTCAGACACTTGACACACTAGCCATGTTACTTTGGGTGAGTCACTTAACCCCAATTGCCCTCCAAAAAGTAAAAAAAAAAAATAGGTTGGATATATACTGACAGCAAGAGATAACAGCCTGGATGCTGCACTGCTACCTGTGTAATAATGGGGGGGGGGGGTTGAACCATGGGGAAGACCAGGTATGATATTGGGTAGATTGTGAAGAGTATGTGAGTGGACAAGGTCAAGAACTACACAGGATGAGAAAACTTGGAGATGTGATCTAGAACACTCAGGGAAGCACCCACAAATATAAGATTGTTGATGAAGTACTCCATACTACAACTTCCCTTCCTTAAGGCAGTTTAGAGCTGACAGTACAGAATTTTAAAAATAAAATACATTCTGTCTTAAGAAACTTATACTACCAAAGTTCCCACCAGTCCTATGATCACAGAAATTAATATCAAAACTAGATCTACTGCATTGTCTCTTAATGTTTCACCTTACTGAGAAAGTGATTTTTTTTTTTTAAAAGGACTCCAGGGGCGGCTAGGTGGTGCAGTGAATAGAGCACAGGCCCTGGAGTCAGGAGGACCTGAGTTCAAATAGACGGCAGACACTTAACACAAAACTAGCTGTGTGGCCTTGGGCAAGTCACTTAACCCCAATTGCCCTACCTTACCTCCTCCAAAAAGCAAAAAAAAAAAAAAAGACTCCAATTAAGATCTTAAGCCTGACTGCTTATAGAGAGACAGTACCATGAAGTAATTAGGCAGTAAGTTCAGACACCACTCCCTTAAAAGGTAAGAGGATGTTTGCTTCTGTTCCCTCCTTTCCTTTTTTCTTGTTGAAAAGAAAGGCTTTCACAACTATAGAGAATTTAGATCTGAAAATTAAAAAAAAAAAGATTCACCCTTGGAGTCAGAAAGACCTGAATTTAAGTCCTACATCAAACAGAATAAATGTATGTCTGTAGAAGAGTAACTTTAACATTTTAATGCACCTAGGAAACTCTAAAACTTTTAAACTAAAGATGAACTGACCTTCATCAGTAGGATGTCTTTCATGTTGCTGAAACCACAGATAAAGATCCAGTGTCTAAATATGGACAATTGTTGTTTTCTTCTGAGAGGTTAAATATATGCAAAAATGTAAAGTAATGAAGACAGTTTTTGAAAGAATTACTTTATATTCACACTGCGCATAATATGTTTGAAGCAGTCAGCCCAAATTAAAAAGGATCCATTTAGTACCATGGATAGACCCAACCTTTCATTTGATAAGCAGAACTTTTTTTAAAAAATTGTAAAATAAAGACTAATGTAACCAGTGGCCCAGAAGTGTAATGAATAATTTTGTGCCTGAAACAAGTGGCATAAAATATGCATTCAAATTAAGTTTTTTATACATGTTTTTACCTGAGCTTGGAGGTCATGATGCACATTAGTCCATTGCTAGAGAAGGAGAAGGGCAAACTTCACTGGGGAGTCCAAAAAGGAAAAAGTTTAATAGTAGTGTCTATTTTAACTCATTTTTCTTGGGAACTAGATGCGAAGCTCAGTTGTTTTCTCTTTTCCTGAAGGGCTTCAAGTGCTGTCAGAGCCCTCTAATTTAACATGTCAAAGACCTAACTAATCTCCCAGTCTTAATTATGGGCCTATTGTCTGATACCAAGATCTTTGTTCTATCTATGTCACTATGTCTCATGACTGGGAAATAATCATGAGTAGATTTTATTTCTAATATATCCTCCATCTCATTTGCAGATATAGAATCATAGCTCTGAGAGGGAAACTGATGTCATTCAGTCCAGAGCCCTAGTTTTCATGCAACCCACTCTGATTTGGGATTTCTTTCTCTTTTAGAATTTTTCATAGGCCTAAATTTGCCATTTGAATTCAATTCTTAAGTACTTTTGAGTGCTCTGGTTTTCCATGTTACACAGAGATTCTGTTTAGTATTCAGAGGACTGGTTACAGAATTTTGCAGAGATTTTTGGATCAGTTTTCCTAGTGCAATCCAAAACAACATAAGAAAAAGGTAAGGCTTCAGTAAAATGAGTGGTTTGATTTTCATGGCTAATACTTTGTTAATATGAACATATGATTAAGTATTTATGTTACACTGACTTAATCTTCCATTTCAAAGAACACAGATGGTGGCATAATGCAGCCAAAGGGGAAAGAAAGACAGTTTATGAATGATGTCCATAATCTTGCTGTGGCAAGTGTGGAACTTAGACAATTCAAACTAGAGGTAAATTACCAAATAGTAGCATAGATTTTTGTTGGCATTTGAGGTCTTTTTTTTTTTATTTTAAAACCCTAAGAGCCATAGGCATTATCCCTATAATTAGAAAAGAATGGTTTAACCATGAACTTTTTAATCATTTAAGTATTATGGATAAATAATCCTAGATCTGCTGCCCAACCTTTCTTTGTTGCTGTCTGGACAAAAAACCTTTGTAATTCTATCCTAGATAATCCCTGCCCCCCCCCCCCCCAGAAAAGTAAGTTGCCACTTTATGTCAATATCTTTAAAAATTACTTTTAAATTTTAATTGAGTTCATATTCTCATTCTGTAGATGGTCACTGTTAATTCATTGATTCTTTTAGAGTTATCCAGTCTACTCTAGTAGATCTCATGCTCTGTTTTGATTATGATAAGTATTTTTTCTTTTTCTGTTTAACATTACTTTTGTAAAACTGGCCCTGTTTCTTTATATAAAGACCTTGATGCCTTTTTATCTGGGCCTTTGTTAAGGGAAAAACTTGACTGTGTTCTAAATTAGAGGTGAAGTATTCTTTTTATCATTTTTTAAGATCTGGTTTCTCTTCTGGTTAGTTTTTGGTGAAATTTCCTCAGTGGAAAATAGAACTCCTGTGAATTCACATTTTTTATTTAACACTAGCACACACTGTCCTGCTGATTGCAAAATAAATTAAGACAGTGGCAAACTTAAGCATGGTATAGTGGGTAGAGGAAATAATGGACTTGGAATCTAAAGGGAGAGTTGGGCTTGAATTTCATTTCAGATACTTCTAGTTGTTTTACCCTGAATGAATCACTTAATTCTGAGCCTCAGTTTCTTCATCTACAAAAATGGGATATCGCTTATTTCACAAGGTAGACTCAAATGTGATAATAGACATACAGTTCAAACCTTGGAGCACTGTATAAATCATTGTTATTGTATTGTTACCTCATATGGAGGGCTGGGGTGGGGAGAGATCAAAGAGATAATTATTTGCAAGGAAAATGCCTTCAAATTTCAATTTCTCTTTTGAAAACACAAATTCATGGATTGTTTTAAATAATTAAATGCAATAAGCATTTTATCATATGCCAGGCACTGTGGTAGGTGCTAAGGATACAGAGGTAAAAATGAAACCGTCCTTGCTTACAGAGCACTTACATTCTACTGAACTCAGGAAAATAAGAGAATCATCTTATTATTTATTTCCACTTTATTCTTATTGCTGTGTAATGCTTACCTTTAAATATGACACTAAAATAGAGGGTGTTCCATGGGTCATGTCCCTGTCTGTGTGGTACTGGCTCTGAGGGCTATCCCACTCTCTAGCTTTAGAAAGTCACCCCTACCTTCCCTGGTCTCCTGTCCATCTACCATCTTAAGACCCTATGTAATAGTCATTTTGATAAGTATCTAATATTGCTTTTGGGAGTTCTGAATTATAGGTATTATAAGTTCTTTAAAAGTGTTATTAATGTGGGAATAAGATGATTTTCCTTTAATGAACTGGAAGATAGGGGTGGCTAGGTGGCACAGTGAATAGAGCACCTGCCCTGGAGTCACGAGGACCTGAGTTCAAATCCAGCCTCAGACACTTAACACAAAAACTAGCCGTGTGACCTTGGGCAAGTCACTTAACCCCAACTGCCCTCCAAAAAAAAAGGCAAAAAAAATGAACTGGAAGATAAAACTTTTTTCATTTTACAGAAAATTTTAAGAAATTCCTTATAGAAGAAAGCCAAATATCAGTGGAAACAGTTTTTCTTTATAAATGACATATTTCTTAGTGTTATTTCACTTTTGAAATTTTTGATTCAGAAATTTGATGATTTGCCTAATTGATATAATATTGCTTGCCTTTTCAATGAGGTGGGGAAAGGGTAGGAGGGAGAAAATTTGGAACTGGAAATTAAAAAATGAATGTTAAAAATTCTTTTTACACGTAATTGGGAAAGTTAACAAAATAAATCAAAATATATTTTAGAAAATATTTTCATCGTCCTTTAAAAAACAAACTTAATGATTTAGAAAAGCTGTTACATTTTGAAAAACTTAATGGAATGGTAATTAAATGTAAATATCCTCATAATGAGAGGCAGCCTAATGTGGATAGAAAGCTGACTTGGGGTCAGGAAGTGCTGGATTCAAATTCTGCCCCTGACTCTTACTGGCTGTGAGGACACAGCTAGCTAAGTCACTTAACCCCTCAGTGTTCCAAGCAACAGTCTGACTATAAGTTTCAGAAAATACTTGCATCAGTAGAAGGATTTTCCTTACTGAGAGCTCCCTCTATAAATGAAATCATAGGTTTGGTTTAAAAAAATCAGCGTATTAATAAGCATCAATCCATGAGGCATCAGTCAGACAAACTAATAAAATACTAAAATTTTAAGGTGAATGGTATAAAGTTATCAGGTGAAATGGAATCAGGGGTTCTTACCCTTTTTTTTGTGTCAGACTGCTTTGGCAACCTTGTGATGCCTGTAGATGCCTTAGAACATTTTTAAATGCATAAAATAATATATACAGAATTATAAAAGAAAACAAAGGTTAGTGAAAATAAAGATGTACATTTTTTTCCCATCCAAGTTGCTTGCCCCCCCCCCCCACCTGTACAGGGAATTCTGGGACTCCAGGGTAAGAACCTCTGCTTTAAGTAATCAAAATTATATATATAGTTCCTCGAAGCTAAAAACTCTTCCAGGATATATTGTATTACATTTGTGTAAGTGCACAGTGCTTTCAACATGATCCCAAGCTTCTCCCTTTTATATAAACACTTCTTTTTTAACTCACATATTCTCCTGGGATGGGCAAATCACTTATGACTTTTTTTTTCTGTACTTCCTTATTGGGATTTAGTCTGTACATGTTCTAGATGTTTGGAAGAGTTTGTGGAAACCACAACCTTTCTTTTCACTCCACCATCTTGTCTGCCCTCTTCATTAATTTCTAAAATGTTAACTCCTCTCAATCACTTAAACTGAGACCACTCCATTTCATAAAGTATTGATTCAGTAAACTAGAGAAACTTCCTTTCCCATAAGTATTTGTTCATACATTTCTCTATCAAAACCCCTAATCTAGGGATTAACTCAGTATTTTTTTTTTTTTTGCTTTTTGGAGGGCAATTGGGGTTAAGTGACTTGCCCAGGGTCACACGTCTAGTTTTTGTGTTAAGTGTCTGAGACCAGATAGGAACCCAGGTCCTCCTGACTCCAGGGCAAGTGCTCTATTCATTGCGGCACCTAGCTGCCCCGGGATTAACTCAGTATTAAAGATACTGGCTATATAATTTTATTAGCAGTGTAATCAATAATAGCTAAAAAAACTCTAAAATTCTAACTGCAGATGACTTTTTTTTTTTACACAACCTCAGTAGCAGAAGCTTTTGAAACAGTCATCCCTCTATGTATTCTATTGGCCTGCCAAACTGGTTTACTTACAGCTTCTCACACATGGTGCTTCATCTCTTCATGTCTCTGCACTGACTGTTCTTGCCTGCAATGCTGTCCCCCCTAACCATGGCCTCTTAGCACCCCTGGCTTTCTTTAATTCTCCTGTAGAAGGCCTTTTCTGGCATCCTTGGCTTCAAGTACCTTCTCTTCCATATACTCTTCCTGAATTTGTATGTATCAGTTTATATGTACTGTTTCCCCATTTAGGTTGTGAACTTCTTAATGGCAGGAACTATTTTTACTTTTCCTTTCACATCTCCAGTGCTTGGTACAGTGCCTGTCACAGTGAGAACTTAATAAATGCTTGTTCATTGATTCTTGCCTAAACAATATCATAATCTCTTAACTGGTCTTTTGGCTTCTTAGGCTATTTTCTCTTCATCCTTTACATTGTTGACCACTTAATATTTCTAACGTCCTACTCTAATCATGTTATTCTACCCTTTGGCCCACCAAATAATGCATAATTTGGCCCCAATCCAAGTTTATGGCATTTTTGTCCTTTTTTCACTTCATGTTCCCACCAAACTAAACTTTCTCTGTTTACTAACTCACCCTGACCTCTCTCTATTCCTGGAATGGATTCCTCCTCCCTTATCCATCTATTGATAGCTCCTTCTCCTTCCAGGCTCAACTCTGGTGCCACTTCCTCCTCCCACCTCCTTACTTTCCACTACTTGTTGAGCTAAAAGTCATCTCTCCTTTAAATATCTTGTTTTTAGTTGCCTGGGTCATGAGTTGGGCCTCACAATGTGTCGTGCATTTTTACATACCTAGCATGGATTTTGCACATAGGTATTTAATCAGTGTTTGTTGAACTATTGTATATTAGTCAAAAAGAAAATTTTATGAATTTTGGAATATTCTGCATGTAAGCAAAGGAAACCTCTCTAAATTAATGTTGTATGTTTGAATCAATCATTTACTGAATATCTGTTATGTACTAGACACTGTGCTAAGTGCGGGAGATACAAATACAAAAAAGAAAGTCCTTGCCCTCCAGGTGCTTACTATCTAATAGGGGAAGACAAAATACAAAAAGCTGAAAAGCTCAGGGGATGAGGAGAAGGGGAAAGTATCTAACCAGGGGCATGGTAAAGTCCGTTAGACAAGTCCCAAGCTAGTGCAGCTTGGTTAGAAATGAGATGTCTGAGCTGAGCTCTCCTCTTAAATGGAAGTTTGGAGTACACAGTCCCACCTTTCAATCATAGAGGCAGAAAGGAGGGCTGAGGTTGTCTTAAGGCTGATGAGATCTTACAGGATGATGAAATTATCTCAATAATGAACTTTCTAGAGCCACAGTGGAGAGAGAAATTCCAAGCTAGTGTAAGCCGGGTGAAAAATTATATAGCCCTAAAGGCACTAAATCAGTAAAATAAGTAGTTTGGGAAAGTTAAATACCAAACAATCCCACGGGTTCTAGAAGAGCTAGTCAGACATGACAAGCTTTTGATTTGTCTTTGAATCATGGTAGAGTAGAGGAAAAAAACTAACTCTCTGCACTGAGTGTCCTTAGTTGGATGTAAGCAAAATGAATACTGTCTCACAAAAATTATCAGTTCTTGATTAAAACTAAGTATTTTATAGTGTTCCATTTACAGTCTACTCTGAATAAAGGTACCAATAAACTTTGACATTTTAATTCATTATCCTTGTAACCCAAAGCACTGGGAAATTTTTAAAGATCATTTAGAAAGGGTGCAGAAAATGACAGCTTATATATTTAATGCTTTAGGCCAGAGGCTCTTAATCTTGTTTGTGTCATGGACCCCTCTGGCAGTCTGATGCTTAGGACCTCCTTTTCAGAATAATGCTTTCAAATGCATAAAATAAAATACACAGGATTATAAAGGAAGTCAAATATGCTGAAATAAAGATGGAACTTTTTTTCCCATTCATGTTCACAAACTCTAGTGAAATTTATCCATGGTCTCAAGTTAAGAACCTCTCATTAAGGCACTTGAATTGATTTTGGCTAGGTGCTCTTTTAGTAGTTTGTAACAGTAAACTCTGGAGTAGGACAAAGGACTAACATCCTGATAACCTGTAAAACTTGTATTAGTTGACAATAAAACTGAGTACTATATGTATATAAGTATACATTATTCAACAAGCATTTAATTATATTTACTGTCCAATTCTGTCATCAATTTCAAGTAGTTTAAAAGCCTTCAGTACCAGTGATCATAAAACATATTAAAGTGTTTTTATTCTTTGCCATAACCTTACTTTTATTTAGTCTCCATCTTTTTTCTTAACAGACATACTTTAAAGATTATTTTTCATACTATTGACCAGGATGATCTTGACTTTGCTAACTTTTTCTTTAGATCTCTAGCCACTGCTGATTTGGTTTTTCCTATTGGTTTAAAAAAAAAAAAGGTTTGGGGAATTTTTGCTTTGTTTTCATCAAGATAAAAAAGGAAATAAAAAGGATTAACAATCCCCAAAGGGATGAGGGGTTGGATATGAAAGGTAGTGAAAATGAAGGTGATTTCAGTGATTTTTAGATGATGCTATTTCTTTGAAAAGTATGTTTAATGAAGCTGATGAAGATAGTGATATATCCATGAATGTGCTTGATGAAGAAAGTGAAAGCATTGCAGAGGTGGTGTCAATGGATAACAAAAACTGTAACTTGGAACATGAGGACTTGTAAGCTTTATGTTACTAAAGTTTATAGGGCTTTTACCCAATTAGCCTCTCAAAGAACAGTATGGGGACAGCTTCAGGAGGGCAGTCTCCAAGAGTCCTAGCTCTGGAGGCCATCACAGAGCCATCATCAGGTATGTGCCTTGGGGATACCTGGTAAAAGCAGTTGTACCCTATGCCACCACAGGGCTGTGAAATGAGAAGTGAACCCTCCCCATATCACACTTTGCCTGTGTTAGTTCAACTCCACTTTTAACTGTGGAAAGGTTAATTGTATTTTTGTTCTAAAGTAATGGACAATATCATTTTTCATGTGCCTCTTTCTGCCAACTCATCTCATTTTAAAATGCCCTTTATATTTCTGAAGTACCAAGTAAAGGACATTTGTTTTCTCCATTCTTCTCCTTCCCCTGATTCATATTTATATTTAAATATCTCTAGGTCTCTCATTCATGTTGAGACCACTTCATGTATTACACATATTTATTGTAAATCAACTCCTCTCTCATTCTTGAACTCCTTCCCTCTTCCCCCCCTAAGTCTGAGTTCTGTCCTTTCTATACTTAAAGTGCAATCATGTTTTCCTTGGAAAATTCATTAGACCTTTTCTTTGTCCTGTTTGAGAATGAAGAAACTTCCTTATTCTCTTAATATCTCTTCAAAAGGAATACCCACTGAATACCTTTTAAAATTTCTGGAGTACTCCTGCAATGAACCAACAGGTTTACAAAGTGGTAATAATTTGTAATTACATTAAAAATAATTTTCAGTCCTAAAACCACAAAAATCTCTGTCAGCTTTCCCCATAATGCTGCAAAACTAGAGATTTTGGTTCGTTCATTCTTTCTTTCTCTGTCTCGCTTTCTTTCTTGCTTGCTTTTTGGAGGGGGGAGGCAGGGCAATTGGGGTTAAGAGACTTGCCCAAAGTCACACAGGTAGTAAGAGTTAAGTATCTGAGGCCAAATTTGAACTCAGGTCCTCCTGACTCCAGGGCTCACTGTGCCACCTAGCCTCCCCCAAAACAACAGATTTTCAAATAAATGCCTAGTGACTTACAGAATACTAGTTTTAGGCCAATCTAAGTGACTGATTAAAAAATTAGCCAGTTAGCAAGCAATAATAGAAAAATACTGGGCTCTCGTTCAATGATTACTTCTGTCAAAATTAAACAAAATACTTCAACTGTTCTAATTTCATTTTATTAACCACATAATTGCTATAACACTGAGGTATATACAAACCAAATGTAGCCACAGTTTCTGATATTTTTAAGTTAATGTTATCTTTACACTAGTAAGCATGTATTAGGACAGGACAGCTTCCACTGAAAATTCTTCCTTTCTTTCTGCCACATCTGGCTGGTTTCAGAATAGTAAAGGATCTCAATTGCCTTACTAGAATCTGGCCTTCTTGAACTAAAAAAAAAACACATACATACATATGCGTATGTGTTTTTAGTCAAAGACTTTATTCAATGTAATTATGCAACCAAGCTGGCTCTTTCTTCAAAAGTATAAAAAAAATTCACAGGAAGCTGAATGAAGTGACCAGTTTCATGACAGCTTCAAGAAGAAAACTTCAAACTGAAGAGGCTGAAAAACATAAAGGAAAAAAGCAAAAAAAAAAAAATTGGATTAAAAAAATAACCCATAATTTATTTCTTTAAAATTCAACTTACTTCTAATTTTTGCGGTTTAACCATTCTTCTTGATCATGTTCCCTTATTCCGTAGAGTCCAGCCCATTCATTGGATTTGTAATAAACTAAAAAGAAGAATATCTATTTCAATGGTAAGTTCACATTAAAAAAAAAAAGAATTATAATGAACATTAATTATACTTTGTTATAGGGAGAAAATGTGAACATTTAAAGTACTCAGAAGACCACATACTAAAATGAGATGAAACTGATAGGAGGTGTTTAATTTATTTTGTCCAGAAGCCGAACATTTCATAATTTAAAAATTTTTCTTGTGAAGAATAAAATTGCAATTTAATTACATAAGAAGGATAATATGTCACTCAGGTAGATTGTGATGATAACTATCTGTATAATGCTTTAAAATTTACAAAGCACTTTACTCCAATAACTCTGTAAGGTAGATAGTCAAGGATTGTCCTCCTTTTACAGATAAGGAAACAAGCTTTGAAAGGTGAAGTCATTGTTCGTAGTCAACATTGCTACTAATTCTAAGAGGCAGAACTTGAATTCAGGTGTCCTGATTCCAGGTTCAGTAACTCTTCTCACTATGCCACATTCCATTACTTGGTGAAAAAGGTGGTATACAAATTATAATATAAAGCTAAAATGGAGGCAGAGCATTATAGATAAACAGCTAAAAAAATTCAGTTCCCTTCACCCTATCAGGAGCAACCAAGTTAGAGTTTTCTGTGTGTTAATGGGGTTCTACTCAGTTGTTAACTTTGAAGGAATGGTTGCTATTCAGCTCATAATTAAAGCAGGTCACCTAAACTATGGGCTGATTTCCATATACAACTTAGCTATCTCAAGGAAATTATTATTTAGTTTACAATAAAAGCTGCTAATTGCAATAGTACCGTGAAGTTTACAAAGAATAACACACACATATACATATTTATACACATGTGTGTAGGTACATATATTTATTTTCTCCACAGAACCACCTAGTGAGATAGGTATTATAAATAACATTATTATTACTATTCCCATTTTGCAGGATAAGAAAATGGAGATTCAGAAAGGTCAAGGGAAATGTGCATGGACACAAAGCTATTAAATGCCAGGGGTTCCAGGTCAGCAAGGCCCAGGCTCTTTCTTCTGTACCATACTTACTCTCAATCTACTAATCCTTACAGATTACCTTCATCAGTTCTTTACTGCAGATTTATGATTTATGAGGACATACCTTCCAAGATTAAAGGAAATCTCTTACTCATTGTATGCCTGAAATCTGATGAAAAAAGAAAGCTTAATTAGAATTTCATCATGTTTAACAAACTCATCAGACAATGCTGTTGTGGGAGTACACTGTGGGAGCCTTCTGGGCAGGAGGCTTCTTAAAGTCTTTTCTGGTAACTCAGTAACTCTTGGATAGGTTCCAAGATGCACCTGCTGGGTCTTCATAAAATCCTATGTAATCCTAAAACTTTTATAATGGTTTGTATTTATGATGAAAACAATGTCTAAATGGCATTTAAGAAAAAAGCTGAATTTCCTTCTCTCAGCTTACAGGAATTTATTTTATACTAGCCATGGAGTGATTTCATGTCTGGCTTCTATTCTCTGTCATACGACCTGAATTTATACACAGTATGAAAAGTTTAGAACTATGATTCACATTTGGGTGATGTTCACAATGTTTTTTTTGTGTAATTATGACCCAAATAATTAGAGTTAAAGATGCACAAAGACATTAAAATGAATTCTATCTATAGTAAGCACTTGGCAGCACTGTGATGCTACTTCCTGCTTTCTGGCTATATCAGCCAGTAAGTAGAGTTCTGTGCGGAAGCTGGAGAGGGCTCTACCAGTTTCCAAAAATGTCCTCAGAAACTACCCCAACCAATCTGTATTCCTGGGCAAATGTCATATCCAACTTCAAATTCTGTTTGGAAACAAAGCAATCTTTCCTTCGTGCTGTAAATCTGTATTTAATATATTAATTGGGGGCAGAAAAGACAACCAGTGTTGGGTGGAAAAACTCCCAGCAAAAGTAGTCTCTCTTCCCTCAAAATGTCTAAGAATTAACTACTATAGAAACAATGTAGATATGCTTTAGGCTTTCAAAATACTAAAATGCACCCCTCAAGAGTATAAAAGAAAATTATTACCTTGATTTGTGTTCATTTTATTAAATAGCAAATATGCTCCAGTGATTCCAAGAAGTTCAAGTGCTAAGACTCCTTTAAATATCTTTCTTGCCAGTGATTCATTTGGGAGAGCCATCCTAAATTTTAAAAATACAATTTATATTAACACAGTGAAACTTCAAGTAAGTGTGTATGTAAGTATTTCCAAATTGTGGCTGCCTTCCCTTAAATTTAAGAAATATTAAGTTTTACCATGAATCACTGAAGTGATTTCCTCCCAAATGGGACCCTAAAACTTTAAAACTCCATTATAAATTTTTTTCAATTTTTATTGTTATGTTTTGTTTTTTCTTCATCTTCATTTTCCAATGTATCTCCTCTCCTTTCTATTTATAGGAGGCAATTTCTTACAAAGAATAAAAAAGAAATGGGGAAAAACGGTTCAGTAAAACTAACCAACATATGAAAAAGGTACATCAAAGGTACTTACAAGGTACATCAAAAAGGACTTACAATACATTCAGTATTTTCAAAGCCATACTATCCAACATTTGCAAAGAAGGGGACAAACTGCCTTCTCATATCTTTTGGGGACCAAATTTTGTCACAACAATTTCCTAGGATTCAGTTTCAATTGATTTGTTTTTGTTCTTTTCATTTATATAGTTTTCATTGTGTATATTGATTTCCTGTGTTGGCTTACTTCACTTTCCATCAGTTTGTATAACTTCTCAAATTACTCTGTACTTATTATATCATATTCATTTTTCCTATAGCAAAATAATATTCTATTAATATTCATGTGCAAAAATTGTTAGCATTCCTCTACTGATGAGGATCTACTTTGTTTATAATTTTTTATTACTACAAAGTGTTGCTATATTATATATGGTATATCCACATACCTGTTGAATTTTCATATTTAAATGTTTCTTTTGAATTTTTTTATTTGTTTCCTTTTGTCTTTGCCCTATGTAATGCGAATGTAAATTTTAAAGATCTTCCCTGCCCCTAGGCTAATGTGCACCTGAAGCCTGGGGTGGGAGGCTTGTTTTTCAGTAGATACTTCTTGATTGGCTAGTGAGTCAATAAGGTTGTTACATTCTCTGAGCCAGGAGAAGGCTATATAAGCCCTGATGTGTAGCTTTGTTTTGGGACTCACTTTGAGAAGTATTCTGTGATTTGATCTGAATTCTGGGAAGCCATTGTTGAGAGTCCCCCGGCTTTGAAAAACCCAGAATGTGGAAACCCAGATGTTGACTGGGTATGGATGTAATGGTTGGACAGTTTGGAAAGCTGTCTACTTGATGTTTCTGTCTTGATAATTATGCCTGTATACTTTGAGGTTCAGGGTGCTGACCTTTTCTCCTGAACAAGGTAAACGATATATGTCTGACTGATTAAAGTAAGCTTGTTAACCCATTTTGAGTTGCTTTCCTTTAACAAAGCAGATCCAAGAACCTGTGGTAGCTGCAAACCCTGAGGACGCTTGGGGTGCTTGCTGCTACACCCTACCACAGTACAGGGCCTGGCACAAAGTAGGCATTTAATAACAGATGGATGATTTACTGAATGGGGCTTATATTTAGCAGTGGAATCTTTGGGTCAAAGGGCTAGGACATTCAATTCAATTCAATATACATTTATTAAGCACCTACCAAGTGCCAGGCCCTATGCTAATCAATTTTTTGCAAATCAAAATTGCTTTCCAGGATGTTTGGCACAATTCATATATAGAATGCATTAGTGTACTCTTCTTTCCTTAACTCTTCTAAACTTGCTTATTCTCATCATTTGTTATCTCTGTCAATTTGGTGGGGTGTGAGATGAAGCTTCATAGTTATTTTGATGTTCATTTCTCTTATTTTTAGTGGTGTGAAGCATTCTTTCTTGTGGTTGTTAATAGTTTTCAATTTGGTTCTTGAAAACTGTTCATAAGGGCTAGGTAAGAATTGAGACAAAAGACACCTCGATTTACCATCACAAAGATATAAATCTGGGTGGAAAAGACCTTCAGAGTTTCAGGACCAAACAGAAAACAATTGCTATTTACATCATTCTGAGCCCTCACAAACTAAACAAAGAGCCACAGAGGTCTAGGTTGGGGGCTGTTGTAGTTGGCCATTCAATAAAAAGCCAGTGTGAGACAGCTCAATTTAAAACATTTTGGGGCTTTTTTTAATCCTGTTTTTCAGAAGTGTATTTTTTTTTTTTAAGCAATTGGGGTTAAGTAACTTGCTCAAGGTTACATGGCCAGGTGTTTCTGGGCGGCTGCTAAGTGTCTGAGCCCAGATTGGATCCCCAGGTCATCCGGACACTGGGGCCAGTGCTCTGGTGCTCTTACTTGCTGTGCTACCTGGCAGTCCCCAGAAGTGTATTTCTTGAAATCATAAATGAAAGTTGCACAGGACAAAAAGTAAATTGTCCCAGCTTTTTGAAAAGAAAGGAGGAGAAGGAAAAAAAAAATAGCAGCATTCCCAAACTTCTCAAATTGAAAAGTAGGGTAGCTATTACTCCTCTGGTTATCTACACTTCCGTGGTCCCTCAGAGCAATGTTTTTATTCATTTCTTTACTTTCCATCACATTCCCCACAGCATTGTTCCCAGCCACTCTCTTCTTTTCTCAAGCCTCCAACTCCCACCACCACTCTCGCAGATTACTTAATTTAAGAGATCTAGGCCATCCACTGTGTGTGTGCTCTTTCACCCATTCCTCTACACCCTAAACCTTTCTGCTTTTCCATTCAATTGCTCTTCCTTTGCTCCAGTTTTATAGGATAATCTGGTTTTTCTCCTTGCCAGGACTAATTCCCTCAATTAGTGGGGTCTCCTAATCATTTCATTCAACAAGTATTTATCATTAAGCATCTATTATATGAAGGACTATGTTACTGCTGAGAAAGTAAAGCCATTACCTCAAGCTAATGTTCTGGGGGAAAGTCAGAAAAAATAATATATAAGCACATAAGTAAATAACAAATATATACAGCATAATTTTTAAGAAAAAAATCCTTGAAGATCAAAGAAAGAGGACAAGGACTCTGTACAAAAATATTTTATTTATTTTTGAGCAATCGGGGTTAAATAACTTGCTCAAGGTTACACGGCCAGTTATTTCTGGGTGTGGTGCTGAGGGTCTGAGCCCGGGTTTGATCCAAGTCGTCCCAACACTGGAGCCGGTGCTCTTACTCGCTGAGCCACTTGGCCGCCCCTAAGCAATTGGGGTTAAGTAACTTGCTCAAGGTTACACGGCCAGGTGTTTCTGGGTGGGTGCTAAGTGTCTGAGCCCGGGATTCGATCTCCAGGTCTTCTCAACACTGGAGCCGGTGCTCTTACTTGCTGTGCTACCTGGCCGCCCCTGTACAAAAATATTAATAGCTCTTTTTGTAACAGCAAAAATAGTAACAAACTGGGTGCCCATATATTGGGGAATGGTTAAACAAATTTTGGTATGTGAATGATGACGTGGTTTCAGAGAAAACAGGGATGACCTATGTGAACAGATACAGACAGAAGTGAACAGAACCAGGAGAATAACTTATATAATAATAGCGATATTATAAAGGAAAAAAAAACCTTTGGAAGACTTGAGAATTCTGATCAATGCAATGACAAATCATAATTTCAGAGGAAAAAGATGAATCATGATGCCCACCTTCTGCCTGAGAGGTGACAGACTCAAAATACAAGATAAAATATGTGGTTTTGGACTTTGTTTTGCTTGACTATGCATATTTATGAGTTTTTTCTTTTTTTGTTTAACTAGGGGCTGGGGTGGAAGTGAAATTATCTATACCACCTCCACTTTCTTAACCCTTTACAACCTGAGTTCCCATCATGGCTCAGGGGAAAAGCTTCCAAATTATTTTCCACATGCCTAAAAAAATAATTTTCCTTAGGCAAAGGTTATTCCATATTATTCCTCTCCTCAAAAATCTCCAGGGTCTACCTAATGCCTTTAGCATAAAATACAAACTCTTGGAATTTAAGAATCTCCACCTTCTGGTTTCAACTTACCTTTCTAGCCTTATTTCACATTATTTCCCATCATGTGCTTGAAGTTCCAGTTTTGAGTACTCTTTCCCCAAACTTAATATGTTGGCTCCCACCTCCTTGCATTGTGCAGCCCAATCCCCATGCCTAGAATGTATCTCTTTCCTATTTGGTCTTTCTCAGACCTTACTGTCTTTTCAGGATTACCTTTGGTGCTATCTTCTCCCTGAAGACTTCTGTAATCCCTATGACTAAAAATGTCTTTTTCCTTTTCAAATATTCCTAGAGCACTTTGGATCTCTCCTTTGTTTTCCATTACCACCTACCTTGTGCTGTTCTTATTTGTACATTACGTATATGCCATATTCCACCTCCATACCCCCATTTAGTACAGTACATTCTACATAGAAGACATTTCTGAATGAACAAGAGAATGAATGAGTGGAATGGAAATGTGTTGTTTATGGAATGGAAGGTTTTGATTAAGTTAAAAATAAATGGAAGTGTTCTAATAATAGTTATGAATAAAAAGAGTTATGATGCCAAAGTGATTTTCCTACTCAGTCTATGGCAGTGGCTTTTATTGCTTCTAGGATCAAATATAAGTTCCCCTTTTTAGCTTCTAAAGCCCTTCACAATCTGGCTGCAAACTCATCTTTCTAGCCTCCCTGGACATTATGAACTCCTTGTGCACCAGCTCTCCATTCCTCACAGGACACTCCATCAACCTTGCACTGACAATCTCATATAGCTGGAATTCATTCACCCCTTACCTTGACCTCGGGGAGACCCTCCCATTCTTTAAACTATAACTTTAAGAAACATCTTTTACATGAAGCCTTTCTGATCTCTACAACTGCTGGCCCTCCCTCGAAAACTCCCTTACATTCACTACCGAATATATATTCATTTTATATTCACATTATATGTGTATTTATATGCTATACATCTATTTCATATATATGCAAACATATAAACACATACTTGTGTATGTGTAATACACATTATAAAACATGTATACATCACACATATATGTTACACATATATATGTAATATGAATGTGTGTATACATCTACATGTATACACTTGCTGTTTCCCCAATTAGACTATATATGATATTTATGAACAGTGACTGTTTTAGTCTTTGTGGCTGTGCCTACCACAGTACTTATTAAGTGATAATATATTTTTACTTACATATAAATATAATATATTATTACTTATATATAACATATATAACACATTAAGTAATAAATAATTGTTGGTTGGTTGACTGGTGTGTCATCTTGTGGTTTTCTCCAAATAAGGGCTGAACAGAAATGAACTAAAATAGGAATAGGAGAAAGCTAGGCTAGAATACAAAAAAGAAATTATTAAATATAAGACCTATAAACTAAAGAAATTCAGATTCACCACTCTTTCAATCACCTTGTTTTTTCTAAAAGCTTACAAAAACTACACAACTAGAAACTTTCTTAGAATTAGATTTTGATTGTACATTTTGTGCTGCCCTTCCTGTAGTTTAAGTTCCTTTAGGGAAGAGATGGTGTTTTTCTAAACTCTCTAGAGCTTATTGTCATCATTTTACTTACTCAATTTTGAAAATCTCTTTCACAAGCTACCTCTGAGGTATGGGGAACCAGACACTGTTTTTGAAAGATTATCTTCTTGTTTGGTATCTTTCTCAGGTGTTTCAAAAGTTATTTTGGATTTCCTTTTCTCATTTTGCAAATCTGATCACCCCAGGGAGCTAACAATTTAAACTTTATTATCCCCACTTAAGAAGAAAGAAACTGAAGCATAGGGAGGGAAAGTGGGCAGTCAGAGGTGGTTTTTATCTACTACTAACTAACTTTATAATCTTATGTTCACTAAGACCTATAATTACAGAAAAACCTCTTGGAACATTTTAATGACAGAACCTTAAGAAAGATGTTGTGAATGGGGAAGTTAAAGCCAAATTTCAGGAATCTAGAGAAAGTGTTTTTATAAACTAGAGAGTAGAGGTATGGGAATAAAAGGGGGAAAGAATCCCAAATATTTCTAAAGTTACACAAAATAATACAGAATGACCTCTCTTTCTTCCCATATGCACACATATATAAATCTCTAGTGCTCTCTATATATACATATTTATTTAAAATAATCATTAAGTCTATCAATATAAGTATTCTCTCCATGGAGACAGATAATTCTTCCAGCCAGTAAATCAAAAAGCTTTTATTACACACCTACCTATTATGTGCCAGGTACTGTGCTAAGCTCTAAACCTTAGCAGTAGATGGTTTCAGAAGCTAGTTATGGCAACAAACAACAATCATCTGATGGTCAGTCTTTGGAACACAAACCCCTCCAGACTTACTTGGGCCGCTTCTCAATCGTCTTTCCAACTTGGCCAGAGCTACCAGAGCTAATGCTTAGCTGGCAATAGCTTTGAAGAAAGTGCAGGTCACTATCACATCAAAATGAAGCACTGGAGGAGGATGTAAATGGAGTGTATAGGATCTTCAATTTAGTGAGGGTGAGGAACTTTAGAGGTCATCTGGGTAGAGGTCTACTCTCTCATTTTACAGATGAAGACAATGAGGTCTGGAGAGGTTAAGTGACATGCCTTCGGTTACAATGAATAGTTGAATTCTTTCTTCCCCATCAAATATGTTTTTTGTAAAAAAATAAATTTTAAATTCTAAGCTCAACTGCTGTGGTCCTTATTGTATTTTTCTGCTTACTCAGAGTCCATAATCACATATCCAAGAGGCATTTAATAAATGCAGCTGATGAAGAATTGAGAGATTAGGGAATAAGCATTTATATAATGTCTACAAAGTGCTTGGCACTGTGCTAAGAGCACTTCTTACAAATGTTATCTTTTGAAATTCAACAACCTTGTGAGGTAGATGTATTATTTTCCCCATTTTACAGTTGAGGAAACTGAGGGTGACAGGTTAAATGACTTAACCACCGTTAGACAGCTAGTGTCTCTGGCTGGATTTGAACTCAGGTCTTCCTGATTGCAGGCGCTATCCAAGGCCACCTAGCTGTCTCACTCCTACAGATTTTAGGTACATCATCATCGTCACCACCATCACAGATTATATAGAATTTTCAAGTTTGTAAAGCTCTTAATATATAGTCAATTATTAAAAAAAAAAAACAAAAACCAAAGTACTTTGTTCACAACAGCCCTGGGAAATTGTTGAGCAAATACAAGACAGAATATGACTCCTAAGTAGGTAGGCGCTAATACGGGACGATGTGGATAAGGCACACTACTCCTCCCAGAAGGTGGGGATAATGGAAGGTCTGGTTTCTCCTGGCGTGCAGGGGGCCGGACGCACTTCGGGGCCAGAGAAAGCCGGGAGGCCTGAACACCAGGGCGACCCGGAAGTGAACCGCCGCAGACACTTTCACTGGCCAGGGCCGGATTCTACTGGGTGACCGCTAAGCTCAAAGAACGACAGTATCGGAATAAATAAGCCAGAAACCTCTTCTGCCACACTGCTGTCATAAGGTCTACCAAAAGGACCCAACCGGAGTGCACTAAGTGGAGCCCAAAGTGCCAGATCCTTACCTGCGCCACCTTCTGCGCCACCGCCGCGCATGCCTAGTAGAGGAGACAGGCCTGTCCACCAGAACCCTCCCCTCCGCCCCCGCCCCCGCCCCCTGCGCAGCACTTAGCCCTGCCCTGGAGACTTCCAAGAGGCTGCCCTGCTCGAAGCCCCGCCCCCATCACACTTTCTGCCTAGTATCTCTAAGGCTAGAGCCGAGAAGCCTGGCTCCTTGACCACGCCCTCGGAAGCGGCCCAGGCTCAGTGAGAATACGTTCTTTTTCCACGGTCCTAACGGTCTAGGTAGGGGCTTTCCCTCCACACCTCCTTCAGTGCCTCAGTGAAGCCACCAAAGGCTGTGTTCATATACCTTAATTGTTCACCTTATTATGGCATCTTAAAGTTTGTGCAGCGCGTTGTGTGCATTATCCCAAAACTCTTTACATACTCGATCTATTGCATTTTGACAGTCCCAACAACTCTGGAAGGTAGGTCCTGTTATCATACCCATTTTTGCTTCTGGTTAAATGGAGGTTCCAAGGAGAAAGAATTGCCTAGGACACGCAACTAGTGTCAGAAACGGTATTTCCATCAATCAATGAACATTTACTAAGTGCCTACTATATGCCCGGCACAGTGGTAACGCACTCGAGAGACAAAAAGAAGCAAGAGTCCCTGCCCTCAAGGAGATAACAATCTAATGGGAGAGACTACAGGCAATCAAATAAGAACAAAGCAAGCTATGTACAAGATAAATAGAAAGCAATTAACAAAGGGAAAGCACTGAAATTAAGAGGAGCAGGAGAAGGCTTCCGGTATAAGGTGGGATTTTATTTGGGACTTAAAGGAAGACAAAGTCAGCAGTTGCAGTAGAGGAGGAAGAACTTTCCAGGCATCGGGGATGACCAGAGAGAATGCCTAGAGCCAAGAGATGGAGCCAGCTCTTCTCGACTTAAATCCAACAGTCTGCTGCAGTGAGCTTAGAGCTGATCTTGAAAGTCAGGAAAACTCGACTTCACATCCTGCCTTCACACTTTCCTTGAACCTCTCAGAGTCTCACTATTCTCATCTGTAAAAAGATTGGCAAGAGGGTTCATTCCACTATGCCCTACTATCTTTAAGTATGGAGCTCTTTAATCAGTGAGGAGCACCTCTGTCATTCAAAGACCATCTAGGAGAAGCTCCTTCTGAATTCTCAGTCGAGGCGACAAAGTTCTTTCAACTTTAATTCTCCAGTGGAAGCTGTGGGAGTGAAATGGTGAGATAGCTTCTTGTGTCTTCTTTCTCTGAACTCTCTTCACAATCTCATTCAATGTCATACCTTCAACTGCTGCTTCTATAAGATGACTCCCTAAATCTTATCTGAGTTCTGAGTTTCACATCTCTAGATAACCACTAGACAGCTCCCCCTATGTGTCCTATCTATCCCTCAAATTTAACAAACTACCTTTCCTTTCAATTTCTCTGTGGCTCACATAACCATCCTCCCTTTCACCCAAGCTCATAATGTGGGCTCATGTTCACCATTCCCTTCCTTTCCTCTACTCCACTTACATCTAAACATTTGCAAGTCCTGTCAATTCTTTCACACCATATCTTCCATCAGTCCCCTCCTTCCCATTCATATTGTTACCACCCAAATTTAAGACTTTTCATTTCTCACCTGGACTATTATCATAGTTTCTCAGCCAGGGTACCTTCTGTTCAATCCGTCCTTTGCACAGCTGCCAAAATTTGTTTCCTGTGTTGTTACCCTGCTCAAAAGCCTTTAATAGCTCCCTATTGTCTAGAGCAGTGGCCTCCAAACTTTTTGAATCATACACATTTACCATTAAAAACTTTTTGAGCATGTACTTTCAACATGTATATATATATATGTGCTATAAATGCACTAATAATTGTGTACATTGTAAAATTATCATAAAAATAGAAATAAGGAATGAGATAACAATGAAATAATAATTAATACTACAGTCAATGGGGGAGGATCCTGGGGTTTCCTGAGTAGGGATTAACTGTGAATCCCCCCAACCCAGATCTTTCCCTTATATCCTTGTGGCTATGGTAGGTGCCTTCAGAGAGTGGGCTCTGAATAAGACAACCTTTTTCAACTGGGGGACAAAATTATTTGAACATTATGAACACGCATTGATAATTTGCGATCTCCATCTCAGATTTCATTACTTTATCCCCCGTTTCCCTTTCTCCCTAAAACCCTCTTCAAAATTTCTCTATTGCTATCATGCACACTTTTTCCTGCTAGTCATCTAGGTTCTCAATCCTGATATCATATTTGACTCCTCCTTTTTTCCCCATATCAATCAGATGCCAAATATCTCCATTATGTCCTTTTTTCTTTGCTTACATAGCAACCACCCTAAATGCAAAAGTAAACAGTACTTTAAAACAATAATTTGATTTCAACTTCAACAGATTTTCAACACTTCTTTCCCAATTAATCTATATAGTGTGCTGTATTTCAAAGGGAATTTTATTTTTTGTGTTTATTAATTTATTCTTTTACTTCTAGTTTACAAGTTTCAGTTCTCCAGTTCTTTGAGTTTCAAATTTTCTTTCCCGCCTTCCACTCCCCTCCATGGCAGCATACATTCAGGTACAGGTTCTACAGATACTTTCACATTATACATTGGTCAGGTTATAAAGAAGGATTGTATCACATGGAATGAACAATGGGAAAAAGGAAACAAAACCAAACAAGAAAAAGAAAGAGAGCAGGTAATTTGCTTCAATCTGCATTAAAACTCTGTTCTTTCTAGTTCTTTTTCTGAATGTAGACATCTCTCTCCATCATGAGTCTTTTGGAGTTTACTTATAGCCCTGCATTTCTGAGAAGAGTTCAGTCTATCAAAGTTGGTCATCACACATACATTGTATCTGTAATTGTGTACAAATTTTTCCTGGTTCTGCTCCTCTCACTCAGCATCAGTTTGTATAAGCCTCTCCAGGTAAATATGAAGTCTCCATCTTCTCTTCGTTTCTTATGGCACAATAGTATTCCATTACATTCATATACCATAACTTGTTTAGCCATTCCCCAATTGATGGGCATCCCTTTAATTTCTAATTCTTTGCCACCACAAAAAGAGCTGCTATAAATATTTTTGTACACATGGGTCTTCCTCACGCTTCTATGATCTCTTAGGGATACAACCCTAGAAGTGGTATTGCCAGGTCAAAGGATATGAAGTTACTTATAGCCCTTTGGGCATAGTTCCAGATTGTTCTCCAGAATGGTTAGATCAGTTAACAATTCCACCAGCAATGTAGTTGAGTTCCAATTTTTCCACATCCTCTCCAGCATTTATCATTTTCCTGTTTTGTCATCTTGGCCAATCTGGTGTGGTACCTTAGAATTGTTTTGATTTGTATATCTCTAATCGATAGTGATTTAGAGCATTTTTTCATATGCTTATAGATATCTTTAATTTCTTCCTCTGAAAACTGCCTTTTCATATCCTTTGACCATGTATCAATTGGGGAATGACTTGTATTCTGATAGATTTGACTCAGTTCTCTGTATATTTTAGAAATGAGACCTTTGTCAGAGACATTGCTTGTAAAAATTCTTTCCCAATTTCCCACTTCCCTCTTAATCTTGGTTACATTGGCTTTGTTTGTACAGAAGCTTTTCAATTTCATGTAATCAAAGTTATCCATTTTGCATTTTATAATGCTCTCTAATTCTTGTTTGGTCATGAAGTCTTCCCTTCTCCATAAATCTGACAGGTAAACTATTCCTTGCTTTTTCAGATTACTTACAGTATCATCCTTTATACCTAGATCATGCACCCATTTAGACTTAATTTTGGTCTACGGTGTTAGATAATGGTTTAGGCCCAGTTTCTGCCATACTATATTCCAGTTTTCCCAGCAGTTTTTGTCAAATAGTGAGTTCTTACCCCAAAACTGGGGTCTTTGGGTTTATCAAAGAGTGGATTATTATAGTCATTGACTGCTGAGTCTTGTGTACCCAATCTATTCCATTGATCCTGCTCTATTCCTCATCAACTACCAAGTATTTTTGATGACTGCTGCTTTATAATACAGATTAAAATATGATATGGCTAGTCCACCTTCCCCAGCATTTCTTTTCATTAATTCCCTTGATATTCTGGACCTTTTGTTCTTCCAAATGAATTTTGTTACTATTTTTTGTAGTTCTATAAAGTAATTTTTTGGTAATTTGATTGGTATGGCACTAAATATGTAATGTAATTTAGGTAAAATTGTCATTTTTATTATATTAGCTCAACCCAGCCATGAGCAATTGATGTTTTTCCAATTAGTTAGATCTTACTTTATTTGTGTGAAAAGTATTTTGTAGTTGTGTTCATATAGGTCCTGGGTTTGTTTTGGCAGGTAGATTCCCAAATATTTTATAATGTCTAGAGTAGCTTTAAATGGGATTTCTCTTTCTATCTATTGCTGTTGGATTTCATTAGAAATATACAGGAATGCCAAGGATTTATGTGGGTTTGTTTTATATCCTGCAACTTTGCCAAATTTATTTATTGTCTCAAGTAGTTTTTTACTTGATTCTCTAGGATTCTCTAAGCATATCATCATATCATCCACAAAGAATGATACCTTGGTCTCTTCTTTGCCTAATTTGATTCCTTTGGTTTATTTTTCTTTTCTAATTGCTACTGCTAACATTTCTAGTACCAGACTGAATAAGAAGGGTGATAGTGGACACTGTTGTTTCACCCCTGATCTTATTGGAAATACTTCTAGCTTATCTCCATTACATATAATACTTGCTGATGGCTTTAAATAGATGCTACTTATTATTTTAAGGAAGACTCCATTATTCCTATACTTTCTAGTGTTTTTAATAAGAATGGATGTTGTACTTTGTCAAAATCCTTTTCTGCATCTATTAAGATCATCATATACTGATGGTTTTCCTAATATTAAACCATCCTTGCAAATGATTTGGGGGTTATCCAGTATGGACACAGAACTGAATAAGAGGGAGAGAACTGACTGAATTACACCTGGGAAGCTACATGTCAAGTCAACAAGTATTTATTAATTGCCTCTAGCATGGTTAGACTAATTCATAGCTCCACTAATATCTTTGACTATTCATCAGTTGGGGGAATGGCTCTTATAAATTTGAATCTTGTATATATACATATATATGTATACATACATGTATGGAACAAGACCTTTATCCACAAAATTACAACAAGGATTTCTTCCCCTATTATATTTTACTTCTAATTTTAACTGCATTGGATTTTCTAATTTTAGGTAATCAACCTTGTCCATTTTATCTTATTAATTCTCTCCCTTGATTGGTTATGAGCTCTTCCCTTATTCATAGATCTGAAATATAATTTCTTCTTTGCCCTTTTAACTAGATTATGACACCACTTTTACATGGTGTCCACACATGGGTTATATATCTATTTGGAGCTTATATAATATAAAGTATTAGATGGTCAGCCCTCTTATTTTAAAACAGGTGGGGAAATTGAGATTTGCCCAAGGTCACATCAGAGATGAACTGTAACCTGGGTCCTCTGACTCCAAGGTCAAATCTTTTTGTACCTTACCATTCTGCCTCCTTATCAGGAAGGCTGCCAGGATATTCTTGCAAAGTAGAACATATATAGAAAATTTGTGGGGGTTGGGGAGGAATAGGAAGGTTATATGCATTTATTAAGTGCCTACTATGTGACGGGTATTGTGCTAAGTGTTTTTATCTCATTTGATCCTCATAGTAGCCTCATGAAGTAGTTGTCATTACCTCTGTTTTATAGTTGAAGAAACTGAGATAGAGGTCAAGTGACTTGCCCAGGGTCACACAGTGGGAGAAAAAGGATAAAAATTGTGCAAGATAAGAAAACTTGGAGGTATTGTGATCTATTTAAGTTGAAGAAGCACCCACATCTAGGATAAAATTATCGATCTACTGAAGCTTATCCATGCAATGAATTCCCTCCTTTATGGCAAATAATGTAGAGCTGACTGTGCATATTTTTTTTTAAGCAATTGGGGTGAAGTAAATTGCTCAAGGTTACATGGCCAGGTGTTTCTGGGTGGGTGCTAAGTATCTGAGCCTGGATTCGATCCCAGGTCTCCCAACTCTGGGGCCGGCGCACTGTGCATATTTTTACAAGAAAAGTACCATTCTTTTTTGAGAGACTATCTCAAGGGAGCATGGTATAATGTAAAGGGCATTGGATCTGTGGTCAATAAGACCTGGCTTAAAATCCTGCCTCAAATACTTACTAGCTATGTGGCCCTGGGCAAGTCACAACCTCTCTGTGTCTCAGTTTCCTCATTTGTGAAGTACAAGGGTGGAACTTGTTGACTTCCAAGGTAATTTACAGCTGTAAATCTATGATCCTATGATCCTAAGTAACAGGAAAATGAGTTCATATTACTAAACCAATGTTTTCTCTAAATCTCTTATAAATTACTGGCATTAATTTCATAACATGATCTGCTGTATTGTCTTCTTTACTGTTTCATCTTACTGGGAAATAAATAAAAGAAAAATGTTCTAGTTAAGATCTTAATCTTTTCTGACTTGAATCCAACATGACTGCAGAATAAATAAGCGATTGGGTAGCAAATTCAGTTGCCATCTTAAGGTGTAAGTGAAGAAATCTATCCATCTCTCTCTCTCTCTCTCTCTCTCTCTCTCTCTCTCTCTCTCTCTCTTTCTCTCTCTCTCTCTCTCTCTCTTTCTCTCTCTCTCTCTCTCTCTCTCTCTCTCTCTCTCTCTCTTTCTCTTTCTCTCTCTCTCTCTCCGTCTGTCTCCTTTTGTTTCTCTGTTTCTGTTTCTATCTTTCATTGTCTCTTTCTCTCCATCTCTGTTTCCATATGTCTCTCTGTATCTCTTTCTCTCTCTGTGACTTTCACAATGCAATGATTATTTTATGTGAGTTGTTAGCTAAGGTAGCAAACTCTCTTGTGGTAATAGTGTATGAAAGTATAGGAATATCAGGATTCTCAGGAGAGGCAGCCTGGCCTAGTGGAAAGAGTTGACCTAGGCATCAGAAAGACTTAGATTCAAGTTCTGATAACTACTGGCCATGTGAACCCAGCCAAGTCACTTAAACTTAGCACCCCAGGCACTTCCCCAAAATTATTAAGTTGCTGAACAGTTTCTGCTCTGAATTGGTTAAAGGGAGTTTTACCCAGTGGGAATCACAGGTCCAGCAACTGACATCTCTGGCACTGTACTCAGTGATAAGGATAAAAAGACAAATATGAAACAGTCCCAATCCTCATGGAGTTTATGTTCTATTGTGGAGGGGGATAAGAGTGAGAGGAGGGCACAAATATACCACATGTACACAAATTAGTCTTTTCCCTAATAGTTGATCCTTTCCTGGCTTCTCTGCTCCAGCTCCCTGTCATCAAGTGACAGTGCAAAAAAGTCCTGTTTCTTTTCTTGTTGGCCCTGTTTACATGCTGCTATCATCTATCCCCAGCAAACATCATAGGCATTTCTTGTGATATTCAACTGATTCTCCACAGATAGCAATTACTGACCTTTATACAGGGTGTCCCAAAAGTCTTAATACAGTTTTAAGTTGTTAAAGTTCTCATTTGAACTTCCTGTGAGGTAGGTATTATTATCCCCATTTTACAGATGACGGAAGTCATCTTTAGGTTTGGAAAGGTTGATCCTTACTTATGGTCACAAAACTAGGGTCAGAGGTGAGACATGAACATAGTTTTCCTTACTCAAAGCTCAGCAGTCTGTCTACTATGTCATCCTGAAGATGCTCTATTGCTGTTGTCTTCCATTTCTTGGGGATGTTGTGGGTTCACCTGGCCATGGACCCTGCATTCTGTTCTCTACTCCAGGTCATGCTACTGTTATTGACTTCAATAGCTGCTCTAGCTCCCCAATGCATCGTTGCCTTTCCACTGTAGGGAATGGTGCCAACTCTGAAACATTACTGTGTGATAAGGAATGATAGGGGTCACAAGGAGTCAGACATGACTGAAAAATGACTGAACAACAACACAAGAATGACAAGTATGGGGCAGCTAGGTGGCACAGTGAATAGAGCACCAGCCCTGGAGTCAGGAGGGCCTGAGTTCAAATCTGACCTCAGACACTTAACACAGGGGCTAGCCGTGTGACCTTGGGCAAGTCACTTAAACCCAATTGCCCTCCCCCCCCAAAAAAAAGAAAAAAAAAGAATGACAAGTATGAGGAATTAAGAGAAACATGGGAAGCTTCCTATGGTATGATGCAGAGTGAAGACAGCTGGACCAGAAGAACAATATCCAAAGTGACTACTATGTGGTAAATTAAAAGGTCACTAAATGGAAGCCAAACTGAGTAACTGGAGTATCCATCAATGGTCTCAGAAAACAGATAATTCAACATGTCTCCCTCCCTCTGGTAGAGAGTCAGAGGACTATGGGGTCAGAATGCTGAACATTCATAGTATCCAAGATTTAGACAGAAGGGAGTTTAGCGATCATCAAATCTAACCTTATTTTATAGGTGTGAAATAATTTGCTCCAAGTCACATAGGTATTTAAACACAGGTTCCAGAGTCCATGAATTCAGTACTCATTTTGTTATGACACATAGCCAGGTTAAACTGGTTTGTTGTTGTTTGGCAGGATGGGGGTGGGGTGGGATTGTTTGTTAGATTTTGTTTTTTAAAATAAGGGAGGATTCCCCATGTGACTATTTTTTATGTGTGGGATGTACATCCTCCTAAATTTCTGCCTCTTAAAATGCCTAGTTCTTTCAATGTTGTTATTTAGTTGTGACCCCATTTGGAATTTTCTTGGCAAAGACACTTGAGTTTGCTGTTTCCTTCTCTGGCTCATTTTAAAGATGAGAAACTAAGGAAAACAGAGTTAAGTGACTTGCCCAGGGTCATGCAGTTAGTATGTGAGGTTGGATTTGAACACATGAAGATAACTCTTCCTGATTCTAAACTCAGTGCTCTATCTACTGTACCACCTAGCTGCCCAATTTCCTTCAAATTTCAGCTCAAATGCCATATTCTGCATAAGGCCTTCCTGAACCTTCTAGCTGCCAGTGCTTCCCTGAAAAAGCTAACTATATATTTATCTATACTTACACATGTACCTGTTGTCTCAGCTAATAGAATATAAGCTTCCTGAGGGGAGAGACTGTTTCACTTTTGGTTTTGTATATCCAGTGCTCAGGATATAGTAGAAATTTAATAAATGCTTATTGATTGATATAAGTGATATAACCAATTAATAAAAATTTATTAAGCACTTGCTCTTGATAAGCAAGTACTGTGATGGGAAAGATAAAGAAAGATTTTAAAAAATTAGTCCATGGCCTCAAGAATATTGGAAAAAAATTAATAAAATATATTTTTAAAAATTAAATAAATGAAACATCGTACTTCAGTGCCTCCTTGTGGTATAGGGTTCTCAAAACTTTATCAAAAGAACATAAGTTTTAGCAGGTTGGACACTAAGCTGAAAAGGCTTTACATATGAAGGCATTGGATTAGACATCCTTTCAGGTCCTTTCAGATCTCAATTTATGATCCTATGATTCAAAGTATGAAACCAGTGGTGACTTGAGGATTGTCTTCCTTGAGTTCAGAGAGGTTGATCATTTCTCTGAGCTGGTTGCATATTGATGAATTTTTTTGGTCATTGAAACTATGAAAACCATCTACTGAGATCTAGAGAGATTGCATTAGGTGTGAGTAGAAGGTGTATCCATACTGACAAAATCATAATTCCTGGATTTTTAACCTACAGACTTAGTGAAAGGTTAGGAGAGGATGAAACTGTTCTCTGCTTCCATTTTAGAATTGTCATATTTTGCTCCTTAGCTCTATATACTGGTGGCACTGTTTAGTAAAATATAATCACAATCCTGAGCCCCATGTGATGGAGCAGGCAAATACCAACACCGGGACCCCCATATGTCTTAGCATAGCCAGTGGCAGATTACAGTTCAGAGAACCACCATATGCTTCATTATAGCCCTGGGCAAACAGGCATCCTCCAGCATGATGAGAAAGTAGGCCAGACCTCCACGCGTTTCAGTGTAGTCTCAGGAAAATGCAGAAACATCCCACCAGGCCTCAGCATACTCCAGACATCACCACTAAGACCCCAATTAAGCACCAGATAACCTGCCAGACCCCTTATAGCTCCAGTATTACAAGATACTCACCACCTCACCCTCTCAGCACAGCACCAGACATGAGGATTCCCTGGGGCCTCAGGGCATCAGTACAATACCAAATAAACAACCAGGATCTGCAGCCACTGGCGCAAGAAGCCTGAGACAGTAACCCTTCCATCCTTCCATCCAGAGCTCAAATTTAAAAGAAAGGGAAAAGGTTAAAAAAAAAGATGAGCAAAAAACAAAAACAAGAAAGAATCTGACCACAAAAAGTTATTATGGTGACAGGGAAGACCAAGATACAAACTCAAAAGACAACAACAGTGTCAAAACACCTATGGGCAAAACTCCAAACAAAAATGGGAAGTGGTCTCAAGCCCAGAAAGAATTCATGGAAAAGCTCAAATAGGAGCTTAAAAATCATATAAGAGAAGTAGAAGAGAAAATGAGAAAAGAAATGAAAGTGATGCAAGAGAATTATAAAAAAAAAAAAGAGTCAACAACTTAGAAAACTTCTTAAAAAGTAGAACTGGCCAAATGGAAAAGTAGATACAAAAATCCACTTAAGAAAGCAACTTCTTAGAGTACAATTGATTAAATGGAAAACAAAGTACAAAAGCTAATTGAGGAAAACAGCACCTTAAAAGTTCAAAATGGGCAAGTGGAAGCTAACAACTCTATGAGAAATTAAGATTCAATCAAACAAATACAAACGAATAAAAGAATGGAAGAAAATGTAAAATACCTCATGGGAAAAACAACTGACCTGGAAAATAGATCCAGGAGAGACAATATCAGAATCATTGGACTACCTGAAAGCCACGATCAAAAGGAGGACCTGAACAGCATCTTTCAGGAAATTATCAAGGAGAACTGCTTTGATGTCCTGGAACCAGAGAGCAAAATGGCATCAAAAGAATCCACCAATCACCTCAAGAAAGTGATCCCAAAATAAAACATAATCACTTATTTCTAAAACATGTATAACAGAGAGTAAGAATTTTGCCCAGATTTGGTTAAAATACATTTCTTGGTTCAGGGGCACAAGTATAAGAAATTTAATATCTAATAGGATTATTCGTATGCTTAGAGATAGTTCTTATAGGACCTATTTGATGCCCTGGGTAGACCCAGTTGTTAATTTGATAAATGGATCTTTTCTTTTAATATAAAAATGAAAATTAATTTTGATAAATATTTTATCATTCCTACTAGCAGTGGTAGCTTATTATCTTTAACTTAGGAGACATATTTTTAAAATTAGATATCTCTTGTTTTTGCTAAATGAATGAATTAAAAAAATTTATTAAGCATTTTTTACATACAAAGTACTACGTACTGGAGATTCAAAAAAGAGAAAAGCAAGACAGACATGGCTTTCAAGGAGCTTACATTTTAATAGGAGGAGAAAACACAATATAGGAGGTTTCAGCTGCAAGTCAATGGCAAGACCCAGTGGTACTTAAGGTTTAGTGGCAAAGAGGATTGTACATCTTCTTTAGTGTCATTTTCCATTGATAAATCCCTATATCCATTTTTTAAAATGTTGAACCATTTAATAGTGCCAAAGGATATTCATTCTGAAATATATAGCTTTCTCTTTCTGTTTCCAGTAAGTCATTCCTATAAAAAGAATGAGAGAGAGAGAAGCAGTTGAGCAAAATCCACTAATATATCAATTACTTCTGACAGTCTATGTAATATTCCACATCCATAGTCTCTTTTTCTACAAAGTAGTGGAGAGGCATCTTTTCAATTCCTTTCTGGGGTCATGTGACTTGATAGATTTACCCCCGAATAATGGATTCTGACCTTTAGAATGGATTAGTTTTCAATGATTTCCTTGGTCTTTTTCAAGCACCTGTATTTTGTTTTGTTTTTATTTTTCTTTTTTCTCATAGGAGGATGGGCAGAAAGAGATGGAAGAAATTACTTGTTTCTCATGAATATAGAAGAAGCCCTAGGATTTTCCTTTACTCCACCCACTAAGAGTTTAGTTAAAAGCTACCACTTCTGCTGAATAACAGCACAGCAGTTTCATGTCAGGAAGCTAACATGGCCCAAACCTCCAAGGTTATTGAATACATTGATGAAGCTTTGGAAAAATCTAGAGAAACTGCCCTTTCTCGTCTTCTTTTCTCTTATCAGGGAATCACTTACCCAGTCACCATATGCACTGCAGAAACTTTTCAAGCACTGGACCACTTTGAAGCCAGAAGAGAGGACATAGTGCTGGCATCCTATCCCAAATGTGGTAAATATAACTCATTTGAGCAATCCCTCCAAAACCAGTCTATGAATTTTCATATATTAAATAATGCATCATGAAACAAGATAGCAAACAAACTGTCATTTGTAATTCTATATATGTACAAGTGGGATATTTGTCAGAAGGAAATATACTACTATTTTATTTCTATTGAGAAGACTAATTTTCATTAAGGTGATTTTTACTTAAATACTACATGTTTGGTCATTTTCCCCCTCTGTGTTTCTAACTAATTTTCTTTTGCTTACTGTGGGATAGGATCAAATTGGCTTCTTCAGATCTTTAGTGAATTAATATGTGCCATCTCACCCCAAAAGTATGAACATCCAGAATTTCCAGTTCTTGAATGTGGAGACCCAGAAAAGTATCAGGTTAGTATCTTAGCTCTGAAATTATAGAAGGATTAACATAGGAAAGGAATCTTTCCAACCATTTGATCAGTCCTAGTTCAGTAAGTAAGAACATCTAAATTAGAAAGATAAATATTAATGATTAGCTGAACCATGGTTAAATGGTCTAAAATTCAGAAGAGAAAGTCATGAGTAGTACAGAATGCAGTTCTAATTACTAATTACTCTAATTACTCAACTGTAATTTTACATTAGTGATCCTAAATCCTTTCCTTATGAGAAGCTAAGTTTGATATTATCAAAATGTTATTATTTCTAAGGAAAGATGTAATGCTTCTCTTCCCATTGTGATCCCACTCCTGCATCAGGTTGTTTTGTAGGTGAACCACACAAGCCTCATGATTAATTTGTAAATTACAGATACTTTATGGGATACATAAGGCTATTCAGTAAATTTACATGTCTTTTAAATATTTTATTTAATAGAGGACTATACTGTCCATATTCTGGTTCCAACTGTATTTGATATGCTTCCCTTTTAATCCAGAAACTTGGTATCTGGGGAATCAAATTGGATATGAGAGATTTCCTTGGTGAGGAAACATTAAAGATTAAGATACATTAAAGATCTGGGATAGATTGGTCTTAAGGAATTTTCCCAGAATCATGTAACTGTTCCCCTAAGATTTTCATGAGTTTCATAGTAAGTCAAGCTGGAGAGATCATCAAGACCAAATTCCTCATTTGAAAGATGAGGAAACTGAGTCTCAAGGAAGTCAATTGACTCGCTCAAGGTGACATGATAGTAAGCAGTAAATGGGTGATTTGGTCCATAGTGATGACCAGACTAACTGATCAATGTTCATGTTCAAAATATGAAATGTAGCAAGTGACTTTATAAGAATCACCATGAAGCAAAGTTTATTTTGAGGTTGTGTAGGAGCAGGCAAATTCAAAGTCTTCTGGAGTATATCCAGTTTGGGATAGGTGTATAAGTACTGCACTTCCGGAGTTTTTTCCACCAAGGTCAGTTCCAATCTACCCTTGGCTAGATAGAAAAAACATTTGTTAAGCACTGTAAGGTATTGGACCAAGCACTGGGAATACAAATACAAACTAAGACAACCCCTGCCTTCAAAAAGCTTGTATCCTAATGGGGGAAGAAGACACATAAAGAGGAGTTTGGAAAAGAGAACATTGTGGAGGAAGTGACCTGAAGTCCTATGGCCCAGCAAGAGAAGGAAAAAGTTGACCTATCAAAACTGAGAGCTTAGGGTGGAATTAAAATTCCTTGTGAGTAGGAGGTGATAAGGATGAATAAAATTGCATTTGATGTCAACAGTACTCTGTCTACCATCACCATGAACAACAAAATATATGAAGGGATAGAAAGCTAGCAAAGTGGTATTTATATTGAATCAATAACCAGGTTATTTAAGGAATTATGACTCTGTATCTGGAGCAAACAAGTCACCAGGATTGTAACTTTGGGTAGTTAACCGTATTTGTGTCAAGAACTGTGCTCCCTGTATGGGAGGCAAGAGTAATCTTTAGGTTCAAAGGAATTGGGATATAATCCCTGAGGAAAGGTTGCCTGTGCAAGCAGTTTAATAAAAATTTCCCTGTTGAGTTAAATGCATTTCCACAGTCAATTTTCTCTGTGTGTATTGTACCCTTCTTTGATCAGTTCACATAAAAGTGAGGTTCAAGTGTTGCCAACTCCCCCCATTTCTTCCTCCCTATTTATATAGTTTTCTATATATACCCTGATTATATAATTCCATCATCCTACTTTCCCCATCTGTGTATTCCTTCACCCCACTCCCCACCCCCACTTCCTTTCTTCTCTTAAGATCATCAAAACCTTACAAAACCATCTCCAGACTCTGTCATAATGAATTCCCTCTATGACCTCTGATGACATGAAGGCTCCCAGGAGAAATTTGTATCATCTTTTCCTATTACAATTTAAACACTTTATCCTTGTTTAATCTCTCCTCATTGCCTACTCATATTTACAGTTTTATGTTTCTCATGGCTTCTATGTTTATATTTCTAAGTTTTTACTCATTTCTGGTCTTTTTATTAGGAATGCTTGGAACCTCCTTGTAAATTGAGCAAGGATTGTTCCATTCTTTGTATTTGTATCCCCAGCACCTAGCACAGAGCTTGGTACATGGTAGGCATTTAATAAATGCTTGCTGATTTACTGATCAAATCAATGACTTCCGAAAACTGATAATAATGCATGCTTCCAACCTTTTAAGAGAAATGTAATAGATTAGATTTGTAGAAGATTAGATTTGTAGAATGAAGCATATATTCTCATACATGGTAACTATGTGGATTTATTTTGCTTGTTTATGTTTATGTGTTACAAAGAATAATTTTTTTTGTTTTAAGGGGGAAGGGAATTAGAAGTAAAAGACACTAGTCATAATGATGACCAAAAAAATTAATTTTTTTGGGTGATCTGGTAGTTTTTATTCCTATTGACTCAAAAGCTAAATTATGTAAGAACTGAGACTGATGGTGTATGGTTAAACCTTAAAGAACTTTACAGCTCTTTCTGTTATTGTTTTGTTTTTTTTCCTTTTCTAGGATGAGGGGAGGGTAACTATTTCTGTAGTTGTTAATGTGCTATAAACTATGTGTTTAATCCTAAAGAATTCTCTAGTTATATAGGGCATGTAAACTAGGGATGATCACATTCCCATATGAGGCTAGAACTGGAGATAAGGGAAGAGTGACTTAGATCGTGCTTCTTTTTGGCATACTAAAATTGTAGCATCCCTTACAAACAATGCAGCATCTTGGGGTTTTTTCCTCCAAGAAAGGGGATGTCCATAATGTAACAATGTAAAATTCAGGGTGAGTATCTGGTGATCAGAAGAGATTGTTGCCTGAATGTAAACCAAAGCATACTATTTTTCATGGTTTTTTTTGTTCTGTGTCTTCTTTCACAACATGACTAATATTGAAATGTGTTTCACATGATTGCACATTGTAACATAACAGTTTCCTTACTATATCAGGGAAGGAGGAGAGGAGAGAGAAAAAGAGAATCTGGAACTAAATTTTAAATTTTTTATTTAAATTTTATTTACATTTAAATTTTTAAAAATGAATGTTTAATATTATTTTTACACATAGTTGGGGAAAAATAACATTATTCAGAAGAGATCATTGCCACCAACAATAGAGATGAATCAAGGCAGATCATCAATCAGCAAATACTTATTAAGCACTTATTGTGTGCCAGGTCCTGTGTTAAATCCTATACATATATATATATATATATATATATATATATATATATATATATATATATATATATCAGGTTCTCCTGACTCCAGAACTGGTGTTCTATTCACTGCGCCATCTAGTTACCCCTCTTTCAATGTATTTTTCAAAAAACAGTACCAACCTTCAAGGAGATTATATTCTAATGAAAAAGACAATATGTATATAAATAGGTGCATACAGAATACATGCAGAATAGATGAAAGTTAACCTCAAAGGAAAGGAAAGGAAAAGAAGGAAGGAAAGAAGGAACTTCTACTCTATTTATGTTAAAAGGTTGAAAACATGCTTTATCATCAGTTTTTTGAAGTCATTGAATTGATCAGTAAACTAACAAGCATTTATTAAAGGTACCAGGTACAGGGCATAGTGTCAGTTTCTGGGTATACAAATGCAAAGAATAAAACAATCCCTACTCAACTTCAAAGGAGCTTCCAAGCATTCCCAATTATTAAGTGTCTAGTATGCTCCAGGCACTATACTAAGTGCTTTACAAAAATTATCTCATTTCATCTTCAGAATAACTTTGGGAGACAGGTGCTATTATTATCCCCATTTTATAGTTGAGGAAATTGAGGTAGGCATAGGTTAAGAGACTTGCCCCAGAGTCAAACAGTTGAAGAAACTGAGGTAGATGAAGGCTAAGTGACTTGCCCAGGGTCATACAGCCAGTAAGTATCTGAGGCTGAATTTGAACTCAGGTTCCATGGTTGACACCAGGCTCCCTGTTTTATCCATTGTATCATCACCTAAATGACTTCAAGCAGTAACAACTTTCCTAGACTTCCATTTCTTCCCTTGTAAAATGATGGAGTTGGACTAGGTGGCCTTTAAGATCCCTTCCAACTCTACACCCATGATTCTATTACAGCAACAGTTAATGTGCATATAGCTCTTTAAAATATTTAAAGATACACACATACATATAATATCTCATTTGAATCCCAAACTGATTGTGTGAGGAAGATGCATACATGTATTAATACCCCCATTTTATAGAAGAGGAGACTGAGGCTCAAAGTTGCTATGATTTGCCACATAGCTATCGTATTGGAGGGGGGAATGTAGGGCAATTGGGGTTAAGTGACTTGCCCAAGGTCACATGGCTAGGTTTGTGTATGTGTGTGTTAAGTGTCTAAGCCTGAGATAAATTCTTGCATTCTTTCCTGTACATTGTTTTGTCTCCTCAGTCATTCAAGTTTCCAGAAAATGACTTCTTCAGCTTTTCCCCACTTCAAGATTATATTAATTACATTGGAAACTTTTTCTTCTCCTCCCCAAACTGTTGTTTCCAAAACTGAAAATGTTATCTAAAAGACTGAAATGACTCCAGAGCACTTCCAAATTTTAGGATTACTCCCTTTCCTATTTCAAAATTGTAAACTCCCAAGAGTATCAAAGAAACTCATTTTAAGAAACATTTCAAATTTAGCATTATGGTTCTCCCCTGGTTTACATCTGCAAATATTGTATTCCATGTACTGACAGAAACAAAAATCTAGGTCAAAACTAGCCAAGACTATAACTGTTTTGCTGTGCCTGTGGAAACTCAGGCATGTCTTCATTATATTTTGCCTTTATTATCTTTTGCTGTCTACATCATTCATAGTAACCAATGGATAGGTTCCTCTCCCTTGTTCCCCCCCCCCACATACTTTTTTTTTTTAACAGATATTCAAGAAATTTGGGAACAAAGGTTCTTTTTGCTTTGGCTAAATAATGCCTCTTGGTAGATATTATCCAACTTTACATTTTAACTGGTCTTTCTTTGAAAAGTGCAGTGTATATTTATTAAGCACATGGTGCACAGATCACACAGAGGAATATTGTTGTAATGCTATGGTTCCAGCCCTACTTTCCCCACCCCATTCCAGTGTGTTCTCCACAATTAACATCATAGCTTTTGCAAAGGGATATTTACTTCATATGGTGGCTAGGTGGTACAGTGGATAGAGTGCCAGGCCTGAAATCAAGAAGACTCATTTCCCTGAGTTCAAAAGTGACCTCAGATACTGCCTGTGTGAACCTGGGCAAGTTATTTAACCCGATTTGCCTCCATTTCCTTATCTGTAAAATGAACCGGAGAAAGAAATGACAAACTACTCTAGTATCTTTGCCAAGAAAATCCTAAATGGGGTTATGAAGAGTTAGACGTGACTTAACATTCACTTCATATATACCAAGAACAGAAGTTACAAGGCATTTCCTCCTAGCTTCTGGGGGCACAGCTTTTGGTATATCATTTCTGCCCCTAGGAAGAATAGGATCAAAATCAATACATTTCCTACATAGAATTTGTCCCACCAAGTTCACTTCCAAATTCATCATAGACAATGAATCAACTACTGTACTTTCTTCTTGGATCTCTTAGGGCTATGACTAGTCAAACAGATCTTTGCTTCTCACTCTGGCTTCTGGCAAATCCAAGCATAGACTGCAAGACTTTTGGTATGCACTGTTCCAAGCTTTTGAAGCTCAAAAGGGCATTGTAGCCATTTCCAATATTCCTTCACCTAAAGTAGGAAAGAAGAAAGGCAAGGAGGCAAAGAAGAATGTCTTATATTCATGGGCCATATATTGGTCCTAAAGGAGGAGTGTTTGAGGCCTCTCCTCATCTCAAAGCTTCTAGCATGTATCTCTTTCCTGAATAGTATCTAGACAAGAAAGAACAAGACAAAAAGCCTTACTAGCCATGTTTTGCTGGTTGGTGCATTTCAAATGAACTTCAGTTTCAGTTCAGCAGACCATCAATAATCTATCACTTTTCCACAAGGTTAATAGACCTGAGCCAATTACAAAATGTTTGTGCTTATTCCAAATCATGGAGCAAGGCCTTTCATTACCTATCTTCATGCCTTTTTGGAAGCAGATTCCCCAACCTCTTACATACAGGCTGGCCATAAGCAGAGCGTGCTTTGCAGGCTCTGAAAAAGAAGCTCCTTTGGTCAGACCCTCATTACACATGTATATGAAAAGAGATCTATCATGAGCAAAAAGTCTAATGTACTATCAGTGATGGCATAGCTGTCTCCACAAATAGAACATTAAGGTCCTTAAGAACAGAGATTGTTTCATTCTTTGTTTTTATATCCTAAGCATCTAAATCAGTGTCTAGCACATAGATGATAAATAAACAATTATTGTTGATAAGTTGATACCTAGAAATTTTGATTCAAATAACAAAAAAACTTTCAGAAAGAAAATCCCTTTTGTCTCTTCCCATCCTAATAAAGCAGGAATGTGGAAGGGTTTTGAAGGCACAGGATGACAGAAGAAGCAACAGCTAGAAAAAGATAAGCATCCAGAGAGACTACAAGGAAAAACAGCATAAGATAAGCAGAGGGATTTAGTAAAGAATGAAAGACTGAATGTATAACTTATGCTGGGGCCTGAGCAGCCCTACTTCACTGATGAAAGATGGAGATACTGATGTTCTAGTCAAACTATGGATGGGCAGTAAAAGATCCACTCTAACAATGAAATAAAAGGTTAGGGAGGAGAGGAAAGAGGACAAGAGAGGAGTTTCCTAAAGAAGTATATAGGGCTCCCTTCCTACCCCAGGCTAAGGAATGAATAGTCCCAACCTTGAACATATAGCAATCTTCCTTCACTTGTTTTTTATTTTTCCAGAGGATGAAACAATTCCCATCTCCAAGGATTTTGGCAACTCATCTTCATTATGACAAACTGCCCAAGTCCATCTTCACAAACAAAGCCAAGGTGAGTGTCCACAGGACGCCCTTTCCACTGCCATTGAAATGTTCATCATGCCCTTAGTTCATTTTCTCATCACAAAGGGTTTTTTTTTTTTAAAGCAATCAGGGTTAAGTAACTTGCTCAAGGTTACACCGCCAGTTATTTCTGGGTGTGGTGCTAAGTATCCGAGCCCAGATTTGATCCCCAGGTCGTCCCAACACTGGGGCTGGTGCTCTTACTCGCTGTGCTACCTGGCCACCCCTAAGCAATTGGGGTTAAGTAACTTGCTCAAGGTTACACAGCCAGGTGTTTCTGGGTGGGTAATAAGTGTCAGAGCCCGGATTCGATCCCCAGGTCATCCCAACACTGGAGCTGGTGCTCTTACTCGCTATGCTACCTGGCCGCCCCTCATCACAAAGTTTTATTGAAATAAATGTCAGATACCCAGTGGGGTTAGTCTCAGTTTTTATTTTGTTTTAAAATATATTTTACTAATACTTATGGTCTTCATGTCACAGTAATTTCTTTTACCTTATTCCAGTATAAACCTTTCCTTATCACATTTATTTATGATAAAGTAAAATATCTGGAAGAGACCATATTCAGTTATGTTGTTCTAAGAATTTCATATCCCTTTACTCCATTATTATTTGGATTCAGTATAGCTACCTTTAGTTGTAAACAAAGTCACATAGCAAAGCTGAGGCTTTTTTTAAGGTGTGTTAAACCAACTGAGACTCCCAATTATTATTTAACAGAGACAAGAAATTATAAAGTAATTTATAACCACTTGATGATTGTAAAACCCAGAAGACCCCCTTCTCCAATATTTATTGATAAATCCTCAACCAGCTCTGACATAATTTCTCTTCTTTAATTATCTTTTGGTTATAAAACTTCTTCCTCTCAACCCATTAAAAGCTTTCCAAGTGTATCTTTGAAATATACATCTTGTAAGCCTATCCTAGAAATGTAAATCTTACAAATGTGTTTGCATAAGGTAAATCTTTATTTTTCCTCTGATACAATTATGGATTCCTGTCTCCTTTTGGATGTCTATAAACCCAAACATTGTATTCTTTTTCTTCATCTCTGATGTGATTAGAAACTATACAAGCTTTAGGAAATCTCTGTTCCTTTTCAGAGATGATTGAAAAACCCCAAATCTATGCTGAAACATATATAATAAACCTTAGTTTTGCCTCCTAAGTCTCAACATGGATCATCTGAAATTATAATTGGTTATTGCATTGATCAGAGAACTTAAATCTTTCAAAGTTGTTTGCCTTTACAATATTGTTATTGTATAAGTTGTTCCCTGGTTCTGCTTCCAGATTTCTCTGAAATAATTCCCTTCTTAATTTCTTACATTATAACAGTATTCCATCACATTCATATGCCATATTTTGTTCAGTTATTCCCCCAAAGATGGACTTCCAATTCTTTGCCACCACAAGCAGAATTACTGTAATTGGGGGGGGAGGGGCAGTGCAGCTGTTGTTTATTCTTCCTTTGATCTGTTTGGGTATATAGGTCTAGTAGTGGTGTTATTGGGTCAAAAGATAAGCACAGTTTAGTAATATTTTGAGTAGAGTTTCCAATTATTTTCCAGAATGGCTGGACCATTTCAGAGCTCCACCAATAGTATATTACTGTATTTGTTTTCCTGAAGACCCCCCAACATTTGTCATTCTCCTTTTTTGTTAACTTTGCCAATGTGCTAGTTGTGATGTGGAACTTTAGAGCTGGCAAGACGGAAGGCGCTTTCCACTTCCAAATCTCCCCCACCCCCCACCAAGGCACTCAGGGGAAAATACAAATAAATATGACAAAGTTCCTACTTATATGAAACTTATGACCTAATGAAAGATTGCTTATTAATAATAGGAATAATTAACCTACCCTTTCACCCCCTTTCTCTTTATCTCTTTGCCTTTCCATTCCTCAGAGAAAAGACTAAGATAATGATAATGATGTCTTATATTTGAATAGGACTTTTCAGTTTACAAAGTGCTTTTATATACATTACTTGTCATAGAAATTGAACGACTTGCTCAAAACCACAGATACTTAGCAAACAGTGGAGCAAGGACTTAAACCCATGTATTCTAATTTCAGTTTCCAGGGTTCTTTCAATCATAGCACAAAGCCTTATAAAAGAGAGCAAAAAAACACAATAAGGGAGCAGTCATTTATTAAGTATCTAAGTGCTAGGCACTTTATAAATATCATTTCTTTTGATTCTTACAACAACCATTGGAAGTAGGTGCAATTATCATCCTCATTTTACAGTTGAGGAAACGGAGACTCAGTAGGTTGAAGTGAGCAGTTCGAGGTCCTTAAGCATAAGAAATAGGCCTTGAACCCAAGTCCTCTGCTACAGAGGCATTGTATGCTCCATTAATCCATACTTTTGTTATCCCCACAGCAAGAGGTATTTTTGCCTGCTTTTTAAATCAAATGTCAGGGTATAAAATGAAATTGTTTACATTAGCTCTTTTGTTAATTACATAAACATAAACCTAAAGTAGATTGAACTCTTTTTTTCTTTGCAGATATTGGTGATGTTTAGAAATCCAAAAGATACAGCAACATCTTTCTTTCATTTCCACAATGATGTCCCTGATATTCCAAGCTATGGCTCTTGGGATGATTTCTTCAACTATTTCATGAAAGGACAAGGTATAGCTGCTTAAAGAAACATTATCATTTCAGATAAATATGAAAACAAGACTTTTAATGGAATCTGTGGTCAAATAGTAATAAAGAATTATATTGTTGTTTTTGCCTTTTGGAGGGCAATTGGGGTTAAGTAACTTGCCCAAGGTTACACAGCTAGTTTTTTTGTGTTAAGTGTCTGAGGCCAGAACTGAACTCAGGTCCTCCCAACTCCAGGGCTGGCGCTTTACTCACTGCACCACCTAGCCTCCCCAATTATATTGTTTTAATACTATAGAACACCTCTGAAGCCATTTCACAGATAAAGAAACTGAGTCCCATGGAAGTTAAGTAGATTATTCAAGATCAGTTTTTTTTTATTGTTTTTGATTTTCCTTCTTCCTCAAAGAGGATGGATGACATCAGGATGATGATATTTTGACTTGCAAGTGAATTGGATTTAAGTGAGGCAGAGCTGCACAATGTCATCAGCCTCCTCCAGAGTCATGGCAGTCCAATGGTAAGACATAAATCAAGACATCTGGCGATGGCCCAGCAGTTCTTTTATGTTGCTTGTTGTCTCTGGATTTTAAAATATCAAGTTATTAAGATTCATGATTGCCTTTGGTAACATGTTGAATCAGTCAACAAGCATTTTGAAGTGTCTGCTATGTGCCACACAGTGTGCTAGGGGGTAGGTATGCAAAGACAAAAATGAAACAATACCTGCCTTCAAGAAACTGCCATTCTACTGAAGTAAAAGAATATATAAAAAGGTACACAGATAAACAAAGTAAATATGAAGCAAATATAAGGAGCTGCCTATGGAAGAACTCTTATAAAAACATATTATGTAGGCAGATTTACTAGAAAATGAGCAAATCAGGATAGAGGTGAGTTGTCCAAGTCTCTTCATCATCATCCTCATGATCCATATCCTCATCCCCTTCATCCTCATTCTCAACCCCCTCTCATATTTAGCATAGCACTTTATTGAACAAATTACCTTCTTTATAACAACTCTGAGGCTAGTAGTACAAGCATTATTATCTCGTTCTAGAGATAAGAACACTTGAGGCTTTCAGAGCCACATCCATGATAATATTAGTAGATAAATAACTGAGGTTATTCAAATTCTTCCTTCCTATTCAAAGTTTCTTCTTTGGAGGTCTTCATGTAGAGGGTGGATGGCCAGATGTTTGATATGTTATATTGGAGATTACTTTTGCATATGAGTTCAACTAGATAGACATTAAGGTCCCTTCTGACTCAAAAATTCTGTGATATTGTGAAATTCTATGTTTCCTGATTTGAAGTCATGTCCTGGAGCTATTATGCCATATCAAAAAGCCATATTTTATCTACTGCAGCATGTGATCAATCTCCCTGTCCTTTCTCTTGAGCAATTACAGGGAAATATGTGTGGGCTGAGGAGGGGAGGTGCTGCCATTGGTGGCAACTTATTTCCCTCACTGTTTGTTCTCCTACATCTTAGCATTACAGGATTATTGAATGTTGGTTCTAGAAAGGACTCTAGAGATAATTTCATCTATAATCTCATTCTACAGTTTATGAATTTGAGGCCTATGGGACAAGTCTAAGAAAAAGAAACTTCACTGAATATAGTGCCCCTAACACCTGCTATAGGATATAAGATCTCATTTTTGCATTCTACATTGTTTCAATTTTATTTCACCTACCTAACTGAGGTATCGATATTTTAGGAAATAGAACTTTAAAATGCTTCTAAAATATTTATTGGCACCTGAAACAGTAGTTCTCAAATTTTTCTTCAGGTGGTCTTTGCTTTTCGCAGCTTATTTTGATGGCATAAAAAGGGGAAACATGGTTTCTCTTATTGAGATGGAAAAAACCCCAGCAATTTATTTTGTTTTCCCCAGAGAGTAATAGAGGGATAAAGAATGAAACTATAATAGACATAAATCAGATGGTAAGATTCAAAGCAATTTAGGGTAGGGGAAGCTTATTGTAAGGGCTACTTAATTTCTCAATATACATTGTTCCCTCTGTCTCAAGTCTTTCCCTCTCTATTTCATCTACTACACAGCTGCCAATATGATAATCCTAAAGTATATGTCTAACCATATTACTTTCCTTCTCAAAAATCTCCCTGTTGCCTCTAAGAGAAGATATAAACTTCTCTTTTGACATTTGGAGCACCTCACAACCTGTTTCCAGACTACTTTTTCAGTGTTATTGTTCAATTATGTCTGACTCTTCATGGCCCCTTTTGGGGTTTTCTTGGCAAAGATATTGGCATGGTTTGCCATTTCCTTTTCCAACTCATTTTTACAGACGAGGAACTGAGGCAAACAGGATCAAGTGTCTGTAGTGAGTATGTGAGGCCAGATTTGAATTCAGAAAAATGAGTCTTCCTGACTCCAGGCCCAGTATTCTATCCACTACACCACCTAGCTGCCCCACCTTTCCAGTGCTATTACCCATTATTCTTCACATTCTGTATGGTTCCCCCCAAACTGCTCTACTTGCTGTTTTTTTTAATGTTTTATTAACTTCTGATTTACATCATCCGTTTCAGCCAGATTTTGAGTTACAAATTTTCTCCCCATTTCTCCCCCACCCACCACCCCAAAATAGCAGTTCCACAGGATATCCCCTCCTCCAATCTGCTCTCTCCCACATTTTCCCCATACCCCTTTCCACTTTTCCAGTGGATCTCTATGCCTCAGTGCCTGCACATCCCATTTCCCAATTACATGTAAAATGGTATTAATAATAGTATACACACATATACATATATATACATATTTGAATATTTGATTTCAAAACTTTCAATTCCAAATTCATTCCCCTCCTTCCCCATCATTCACCCCTACTGGGAAGATACGCAGTTCAGTATAGGTTGGACATGTGTGGCTAATGCAAAACAATAACATATTAGATACATTGTAAAAGATTGACTACACTTCCCTCCCTCCCACCTGCTCTACTCTCCACTTTGATGCCGTCTATTTTCAAAAGTAAGTGCTTCCAACCTCACTCCCCCCAAGCCTATCCTCCCTTCTATCATCCCCTTCCCCCCCTATTCTCCTGGAGGGTGAGATACCCTATTTAGTGTGTATTTCACTCCCTCCTCAAGCCAAATTCAATGGGAATAAGGTTGACCCATTCCCTTTTGCCTTCCTATTCTTCCCCTCCATTGTAACCATTTTCCCTTGCCTCTTCTATATGAGATAGTTCGCCCCATTCTGTCTCTCCCCATCTCCTCTCATTATATTCCTCTCACCTCTTAATTTCACCTTTTAAATATCATTCTTGCCTGTTAAATTGGTCCTGTGCCCTCTATCTATGTATACCTGTAAACATATATACACACATTCACATATGTATTCATATGCCCATATACCCTCATATATAGACAAATATATATATTTCTAATCCCTTCAACTACTGAGAAAAGTTTCATAAGTTACAATTATTGTTTTTCCATGTAGAAATGTTAATAGTTCAACTTTGATAAGTTCCTTATGATTCCTTTTCCCTGTTTACCTTCTCATGCTTCTCTTGCTTCTTGTATCTGAATGTCAAATTTTCTATTCAACTCTGGTTTTTTCAGTAAGAATGCTTGAAAGTCCTCTATTCCACTGAATGACCATATTTTCCCCTGAAACATGATACTCAGTTTTTCTGGGTAGGTGACTCTTGGTTTTAATACCACCTCCTTTGACCTCCGGAATATCATATTCCAAGCCCTTCTATCCCTCAGTGTAGAAGCTACCAGATCCTGGGTTATCCTGATTATGTTTCCACAATATTCAAATTGTTTCTTCCTGGCTGCTTGTAATATTCTCTCCTTAATCTGGGAATTCCGGAACCTGGTTTATAATGTTCCCAGGAGTTTTCTTTTTGGGATCTTTTTCAGGAAGTGATCAGTGGATTCTTTCAACCCCTATTTTGCCCTCTGGTACTAAAACATGGGGCAGTTTTCTTTGAGAACTTCCTGGAGGATGATTTCTAGGTTCTTACTTTGGTCATGGCTTTCAGGTAGTCCAGTAATTTTTAAATTATCTCTCCTGGATCTATTTTCCAGGTCAGTGGTTTTTCCCATGAGATATTTCACATTGCCTTATATTCTTTCACTTGTTTGGATCTGTTTAACAGCATCTTGATCTCTCACAAAGTCATTAGCTTCCGTTTGCTCCAATCTAATTCTGAAGCAATGATTCTCCTCATTGAGCTTTTGAGATTCTTTTTCCATCTGGCAAATTCGGCTTTTTAAGGCATTCTTCTCCTCATTGCCTTTTTGACACTCCTTTGCCATTTGAGTCAGTCTGTTTTTAAAGGTATTATTTTCCTCAGTCAGGCTGTTGACTCTCATTTCATAATTTTCTTGCATTGTTCTCATTTCTCTTCCCAATTTTTCCTCCACTTCTCTTATCTGCTTCTTAAGGTCCTCTATGGCCTGTGACCAGCTTGTATGTTCCTTTGAAGCTTTTGGTGCAGGAGTTCTGACTTCACTGCTTTCCTCCTGTTCCATGCTTTGCTCCTTTTTGTCCCCAAAATAGGAGTGTATTGGTGGAATCTTCTGTCTGCTCAATTACTTGACTTATGGGCTTCTTGCCACAGTAGGACTCTGCCACCAGACAGGGGAGCTTTCGTCCCAAACGCTGGGGTTTTCTCAGCTGCCGGAGGTATTAGATAGGTGCCCTCTCTGAGGTCTCCACACGCTCTGGCAAGCTAGACACACACCCCAGAACCTCCACCCTAGACTGCAATCCAGATCCAAGCAGGTTAAAGCAAGAGCGATTACCCCTCAGACTGGTGCTTGGTCCCCCTACACTCTGCAGGCCAAGAGCTGAAGCCTCCACGGGGTGCTGGCTGGCTGTGCCGGCGTCTCAGCGGCTTTTCGCCCTGGGGGTAAAAGCCATGCACTCCCACTTACTGGTCCCAAAGTCCGGGCTGTACTGACCTCTCACTTTGTCCTTTGTGTCTATGTGTTGATAAATCTGGAAATGGCCACAGCTGCTGCTGACCTGAAGTCCCTCTGGCCGGCAGCTGGTCAGGCCCGCCCTTGGGCTAAAGCCTCGGCTTGGTGCTCGGCTTGGCTCCCAGAGCGCTGCGCTGGATTCCTGCAGGCCTGCCGGGCTGTCCTCAGAGGGAGGTTAGCTTCTCTGTGTCATTTTGTGGGTTCTGCAGCTCCAAAGTTTGTTTAGAGTCCCCTTTTTACATGGATTGGGGAGGGTGGAAGCCGGAGCTGTGGGAAGGTTGTGCTTCTACTCTGCCATCTTGGCTCCACCTCTACTTGCTGTTTTTTTACACATGACATTCCATCTCCAATCTCCATAACTCTGCACAGAAGATCACCTATGTCAAGAATGCATCAGCTCATATCTGCCTCTTAGAATCCCTAACTTCCTTTAAAGTATCAATACAACTCAAGCACCATCTAATACTTAAGACCTTTTCTGTTCCCCTCAGGTCCTAATGTAGCCTCCTCAGACCCTAAATTACCTGGTATTTACTTTCTATACTGAAGGTCCCAAAAGTTTTAACAAAGCTTTAAGCATAAAGCGTAAAAATGTAAAACTGCACCAGGACTTTTAGGATATCCTTTATTTCATATAGATTTACTTATATGTGCTCATATAATTTCCCTTAATAGAATAAAAGTTTCTTCAGGGCAAAGATATTTTTTTTTTTATCTTAGCACAGTGTCTGGTACATAGTAACCACTTAATAAAAGCTTGTTGAATGATTGATTAATTGATAGGCTAAATGGCAATATGAATGAACTTTGGCATCAAAGACAAAGTCAGATTACCCCAGTAGTTGAAATAAGACAGAAAAGAAAATATACATAGGTAAATGTGATAAAGGTGTACATTTAGTGGAGATGAGACTGTGCACCTGCAGTTTGGCTAAAATGACAAATAAATTGCTGGGGTTTTTTCCATCTCAATAACAGAAACCTTGTTTCCCCTTTTTATTCCATCAAAATAGGCTGCAGGAAAAGCAAAGATCACCTGAAGAAAAATTTGAGAACTACTGGTTCAGGTACCAATAAAAATCCAAGTTCCAGATTTGCGCAGGGAAGAGTGCACTTAGCTCAAGTAGCCCAGGTCAGAACAAAAACTAGAGATGATTTCTGTCTCACAGTCAGGGTCTTGACCATGTCTAAGTCTCAGATTTTTCCTACAACCTTTATTTCTGTGTTATTAAATGTTTCCTTGTTCCTGGATAGATTGATCACATATTCCTGAATGTTATACTGCAGTGCTCCCATCATGTTTTCAAATGTCCTGCTATCAGTGGGAATCATAAAAGGGCATTAAGAAAGAATGGTTAAACTAGCTGTGTAACCTTGGGCAAGTTACTTAACTCCAAATGCCCTCCAAAAGGCCAAAAAAAAAAAAAAAAGAAAAAGAATGGTTAAAACTCTGACAAATAGTTTGTTCTGTTTACTATTTAGAAATAGTCTTTCTGGGCAGAGATTAGCATGTAGAATTTGTATAACATAGATATATTATGCAGTTATATTTAGGATATACACTAATGATGTAGTGGAAAGAGAACTGATATTGGAGTATTGAATTCAAAGACACAGGACCTGAGTTCAAATCCCAGTTTTTCCAATTGATGCTTTTTGACTCTGGGCAAATCACTTAACTTCTCTGGGCCTCAGTAAAATGAGGGAACTGAACTAGATGTCCTCTAGGCTCCCTTCCAACTATAAGTATATGATCCTTTGTGAGCAATTTACATTATTTTTTTCTTTGAATAAAATATTATTTTTCCTAATTATATATAAAAATGATTTTTTAACGTTCATTTAACATTTTTTTAAAATTCTAGATTCTCTCTCCTTCCCTCTCCTCCCCCTTACCTAAGATAGTAAGCAATTTGATATAGGTTATATGTGTGCAATCACGCAAAACATATTTCCATATTACTCGTGTTTATAAAGGAAAACACTGACCAACTCTCCTACCCCCCCAAAAAAAAGGATAAAGTAAAAAATGGCATGCTTTGGGCTTCATTCAGACTCTTTCAGTTCTTTCTCTGGAGGTGGGTAGCATTTTTCATCATGAGTGCTTTGGTATTGTCTTGATCATTGTATCCCTGAGAACAGGTAAGCCACTCACAATTGATCATCACACAGTATTGCTGTTACTGTATACAATGTTCCCCTGGTTGTGCTCATTTCACTTTGCATCAGCTCAGAACAATTTACATTTAAAAATACTATATGACCTACATAATGTTAGATAAACACCACCTAATGACTAAAGCTTCATGGTTGCTACAAGACCATACTAGAAGCTTTTTTAGGGTCAGGAAGTGGCAAGATCAGAACTGTGATTTCATTGGTTTAGGGAGTCCTAGTGAGTCGATTCTATTAATGGATATGGGCACCTTCTCTTTAAGTTGTAGTTTTAAAGAGTTTCTTGGGTCACTAAGAAATTAAGTGCCTTGACAACAATTAAATAGCAAGTATGTTCCAGAGATGCTGAAATTTTAACCCAGGTCTTCCTGTCTCGCGGCCCTGTTTTCTACCATTACAGCATATTTGCCTCTTTGCTCTAAGCCTTTTGAATCTGGCAGGGCCTGCCAGATTGTAGTATGATCTGGTCTTCAAGCATGCATACCATGATAAGATACTTAAATAGGACTTGAGTGAGGCTACATATGTATATATTAAAGCATTATTCCTTATTTCATATTACTTCCTTTTTCTCACTCTGTGTTCTAGCCCAATTAGACTACTAGCTCTTCCTGACTCCTGATGTTTCAGTTCTGGCTTTTGTATGGAATGTACCCCTAACTCATCACCATCTCTCAGAATCCTGAACTCCTTTTAAGGATCAACTCAGTTGTAGCCTCTCCCATGAAACCCTACCTGACCCCCGCTGTTCATTATATCACTCCTTCTCAAAGTGGCTTTTTTTTAGGTCAATATATTGTATTTCCCTTTTCCCTGCCCCTCGTTGAATACAAGCTTCTTGAAGGCAAGAACTATCTCATTTTTGTCTATGAATATCCATTACCTAGGACAATGTTTGACACATAATAGATTTTAACAAATGTTTGTTGAATTTAATTTGTGACATAGTTCTCTATCCATTGACCTCATTTATTGAAATATCTTATAATGTGTTTTTGGTCTGTCTTTTAGTTTCTTGGGGAAGCTACTTTGACTACGCAGTTAATTGGAACAAACACCTTGATGAAGAAAACATTATGTTTATATTATATGAAGACCTGAGAGAGGTGAGAAGTCCAGTTGTTGATGTTTTGGAGTAAAATGTATTTTAAGTCACATAGGAAAGCATTTGGAGACATTGTGGCTAAATCATAGTTTAAAGCTTTTACTTGAAGCAGCAAACAACTCTAGCAAGGATGTGAAAACATAAATGTATAGTGAAGGGAGCTGTCCAATGTGGCTAGAGCACTGAGACTATGGAGGCAAGTAACATTAAATAAAACCGAATGGTAGAGTACTACCTTGAATGACAGAAAAAGGCACTAGAATTTTACAAGTTATAAAATAGAGAGCAATGAAAAAAAATTTTTTTTAGCAGAGGAGTGATATGATCTATATATGACAGATCTGTATGTAAATCTTTTACTGGCAGTGGAATAAAAGGGAAGGAAGGAAACAAACATTTATACAGCACCTACTATGTGTCAGGCACTATACTAAGTGATTCACAAAACATCTCATTTTATTTTCACAACAACCCTAGGAGGCAGGTGCTATTTCACTGAGGTGAATAGAGGTTTATTTGTTTTTTAAGTGACTTGGGATACATAAATGTCTATGGGCACATTTGAACTCGAGTCCTCCTGACTCTAAGCCCAGTACTCCATCCAGTACTAACCAGAGAGAAACTGGATTTCTTATCTTTGAAATACCTTGAACTGTTGATTACTCAGAACATGACTCAGTACTCCCACATGCTTCATTTTGTCACAATAAAGGTGAAATGCTCAACTTTCCATCAGAAGACAAAAATAGAGTGATTCTCAGTCCTCCAACCCCCCCTTCCTTGGTGAGAATAAAATGCCTTATCTTGTTTAGAGGCAAATTCCTAGTTTTGAATATTCATGCCTCACTTTTTTTCCCCATTACAATTATGTAGCAATCACTTGCTTGGCAGGTGAATCTTGGTCTCTGATTGTGAATGAGTGCACTTTCCAGACTGAAGGGGACTAATGGAAAGAAAATGTCTGTGCTTAATGTACCCCCAGATGCTTCTCTGTAGATTGCAAAACTAAAGAAATGAATAGTGAGCTTCAACCTTACACAATCAGAGCTGGGAGATGGAATCATAACTTTGGGGAGAGAAATTAGTAAAATTATTTTGAAATAGATTTTTGGAAATACCTGCCTTGTTAAGTCTCTCCCATCCTACACACAACTGCCCCCCAAATAACTCTGGCTCTCATTGATTGGCCAATCGTAGGTCTCAGGCTGAGCTCTACTTGTTTGGGCCCTGGTTGGCGCAGAAAGCACATAAAGAACAATTGTTTCTGTTTTGGCCATAAACCCTGAAGGTCTTTCCCTCCCAGATCTTTTTTTTTTTTTCAAAGAGGCTATTCTTTGCTTCCTCTCTTATTAAGCCTTAATCACTGAATAGGTTTTGCCTTAGTCAAACTGAGACCTGTTAAGGACCTTAGCTTGAAAAGGCCAAGGTTCCCCACTATATCCTAGGCCATCTCTAGTTGTCTTGATCTCTATCTGACCACTGGACCCAGATGGCTCCGGGGGTGAGAATAAGGCTGGTGACTTTACACAGCCCTGCCTCACTAAAATCCAATTAACTTGCATGTCCTGGCATCAACCTTCCTGATGCCATGGTCTTCTTCAAGAATGAAGGACAAACAACAACAGCACAAGTGATATTCCTAAAGCACATAAGTTGCATGCATTTAGAGCTAGGAGGGAGTTAAGAGGTAATGTAGGCCTACCTTCTCATTTTACAGATGAAAAAAACAACTTGCCCAAAGTCACACAGATGGTAAGCGGCAGATGAATTAAAAAAAAAGAAGACATTATGATTGGCAATAATAATGTCACTGGGGGGACCTTAGAGAGACCTATTTCTTTAAAGAGGCCATAGAAGTCAGACTACTAGAGGTTGAGAAATCAGTGAATATTGAGAAGTAAGTACTGGAAGTAGACAATTTTTTTCAACAACTTTAGTAGTGAAGGGGAGTAGAGAGATGGGATGGTGGTGACTTAGTGGACTAGAAGGGTTAAAGGAAGGTTTTTTTAGTTTTGGGTTTTATTTTTTTTTAGATTTTGGTAGACCTGACCATCTTTATAGGAAAATGGAAAGGAGACAATAGCAAGAAAAATGTAAGAGGTGCAGGATAGAGAAGGGGATGACTACTGGAGCAAATTCCTAAAGAAGATAATAGCAATATAAATTTAAAGTGGCAAGAGACCATAAAGCCCATTGAGCTCAAATCCTTAATTTAATTTTTTTATTTTAAAGATGTTTATTGATGGCTTTTGTTTTAATATCTCAGACATTTCCCAGCCACTCCTCCCTTGTGATAAAGAGAAAGAGTCAAGGAAAAAGAATATAATTCAGAAAACTGGTCTAGAAATATATACAATATTCTGGTCTTATAGTCCCCTACCTCTCTGTTGTAAAGGGAGAAGCATATTTTATTATCTCTTTTTCAGGATCAATCAATCAATCAACAAGAATTTATTAAGCACTATTATGTGCCAAGCACTGTGCTAGGCACTGGGGAGAATGTTTATTGTTTTTTCCCCAATTACCCAGAAATCTACTTCCTTTTGGTCATGTTTTCACTTGCATTGTTATAGTTATTATGTATATTATCTTTGTTCTGCTTATTTTGCTAAATTAATTATGACAGTTAGAAAGGTTGAAGAGACAGTTTCTGGGTAATTTGATCATTTTATTAATAAGGTCAGTCAGACCTTTTAATAAAAAGATAGTCATTTGATTTGTCTCTCTTAGACCAAAGACAGTCATGGCAGTGGGGCTCACAGTTTATATATCCTTTTCAATGAAGGGCTGAGGGTGAACTCGTATCACCCTTGGACAGAGAAATTATCTCTCTACTCAGATCACTTCCAACCTTGGGCTATCAGTTCAAAACAATCTATCTCCATCCAAGCTTGAGTAGAACACAATTGACTTTTCCACTTTAGAGTAAATTTTGTGTGAGGTTGTGTTTTCTTTTTTTTTTTTTTAAAGCAATAGGGGTTAAGTAATTTGCTCAAGGTTACATGGCCAGTTATTTCTGGGTGTGGTGCTGAGTGTCTGAGCCCGGATTTGATCCAGGTCATCCCAACACTGGAGCCAGTGCCCTTACTCACTGAGCCACCTGGCCGCCCCTAAGCAATTGGGGTTAAGTAACTTGCTCAAGGTTACACGGCCAGGTGTTTCTGGGTGGGTGCTAAGTGTCTGAGCCCAGGATTCGATCTCCAGGTCTTCTAAACACTGGAGCCGGTGCTCTTACTCGCTGTGCTACCTGGCCTCCCCAATGAGGTTGTGTTTTCAAGATGAAGAGAGTTAATGCAATCTCATTAACAGTAATATACTTCAAAAGACTTCAGGACTTTTGAAAGAAAAGGGGGAGCTCTGAATCTCCCCAAGGTTTTGGTTACTGATAATCATTTCTCATAAAATCTTCCAAAGTTCCTCTGAATTCCTTGTATTTTCCATTTTCTTAAACTTCACAATAATACTCCATGACATTTATGCTCTGTAGGTTTTTTTTGGTCCATTTTCCATTCAGTGGTTAACTTTGTTTTTGATTTTTCACTCCCATAAAGAGTGCTACTATGAATACTTTGTTATATATTGTATTTTTAATTATGACTTTGATTTCCTTTGGGAAACCTTACTTTACAAACAAGGAAACTGAGATACAGTGAAGCTTAGTGACTTGCCCAGGCCATATATATTGCTACAGAAATTTGAACTCAGGAACTCTGACTTTAAACCTCATCCATTGCATGTCCTCTTTTCAATGAAATAGGGAGCTATAAGGTCATCCTTCTTAAGTGTTTGGGGAGTTCAGGAGAAGGTTATATGAGGGGAGAAGAAAAGGTCTGAAATAATCATTGTAGGACAGGAGTCTCCAAGCTTGGGGACATGTATTTTGGGCTCTGAGAAGCTCATCAAAGTGGTATGGAGAATATTTGGTAAATAACTATATTATCCTATTGAAATTAATTAATATATTTTATTTAGGTGCATATGCATGGTTAGCACTACTACTTATTTTTATATTGAATTGGAGGTATGAGAAGGTTTCCTAAAAACCAGGGGGTAATGGGACCAAAAAACTTGGTAAACCCTCCTATACAGAATTAAGATAAAAGTCCGTAAGGGTGGAAGAGAAGGAAGTGTAAAAGGTTATTCTAGAGAATTTTGTTTTCAGAATCTAACTGCGGGCGTGAAACAAATGGCAGAATTCTTTGGATTCTCTCTCACGGGGGAGCAGATTCAGACAATTTCAGACCGGACCACCTTTCAAGCAATGAGAGCAAAGTCTCAGGAAACACATGGTCCAATTGGGCCATTTCTTTTTCGAAAAGGTAAAGTTGCATTTGTTTCAGGAATTTTGAATTGCTAAATATCTTTTTTTTATTTTTTATTTTTTTTATTTTTTTGCTTTTTGGAGGGCAATTGGAGTTAAGTGACTTGCCCAAAGTCAAATGGCCAGTAAGTGTGTCAAGTATCTGAGGTCACATTTGAACTCAGGTCCTCCTCACTCCATGGCCAGTGCTCTGTTCACTGCACCACCTGGCCTCCCTAGCTAAATTTCTTTAAAGAGTAATTTAGAGGGGCAGCCCCAGCCATGGAGACAGGAGGACCTGAGTTCGGATCCAGCCTCAGACACTTAACACACACACACACACACACATACATGCACACACACACACAAACTAGCCATGTGACCTTGGGCAAGTTACTTAACCCCAATTTCCCTCCAAAAAGAAAAAAAAAGAGTAATTTAGAGTCTAAAGGGAATTTGAAATGCTCCCTTACAGTCTTCATTATTATGTAAAGAAAGTTAAAAGTAGCATGATTATGATAGAGAAAGGAAGGGACTGCTCAGTATGAAGTCAGGCTTGGTTTATTTCTGGCTTTGCCATTGACTAATTTCATTATTAAAAATAGACCTTAATAAAACTTTCTGTTTTTCTGTTTATGGTTCCAATTACTAATGTAATACAAAGAATATCTTAGGCTGATAGATTTAAAACTGGAATGGACTTTAGAAGTTATCTACAGGTGTAAGGCAAAGCATGAGCAGCTTTCCAGAGGACTGCTGCTGTGAACAGCTTCAGGGTTCTGATTACATAGTGTAGTGAACTCTCTATTTATTCAGCATTAAGTAAAAGCAAAACATTGAGAGAAATCAAAGTACAGTATTCACAATGTTATAACAACAACTTATCACTAAAATGGCCACATAGTTTTCACCAAAGTGGACACATACCTTTAAACAAAGTATAAGTCCTCCTAAGGGACACAAAGTATAATCATTCAGTTAGAATTTAACTCAATCATCCTTAAGGAGGCAAGCCTCCTTAATGGACACAAAGTACAAAGGTTCTTCACCTCTAGGTCACATTGTCTTAATCTCTTCAGTCAAAAAGTCTTTCTTCTTACTTGGAGATTAGTTTCCAATCATACATAATTCAATCATCCTGAAAAGGTACAGGATACAGAGTACAAAGTCCTCCACCCCTAGGCCACAGAAAATCATGATCTTCTCAGTTTGCATTGAATACCCAAGGAGAGGTCTTTTCATTTTGACTTGAAGCAGGCTCTTAGCTTCCATGCTTCTTCTTCCATGGTCCCAACTCCTGCCTGAATCTACCCAACTGTCACCTGAGTTCAAAGGCAGAGAGCTCTTCTCAGTTCCTTGTCCAGCTCCTTGTTCAGTTTCTGTTCCATATTGAAGCTCACAGTGTCTAGTTCACCTCAAGTCCTTCACAGTTTCTGTTCCCAGGAAGACAAAGCTTAACAAAGCCACAATGACATTTATGCACATTGCTGGCACCATAATCCATTCACTTTCTGCCTGTGAAATCAACATAGACCCAACAACAAGGTATGAGAAATCAACACAAATCATCAGTATAGTCCCAAGACCTCTGAAAACATCAGTAAGACCTTCCTCCAGGATTTCTGTAAACATACAACAAGAAAATCCTCTTTCAGGGCTTCTGAACTAACAGCAAGGTCCTAGGGCTTCTGTAACAACAGCAACGTCCTCTATCAGCAGACAAATTTGACAAAGTAACATCAAAACAGACAGACAAAATACCAGCACCACAGCCATGCTTCCTCCCAGTTTTCCTCTCTTCTCATTCTCAGTTCATTTCTCAACTCTCTTCTCAGTTCTTCTCAGTTCAGTTTTTAATTCTCAGTTCTTCTCTCTTGTTAGTTCTTCTCAGTTCTCAGTTCTGCTCTCAATTCCTCTCTCTCCAGCCTGGGCCTTTCCTTATGTATGATCATTAGCTCCTCCCTGCTCCACCCCTTCCTGTTGCATCAGCAAGTTCCTCCCACTGTGGGATTCACAAGTTCTGTTTCTTAACAAACTTGAAACAGGGTGCTAAGTACTTGTTTGTTTACCAATACAAGGGGCAGGGAAGATTTTCAAATCCCCATTACCATTACAACAGGGTGTCCCTAAAGTCAGGACACATAGGAAATCTCAATAACTATCCCTATTTTCAAGAAATGAAATTGAGATTTCATAGGAAGACATAGGAGACACTTAGGAAATGTCACTAATTAATTAATTTAATTAATCTCAATAGCTAATGAAAACTTGTCATGGCTAAAATTTATGCTTATATAGTTTAAACCCCTCATATTTTCAGATAAGAAAAAATTTCAGAGGGATGAAATAACTTACTCCATTATCATATAGATAGGGAAATGGCATAGCCAGCATTTAATCCCATATTCACTAATTCCAAATCCACCCTCAACCTCACTGTAGTGGTCAGGGAACCATAAAATGTTGAGGTTTAAGGTTTAGGGGTATACAAGACCCCAAAATACTAACATGTCATGTCCTGCCAAATGAATTCTACTCAAGTCTTCTCTCAGCCAAAGTAAAGCAAAATTTATTAAAGTTTCACCATAATGGGTAGACTCTTAAGGAAGCTGTATCTGTGACACTTGTACTGGACAAGAAGGCCAAGATAATCTGACACATAGTGAATCTGTGCTAGATCATTCTCTGGCTCTTTCATGGAGACAAGATGGGTCTTACATACAGAAATATTGTAAGAGGATTTTAGGGATGGTCTGGAGGAGGAATTTGGGAAGGGTCTTCAGGAGGAGTCAAATGAGGTCAGACTCCAGTAATGAGAGATTAAGGGTGGGAAGTAGCTGGAGGCTACCTGAAGATGAGGGACAATGGAGGGAAAGGATAGTTTTAGGGTAACATATTTGGGCATAAATATTTTGGGAGGATCAAGTATGGAGGCTAGCTGGACAATGGAGGGCTAGGCTAGTAACAGAGATTTGGGCTGAGCTATAATGAAAGGCTTATGACCTCAGGCAAATGCCTCATGTAGGAAGCTTCAAGGAGAGCTCAAGGAGGTTCCCCGAGTCTGTACCTCATCATCACTACACCAGGTCAAGTTGCCTAGGGCATTTTTATGAACAAAAAACTCCAAAGGCAAAGGAAACGTAGTTTCAGGTTATATCTTTCAAAGATTCAAAAGCTTAAGAAAAGAGTAGTCCTTTTAAATTTTAAAATTATTTGGGATGAGGAGAGGGGAGCCTCTTACTTATTATTACTTAACTGGTTTTAAGTGTTAGATGGTCCAGGAATATTTACTTTTCATATATAGCTTTAGATAGAATGTCAGGTACCAAACCTTGTTAAAGGAGAAGAAAGAATTCTCTTGGGTAGGTCTTATAGTGTTGTGTTCTAGGGGTGCTAGAAAACCTGAAATGCAAGGGTTTAGAGCATGGGTCTGCCTCAAAAGAATTCAACTACTCAAGTCTTCCAGTCAAAGTAGAGAGTTTATTTGTGATGCCAAGATTGTGGGAAGATTTGGATGGGATCTAGGAGTGGCAAATAGCCTGGGGTGGTCGGGAGGTAACTGAGAATGGAGGATTGAGCTAGGTGGGAGCTGGGGGGGCACAATGAAAGGACAGTTGAAAGGATTATACTGGGAGGAGCCTGATGCACCAGCTGAATGCCAGAGATCTGGTTCAGGGGCTGGGTTCCTGAAATTCATGGGAAAGTTCAAGGGGGGAGGGTCCAGATCCAATATCCTATCTCTGTCATTACCCCCTCAAACAAATGGGACCTAAAATCTTTTGAGGTAAGGGGATAAGGTCTCAACTTCTGAAACTGCTTCCTCCTAGCAAGGGCTATAGAGCTGTCCCTGCTTCGCTGGGTCCCATTTAAGGGGTCAGACTTGGGAACCTGGTTGATACCAGATCCAGTGGGCTAGAGACCTTGGTATATAGCCTATTCAGTCATCTGGAAGTTCATGGCTTGGATCCTGGTGGAGACAAACCTGGCAAAGATGTTAAGCAAACAAGGAGCAAAAGAATATAATCAAGAGGGGAATAAGAATGGGGTGAGTATAGAAAGGAGCCAGGATTTCTATGAAGAAAATGATTTTGGGACACTGAAGTTATTATGGATTTCTTGCGTTCAACTATCCTTTTCCAAAATATATTCAGTAAGGATCTCTACCTGTCCAGAGTTGTTGATGTATATACAACAAGAAATGTTTACTTGGGTACTATTTAACTATGCATATTTCCAAGAAATGAAATGAATGAGATTTCATAGGAAGACATAGGAGACACATAGGAAATGTCATTAATTAATTAATTTAATTAATCTCAGTGGCTAATGAAAACTTGTCATAGCTAAAATTTATGCTTATATAGTTTAAACCCCTCATATTTTCAGATGAAGAAACAATTTCAGAGGGATGAAATGACTTACTCCATTGTTATATGGATAGGGAAATGGTATAGCCAGCATTTAAGCCCATATGCACTAATTCCAAATCCACCCTCAACCTCACTGTAGTGGTCAGGGAACCATAAGATGTTGAGGTCACCATGAGGACACCCCACTAGAGGCAACAGGTAGTCTAGGGCTATTCTATTATCTAGGACCCCCTTTGCTAGGGAATCCAGAGATTACTGGATTTCCTAGACACTATAAACTGTCTTGTCTGCCATCTGGTGAATGTTTTCTGTAAGGTTAAAGGGAATGAATTCATGTTGTTGGTGACCATACCAGGGCATGAGATACTCTGCTTCCTTTTTAAGGAACCAGAGGACATTTCCCCAGAATCCACACTTTGCTCTTTCCAAGTTAGAGGCCCTGGGCTGTGGCATTGAAAATGGGAAAGGGAGGTGCTAAAAATCTGAGGATGCATACCCCAAAGTCCTTGTAAGGTGTTAAGCATTGGGAGGCCAGGACAGTGGTTCTGGCATCTTGCCATGTGATAGCATTTCATTTCACCTCTTCCCCAGAATTTTTGTCACTTGTTTCACCAATCCCACAAAGGAAGGTATAGCCTTTGGGGGCACAGATGGGGCAAGTTCATAAGAGGCTCTGAAGTTGCACATTAAGCTCTCAGTTGAGAAGGGTGTCTTTATTTTTTTTTAAGCAATCGGCGTTAAGTAACTTGCTCAAGGTTACAAGGCCGGTTGTTTTTTATGTGGGTGTTAATTATCTGAGACCAGAACCAATCCCAGGTCTCCTGACTCTGGGGCCGGCGCTCTTACTCACTGCGCCACCTGGCCACCCCGAGAAGGGTGTCTTTAAGAGATCAATAAGAGTATTGTAATTAGAAGGGGCTGTGGCATTGTGATTTAACTTACAAGTAAAGCTTAAAAAGGGGGAGTCTACTAGGAGAGTAGAGGGAGGGATGCAGTCATAGGTGCAAGTAGGAAATGCTTCCTCAATACAATTGTTACAGTGGGCTGATATAAAGTTCTGGAGACAATTATCACTAGTTGTATCTGCAAAGGTAGTACAAAAGATCAGAAGAAACTTTTACAAGCCCTCCCTCAACAGGGGTATTCACTGTTCAGTGACTATGAAGCTTGTTTCCAAATAAGAGAATATTCCCATGTGGATATGCAAGGTATTGAGATGGAGAGAATAGCCCATAGCCAGCATAAATGGGGTAGTAAAAATCTCTGAGGAAGTCATGTTGGGAAGGGGAACTTTTGCAAAGGTGGCATGTGGTAGGAGATCAGAGTTGCCCTGTGGGTGTGAGTGGCATACTCAACAATCTTGTATTCCCATCCCATCCCACCCCCAGCTGCAGAGAGTTTCCCAGTTCCAGGGAGTTATCCTTCTACTTGTGGAAGCTAAATGTGCTTGAGGTATCAGAAGGTGGAGGAAAAAGATGAGCATTATCATTGTCAGCTCAGAGGGAAATGATTCCAAGAGGGAGAGAAAAGGCAATTTCTCTGGAGGGAATTAAAGTTGGCTATATCAAGGCCAAAACAGCACACCACTACTTCCTTCTTAAACCCTGCATTACTTATGAGAGAATCTGCAATGGCACTGTGACCTTGGAATAAATTTAAGGGGGGGGGAGACTCTAGAGTGATTTTTTTGCCACAAAAGGGAAGTCACCTGGTCATTTTGTTTTTTCTTGCAATTAATGTCACTGATTTTGCCCAGAAAATAATACTGCTGATTGACTGTATATAACATCCCTCTTCGTTTTTTTTTGGTATCTTTTCCCACATATCCAAAGTGAAAGCATTTGCTCCAAATAACAGTAAAATCCATGGACTGCTATATGTAAGAAGAAACACACTGACATCTGGTCCTATTGCTTGTGTTTTCTAGGTGAAGTTGGAGACTGGAAAAATCTGTTCACTGAAACTCAGAGTAAAAAAATGGATGAAAAATTCAATGAGTGTTTAGCAAACACTCCACTGGGAGTAAAATTGAAGTATGATATACATTGTAAGGCTTAACTTTAGATAAATTGGTTGAATCAGATGGATTTTTTTCTTTTTATTTTAAAGTTACAAAGAATGAACCCAAACTGAAATTTGTAAATGTTATTGAGAAAGTGGACATTTCAAATATACTTTGTACTCTTTTTACTATTATATTTGGTAAAAAACAACAACAACAACAAAAAAACAAACCTGCTGGCTATCTCAGAATTGTGCTCATGAAATACCTTGGTGATATCATTATAATTTAGAATGTGGTCATTATTTTTTTCAAGTTCAGAAATTTGATTTTAAAACTTTACCCAGTGATGATCAGGCTCTGTTGGATTGACTCACTTTAACTAAATTTATAAGATACTGATGTGATGTAAATGGATACATTTCTATAACAGAAGCTATACCTGCTACAAAGATCAGGATAACTTCTTCTTGATGTCAATAAGAATGGCCTACATTTTACTTTACAGTTTGCAAATCCTACCAATCTAATCCAACAACCCATTTAATAAAAAAACAATTCTTGCCCTCAGGGACCTTATATTATAGATTATTATAAAAATAATACCATGAGGAAGGAGGAAGTATACATGATTTAGGGGCTTAGGAAAGGTTTCCTCTAGGGAATGGCATATGGATTGGTCTTAAAGGAAGATAAAGATTCTAAGATGCAAAGCTGAGGAAAGAGTATATTTTGCACAAGAGGGATAGCCTTTACAAAGATACAAAGATGGGAGATAGAATGTATGTAAAGCAGCAAGTAAGCAAGTTCATCTGGAATAGTCATCTCCTCCTCAACAGTTGCCTTGCTGTGGCACTTCTTCTTCCTTTTCACTCCTCCCTCCAGTTCTAGAACCATGAACCATGATCAAATCAACTCTGCTCCTGAGGGGGACGTGCCAACTAAAATTCTGTAGCAGAACCCACAAAAGGATGAGTGAAATAATTTTCCAGCCAAAGACAACTTAGAAGGTCAGCAGGAAAGGTCTGTTGCACCTGGGTGAGAGTGGAGCACAGTCCAGCATAGGCCAGCAAGCACAGTTACCCAACCCCAGCAAACCAGTAGCAGTCCTTGGGAGGCAACAGCTGCTTCTAGAGCTCTCAGCCCACAGACCATAAGAGGGTTGAATAACTGGTCAAAAAGAGATTGCAAGGGTCTCTTTGCTAGTACTGAGACAGGACTCTGTTGCTTTTCCCACACTTGGATATGGATCACAGTCTTGGGGTGGCAGAGCACAACAGAGCTTGTAGCCACAGTGGAGCAGGGACCCTTATCACAGTTCCAGGGCAGTAAAGAGTACTTGTGGTTACCCATAGACCAGAACACAGGACAGGAGAGGAGTAACCACCTCTCCTTAGATCATACCACCTTGGAAGAACTTAAAACTTATAGGTCCCTAGAAATAGCCCTGAAAACAGCTGGACATAGCCCTTGAATCTCCATGTGATCTCCATGCTGGAAACAGAGCCCTACTTTAACAAAGAATTAAAAGTCAAGTAATTGGCTGGGGAAATGAGCAAACAACAGAAAAAATTCTGACCATAGAAAGTTACTTTGGTAACAAGGAAGATCAAAACACATACTCAGAAGAAGATAACAAAGTGAAAGCCTGTACATCCAAAGCCTCCAAGAAAATTATGAATTGGTCTCAGGCCATGAAAGAGCTCAAAGAGAATTTTGAAAATCAAGTAAGAGAGGCAGAGGAAAAATTGGGAAGGGAAATGAGAATGATGCAAGAAAATCATGAAAAATGAGTCAACAGCTTGGTAAAGGAGACACAGAAAAATACTGGAGAATAACACCTTAAAAAACAGACTAGGCCAAATGGTAAAAGAGGTACAAAAAGCCAATGAGGAAAAGAATGCTTTAAAAAAGCAGAATTGATCAAATGGAAAAAGAGGCTCAAAAAAATCACTGAAGGAAAAAACTCCCTAAAAAGTAGAATTGACCAAATGGAAAAAGGAGCTGCAAAAGTTCACTGAAGAAAATAATTCCTTAAAAATTAGAATAAGCAAGTGGAAGCCAATGACTTTGTGAGAAATCAAGAAATAGTAAAACAAAACCAAAGAATGAAAAAATAGAAGACAATGTGAAACGTCTCACTGGAAAACATCTGAACTGGAAAATAGATCGAGGAGTCAGAAGGGCCTGAGTTCAAATCTGGCCTCAGACTCAACACTAGCTGTGTGGCCTTGGGCAAGTCACTTAACCCCAATTGCCCTGCCCTCCCCCCTCCAAAAAAAAAGAAAAAAGCAAAAAAAAATTACTGGACTATCTGAAAACCATGATCATAAAACAAGCCTAGATATCATCTTTCAAGAAATTATCAAGGAGGGGCGGCCAGGTGGCTCAGCGAGTAAGAGCACTGGCTCCAGTGCTGGGATGACCTGGAGATCGAATCCCGGGCTCAGACACTCAGCACCACACCCAGAAATAACTGGATGTGTAACCTTGAGCAAGTTACTTAACCCCGATTGCTAAGAAAAAAAAAAAAGAAAGAAATTATCAAGGAAAACTGCCCTTTTACCCTAGTGGGTAAAAAAGAAATTGAAAGAATCCACAGGTCACCTCCTGAAAAATATCAAGATGAAAACTTTCAGGAATTTTATAGCCAAATTACAGAGATCCCAATTTGAGTAGAAAATATTGCAAGTAGCCAGAAAGAAACAATTCAAGTATTGTGGAGCCACAGTTAGGATGACATAAGATTTAGCAGCTTCTACATTAAAGGATAAAACCAGGAATGAGAGGTGATAGGAAAAAGGGCAAAAAAACACACAAGAGTAGAAGACAATAATTAGTAGAACTAAACAAAAGCACCTATTCACAGCCACTATGTGAAGTATGTAGTTCAAGGTCCATTGTCCCCATTTTATAGATGAGGAATCTAAGACTTAGAAAAAAGCTTTCTTATTTACAATGAGTGGATTAGATGAATGGAGAGGAGATGGATGTGAAAGATTATGGGAGTAGAAATGACAAGACTTGACAACTGACAACTTGACAAGGCTTGTGGGGAAAGGGAAAGTGAGGAGTTAAGGATAACTTTGATGTTGTGAAGCTATATTACTGGAAAGATAATAAGGCCCTCAACAAAAATAGGAAAATTTGGGAAAGGAGTGTTTTGGACATGATGAGTCCTGTCAATATTAGACCTTTTCAAAGCTCATTGTATCTAAAAATTCTTTAGAAGGTCCCAATGAAACAGCTGGACCTAACACAATGAATCTAGGGTAGGGTCTGCTGCATGGTAAGCAATTGATACATGCTTATTGACTGACTGACTAACTGACACTGATATTATCTGATCTTTTCTTGGACACTTTCTATCCTAATATAGAGGTGATGCAGCATAATGGATAGAACACTGTCTTTAGAGTCAAGAACACAGGTATAAATCCTACTCAGATAGTTACTAGCTTTGTGATCCTTGGAAAATGATTTAACTTTTCTCAGTTCAATGTCCCTCATCAGTAAAATGGTAATAATTCCTGTAACACCTTAAAGAGTTGTTGTGAGGATCAAATGGGATAATATCTGTAAAACACTTTGCAAACTTTAATGTACTATATAAATGCCAGTTATTGTCACAAGCCTCTTTTATTAAATTGTTTGTTTGTAGTATATTATTCTCATTGGTCTCCCTTAAACTGTTCTAATTTATATTTTGTAAAGTAATGGATTCCAACTTTGTGTCATTTTTAGGCTATGTAATTTTCACTGGACCAGTGAGATCTTAGAATCACATGGAAGCCTAAATCTGAAGAGTTTTATAGGAAGAAAGTAATTGTTTTCCTTTTGATTATCTTAGTTTTATGATAGAACCATGCCTAAACTCCTAATTGAGCCAAAGCAATTAGTACTAAATAGACTAGATTGATTAAAACTAATTTTTTTAGAAATAGAAACACCACTGTAATGTGCTCATCATTCTTATTGCTCAACAATTATTTGTTATTGTTCCTTTTTCTAAAGATGAAACTTTTATGTAACTTTAGAAAAATAACAGTATGATCAATATTTCCGAATTAACATAAATAACTATGGTGTTCAATAAATCAATCAATGAATCAATTAACTGGTTGATATTTAATCAGTACTTACTAAATCACCGTGAGCGGTATAAAGAGGTACAAAACGCAATCTCTGTCCTTTAGGAATTTCCAACTTAGATGGGGAAATAATACATATATAAAAAAGAAACCTATAATGCAAGTTAAACTAGAACATTATACACAAAGACTACAATAATGTAAATGGAAATAACACTTAAAGGAATGTGAGCTTTGAGGAGCTGTAATAACCAACCTTGGTTGTAGAAAACAGATCAGAACCATACCTTCCTCTTTTTAGTAGAGGAGAAGGTAACTATGGGGACAGAAAATTGTACATTGCCAGAGGGAGTCACCATTTCAGTTGGTTTTGCTTAAGTGCTTTTTTATGTTGAAAGGGAGAAGGTCAATTCTTTTAGCAGGGGTTTGGGATATATTAATCCAAAAAGGCCTGTGAAATGAAAAACAAAAAAAAGCATTAAAAGACTTTTCAAAACCCTATAATACACAGTAATACACAAGTGCCAAATAGATATCATAGGATTCCATGAATTAAGAGAGACTATTTCTAGCTAGAGTAGTCAAGGGAGACCATGGAAGAGATGAGACTTGAATTGGGCTTTGAAAGATGTATCTAACTTAAAAAAATAGTTTTTAAAGTAAATTAGGATGACACAAACAAAAGCTATTGAAAATGTTTTAAGAGTAGAGAAGCATCACATCAGATAGATATATAGATATATACATACACACACACATACACACACATATGACCAAGATCTGTCAAGAGGCAGAAGGAAGTCCTCCTCTCTGTTAGGAGTCTGGAAGACAGAAGAATCTGACTCAGTCAAAGAGAAGAAGGACCACAGAACAGTTGGAGCTATATAATAGGTAGAAGGTGCTTTTTGTGGAGGGAGGAGCATAATCATCTCTCAAGAAGCAGCTTCTTAAACTCCAAGGATGTGGCTACACAGGAGTAATCAGGTAAGAGTTCATCCTGTAATAAGCTACTCACTTCTGGTGACACATATGGAAACAAATATTCCTACCCAAAATAGTCTAGAAAGCATTAATGAGCACTAGGAAGTCCTGGGCAAAACCTAACTTCACTTTCCTCATTTTCCAACCTCAATCCAATAGTTAAACATGTGAACTCTACACTGTCTTCTGTTCTTCAGTTCATTATTTTTCCTCTTATTGCTCTTTTGCCAAACTTCAACCTTGGATTACTCTCACCATCCTCTTACTCAAGAGCCACTGAACACTGCTGAAGGAAGTCTCACAACAGATATGACTCAAATTCATGGTATCCAACCTCCCCTGGGTCCCCAACAAACCAAGACAGTCCTTTTAGTTCCACTCACCCAATTGGTTCTTTATCTCACCATGGAAGCTATTCTAAACCTTCTCTTCTTTACTCAAGTCTCCTACTCCTACCACTCCCCTCCACTAAACCAAAGACCTTACCTAGTACTTTATTGGTAAGATTGAGACCATTTGATATGCTATAAGGATGCAAACCGTCCAAAGGAACAGTTCCATGGTAATGGGAAGGTACTGAGATACGAAAGAACGAAGCAGACCACCCCAGCCTGGTCAAATATGTGTAGATTTGTTAGAGTTTATTAGGTTAATTAGAAGAATTTACTCACAAAACTGGTCCTTGGTGGCAGGAGGACAGTGGTAGATCTCTGCACCATCCTTAGTCCAAGCCAGATATTATGTAGAAAGAGAATAAAGAAGGCATAATGCCAGGGATGTCCCACGGTCATGTGCAAGTTTTCCCATGGGTGTGTAAGTTTTCTCAGGGACAGTTGTATAACAGAGCTGTTTTGCTGTTCACAGTACCTGTGATGCTATTGGTCATGCACATAGACTATGGTTTCTACTATACACATGACCTCCCTCTTTTCGCATCCTCTTCACCTCCAAAGCTGATGATGTCATAACCTACTCTTTCCACTTTTCTCCCAGCCTTTAACAAAGAGGTGCCCCTTCTACTTGCCAAAGCCAATGCTTCTACAGGTGCACTGGATCCTATCCCGTCTTGTCTTCTCTAACAGATTTTATCCTTAATTGTAAACTTTTTCTTTCAGATCTTCAACCTCTTTCTATGTACTGGTTTCTTCCTTACAACCTTTGAACATAATGAATTTTCCACCATCCTTGAAAAACTTCCACTAGAACCTATCTCCTCAAATTAAAATCCTGTATCACTCCTCCCTTTCTCAGCCAAATTCCTTGAAAAAGTTGTCTATATTCACTGTTCCTATTTCCTTTCCCCTCATTTCTCAAGCCTTTTCAATTTGGCTTCTGACATAATCACCTAATTGAAATTGCTCTATCCAAAGTTACCAGTAATCCAAATCAAATGGTCTTTTTCAATCCTAATCTTAATCATTAGGAAGATGAGTCTTCCTGACTTCAGGGCCCACGCTTTATCCCTAGCCACCTACCTGCTTGGGAAGGTCAAAGTTTTAGTAAGTCACTGGTTTTGTTTAGCAATAATATATACTAAAACTATAAATATTATAAATTATATAAATTAAAATATATACAAATATTACAAATTTAAAATTATAAATATTCAGTGAGTAAAGATGGTCTGGGATACTACTGAAATAGCGACATTAGGAACTGAACAGGTAAAAGGAAGTTAATTTTTTTTAAAATAAAAGCTTGCAGTTTCATTGAAATAAGCAGGAGCTGGTCAAGTTTACTTCCTTAAAATGACAATATAAAAATATGTTGTATGTGATTGCTCATGTATAACCTATATCAGATTGCTTACAGTCTCAGTGAAGGAAGAGGGTAGGGAAGGAAAGAGAGAATTTAGAACTCAAAATTTGAAAAAAAAACGTAAAAATGATTTTTACATGTAATTGAGTGAAATATGAAAGAAAAAAGGAAGGAAGGAAGGAAGGAAGGAAGGAAGGAAGGAAGGAAGGAAG
>NW_027187359.1:21091564-21375896 GCF_028583685.1 Petaurus breviceps papuanus | reverse complement strand
GAAGGAAGGAAGGAAGGAAGGAAGGAAGGAAGGAAGGAAGGAAGGAAGGGAAAGAAAGAAGCAGGAGAAAGGAAGCATGGGTAAAGTAATTGGAAGTTTCTCCATCCCCATCCTCCACCCAATCTCTCACCCTCATGACAAATAATAGTGTTGGGACAAGAACATGGTCAAACTCTGTAGGTAGTTTGAAAAGCAATAGAAAGAAGGTTACAGAGTTGAGTAGACCGTTACTTATCTTTAAAAATGAGCTTATTAATAATCATGGGTTCTTATTTTTGAAACACTAACAGCAAATGACTTATAGACAAATTGAGATTTTAATGTTACCAGTAGCGATTATAAACCCAGATTTGATTTGCCTGAAATATGTCTTGAAACCAAATTGGGAGCAGTCTTAAAAACCATAGATTGGCACCTAAAATGAAGGACTGACAGTTTAAAATTTTGGCAGTGGATTAGCTGAAAATTCTTAAGTCTTATGAAGTGTTTGAAATAATTGGGCCTTGTAGAGAGAGACTAATGCTAAATAATTGAAATTTATTTCTCATGTATTCTGCATGATACCATTTGGGAATATAGATCTAAGGTGTAATTGAATTAATTCTGATTTCATTTTAAGTGGGACAATTATGCCCACTCAGACTTTATTCTACTATTTGGCATTGAGACAAACTCTGCAGAGAATGCATGGATCAGAAAATTTGATAGTTGTGTCAGTAAAACAAGTTCCTCCAGTTTTTTCAACTTCTAATATGTATAAAGATAATGCTTAATATTAATTTGATAATCATTGTATTAGAAATATTCTTTGAATCTCTTGGGTTATAGATTTAATTGTTAAAAGACTGATGTAAATATATAAATATAAATATATTTTTAAAAACCTCTTTAAAATATAGAAGAGAGTGATAATGGTTTTCTGTGAAGTTGATATGGCAAGGACCCCTTAAAATGTCCTCCTCTGAAAAATCGAACACTAAGATTTTACTAAGCCTGCTAAGAGTTGGAAATAATTAGGTTTGAAAAATAGTGCTGAGTTCAGAATTCTGGCATCAGACTGATGTCTGAGCAGCATGTCAATATTTTTAGATGTCAAGATTTAGACTTATACTCAGGTTAAAGTACAATGATTTAATTTTAATTGAGAAGTAGAAATTACAAAGAGGAGAGATTCAATTCATATCCCTACATATTACAACACAATGGCCCCAAGAATGCCATAGATTGAGTCCTTTTGTAGATTTTGACACAATTCTTTTTTATTCCAAAGTTAAACCTTAAAGGTAGAAAGTTTTGCAAATGAATTCCATTAACTTAATTACCTAGTTAGGATTTTCACACATCTTATATTGATTCACACATAAATATTCTAATAAATTTACTTGTGGGTTTTCAATATACACAGAATTTTAAAATTAGGTGGTGGTATGTTACTCCCCACTGACCCAAAGTATGACTTTCTGTAGTTAAAATTGAATGTCAAATTTTATTTAGAAATACAAAGCTTGTCCTTTAAGAGGTAAGCATCTGATTACATCTTTTATTTCTTTTTACCATCAATTTTTTAAAACATTTTTATTTAAAGTTTTGAGCTCCAAATTCTATCCTTCCCTCCCTTCTTTCCTTTCCTCCTCCTGGGACAGTAAGCAATTAGATACAGGTTATACATATGCAATAATATAAAACATTTCCATATTAGTAATTTTGTACAAGAAAACTCAAATAAAAGGGAAAAAAAGAAAAACATGAAAAATAGCATGCTGGGGGCAGAGTCAAGATGGCTGAATAGAAGCAGGATCTCCACAGGGCTCCAGCTTCCACCTTCCCCAAGCCATGTAAAAAGGGGACTCTGAACAAACTTTGGAGCTGTAGAACCCACAAAATGACACAGAGAAGCTAACCTCCCGCTGAGGACAGCCTGGCAGGTATCAGCCAGCACAGCGCTCTGGGAGCTGAGCCCAGGCCTGCGTGAGCTAGAGGTTTTAGCCCCAGGGCAGGCCAGACCAGTCACCAGCTGGAGGAACTCCAGATCACCAGCAGCTATAGCCATTTCCAGATTTATCAACACATAGATATGAAGGACAAAGTGAGAGGTCAGTGCAGTGTGGACTTTGGGACCTGTAGTTGGGAGAACATTGGCTTTTGCCCCCAGGGCGAGAAGCCCCTGAGACTCGTTGGCTCAGCCAGCACCAAGCTGCAGCTTCAGCTCCTGGCCTGCAGAGTGTAGGGGGACAAAGCAACCAGTCTGAGGTGTAATCGCTCTTGCTTTAACCTGCTTGGATCTGGATTGCAGTCTAGGGTGGAGGTCCTGGGGTATGTGACCAGCTTGCCAGAGTGTGTGGAGGCTTCAGAGAAGGCACCCAACTAATACCTCAGGCAGCTGAGAAAACCCCAGCATTTGGGACGGAAGCTCTCCTGTCTGGTAGCAGAGTCCTATTGTAGCAAAAAGCCCAGGGGTCAAGTGACTGAGGGGCAACATGACCAGGCAAAGAAAACAAAGCAAACAGAAGAATCCAACATTAGACTCCTATTTTGGGGACAAAAAGGAGCAAAGCATTAGAGGAAGATAGCGAAGTCAGAACTCCTGTACCAAAAGCTTCAAAGGAAAATACAAGCTGGTTTCTCTCTGTCACTTTGTGGGTTCTGTAGCTCTAAAATTTGTTTATAGAGTAATTTTTTTACAGGTATTGGAGGTGGTTGGAATGGGAGCTGAAGCAAGTTCCTGCTTTTACTCTGCCATCTTGGCTCCACCCCCCACCATAATACCTTTCCATAGTCAAGTTCTTTTTATTTTGTTCGGGTTTTTTTGCCTTTTTTTTTTTACTTGGGGTTTTCATGTGACAGTTGGGCTCTGGTTCTGCACTATACCATTTTTTTTGTGTTGGGGCTCTGAGTCTTACTGCTCACTTTAACTGGGCTTCAGGGCTTAGCTGCTTGCTTTCTCTGGAGGGTAGGCTTCCCTTCTGGTTTGTACTGGGAGGTGGGGTCCTGTTGTCCTCCTCTGGGTGTGCAGTTTAGCGGCTTGGCTCCTCCATGGGTAGGGCCTTGCTACTGTATTGCTATGGTGGGGGTGTAGCAGCAAGCACCCCAAGCGTCCTCAGGGTTTGCAGCTACCACAGGTTCTTGGATCTGCTTTTTTAAAGGAAAGCAACTCAAAATGGGTTAACAAGCTTACTTTAATCAGTCAGACATATATCGTTTACCTTGTTCAGAAGAAAAGGTCAGCACCCTGAACCTCAAAGTATACAGGCATAATTATCAAGACATTAACAGATCAAGTAGACAGCTTTTCAAACTGTCCAACAATTACATCCATACCCAGTCAACATCTGGGTTTCCACATTCTGGGTTTTTCAAAGCCGGGGGACTCTCAACAACGGCTTCCCTGAATTCAGATCAAATCACAGAACACTTCTCAAAGTGAGTCCCAAAACAAAGCTACACATCAGGGCTTATATAGCCTTCTCCTGGCTCAGAGAATGTAACAACCTTATTGACCCACTGGCCAATCAAAAAGTATCTGCTGAAAAACAAGCCTCCCACCCCAGGCTCCAGGTGCACATTAGCCTAGGGGCAGGGAAGATCTTTAAAATTTACATTCGCATTACAGGGGGTCGCTGGGGTAGGGCCTTGTGGTGCTGCCTAATTTCCTAGGGTGTTGCTGGTTTACAGGAGGGGAGGTCCTCACTGGTGGATTGCCCCAGCCCTACTGCAGGCACCCTGCTGGGAGGCTGTCTGCTGCTGCTCTTGGACCTTACTCCCCTTCTACCCCAATGAGACAGATCTTTCCTGCAATACTGGTAAACTGCTTCCCTGTTCCTAGAGGTGGTTTTCTAGCTTTTTTGAAAGGGAATTTTTGAGGGCTTTAATGGATTACTTCCTCACTCTGCCATCTGGGCACCAGAAATTCCAGGTTAGTATCTTAGTAGCCTGATAGATGTTAAGTCTTTAGAAGTCTTGGTTATGTCAGGAAGCTTATTTGGTTCCCTCCTTCTTTTCTCTGAACCAGCTCAACATTTTTCTTCTATCTTTTTAGCCTACACTCATTTCCCTCTCCTCAGAGCTCCTATTCCATTATTTAAGTCAAGTCAATAAACCAGCAAGTATTTATTGAGTGCTTATTGCCTATTAGATATTGAAGAATACAAAGAATGGCAAAATAGTCCATTAATTAGTTATCTTCAGTACCTGACATATAGTAAGCACTTAATAAAGGCTGCCTCTAATCTTTTCCTTGCTGCTTCAACTAAGAGAAGCATAAGAGAAGAAAGACACTGGCACTGTGCCAGACATTTGTTAGGGGACAAAGATGAATCAGACATAGTTCCTCTCTTCCAGGACCTTATAGTCTAAAAGGAGGGATAACATGTATGAAAGAAGGTATGAGAACATAAGTATGATAGAAGGTAGAAACTTATAAATTCAGAGGTGAGATTGAGAAAAAGTGCTATGAGAAATGTGAGAAGATAGCTATGACTTTCATTTGTGGGGGAAAAGGAAGACTCCATGAAGGAGATGACACTTGATGTGGGCACTGAAAGAAGAGAAGAATTTCAACAGCAGAGATGGATGGGGTAAATGTGTTTATGTGGGACAAAACGTGTTGATTATCTCTAATTTAACCTGTTGATAGCTTCTTTGTACAGTTATTTGTGTGTTGTCTTCTCTTTAGACAATGAGCTCCTTGAGAGCAGGGACTGTCTTTTGCCTTCCTTTGTATCTCCTGACTGTATCACAGTGTATGGAATATAGTAGGAACTTAAATGTTTATTGATATAGCATGGACAAAGAATGAGTGAATGGGAGAAGTAAGAAATTATGCTGGAAAAGTAAGCTGGAAACAGGCTGTGGAAGACCTTAAATGACAGGCTGAAGTGTTTTATTTTACTATATAGCAATAGAGAATCATGTAATAATACATATTATAAGTTACTTTAGGAAAATTATCATAATGGTTGTTTGAAGGATGGACTAGATGGGGGAGAGCCTGGAGGAAATAAGACCCATTAGGAGGTTATTACAGTAGCCTAGGTGAGAGGTTAAAGAGGAGATGAAAAGATTACATGGACATGTTGGGTGTCACTGAACTTAAATGAATGGGAATGGGTGAATTTAATTCAAATGATCACTACATATACTACTATGGGCAAGAATCCCTTAAAAGAAATGGAGTAGGTCCTCATAGTCAATAAAAGGGTAAGAAAAGCAATACTAGGGTGTAATCTCAAAAATGACCCAGTGATATCTTTTTGAATCTAAGGCAAACCATTCAACTTATAGTAATAAGCCTATGCTCCAGCCACTGATTCTGAAGAGGCTAAAGTGGATCAGTTCTGTTAAGATCTATGATATCTTCTAGAAATAATACCAAAAAAGAAAGATGTCATGTTCACCATAGGGAATTGGAATGCTAAAGTAGAAAATCAAAGGTAATTAGAATAACAGGCAAGTTTAACCTTGGCTAACAAAATGAAACAAGGAAAACATGACTCATAGAATTTCACCAAGATAACTTACTGGTCACTACAAACCCTCTTTTTCAACAACCCACAAGGTGGAAAAACATGTGGACATCACCAGATGGTCAATACAGAAATCAGATTGATTATATACTTTGCAGCCAAAGGAGGAGAAGCTCTATACAATCAGTTAAAATAAGAGCTGGGGCTGAGCATGGCTCAGATCATGAGCTTCTTATTACAAAATTCAGACTTGAATTGAAGAAAGTAGGGAAAAACATCAGATTGTATAGGTATGACCTAAATAACATCACTTATGAATATGAAGTGGAAGTGATGAATAGATTTAAGGGATTAGATCTAGTAGATAGAGTGCCTGAAGAACTGTGGACAGAGGTTTGAAATATGGTACAGGAGGCAGCAACAAAAAGCATTCCAAAGTGAAAAGAAGAGCAAGAAAGAAAAATGGCTGTCTTCTGAGGCTTTACAAATTGCTAAGGAAAGAAGGAATATGAAAGGGGAGAAAAGGAAAGATGTACCCAACTGAATGCAGAATTCCAGAGGATAACAAGGAGAGGTAAGAAAGTTTTCTTCAATGAGTAATGCAGAGGCAGCTAGGTGGCACAGTGAATAAAGCACTGGCTCTGGAGTCAGGAGAACCTGAGTTCAAATCTGACACTTAACACAAAACTATTCATGTGACCTTGGGCAAGTCACTTAACCCCAATTGCCCTACCTTCCCCCCTCCAAAAAGAAAAAAAGAGCAATGCAAAGAAATAAAAGAAAACAACAGAATGGAGGAAAAAAGGGATCTCTTCAGGAAAATTAGAGATATCAAGGGAAAGCTTCGTGCAAAAAATGGGAGTGATAAAAGATGAAAATGGTAGAGATTTAATAGAAACAGAAGAGATTATGAAGAAGTGTCAAGAATATACAAAAGAACTATACAAAAAAGAGCTTAGCATTACTGATAACCATGATGGCGTGTTTGTTGATCTAACGCCAGACATCCTGGAGAATGAATTCAAGTGGGTCTTAGGAAGCACTGTTAAAAATAAGGCTGGTAGAGGTGATGGAATCCCAGATGAGTTATTTAAAGCCCCAAAAGATTTTACTGGTAAAGTGCTTCACTTAACATGTCAGCAAATTTGGAAAATTTAACAGTGACCACTGGATTAAAAAACATCCATTTACATTCCAATCCTAAAGAAGGGCAATGCCAAAGGAATATTCAAATCACTGAACAATTATACTCATTTCACATGCCAACAAGATTATGCTTAAAATTCTGAAAGCTTGGCTTCAGCAATATGTGAACTGAGAATCAGCAGAAAAGCAGGCTTGTTTTTAAAGAGAGAGAGGAACTAGAGACCAAATTGCTAACAATCATTGGATTATGGAGAAAGAAGGGGAGCCCAGAAAAACATCTACTTCTGCTTCATTTTCTACACTAAAGCTGTTGACTGTATGGATCACAATAAAATGTGGCAAGTTCTCAAAGATATGGGAGTATCAGATCATTTTACTTATTTCCTGAAGTACCTGTATGTGGGTGTAATGCCAAGCAAAGGCAACTTCCAAGGTTCAGAATACCAGCATAGTAATTCTCCATTTTATTCAGTGACAAATTAAGGCAAAACATTCACAGAACAGAGAAAATCAAAATACAGCATTCACCAAGAGTGATTCAATAATTTGCAAGTACTGCTGTACCCCTGGGAAGTACATTCATTTAGTCAATCACAAATTCTCTCTTCTCAAATGGAGATTAGTTTCCAATCATAAACAAAGCATATTGATTTGGTCAATCACAGAGCACAAAAAAGTCAAGTTTCCCACCTCTGGATCACAAGTGAATTACAATTATCATCAGTTACCACCAAGCACATTCTCAAAAGGGGAAGTAGAGAACACAAAGGCCATCTACCCCTGAGCTACAGCAAGGTTAAGATATGATCACAGCATTTAATACCCAAAGAGAGGTCTTTTCTCCATCTTGACCCAAAGCGAGTTCTCAGCAATCTCTGTTCCAGGGGAACCACAAAGCTTAACAAAGCCACAATATACATTGCCAGTGCTTCATCAATTCACTCTCTGTCTGCAGAACAGTCTCAGGACCCCTGAAAATATCAGCAAGACTGTCTTTCAGGATTTCTGTAAACATACAACAAGAAAATCCTACTTCAGGGCTTCTGAACCAACAGCAAGGTTCCAGAACCTCTGCAACAACAGCACTATCCTTTACCAGTGGACAAATCTGGCAAAACAACATCAAAACAGACAGACAAAATACTAGCATCATAGCCATGTCTCCTCAGTCCTTGACAGCTCTGGGTGGCAGCTCTCAAAAGTCCTGGGCAGCTCCAACTGTCCCTCAGCAATCTTCCACAATGCTGCCCCCAAATGTTCTTCATGCCTCTCTCTCTGCTCAGGCCTTCTCTCTGCTTGTACCTCTCTTAGTCTAAGGCACCAGCTCCTCCCAGTTCAGCCCTCTCTTTTCACATCAATAAGTTCATTCCACAAGTGGAATTCACAAGCTCTGGTTTTCAACACTCAACCCAAAAACCAAGTCAATACAGGGGAATCTTTAAATTCCATTACTATTACAGGGGGCCAAGAAGCGTCAGCTAGAACCAAACATGGAACAGCTGACTTAAGATTGGAAAAGGAGTATGACAAAGCTATATGTTGTCACCTTATTTATTTAACTTATATGCAAAATACATTATGTGAAATGCCAGGCTGGCTGAATCAAAAGCGGGAATTAAGGTTGTTGGGAAAATATCAGCAATTTCAGATATGCAGACAATTCCACACTGAGAGCAGAAAATGAAAAGGAATTCAGAAGTCTCTTGATGAGGGTGGAAGAGGAGAGTGTAAAAGCTGACTTGAAATATAAGATAAAAAAGCTAAGATGTTGGCAACTAGTCCAATCACTTCCTGGCAAATAGAGGGAGAAGGGATGAAAGCAGTGTCAGATTTTGTACATATATATATATATATATATATATATATATATATATGTATGTATGTATGTATAGCTCAAAAATCACTGCAGGTGGTTTCTTTAGCCATGAAATTAAGGGACACTTGCTCCTTGGAAGGAAAAGCAATGGCAAATCTCCACGGTATACTAAAAAGCAGAAACATCACCTTGCTGATAAAGGTCCATGTAGTCAAAGCTATTTTTCCAGTACCAATGTATGGTTGAGAGAGTGGAACTGTAAGGAAAGCTGAATACCACAGAATTGATGCTTTCAAATTACAGAGCTGGAGAAGACTTTTGAGAGTCGCTTGAAAAGCAAGGAGGTCAAACCAGTTAATATTTAAATTAATTCAGACTATTCACTGGAATGTCAAATACTAAAGCTGAAGTTGAAATACTTTGTCCACATAATGAGAAGATGGGACTCATTGGAAAAGACTGTTGTAGGGAAAGATTGAAGACAGAAGGAGAAGGGGACAGCAGAGGATGAGATAGATAAATAGTATGATGAAAACAATGAAAATGAACTTGGACAGACTTTGAGAGATAGAGGGTAGGATAGGATAGGATAGGAGGATAGAAGGGCTTGGCATGCTAAGGTCCATGGGGTGATGAAGAGTCGGACATGACTGAACAACAACAGTGACAGCTGAGAGGTAATGACAGTCTAATCTAATGTGGTAGCGGTGTGAGAGGAAACAGATCAAAGAGATATTTTGGGAGCAGAATTGGAAGGATTTGGCAACTAATTGTGTGGAAAGGGTGAAAGAAATACAAGACTCAAATATGATTCCAAAGTTAAGAACCTGGGTGACTGGGAGAATGGTGATGCCATCAAAAGAAACAGAGAAGTTGGGAGACAGGATAGGTCTTGGGAGAACACTGAAGGATATTTTGGATATTTTGAATTTGAGAGGTAGTAGGTCATCCAGATGTAAATGTTAAGCTGTTAATTGAAAATGTGGGATTGAAGTACAGTCATGCACCATAAAATGGCACTTATTTGCATAGCAATGATAACTAAAGCCAAGGGAATGATTAAGATGATGAGAGAAAAGAGGACTAGAGACAGAGCCTTAGAAGACACAAATATATAGGAAATGGAATACAAGCATGACTCAGCAGAGTTTAAGTAGTAAGGAAAGTAAGAGGAAAAGTAGAAGGTAGTGTCATGGAAGTTAAGACATGAGAGGATCTAGAAAGGGAGGGGGACAATGAACATCTATGTCAAATATTGCAGAAAGATCAAGGAGGATGAGGATTGAGGAAAGGCTACTGAAATTTAGCATTAACAAGATTGTTTGCAGCCTTGGAGAGAGCAACATATGTTGAGTGGTAGGGAGCAGAAGAAGATTTAAAGGGACTAATGGGAGGTAAGAAAGTGGGAGTAATGAGCATAGGAAGGTTTTCTAGGACTTTGTCTATGATAGGGATGATTGCTTGAGGCAAGTGAGATAGGGTCAAGTGAAGGGTTTTTTTTTATGAAAGGGAATATCTGTGTATATTTGAAGACAGCAAGGAAAGAGCTAGTGGATGAGGAGAGGTTGAAAATTAGGAACACTGGTAGTATAAACAAAAGGATAAACTCCTGGAGAAGGTTGAGGGCAACGGAATCATAGGCATATATAGAGGGGGTGGTATTGGAAAGAAGAAAGGACACCTTGTCCTATGAGACTTAGCAATAAAGAGGAGGCAAAGGGGTGATATTGAAGCAATTCAAAGCATACATTTAGATAAGAGGGAATGCTCCGGATGAGGTGAATGGTCTCAATTTTTTTGGTGAAGTATAAAATCAAGGTCCTCTGCTGAGAGGGAAAAGTGATGTGGTGGGGTAGAAAAGAGAAAGTTTGGATGACCACTGTTCGAATTATAATAGGAGGCAGAAAGACTTCTATGCAGTAGTGAACACTGGGATGGATGGGATGGGCTAACATAAATTTGCAGTGGGATAAATCTGAAGATTTAGAAAGGTCGGGGCAGCTAGGTGGCACAGTGAATAGAACACCATCCCTGGAGTCAGGAGGATCTGGGTTTGGATCTGGCCTCAGACACTTCACACACACACACACACACACACACACACACACAAAATCCTAGCTGTGTGACCTTGGGCAATTCACTTAACCCCAATTGCCCTCCCCCCCCCAAAAAAAAAGCCAAAAAAAAAAAAGATTTAGAAAGGTTTCAAGATGTGGAGAGGTAATAAAGATGACCATAATCTTCTCAGTCAAGTAGAAGGCCCAAATATCTGAGGGATGATGAGGTGGAGTAGGGGCTGGATTTAGGGGTATGAAGAGAGAAGAGAAGTTTTAAAATAACTGCTGTAGGAGATAAAAGAACTAGAAAGTCAAACCAAGATGAAAAATAAAACTGCCATTGAGCAATGAGGACCCAACTGAAGTTAAGTACACTCATTTATAGTAAACACAGTCAGCAAAGTTTTGTGACTTTTGTTTCAGCACTGGTTAGCAACACCAGAACACAGAAGGTAGATGGCTAGGTAGGGAGGTACCTAAAGAGGGAACATTGGAAGGATAAGGGCTGGGGGATTAAGGGGTAGAGGACAATGTATTATTATAATGGCTAACTATAGGGCCAATATTGTGAAGGGAAGGTGGAAAATAAAGCCAGAACAGGGGTGATAGAATAGGTAAACAGATAGGACAAATGAAGTTAGAGAACAGGAAGAACACATTGAGGAGAAGTGAGGTCACCACCACCACCCTTATACTTCCTCAGGTTGGAGAGTAATCCTTGACTCCTCACTTTCCCTCACCTCATATCCAATCAGGTCTTTTTAATTTAAAAATTTATTTTTACATTCATTAAAAAATTTTTTTTGAGTTCCAGATTTTCTTTCTCCCTTCCACTCCTCCCCCACCCATGGAGAAAGCAAACTATATAATATCAATTATATATGTGCATTCATGCAACACATATTTTCTCATTAGACAAATTATAAGCAACAACAGGAAGAAAAACTATGTAATGAAAAAAATGTACGCTATAATCTATAATCAGAGTTCATCAGTTCATTTTTCATCATCGGTCCTTTAGAATTGTCTTGGATCATTTTCTTGCTTAGAATAGTTGTCTTTCACAGTTGACCATTGTTACAACATTGCTATTACTGTGCACAGTGTTCTCCTGGTTCTGCTCACTTCACTTTGCATTACTTCATATATATCTTCCCAGGTTTTTTTTTTTTTTCGACAATTCACACTTTTATTTTTTATTTCTATTTTTTGCAGGGCAATTGGGGCTAAGTGACTTGCCCAAGGTCACATGGCTAGTTTTTGTGTTAAGTGTCTGAGGCAGTATTTAAACTCAGGTCCTCCTAACTCCAGGGCCAGGTGCTCTATTCACTGTGCCACCAGCCGCCCCCTCCCCAGTTTTTTTTTTTTAAAGCATTCTGCTCATTATTTCTTACAATAGTATCCTATTACAATAGCATTACATTACATTACATTAGTAATAGTATTACAAGAGTATTCTATCACAATCATATACTGCAACTTGATCAGGCATTCCCTCATTGGAAAGAATCTGAGTCTTGAATGACTCAATCGAACATGAAGAGGCAAGTGTGACAATGAACTTGACCACAAAACTCTAATATTTTTGTCATCAGCCATTCATCTGCAAAAGACCCAAAGGAAAATATAACTGGGCTGAGCACTATAATTAAAGGTAAAGTCCCTCACTTAGGGATGCCACCTCTGACTCTGGATTTTCAAATAACATAGGATGAACTTCTCTCATTTCTTGCCTGGAGTATTCTACCAATTCTAGGCTGATTCATTGTTCTTGTCAAGAAGAGCACTGAGATCTTTGAGGATCCAGTCCAGGTGATAAACAGAGCAACTCACCAATTATTAATGCCCTCCAGGGAAAGAAAGGGCATCAAGGACCTGCACTTTAGGAACTGTGCATTGCCTTGGCCATGTATTTCACAGATGTGTGTGGCTTTACCATTGTACTTTAAAATCATGCCCACTCTTCCCCCAAAGATTCTTTGTGTATTTGTGAGTGAATGCACCCCACATTTGGGGGAAAATACTTTGTAACCACTGTTCTTGATAAACCACATGAATGAATGGCTTTTCAAAGAACTGAGTCTACTGGGTGATTTGTAAAGGCAAGAACACTAATGGGGGCTTATGAGAAAGATCTCCTCTCAAAAGAGTTTCCTCTAGAACTCTGAGAGGAGTAGCATTAACCTGTCCATGCCGTGTGGGTAGGGGAAGTGAGTTCAGAGGAAGGTGCTACATGTGGAAAAATATAAATTCAATTTAATATTTAAAGCCCATCATAATCTGGATCCAACCCGTCTTCTAAAAGTCATTTCACATTATTCCCCTCTACCTACTTTATGTTATAGCCAAACCACACTGCTCTCTATATTCCATCTCTTCATTCTATACTTTTCTATAGATTATGCCTCCTTTCTTCCCCTTCCCATCCTTACCCCCATGCCTGGTGTGCATCCTCATTTATACTTTTTAGAATCTTTAGTTTCCTTCACAGCTCACTTTCTATAAAAGCCTTTTTCTTTTCTTTCTTTTTTTAAAGCAATTGGGGTTAAGTAACTTGCTCAAGGTTACATGGCCAGTTATTTCTGGATGTGGTGCTGAGTATCTGAGTAAAAGCATTTTTCTGATCCCCTAGTTTTTAGTGAGATTTTCTTCTTCAAACCATCTTGCATTTCTGTTTCTGTTTACATATTGTATCACTCAGTGAAATACGAGCTCCTTGAAGGCTGGGACTGTTTTTCATTTTTGTCTTTGTATCTGCAAACTAAACAAGAACCCTGAGGAAAATCCTACTAGAAATGCAGATCAATTACTTTGTAAATTATAGTTGCCTGGGTCCTTGAGGGATTAAACAACTTGCTCAAGGTAAGGCAGCCAGTATGTATCATAGGCAAGACTTAAACTCAACTGTTGCCGACTCATATCTGCTATAGATAAGAAATCTCTGAGTTTTGACTCTTGAAGGTAGAGCAGTGATGTTGAAATCTGTAGTTAGAGAAATGATATTTAAGTATGAAGTCTAAAATACAAACAGCCTGTGAATGACTGAGATAGAGTAGAGATGGAGAACTGATGGAGGCCGAGGAACTGGCCTGAATGAAGGACCATCTCTAAGAAGACTAAAGTCATAAAGGACCATTGCAAGGGTAGCCGTGGAGAGGAAAGACTATAAGTCAGGTGCTGAAGTTGCTGAGGAATGGAGATGACAGTCTTGAAGTTTACTAAATCATGACTCTAGGGTACACTTCAAAGGGCAGTTGGTTACCTGATAAAGGGTCAAGTAGTAGCAGTGGGAAGAAAGAGTTTTGCTAGCTCCTCCTCCTAGACTTATGTTATATATGGTATATATAATGTTATGTTTTGTTAGTAATACCATATATATACACCATATATGTGTGTATGTGTGTGTATATATATGTATGTATGTATGTATGTGGGCAACTGAGTAAGCACCCATTGGCCCTGTACCAATAAGAGGAAATGAGAAAAGCAGTGACTGGTAGTTAGAGCAGGGTGGTAAGCTATTTTCTGAGAAAACACCTATTTTCTGTTTGTATCCAGAGAAGGTAGAGAAGAACTTGAACAAGAAGGAGAATTTTAAAGAGACAGAGCTCCAGAAAACAGTTTGATGAGGAGGCAGGCTAGGGTCAGTAAAGCTCCGTTACAGGAGAGAGGTAAACGGAAAAGAGAGAACTTCCTTAGGCCTGGGGTAGCAACTAAAGATTATTTGGTTTGCAGTTAAATTATGGAGTTAATTATATAATATAATAGCTAATTATTGCAGTTAAATTATTAAATTATACCTTAACTAGCCTTAGGGCAAACTTGTAAATTAATTCCACCAGTATCTTTTGTTCCTCCAGAGTTTCCAATTGCTGGGTGTTTGAGTATAAAAGTATTTAACCCTGTAAATTCCTGTCGAGTGCTTTGAATAAAGTATGAATCAATAGACTTTAAGTGGGTTTCACACTCCCAAAAGGATTAGAGAACTCTGTCTAACTGTGGTCTTGTATTTATTAAGCGCCTACCATGTGCCAAGCACAGTGCTAGACAAAAAGCCGAAACTCCCTGACCTCAACATTACGGAGTGGGGAGAGGCGATATCCAGATTGCACTTAAATGACCTATTTCCCAAACTGTTTTCCACCTCTGTGCTATCTATAGGATTCCTATATTATTTGTGTCCTAAACAAATTTGTACGCGGATGCACTCGAGGAACTGAAGAGGCTGGGGCAACAATCGGCAGGGCGACCTCGGGAGTACGATCGACTGCTCGGAGTGGCTGGGGAAGAGGGTGAGGAGAGAGGGTCGCTGACTGTCTCGCTCTAAAGTACCGAACTAACGGGGTGGGAGTGGGGACTCGGAGCCCCGGCAGGGGGAAGCCCAGCGGTGCAGTGTGGGGCGGAGTCTGGGCGGAAAACGAAACTGAGAAAGAACTACAGGGAGACATCCCGAGAGCTGGCTGCTGTGCGCCTGGAGCGGGGCTGTAGGTGAGTTTGGGAATAGCTCTGCGTGGCCCCGGGTCCGGAGGGAGGTTCTGGGCTCAAGGGGTTCGTTGTCCAAATGAGATAGCGCTTGTGGGACAGTAGTCGGAGGTTCTGTAGCGCGCGTGCATGCGTGCATGTGAGAGTGTTATGTGTGTAAGGTGAAAGTGATGTGACAACTCTGCAGCCAGATGCAGATTCCCTTTGGATGAGATGGGCCCGGAGACCCTGAGGATGCTGAATAAAGGAAGCCCCTGGAGGCACGAGGCTTCCTGAGCGGCCTGGGGGCAAAAGTGCGGGAACGCCGGGGGATGATGCAATAACCGGAGCTCGAGATAATCACGGTCCTGATTCTTAGTGATAGTGGCTTTGCTTCGCTAGGCCTCAGTTTTCTCATCTTTAAAATGGGATTTGACCTAGCCAATGTTGAGACCCATTTAGTTCTAGTCTCTGATGATCTAATCAGTGACTCAAAGATGCACAGCCATATCTGGAAGGAATGAGGATTGAGAAAGGAAATGACATTTAAGGAAGAAGTGAAGAGAATAACTATGTAACTCTTGAAGGTCCATCGATGGTGAAGGGTGTTGAAGAGGAAACAGAGATAATTAAAATATAGAACAATCCCAAAACCTCACTTTTGTGTGTTTAATGGATACAAACTGATGAATGAACACAGAAGGGGGCTCAAACCAGGGTTGTCAGAAAGAAGAGAAGTAGAGAAGCTAGAGTAATTCATAAACTGGATTATCAGCTACCTGTAATCAGAAATTTAAGGTACCAAGAGTGGAGAGACTAAAAAGAGGGGTCCAATTGCTCATATTTTATTCAGTGCTGGCAAGAATCTACCTTATAAATTCTTGTCAGATGCTTTGAATAAAGTGTGAATAAACAGATTTTCAGGGGTTTCTCTCCAGCTTTTTAGTTTTAGAGATCTTGGGACCACCCTTTATCCATCTGCAGGTTTTTGATTCAATTTAACATGCATTTATTAAGGACCTACTATGTGCCAAGACTTTGTTAGCCTTTGCATATACAAAGAAAAAAATGAAACTTCAGAATGAAAATTTTAAAAGTTTATCCCTCTCATTGTCACAAACTCTATCTTAATAATATAAATATATTTATTTTTTATTTATATATATAAATAACAAATACAATATATGATATAACATAACATCATATTATATAGTATTATATATAATATAATAAAATAATAACAATCTTAAACAAATTATAATATCCCAGAATCTATTTCCTATTTTTAAACTAGTTAGATTATTTTTCCTACAAAATATTTGGCATGGTTGGATTTTACTGATAATATATTTGAATCCAGTTTTTTTTTACTGTGAAGTTTCTTGTACTATTGAAATCATAGGTCTTTTACAAATGTATAAAGAAAAATATGATTTGACTTCTATAAAATATTTCCCTTGTTAATATCAGTTTTAGGCAAATGACAAATAATTAATTAACCATCACTTGTTAATTGATTCCTGTGTGGCAGATATTGTACTAAGCACTTGGTATACAAGGAAAGGCAAAAACACACAGGGAGTTTATTTTCTGGCAAGAAATCATCATGTAAATAAATAAATACATTCAAGATATGTCCAAAAAAGATGGAAGGTAACTTTAAGAGGGGGAGGTTGTAGCAATCCAGAGTAGATTAATATTGAAATGTGTTTCCTGGAAAGTTCAGGAAGATTCATTGATTGAATTATATTAATACAGAAGATAGAGGATTTCTGAACCTGTAAGTACTTTTGCAAGCATTTGATTTTCTCCCCTCCTTCCTCCCTTCCTCCCCCCCTCAAAGCCACCCAGCAAGTATCACTATATTAATTTGTTTAGAAGCATCAGAGAGGCAGCTAGGTGGCACAATGGATATAGTCCTGGGTCTAGAGTCAGGAGTGACTGAGTTTAAATCTGACCTTAGATACTAGCTATTTGACCCTGGGCAAATAATTTAAACTCTGTCTGCCTCACTTTCCTCATCTGTAAAATGGAGTTAATAATAGTTCCCACTTCCCAGGCTTGTTGTGAGGGTAAGTAAGAAAATATTTGTGAATTGCTTTATAAACCTTAAAATGCCATGCAGGATGCAAGCTATTGCTATTATTAGAAATATATTTTTACCAGACTCCAAGATTTCATATTCAAATAGAGCTGAATAAAAAAAAAAAAACACTTTCCCAAAACAATCTATTTGCATAGTTAAGGACCCCTCCTGGACCCTCTTTTTCTTTCTTAGCCTCTTAATCCTACAAAGATAGATATTTTCATTTCAGTCACCTTTTGGCAGGATCCACTTTCCTGAGGAAGGATGGCTCTTCTATACTGGAAGAGCTCTGTACACTTTTCTACCTTTCACATCATGTCAGTAAATGCTATTTATGGACATTGCAGTAAATGTACTATCCAGTAGTAAGGTGTGGTGCAAAGATGATTAAACTTGGAGCCTTGAAGACTTGAATTCTAGTCTCTGCCCAGCTATTTATTAGCTGTGCAATTTGGGCAAGGTACTTTGTCTTTACCAGTGTGTTTCCTCATCTATTAAATGAGAACTTGGATTAATCATAGGGGCATAGATCCAGAGCTGGAAGAGACTTTAAAGGCCAACAAGTCCTCTGATTTTACAGATGAAGAAACTGAGATAGAGAAGTTAAGTGATTGCCCAAGGTCAATCCATCAATAAGTATTTGTTAGTCATTAGAAACTATGTCAGGAGAATCAAATGAGAAGCTGTGTGTCAGGTGCTCTATAACTATAAAGTTTGATGTAGATCTGAGATATTGGACTGTAAGGTCCAAGGTCTGGGTGAATGAATGCTAAATTAACCTACACCTTTTAAAATTTCTTCCTCACAACTCTCTGAAGTAGGCGGGGCACAAGTGACATCATTTCCAGGAACTAGCTGAAGCTGAGAGAGTCTAGCCTGAAATCAGAGTTTCTGACAGTGCTGTGCTAAGTGTAGCAGCTGGTGTAGTGAAGGAATCCTGGTTTGCCAACCCTCTTAAGGAAAGCTCTTCAAAGAAAGGTTTGATCTCTTGCCTTTACAAGGAATTAATGGATTGCTGTGTGTTCTAAAATTCAAAATGACTATTATGGATTGGAACTATTCTTATTTCATATTGTTTTCTGAGAGGATTATTGTGATTCATAACAACGTGTAATTAACAATAATGATAATACATAAAGTCAGAGAAACAGAGTAATCAGCATGCTAATCTCAGAGTTAGGAAACCTGAGTTCAAGACCTGACTTTGTGATCCTGGTGTTGTTAGTGAAATTTAACAAAAAGATAAACCAAAGCATGTTTCTCCAAGTAAAATAAGTTTATTAATAGGGCACTGTACCTATTAATGAAGAGGTCAGTGACTACCCTTAGTTTCTAGTCAAAGACCAAGAATTAGAGATGCAACTCCTTTTTTATAAGCATAGAACAAAGAACATCACAGAGTAGGTAAGGAGATTATGTTATTGGTTATAATATTGGCAGCATCATGGTGTGACAGATAGTGATGTTACATTAAGGAAATTGAGTTTATACAACATGTGGGATCAGTCTTAATACAACATGTGGGTTGCCCAGCAGCATCCTGTGGTCACTGATAGGGGACCAGAGATGTATACTCATTGGTACATGGGAATTAAATAAGACCACCTTTTTAACTGGTAAGGATGAGGCTAAAGATGGGACAAGGTGCTGATCTGCATTAATAGAGGGAGCATGTGCATAATAAAAATGCTTATGGAGAAACTAAGGCAGAGAGAGATTACTTAATCCAAAGTCACACCACTAGTCAGTGTGCTCATGTCAGAATCAGGACTCAAAATCAGGGCTCCTGATTCTGTGTTCAGAGGTCTCTGGAAAAGAAAGGAATATTTTTGAAATCTGTTATTTGTCATTTAGTTTTGAACTCACTTACTAGTGGAGAGATATATTGAAAGGCATCATGTCATGGTGGATAGGAAGCCAGCCTTGGAGTCAGGTGGGGTCAAGACCCACCTCTAACACTTGCTGTCCAGGTGACCTGTTAACCTTTCAGTCTTCAGTCAACTTCTGGGATTCATGAACTTAATTTAAAAAAAATTAGGCAACTAAGTTTCAATATAATTGGTTTCCATATTAATCCTATGGAATATTTTATGCATTTAAAAACATTATTATCAGAAGAGTACCACAGGCTTCACTCAGACTACTACAGGGGTCGATAACACAGAAAAATGTTAAGAACCCCTGCCCTAAGACCATAAATTAAACAATAGTGTCAGGTTTGCATTGGTAGAGAGTTTCTGCACTGAGATGTACCCTACACAGATTATATTACAGTTCCAAACTTAAAAAGAAAACATAAGGGGTGGCCAGGTGGCACAGTGAGTAAGAGCACTGGTCCCAGAGTCGGGATGACCTGGGATCGAATCCGGGCTCTGATACTTAGCACCACACCCAGAAATAACTGGCCATGTAACCTTGAGCAAGTTATTAACCCTAATTGCTTTAAAAAAAAAAGAAAACAAAAGTTTATTTTGACCCACTTCTGTAACTAGAGGCACAGAATTGATCTTGGAATCAGGAGAACTGGGTTTGAATCCTGGCTTTGACTTTGGCTGTATGACCAGTTCGTCATCTATGAAGCTAGCGAGGGAAGATGAAACTAAATGATCATTAAGGTTCATTTCAGTTCAGAGTAACAGTATTACATGCATTTTGCCCTGAGTTTCCTGTCCCACATTCAACAGACTTTTCATTGTGAGATAATTTATTAAAGAAGCTGAATTAAGAGATAAAAAGAAGTATACACTCCTCCAGGTCATCCTAATGAGTTTCAAAAATTTGAGAGATGTAAGGAAAAAAATCTTTCTCCGATTTGTGGATTAAAAGTTGAACTTTCGTAAATCCACTGTAGAAGTTTGAAGAAATGTAGTAAAGTCTCTAAAGTGTCAGACTTGGAGTCAACAACACTTGGATTCAAATCTGTCCTCTGCCGCTTGCTCGCTCTGTGACCCCAGGCAAGTCATTTAACCTCTTTGACACTGCATCTTCCTCTATAAAATGAGAGAGCTAGACTAAATTTGAGATTTGAGATCTCTTCCAGCTCTGCAGCTACTCTGAAGTTTTCAGTAGGACTGGGAGAATTTATCCCAGAGGAATGATGGAGAGTTTTCCCCTTGTTTCCTCACGTGGCTTCAGAAGTAGATTGAGAAAATCAGACTGAATGTTTGTTCTCTGTGGATATTATTTCTTTCAGACTTCACTTTTATTTTAAGTGCACCACGAAGAATGGCTAACAATCTGCAAACACGCATCCACTCTGCAGAACTCTATCAGCATTGCCTGAAGAAAAATTTGCAGGTTGATTATAAAGAAATCTCAGTGACTGGACCTCCTCATAACTCTGAGTAAGTTATTTAAAAAAAATCTCAATAGGAAATTGAAAAGATTATTGTTTTTATTAACAAAACTTCTGAAATGTTTGTATTTACATTTTTAAAAGGATGATGTTTTCAGATCATGAACTCTATCCTGGGCTGCCTTTTTTTCCCTCAATACCATAACTCTTAGTGATCTCATCAATTCCAGTGGATATTAATTCTATGCAGGAGATTCCTACAGCTACACATCAAGCATTTATCTCTCTCTACTCCACTCCAGAATTTCCAACTGCCTGCTGGATTTTCAAGAGTCAGTCAACAAGCAAGCATTTATTTAGTGCTATGTGCTGGGCATCTCACTCAACATGTCCAAAACTGATCTTTTATATTTTCTCCAAAACATACCCCCTTTCCCAATTTCCTTATTTTTCACACTCACCACCATCTTTCCATTCACCTGGATCATGATCTTGGAATCATCCTCCCTCCCATGATATCTAATCATTTTCCAAGCTGTCAATTTTCTTTCCACATCTCTCATACCCACCCCTTTCTCTCTTTTCTAGGGCCACCATGCTTGTTCAGACCTTTATCCTACAACACCTGAGCCATCTGTAATAGTAATGGAATTTAAAGATCCCCCTGTATTGGCTTGGTTTTCAGGTTGAGTGTTAAAACCCAGAGCTTGTGAATCCCACTTGTGGGATGGACTTGTTGACAGGAAAAGAGAGGATTGAACTGGGAGGAGCTGGTGCCGTGCGTTTGAATTTTTGGAAGCAGCATCATGAAGGCAGAGAGAGAGGCCAGGGGTGGGAAACTTTTTACTTTTTTGTGTTCTGTGACTGACCAAATGAATATACTTTCTTTATGACTGGAAACTAGTCTCCATTTGAGAAGAGGGTCATTGGGATTGACTAAATGAATGTACTTTCCAGGGGTGGAGTAGTACGTGGAAATCATTGAATTACACTTGGTGAATGCTGTATTTTGATTTTCTCTGTTCTTAATTTGTCACTGAATAAGATGGAGAGTGGCTATGCTGGTATTTTGAATCTTTGGAAGTTGCCTTTGCTTGGCATTATACCATCTAATTGGTCTCCCTCTGTGCAGTCTCTCTCCTCTCCTTTTCTGCTTTATACAGTTATCAAATTGATATCCCTAAAGAGCTGATCATGTCACTGAAGTGTTCAAGAATTTTCAGTTGTTCTCTGTTGTTGGTATATAATGAGAAAGAGAGGTAGCATGGGGTAGTGAGTAAATAGCTGACCTTGGCATCAAGAAGACCTGGATTCAAATTCTGCCTCTCATGTATACTGGCTGCATGATCCTGGGCAAGTAACTTAATCTTTCAATGATGCAAACATATTCTATACTCCAATGAAATCAAAGGTCTGGGTTTAAAAATAATAATAGAGAATAGGAGAGATTTTGGAGGACTAAAGAAAGGAAAATATTACCTCGGTTTTCAAAAGAGGGAAGAGAATGCAGTCTTTCCCACTATAAACCAATGAGTTTTATTCTAATTCCTGGCAAAATTCTAGAAAGCATTAATAAAATTGTTTGTGAATATTTAGAAATGAAAGCAGTGATTGTTAAGAACATGGCTTTATCAAGAACAAGTCATGTCAGACTAATGTTATTTCTGTTTTTGACAATTATTAATCTGGTAGGTCAGGGGAAAGTTGTAGTCAGTAGAAACTTTCCTTTGTAACAGATATGTGTAGACAAGCAAAAAAAATCAACACACTGGATAAATCTGAACGTTTCTATCTCATTCTACACCTCTAGTCCATCCACTCTCTGCTGGAAGTGTGTTTCATTATCAGTCTTTTGAAGTTGTGCCTGATCATTGCTTTGATTAGAATTCTGAAGTATTGCATAGTTGTTTTCCTTTGCATTATTGTGGGCATCATATAAATTGTTCTACTTCTGCTCAGTTCACTGCATATCAGTTCATACAGTGTTTTTGAAGTTATCCCATTTGTCATCTCTTATGGTACATGTCATCATGCAGCAAAAATTGTACCTCATTATAGCCACATTCAGGGTTAACTGGGTGGGAAACATTCTTTTTTTTTTCTTTTTGGAGGGGGGAAGGCAGGGAAATTGGGGTTAAGTGACTTGCCCAAGGTCACATGGCTAGTACTTGTTAAGTGTCTGAGGCCTGATTTGAACTCAGACACTTAACACAAAAAACTAGCCTTGTGACCTTGGGCAAGTCACTTAACCCCAATTGCCCTCCAAAAAGAAAAAAAAAGTTTTTAGCTCTGTAATTTAGTGAGTGAGGCAGGTGGTGCTGTGAATAGAGATCAGGCCTGCAGTCAGGAAGACCTGAAATCAAATCCAGCTTCAGATGCTTCTTAGCTGTGTGACCTTGGGCAAGTCATTTAAACTCTTATTTGCCTCAGTTCCCCTGGTTGTAAAATGGGGATAATTAATAGCACTTACCTCACAGACTTGTTATAAAGATAAAATGAAAAAAATATTTATAAAGCATTTAATACAGTGCTTGGAACATAGTAGGCACTCAGTAATTCCTTCCTTCTTCCCTCCCTTCCTTCCTCCCTTCCTTCTTCTTTCTTTCCTTCCTCTCTTCCTTTCTTCTTCTCTTCCTTCCATCTGAGAGAAATTATGATGACACTATTATATTAATAACTAATTATTAAATTATAATTCAGGCTTCCTCCTACTATTTTCTCTCAAGGCCTAACTTCTATAAAAGGTCGATTATCTCTGAAGGACATGACTGGTTGATGAAATTGCTCCTAATTCGCAAATAACATGCTCCTCAATCTTGGGCAGGATTCTACCCAATTAGGAGACCTAGTTTCTGTTTAGAGTATAAACTCAATCCAGTCTGAATGAGTCCTTGCTCTGAGGGAAGGAACCCCTGTCCTTGTTCCCCTCCAGTAGAATTTAGGGTGATCCAGCTCATGAAGGAGAAAACCAGCCAGAGAGATCCAGATGAAGATGATTCCCCTGCCCAGATTACTGGAGGCTGCTGAGTCTCATGATTAAGTCATGTTCTTAGCAAGAAACTGAAGACTTTTAACCTTAACAGGAGGAGCTTAAGACTGTTAGCTGGTATTAAATGTCCACCAATCAAGGTTCATTTTCACTTGTCAGGGGAATTCCCTTTTAAAAGGTTTTTTTAGGGCATTAAGGCATCTTTGGTTTCTGAGAGAAACCGTTGATATTCAATTTATTTATTGCTGGCTAGCCTAATTAATACTTCGATTATTAATTACCTAGAAACTCTGTTTCTTTGGGTTTATCATTCATTTTTCTTCCTCCCTCTCTCCCTCCTCCTTTCTCCCTTCCTTCCTTCTTTTCTTCTTTTCTTCCTTCCATCCTGAGAGAGCTGGTCTCCAAACTCCAAATCTAGTGTTCTTTTTGTTGTTTTAACATATTTTATTAATGCCATTTGCCATAATCATTATGGTGTGGTAGACAGAGTGCTGGACTTGGAGGCAGGAAGAACTCTTGACTTATTAGCTGTGTGACTTTGAGCAAGTTACTTAATCTCTCCAAACCTCAGTTTCATCTGTAAAATGAAAGAGTTGGCCTAGATGATTTCTAAGATCCCTTCCAGCTTTAAATCTGTGATCCTATAATCTTATGTTTTTCCATTACTGCTACATATTGAACCCTCCTGCATGACAAAAAAAAAACCCAACTAAGAAATATTGTCTTATACGGAAAGCTTATATTTGACAATGTATACTGTATCCTATCCTAATAATGCCACACCTCTGTGCGGGTGTTAGGGGTGTGTGGGAGGTCTAAGGGGGACAGGGACAATAGGGTTTATCTCTTCTCAGGGACTTCAATTAGCTTGTCCATCATTCAGCATTCACTTTGCTTTTGGTGATTATTTCTATTGCTGTTTTCATTGTGGGTGTTGTTATCTTGGTCCTGTTTATATAATTTTATATCAGTTCATACAAATTTCCCTATATTTCTCTGACAAATCTAATGTTGCAGCACATCCCCAGTAGAAAATATAGGAGGTAGGGGGTGAATTGAAAATAATCTAAGGGTGACTAGGTGGTGCAGTGAATAGAGCACTGGCCCTGCAGTCAGGAGGACCTGAATTCAAATCTGCCCTCAGACACTTAACACAAAAACTAGCCATGTGACCTTGGGCAAGTCACTTAACCCCAATTGCCTTGCCTTCCCCCTCCAAAAAGCAAAAAAAAAATAATAATTTAAAGATAATGTCTTTAAACAGAGGCTTTAATTGCATAAAATCATGTCTTTTTCTTACACTCAGGTTTACCATGAGAGTTGTAATAGGAGACAGAGAATTTCCAGATGGTAAAGGCAGATCAAAGAAAGAAGCAAAAAATGCTGCTGCCAGGCTAGCTCTTAACATACTAGAAAATGAGGTGAGTCACTTCAACTTTTTTCTTTACAAAGGATAAACATTGTTTTCTCTCAAATCTATTTTACAATTTGCTGGTGAGGAAAAATATCTGTGAAAAATATCTGTGTACCTTCACACCTTCTTCTGGGTTTGTAAACCTGTGCCTCTAAAACAGGCCTGTACAGCCTGTGGCCCCTAAAGGATTTTGGGCAGCCTGAGAAAAATATGCAGGACTGCTCTAAAGCATCCTAGAAAAGTATGTGACCAGGTAGAAACAAGAGGAATATAGCTAGAGCTAGCATCCATTTAAAGAATTTAAATCTTAACGTCAGTGGGAAGGAGACTAAGTGCATTAGAACCTAACCGAAATTAATGATCCAGTCTCCCCAGTTGACAGTCTTAACAGCTATTGCCTTTATCAGGCATTTTTAACTTTTTTGTGTTGTAAAATTCTTCTCAGTATAATGTTTTTAAATAATTCAAAGAAAGGCTAAATTTCCTTTAGAAGATAGTGAAAAAGAAGATGTAATTTATTATTCCATCCATGTTCACAGACTCTCTGAAATCTATCCATAGATGTACCCCAGGTGAAGAGTCTCTTCCTTGATATTATAGCAATATATATCAAAGACCATATACTATGACCAGGTAAAACTTATACCAGGAATGCAGGGCTGGTTCAATATTAGGAACACTATCGATATAATTGACCATATTAACATCCATAACAACATAAATCATATGATTATATCAATAGATACAGAAAAAGCCTTTGACAAAATACAACACCCATTCCTATTAAGAACACTAGAAATCTTAAGAATCAATGGAGCCTTTCTTCAAATGATAAGTAGTATCTATCTAAAACCAAGAGCAAGCATTATCTATAATGCAAATAAACTTGAAACCACCTCAGTAAGATAAGGGGTGAAGCAAGGATGTCCATTATTATCCAATATTATACTATAAATGCTAGATATAGAAAAAAGACAAGAAAAAGAAATTGAAGGAATAAAAATAGGCAATGAGGAAACAAAACCATCACTCTTTCCTTTGGTTTACTGAGAGAACCCTAGAGAATTAATTAAAAAACCTGTTGAAACAATCAACAACTTCAGCAAAGTTTCAGGATATAAAGTAAACCACCATATGTCACCAGCATTACTATATACTACCCATAAAACCCAGCAGCAAGAGATAGAAGGAGAAATTCCACTTAAAATAATTGCAGACAAAAAAAATACTTGGGAGTTTCCCTGCCAGGAAAAATGCAGGGATTATATGAACAAAATTATAAAGCATGTTTCACACAAATAAAAGATCTAAAAAATTGGAGAAATATTCATTGCTCTTGGGTAGGCTAAGCCAATATTATAAAAATGACAATTCTACCTGTTACTTTACTTATTCAGTGCCATACCAACTGAACTACCAAAAAATTATTTTATAAAGCTAGAAAAAATAGTAACCCAATTCATCTGGGAAGAATGAAAGATCAAGAATATCAAGGGAATCAATGAAAATTTAGGAAGGCAACCTGGCATTTCCAGATTTCAAACTATATTACAAAGTACTAATCATCAAAGCAATCTAGCACTGGCTAAGAAATGTAGTGGTGAATCAGATTAGGTACATGAGATACTGTAATAAATGATTGTAGTAATATTTTTTTTTGCTTTTTGGAGGGAAGTTGGGGTTAAGTGACTTGCACAAAGTCACACAGCTAGTTTTTGTGTTAAGTGTCTGAGGCTGGATTTGAACTCAGGTCCTCCTGACTCCAGGGCCAGTGCTCTATTCACTTCACCACCTAGCCGCCCCAATTCTAGTAATCTTGTGTTTGATAAAACCAAAGATCTAAGCTTTTGGGGTAAGAACTAAAATCTGACAAAATTTACTGGGAAAACTGGAGAGCAGTTTGGCAGAAACTAGGTTAGACCATCATCTCACATTGTATACCAACATAAGATCAAAATGGATAAATGATTTAGAAATAAGGAGTGTTATTATAAGTAAATTTGGGAAAAGTGGGAAAAAGTATCTATCAAATCTATGGAGAAGGGAAGATTTTATGTCCAAACAAAAGATAGGGAGGATTACAGGAAGTAGAATAGATCATTTTGGTTACATGAAATTTAAAAGATAAGAGCCATTCCCCATTTGATAAACAGTAGAAGGATATGGACAGGAAGTTTTCAGAAGAAGAAATCATAGTCACATGAAAAATACTCTAAATCACTACTGATAAGAGAAATGAAATTAAAATGATTCTGAGGTGCTGCCTCACACCTATCATATAGGTTAGCATGACAGAAAAAGAAAATGACAAATGTTGGAGGAGATGTGAAAAAATTGGGATATTATTGTTCTGTTAGTGGAGTTGTAAACTAGTCAAACTGTTCTGGAGAACAATTTGGAACTATGCCTGAAGGGCTATAAAACTTTGCATATTCTTTGACCTAGCAATACTACTAGTAGGTCTGTATTCCAAAAAGATCAAAGAAAAGGGAAAAGATTGATATATAGAAAACTATTTATGGCGGCTCTTTTTGTGGTGGCAAAGAAATGGAATTTGAGAGGATGCCCATCAACTGGGAAATGACTGAACAACCTGTGGTATATAATTGTGACAATACTATTGTGGTATAAGAAATGATGAGGGGGGGAAGCTAGGTGGCACAGTGAATAGAGCCCTGGCCCTGGAGTCAGGAGGACCTGAATTCAAATCAGGCCTCAGACACTTGACACACTAGCCATGTGACCTTGGGCAAGTCACATAACCCCAATTGCCTTCCAAAAAGAAAAAAAAAAGAAATGATGAGGGGAATGGTTTCAGAAAAACCTGGGAAGATTTATATGGATTCATGCCAAGTGAAATGAGCAGAACCAAGAGAATATTGCACACAGAAACAATAATACTGTAAGGATGATCAACTGTGAAAGACTTAACTATGGTGATCAAGACAATGATCCAAAATTGTTCCAAAGGACCCATGATTAAAAAATGCTATCCGCTTCCAGAGAAAGAACTGATGAACTCTGAATGCAGATTAAAGCATACTTTTAAAAACTATTTTTGTTTTATTTTGTTTGTGTTTTCTTTTGCAACATGGCTAATAGAAAATATATTTCGCATAATCAAAATCAAGTTGCTTGCCTTCTCAAGGAGGGGAAGGGGAAGAAAGGATGGAGAAATTTTGGAATCCAAAATTTTAAAAAATTGTTGTTAAAAATTGTTTTACTGGTAATTGGGTAATATTTAATGAAACAAATAAAAATATTTTTATTTTAAATATTTTATTTAAATATTTATATATTATATAAATTATATATTATTATATAAATTATATAAATATAATATATACATTATATACATAAATATTTTTCCAATTACATGTAAAAAACAATTTTTAACATTCTTTTTAAAAAAAATTTGAGTTCCAAATCCTTTCCCTACCTTCCCTTCCCTCCCCACTCATTGAGATGACAAGCAATTTGCTTAGTCAAGCAAAATATATTTCCATATTAGTCATTAATCATTAGTTGTGAAAGAAAACATAAGACCCCCTATTCCCCCAAAAAAACCAACTTAAGAAAAATGAAATAAAATAAGAGAATGCTTAGGTCTGCATTCAGACTCCATCAATTCTTTCTGTGGAAGCAGATAGCATTTTTCATTGTAAGTCCTTCAGAATTGCTCTTGGATCATTGTGTTTCTGAGCACAGTTAAATCATTCACAGGTGATCATCATACAGTATTACTGATACTATGTTCACTGTTCTGTTGGTTCTGTTGACTTCACTTTGTGTCAATTCATCTAAGTCTTTTCGAGGTTATACTGAAAGCATCCTGTTCATCATTTCTTATGACATATTAGTATTCCATCACAATCATATACTATAACTTGTTCAACCATTCCCCTCATTTTTCTATTCTTTGCCACCACAATTGCTGCTGTAAATATTTTGGCATGTATAGGTCCTTTTCCTTTTCTTTTAAAAAAAATCTTTTGGGGATACAGACCCAGTAGTGGTATTTCTAGGTCAAAGAGAATGCAGTTTTGTAGTACTTTGAACAAGTTCCAAATTCCTCTCCAGAATGGTTAGATCAGTTCACAACTTCATCAATAGTGCTTTAAGGTCCTAGTTTTCCCACATGTTTTCTAACAATTGTCAGTTTCCTCTTCTGTCATATTAACCAATTAAATGCTGCTGAATTGTTTCTACAAACCAGGAGAAAAGAAGAGACCCGGGATCAGGATCAGTTTTGGCCTCAGATACTTGGCATCCACACAAAATAACTGGCCGTATAACCTTGAGCAAGTTACTTAACCCCAGTTGCTTATAAAAAAAAAAGAATACCTGTATTCCCTTGCAAATGAGGGGTACTTCCCAGCAAGTTCTTTTCTTAGTCTGTGTTTTTTGCTGGCATTCTGCTTCTGTTCTTTGTGCACAGATAAGAGAGAGAAAAAATTGAAATTTTGGAGTTTGGATCTTTTTCTCCTTATCTTACCCAGGTTTAGGGAGTTATATTCTCCCATCATAGCATGAATGACAGATGGGAGAGTCTGTTCCTGCCTGCCATGGAGCAAAGGCCCAGTTTGCTGGCTGCAGGAGTTGGAATAAATTCTTCAGTGATTACCTCCAAGTGAAGTGTCATCCTAGCTGATTTGCCAAAATTGTTAAAAAAGACACTTTTTCTTTGGGTCTTTGCCCTCAATAATGAAGCAAACACAGGTAGAGAAAATTAAAAAGAATTTATTAAGCACCTAAAAGCAACAAGGCATTGAGAGTAGCCAGCCTATGGCCCCTGGACTGACAGCACAAATTTTCAATATGACTTCTAAAGCAAATAAAGGCTAATTTTGTTGTTCAGAACCTGTTTGTTCTTGATTTGATAGACCCTGTTTCTTCTTATCCTTTGAAGAATTTTTTAGAGTTGGGAGAGACACTTTAAGCAGTACAAACTATACCTGAAAGATATCCCTGATTTTTTTCTCTCTTTTTTATTTTTTAGTTTACATCATTCATTTCCACAAGGTTTTAAGTTAAAAATTTTCTCCGCATTTTCCCCCTACCAACCATTCCAAAACAGCAATCCTACTGAATATCCCCTCCCCCAGTCTGCTCTCTCCCATATTGGCCCCCATCCCCTCTCCGACTTTCCAGTAGGGCACAGTGGATCCCTATGCCCCAGTGCCTGTATATCTTATTTCCCAGTTACATGTAAAATAATAATAATATATATATTTTAAACATTTGATTTAAAAATTTTGAATTCCAGATTCTTTCTCTTCCTCCCTCGTCACCCACCCTTACTGGGAAGATAAGTAATTCAATATAGGTTGTATAGGTGTAGCTATGCAAAACATTTCCATAGTGGATATATTGTGAAAGACTGACTATATTTCCCTCCATCCTATCCCACCCCCCACTTGTTCTATTCTCTACTTTGATCCTGTCCTTTTTCAAAAGTGGGTGCTTCCAACTTCCCTCTCCCCCAGCTTGCCTTCCCTTCCATCATCCCCCCTCTCATCTCCTTTCCATCTACTCTCTTGTAGGGTGAGGTACCCTATTTAGTGTGTATGTCATTCCCTCCCTAAGCCAAATTCAATGAGAATAGGTTTGACATTCCCTTTTGCCTTCCTGTTCTTCCCTTCCATTGTAATAGTTTTCCCTTGCCTCTTCTATATGAGATAATTTACCCCATTCTGTCTCTCCCCATCTCCTCTCACTATATTCCTCTCTCACCTCTTAATTTCACCTTTTAAGTATCATCCCTTCCTATTCAGTTGGTCCTGTGCCCTCTATGTATACTTGTATGCATATATACACACTCATATTTATTCATGAGCCCATATACCCTCCTATATAGACATATATATGTAGGTATGCATATATATGTATAGAAATGTGTGTATATATATGTATATTTCTGTTTCCTTTAACTATTCTCACACTGAGAAAAGTTTCATAAGTTACAATTATCTTTTTTCCATGTAGGAATGTAAATAATTCAACTTTGATAAGTTCCTTATGATTTCTTTTCCCTGTTTACCTTCTCATGCTTCTCTTGCTTCTTGTATCTGAATGTCAAATTTTCTATTCAACTGGTTTTTTCGCCAAGGATGCTTGAAAGTCCTCTATTCCATTGAATGACCATATTTTACCCTGAAACATGATACTCAGTTTTGCTGGGTAGGTGATTCTTGGTTTTAATCCCAGCTCCTTTGCCCTCCAGAATATCATATTCCAAGCCCTTCGATCCCTCAGTGTAGAAGCTACCAGATCCTGTGTTATCCTGATTGTATTTCCACAATATTCAAATTGGTTCTTCCTGGCTGCTTATAATATTTTCTCCTTGATCTGGGAACTCTGGAACCTGGCTATAATATTCCTAGGAGTTTTCAAAACTAATAAGTGTCAGAGGCAGAATTTGAACATAAATCTAAGTTCATTTCCAGTGCTTTATTCATTATACAATGCTACTTCATTCCCATGAATACCTTAGTAAAATACAATTTTGATTCTCATTAATTGAGTTGTATATAGGAAAACTAATTTTTCACAGAAATCTACAAAGTCATGTTTCATATGCTCATGTCTTTTTTTCAGAAAAAACTTGAAGAATCAAAATTCATTTTTGTTACACAATATTTTTATTTCATAGAATGTGAGTTCTTCGACATTACCTGTGCCACAGCAATCGTTGGAAGCCTCAGAAGTAAAAATGCCATTACCTGTAAATTATATAGCTTTTTTTAACACCTACAAACAAAAGGAAAAAGTCACGATAGATTTTGTTACAGAGACCGTGTTTGAACCTTCTGGTATTCCAAGGTGAGGTGTTGTTTTACTTTTTTTCTTCCACATGTTAATAATATGGTCTCTTTTTTCACTTTTTAGAGTTATTTCATGTTATATTGCCATGATTGTTAGCAACTAGGGACTGTCTCAGTTATGTGTTGGTAAAGATTAAGATTAGTTTCTTGGTTTGGGCCTCCCAAAGTGTGTGTGTGTGTAGGGGAAAGTATCTACAAGGTAAGGCTACCCCCAGGGCTCAAGTGTGTGGTTCTTAACTTTGCAAGTTCAGAAACTCAGTTTTGCTAGTCTGCTAAGAAGGGGTCAAACTCTAGGGAATGAATTTATGTTAGTCAAACTTAGGAAACTAGTTTATAAATGAGAGTGCCCACTTTGTTCATTTAAAATGGGAGGTATCTGGCAAGAGAACAGGTACCTGTTATTTACGTGGGATATGCCCCCTGTTTGAGTAGTACCTCCAGGAGAATAAAATAGAGATCACGTCATTTTTTTTAGAGAACACAGAACAAGAGCAAATGAAGTTGGACATTCTCAAAGAAATCCAATTCATTGAATGTTCATTAAGCCCTAAACTATGTGCAAGGTACTAGTGTTGAGCACAACTCCCCCCTTCCCTTCCCCTAATTGATCTGTGAGCAGGAATTTCAGCCTAGGATAAAATCCCTGCTCCACTCTTCCCTGTCCCCTCCCCCCCCCCTTCCCCCCCCCCCACCTACCAGATATTCCTCATCTCCACCCATTCTAGGTTCCCTATCCCTCAGCCTAGGGGAAAACTTCACAGGCACAGGAAAATTCAAATATACACTGATCAATCACTGATTGTAGTTTCAGCTTATGTAACCTGACTATTGTAATCTCTTTAAAAACTGGCACATTGTCCATGCCAACTCACTGTCTGATCTGGATATGTGACCCCGGCAGTCCCGTGGTAATAAAATCCACTTCCAAATTTATTCTCGGGGATCTTCTGTCTCGCTCCTTTATGCTCTACATAATTGGAGTCCCCAGCGAGACCTGCTGTGTTCCGTGGCACCACAAAGATCCCCGAATAAGAATAGCTCCCGGCCTTGGGAGATAGGCATCTGCTCCCACCAATCCTTAGTGGGCCTAGCCCCTGAGTATGTTCCAGGGCCCCAGGTCTCGAGGAGGGAAGGATTGCACCTGCCTCCTGACTTCAACTTGCTCCTCATTTGGCCTTTTGTGGATCCAGGACCTCCAGTTTGGGGGTGAGTAAAATTCTGTTCTGTTTAAAATTCTGTTCTGTTTCCTGGAGGGGGGAGGGCTAGACCTAGCCATTTTGTGCAGGGCACATCTCCTCCTTGGGCACAGCTTGAGATGTCAGGCCTCTTGCCTGTCAGTGGTCTGGTTAATGTTTGTTTCTCTGCTTTTGTATGTCCTATGTTCGCTTGATCTCATTTGCTTTCTGTTCAGAATCTGCAGGAGGTGAATAAGCAGGTAGGGACTATTGTTTGTCTGTCCTTTATGTGTCCTATATTCATAAAGTTTTGTCTTGAGTTCATTCGCTTAAAGCCTCCCCATTTTTATTCTGCAAAGCAGGTATTCGAGTGGCTATCAGACGAGCACCTTCAAGGAAGCTTTTCTGATTTCCACTGGGAAGATTATAAGACTATACTGTTTGTCTGTCTTTTTGTCCTAGAACATGGGAGGTTCAGCCAGTACATCAAAAACTCCCCGGGGTGCATACTAAGCAGACTCCCAAACAAGGTGCCAGAGTGGGTGCCACACCACGTGGCCAATGTGCCTACCGTAAGGAATGAGGCCATTGGAAAAATGAATGCCCCTGGGAAAAGAAAAGAAAAAAAAAAGCCTGCTGCTCTCCAGAGGGTCTAGCTTTCACTGATTGACAGGGCCGGGGATTTTCCTCACTAGAGGCCCTTAGCCTCCTTCCCCCTTCACACTGTGTCTCAGTATGTTGATGACATCCTCCTTTCGGCACCTACTGAAAGCACTTGTTTGTCTACCACCTCCGACCTTCTTTGTCTCTTGCAGTCTTTGGGTTACCGAATTTCTTCTAAGAAAGCTCAAATCTGTTTATCTCAGGTCACCTATCTTGGTTACATTCTCTCAGGCGGCACTTGATCACTTTCCACCTTCCGAATCCAAGCCATTTTAGACTTACCAACCCCAAAGTCTAAAAAAAACAGGTTTGAGAATTCTTGGGTACAGTAGGTTACTGCCGGCTCTGGATTTTGGGTTTTGCAGTAATTGCGAAACCTCTTTATTTTGCCACTGCTGGACCCGGACCCCTTTCTTGTTCCGGCCCAGAGCAAAAGGCTTTTGATACCCTTAAGGCCGCCTTGACCTCAGTGCCTGCCTTAGCCCTACCTGATATTTCCACATGCACACACATATGTATGTACACACACATATAAATTTTTGTAAATAAGTGTAATACGAGAGACAATGTAATGCAGTAAAAAAGAGATCATGACCTATAGGAAAATTTGAGAAGAAAGAAATCATTTTCACTAAGGGGCCAGCCTCATCTGCGATGCTCTTCTCCCTCCTTCATTCTCTCCCCTCTCTAATTAATTCATCCTTTACAATTGCCAATTTTTTTTAAAGCACAAGATGATCAGGTCAGTCCTGTTCAAGAAGCACCAGTACTTCCTATTGCCCCTAAGATAAAATACAAACTCTTTTCAGTATTCAGAAACCTTCCCAATCTGGCCTCAACTTGTGTTCCCAGACTGATTTCACATTACACCCCCTAACACATTTTGTGTTCTAGTCCAACTGGCCAGCTTCATGTTTCCCATACACAGCACTGTCTCTGTGCCTTTGTACAGACGCTTCTGCATTCCTGGAATGCTCTGTCTCCTCATCTCTACCTGTTGGTTTCTACAGCTTCCTTTAAAACTCAGCTTGAGTCCTACTATCTACAAGAAGACTTTAGAGATTCCCTAAGTCATTAGATGGCTCATTAATAGGACTAGAATCTGCTGTGTGAAGAGCTGGCTTAGTTTATCAGTATTGCTCTTTGGCACCATCTAGTACTTGAAAAATGGAAATTCCACACAGCCCAAATAGATCTGAGGAGCTTTGCAGTATCTTCAGCTTAACTGTTTGTCACTGAAATGGCTTTAACACTGTGTCAGGCCCCAGGAAAGTAAACAGACCCCTCAATGCTGCAGATCCCATGTTTAGGATTCCTATTTCATTGAAACAATATAATGCTGCTGTTAACTTAAAGAACCTATTTAAACTTCTGTGGCCTGAGATAGATCAGAGAAGTGGCTCTGTATATGAGAACTGAGACTCAGAAGGTGACATTTGGTTCAGGCAGGATGTTTCCTTCCCTCCCCTCCCCTCCAGTAAATAGTGTTTTATTTTCTGTGATTATATGCAAAGAAAGTTTTCAACATTCATTTTTTAGTAAGATTTTGAGTTCCAAATTTTTCTCCCTCCTTCCCATTCCCCTTCCTCAAGAAGGCAAGTAATCTGATAAAGGTTATTTATGTTCAGTCATGTTAAATATATTTCCACACTAGTCATGTTGTGAAAGAGAAAACAGTACAAAAGAGAAGTCAAGAAAAACAAAAAAAGTGAAAATAGTGTGCTTCAATATGCATTCAGACTCCATGGTTCTTTCCCTGGATGGGAATAGCTTTTTCCATCATGAATCTTTTGGAATTGTCTTGGATCATTGTATTGCTGAGAAGAGCTAAGTCAATCAGTTGGTCATCTCACAATGTTGCTGTTAGTGTATACAGTGTTCTCCCAATACTGCTCACTTCAATTGGCTTCAGTTCATGTGAGTCTTTCCAGGTTTTTCTGAAATCCACCTACTCATCATTTCTTATCGCACAATAATATTCCATTGCATTCATGTACCACAACTTGGTCATCTGTTCCCCAGTTGATGAAAATTCCATCAATTTCCAATTTTTTGCTGCCACAAAAAAATCTACTATAAATATTTTGGTACATGTAGGTCCTTTTTCCTTTATTAGGATCTCTTTGAGATACAGATCTAGTATTGGTATTGCTGGATCAAAGAGTATGCAGTTTGAGTGAACTTTAGACATAGTTCCAAAGTGCTCTCCAGAATTGTTAGATCAGTTCACAACTCCACCAACAAAGCATCAGTGTCCCAATTTATCATTTTCTTTTTCAGTCATATTAGCCAATCTGATAGGTGTGAGGTGGTACCTCAGAGTTATTTTGATTTGCATTTCTCTAATCAATAGTGAATGGGGGGGATATGTGATGTCCCCCTACCAAATTGTGAACTCCATTAGAATAGGGCCCATGTCTAGTTTAAAGTTTGTATCTACTTTAATGTCTATCACAGTGCTCTGCATACAATAGACACTTAATAATTGCTTAATTGAATTGATGGTATTTTATAAGTATATGATAATGGGAATTCTTTTAGGTTGGACTAGTATTGAAGTCAGGGAACCACAAAATGTTGAGGTTTAAGGTTTTGGGGTACATGAGACCCCAAAATGCCAATACTCTGAGTCCTGTCAAAGGAATTCAACTCAAGTCTTCTCTCAGCCAAAGTAAAACAAATTTTATTAAAGGTTCACCATAATGGGTAGACTCTTAAGGAGCCTAGGTATCTGTGACACTTGTATTGGACAAGTGGGCCAGAATAATCTGACACAGAGTGAGTCTGCACTGGATAATTCTCAGCTATCTCATGCAGGCAAGATGGAGCTTATATACAGAAAGATTGTGGGAGGGTTCTAGGGGTGGTCTAGAGGAGGAGTTTGGGGAGGGTCTGCAGGAGGAGTCAAATGAGGTCAGACTCCAGTAATGAGATATTAAGGGTGGGAAATAGTTGGAGGCCACCTGGAGATGAGAGACAGTGGAGGGTTAGGCTAGTTTAAGAGTAACATATTTGGGTATAGATATTTTGGGAGGATCAAGGGTGAGGAGTAGCTGGAAAATGGAGGGCTGACTAGTAAGAGTAAGAGATTTGGGCCTAACTATAATGAAAGGCTTATGGCCTCAGTAAAATGCCTCATCAAGTGGGAAGATTCCATCAGAGTTCATGGGGTTTCCCAGAGCCTGTACCCCATCACTAGATGATAGCTGGCATACTTTCTAACTCTCAAACTGTGATTCTGTGGTTCTGGAACATTAAATAAAAGATTAGATTTTACTTTGAGATCTATCAATGTATAAGTAGTCATCTAGATGAAGTAGTAGGTAGAGTGTTGGAGCTTTAGTCATAAAGAATTGAGTCTGAATCCTATTTCAGAACTTATAGGCTATATGACTCTGGGCAAAGACATTTAACCGATCTTCCCTTCAGTTTCCTCATTTATAAAATGGGGATAATAGTAACACCTTACAAGGTTGTTGTGAGGATAAAATGAGATAATAGATATAAAATATGAAAAAATTAAAATATTGATATTAAATATTGTTATTAATATTTAACATATTAAATATGATCATCATTATTATTCTCCATTGTTTCTTCTAGATTTTCTTGTAGGTACAAGATTGGGGAGAAACTCTATGATGTTGGTTGGGGATCTAATAAACAAGAGGCAAAACAATCTGCAGCCAAGAAAGCATATGAGCAATTAGTATTAGCCAACAATTCACAGGTATGTTACCTTCTCTTTTCTAACTATCTGAATTCCCTTTTAAGCTGGTTTGAGGATGAAGCTTATCAGAATCTCCTGTAAAATTTTTAAAAAGAACACTCTTCTAGGTGAGCTTAGGTCTCTCTATGGGGTGGGGCATGTTCCCATCTCTGTCCTCTCTTAGAGTCTTTACAGAGACTCTTCTTTATGCCTGCAATACCAGAAAAGGCAGATAGGAATCCTGATAACAATGAAGGTGGAAGAATATGATACACTGAACAAAAGAGGAAAAAAAAAAGTCAAGTGGTAATTTATAAGGCTTTTTTTTTTTTTTGCTTTTTTGGAGGGGGGCAGGTAGGACAATTGGGGTTAAGTGACTTGCCCAAGGTCACATGGCTAGTTTTGTGTTAAATGTCTGGGGTCAGATTTGAATTCAGGTCCTCCCGACTCAGAGCAGGTGCTCTATTTATTCATTGTGCCGCCTAGCCGCCCCCCTATAAGACATTTCTTGAAGAAAAGGGAGCTCAGTCCTCTGAGAGGAATACAGCTGGTAATGATGTGGACCCACAAGTGCCATTAGCTGAGAACTTATCCATTAGGAAGGAAAATAAGAAAAGATGAATGGTGGCACTTGGTGATTTCCTGATGAGGAGTACTAACACAGTTATTTGTTGACCTGACAATAACTATAGAGATGTCGACTGTTTTCCTGAGGTTAATAGTATGTTCCAGAAAACTTCCCAAGCTTGCTGAAATGGATGACTACCTACATCTGGTGACACATGTGACTAGAAATAATACTGCTCAGGGGCAGTTAGGTGGCACAGTGAATAGAGCACTGACCCTGGAGTTAGAAGGACCTGAGTTCAAATCTGGCCTCAGACACTTAACACTTACCAGCTGTGTGCTTGGGCAACTCACTTAACCCCAATTGCCCTTCCTTTCCCCTCCAAAAAGACAAAAAAGAAAAAAAGAAAAGAAATAATACTGCTCGAAGGACCCTGTAATGCATAGTTAATGATTAAACTAAGAATTATGAAGATCTTGGGAGCAAAGGAAGAATTTTCATTGTTCCTGCTAATTGAAGGCAACAATTTCTGAAAAGAGAGGCAGATTTGGGAAATTAGCTTCAAAGATTTAAGATGATACCTGAGAGTAAATTTGGATTTCTAAAGGAATGACAGTCTTTTGACCAGGAATGAAGTGTAGCTTACCAAGGCTAATTAATAATAATAATAATTAGCTAGCATTTATGTAGATAAATTTATTTATTTCTATTTGATCCAAAAGTTTTTACCTGAAGCTTGGCAAATCTAAACAAAGGACTTGAACCTGAAGAGGAATGGAAGGGTTAAAAGCACTACTTGTATAAAAACATACGAACACCAAGCTAGATAATACAGAGAGTAGTTGCAGCATAGGCCAAAGAAAAGCAGTAGAGATGCCAAAAATTAATGGAGGACAAAATCTAAGACCCAAGCAGTGGCCTAAGATGACTATACACAAATATATAAATATGAGTATCAAGCAAGGTGAACTAGAACTCAAGAAAACAAATTTAATTTTCCTTGAGAACTGTTAGAATAATACCCATAATTGGAATATGGCTTTGTAAGGGTATGGTTCATTGAAAAGTTAGTATATTGGGGTGGCCAGGTAGCACAGCAAGTAAGAGCACTGGCTCCAGTGTCGGGATGATCTGGAGATCAAATCCTGGGCTCAGACACTTAGCACCACACCCAGAAACACCTGGCTGTGTAACCTTGAGCAAGTTACTTCACCCCAATTGCTTAGGAGCGGCCAGGTGGCTCAGCGAGTAAGAGCACCAGCTCCAGTGCCAGGATGACCTGGGGATCAAATCCGGGCTCTGATACTCAGCACCACACCCAGAAATAACTGGCCATGCAACCTTGAGCAAGTTACTTAACCCCAATTGCTTAAAAAAAAAAGTTAGCATATTAATAAATTCAGTGTGGTGTAGAATAGACCTCAGTCATGTGAGGAAATCCAGGAACCTGATAGGGAAAACACTTGAGAGTATTTGTTTGAATATAAACCAAGGAAGAAACTGAAGCAATATTGTCACTAGAATATTATTGAATGTCCATTTTTTGTTCTGTGTGGTTAAACTCAGATTTGCATGATAAGTCACCCTGACCAGAATTTTGAACTCTAGTGCTCTTTGAAACACCTTATTATATTCCCTCCTCTTTTTTCTAGTGGGTACAAACAGTCTTATATTATTCAAATGTCCTTTCTTTTGCATTTGAAGGTCTTTCTTGGATGGCTTGTAGAACTTGTTTTTTCTGAATTGCTTTGTTAAATTTAACCACCACTGTGTCTTGGAGTTTGCAGCCTTGAGTTTGTTTGTTTGTTTGTTTCTTGGAGGCAATATGTTAATTCTTTCAAATGGAATTTCATTTTCAATGTTCAGAAATACCTATTATTTCCTTCATTATATTGTTAAAGTTTTTGTCCTGTCATGTTTTTCTGGAAAATATATGATTCTTATATTGTTTATATATACTCTGTCTTTTAAATCCATAAGTTTTGCTTGCATAGTGAACATATTTTCTTTTAATGTTCTTGTTTTTTGCTTTTCTTCTTCTAAGTTGTCCTTCCCTTCTATGGATTTGCAATCCCAATCTGTTGTTCTCTCTATTTCTTTAGTGAGGTTTACCATTTCAAATTCAAGTTTTTCTATTTTGCTCATTATTTTTGCTGTGTAGAACATAAATTCTACTCTCACAATTCTCATTTCTCTTTTAAACCACTCAGGAACAGCATGTTGTTAAGGTTCTCCTCAAGTCGCATAAGGTCTTCTATCTCATCAAGTGTTGGATCATTTTCCTTCGTTTTGCAGTATTTATTTATAGGTGCCCATACTCATTTACTAGATCTAGAGGCCATATTTCTTTCTCTTGTTTTTTTTTGTGCGGATTTATCTGTTTATGTTCAAAGGCATTGAGATTTCTTTTCCCTGAAATCTTTGGTACTTTCAGTCCCCACTCCCTGCTCACTTTTCTTATTTCCTTATTGCTCACTTCCCTTACTTCCCCCCTAATTGTGGCTTCTTTGTGGCTTGGATCTCAAAGCATCTCAGTCTCCTTCCTAATTAGGCAATTCATGGTTCACCAACTTAGGAATCTGCCCCAACCGACTTTTGGTTGGTCAGAACTATCCCCAGCTTGGTGGAGTGCTATACAACTCTCCAAATGCACAGTTTCTAGTCCTGGTGACCTGTCTCTCTCTGTTCCTTAATTCAGCAGTTCAGAGCCTACTTTTCCTGGCACTGGCAGCTCAGAGCCTGCTTTTCCTAGCATTGACAATTTAGAAACTGTTTTTCCTGGTACCAGCAGTTCAGAGCTTTGCAGTGCTGGTGCTTCCAGGTTGTAGCCCCCATCAGGCTTTTGCTTCAGAAGGCCTGTGGCCCAGCTGGCTGTTGAGTCCCAAGCAAACTTACACAGTCTTGAGCCAAGGTCTCCATAAAACTGGAAATATGGAGTAGAGAATGCAGTGCAGCGGTGGATTTTGATGTAAGCCTGTGCCAAGTCTTTGGGTCTACTAATTCAGCCTTTTTTGCCAGCAGTGTGGGAGGTGGGGGAGAGATGCTGAATGATCTCAGGGTCAGTGAACATTAGTTCCTGAGGGTTTTTTTTTTATTTTAATTTTTGATTCTGGGTGTTCTAGACCACGGAACAGCTGAAGTTGTTTTGTCTTTGGCACATAATTTCTGATTTGGAGTGGTTTGAGAGGTCATAGGGATTAGAGAAAATGTCTAATCCTTCATCACATGACCCCAGAAGTCCAGGTCATGTTTTGTACTGTTCATAAGTAACCTTATTTAGGGAAGAAAAATTTTGAAGAGTAAAATAAGCCCTCTAAAATGTTTTTATTTTGTAGGATATGAGTTCTTTTATGTCACCTCAACCAACTCAACACTCAAGAGTCTCAGAAAGCAAAACACCATGCAGAATAAATTATATGGATCCTCTGAACCAGTATGCACAAAAGAAAGGAATCACTTTGAATTTCCTAATGGAAACAAAATTGGACCCTTCTGGACTTCCAAGGTGAGGGATTATTTTGGGCCTTCCCTTTATTTAATGCTTGCTTCTTTCTTAACAACAGTTAAGAAAGTTTATGGTTTATGTTTAAGAAATTCTAAGAATTTTACTCTTTATTTTTTATTATGATATGTGGAAAGACTCTACAAAATCCTACTCAAATGCTTCACCACTGTGGCATGGAGGTGACCCTATCAGGGGTGGGGATCCTGTGGCCTTAAGGCCACATGTGCCTTCAAGGCCGAAGGCTCTTTCTCTCTTCGCCCCCACCCCCCGGGTTCTCAAAAGCTTTGCCAGTAAAGTATAAGCTTTGACTGGTTTTCCCATGGTGGACAGGCTTAAAATTATCACCCTAGTAACAGAATTTGTTTTCTGAGATTAAACTAGGTTTAACCAACCTAGTTAATTATGGACAGGCATATCACCTGAACAAGTCACCAGGGGATGAATTTTTTTTTAGAGGGGGTGGGGGAAGAGGAGCCATGGAAACCATTGAAACAATGAAATTTTTTTTAAATGGCGCTCATTCCTGGATGGCTTCTTTCTGTTTCTGCAGTACTGGAGACAAAATGGTGGGGAAGGTGGTGAACATGCTTAGAATTTTTAGACCATCTTCTGGACTGTAAGCCCTCTACTCACTTTGCCATGCTACTTTTCTTAAAGATGCCCAGGGTTTGTTCCCCCTAGGTTGGTGTATTTGTGAAGGGCAAATGGTTTGGTTACTCAGTGTAAGTCCCAGAGTTAAGGACCTACTCAAATCATTCTTGAATCCTGGATGAGTGGGATAACTTTCGGTAGGATATCACAAGTGTCATAGTCTGTCTTTTGATATGGGAACATGGATGTCAATGTCATAGACGGAGATACGTCCTCTTTGTATCTTTTCCTTTGAGATCAATAAGTTATAACTGGACCAATTCCTGTTGAGCATGAGCTCTTTTTCTCTTCCTTGAATCCAGAAGTGAACTATCATAATGGAAAAAAAGGAAGTGGTAAATGTGGTAAATGACTTCCTTAGATGAATCCTTGATCTTGTCAGTGTAGATACTTTCTCCTGGGATCCGGATTGCAATCCTTCATGCCTTCACATTTACCTAGCTGATTTTTGTCCTTTCCCTTACATAAATCCTCCCAGAGGGCCATCTGAACATGCTAGAGATCATCCTCTGGGTACTATTCAAATGTTACACTGTGTAGCAGCTGGGCTGGTCTATCTGCTGTACCTCCTTCTCACTAAATGATTGTCTTCCCTCCTTTACTGGACACTTGTGCATGTCCTTGGTCATACATCTTTTATACCATTTCTTGTACATACAAATCACCATTGGTAAGGTACTGCAGCCTATTTAAACACCTGTGTATCTTTCCATTGTCTGGTAATTTTGACTCCTGGGATCATGATGTTTTATAATTTACAGCCATGAAGCATAATAAGGAATATTTTTGTGAATAGAAAGATGGTCTTTTGTGGCAGCAAGCAGTTTGGGATTATTGAAAATCCTGGGCAAATTAATCATAGTTGATATAGCTAACATAAAACATAAAAGTTTGCAAAGTACATTACATGCATTATCTCATTTAATCCTCATGAAACCCAGTGATGTAGATATGCACTGTGGCCTAGTGACCTAGCAGTTTTGTCGAACAGGGAATCAGGCCAATCTAGGTTTACATCTTGTTTTTGCCACTTAATAACTATGTAACCCTGGGAAAGTCCCTTAACCCTCTCTTAGCCCCAGTTTCCTCATTGATAAAAATGGGGATAAGAGTAGTGTCTACTACACAGGGTTGTTATGAGGACCAAATGAGATCATGTGTATAAAATAATTTGCAAACCTTGAGTTTATAAATAGGTGCTATTATCAGGCAGTGTGATATAGTGGGAAGCACTGGATTTGGAGCCAGAGGTCACTGGCTTCAGATCCTACCTTGTTCACTTATTACCTATGTAACCTTGGTCAAGTCACTTAACCTTTTGGGGCCTCATTATAAGAGTAGGGGTAGTTGGACTAGATGTCCTCTGAGGTTTTTTCCAACTCTAAATCTGTGACCTTATTATTATGCCTGTTTAATAGATGAGGAAATTAGAGCTGTGAGAAGTTAATTGATGTGTCCCTGCTCTAAAACAGTCATGGAATTGCCTGCACATATGGAGAACTGAGTAGGAAATGACAGCTTTGTCAGTTCCATCACATCAATAATCAATTGCATTTTCTGTCATGTTGCATTGTTGTTCATGATGTCTGGTTTTCTGATTTTCCTTCTAAAAAAAAGTATTCACGCTATAATATACACAATTACAAGGCAAACAGAGTTAACATATTCACAACCACCATGTGAGGTAGGTAGCATAGGTATTATTGTCCCTATTTTTTTAGGTTGCTCATGGTCATATAGCTGGTGAAGATCAGATGAAAGATTCAAACGTCATTCTTCTTGGCTCTGAATCCAGTACTCTGCCCACTAAACCATGCTACTTCTCCTAAGAATTGTGGAACTCTGAAATGTCTATGTCTTCCCTTCATAACTATCTATTTTCCCTTAAGATTCTCTACCTTAAGACATACAGAAGGAAAACTGTGGCTTCCTTAGAGCAAAGACAGTATTATGGGAGTTTGAACCTCTGCTGGAAATAAAAGGTAGTTGTTTATTCATTTCAGTTGTGTCTGACTCTTTGTGATACCATTTTAGTTTTTTTTTGGCAAAGATACTGGAGTAGTTTACCATTTCCTTCTCCAACTCATTTTACAAATGAAGAAACTGAGGCAAACAGGTTTAAATTACTTTCCCAGGGTCACACGCTAATAGGTATATGAGCCGAGGCTGGATTTGAACACAGGAAGACTCATCTTCCTGATTCCAAGCTTAGTACTTTATTCACTGTGCCATGCTAACTGCCAATAGAAGATAGATTTGATTATAAATCTGAAATCATATACCCTTCACAGAATTTTTTAAAAAATAATTTTATTTTTATTGTTATGAATTTGACAAAAACAATTTCCACATACAAAGTGCTGATGAAGAGGATTGTATATGAAACTGCATATCTCTATTACATTCAGTGTCTTATTAGAATACATAATAAATTTAGAAAAAGAATTCATAATAAATTTAGCACAATTCTAAGACTGTTCTACTGGCCTAGCTCTCCATCTGAATTCCCTCTTCTCTTCAGTGTATTTTCAAACATGTTTCATTGTTGCTCTTTTCTTTTTTGTTTTTCAGTGTCGTTATTCAATTGTTATTTGGTTTATGAAATTATGAAATGAGGTAGGGCTGCCCACTTCTTTTGCCGGAAAAGACCGTGATGGCAATGTGAAGTAAGGTTGCAATTGCACTCCCCCCCACCCCCCCAATTTTTAAAAAACATTTTAATTTAAAGTTTTGAATTCCAAATTCTATCCCTTCTTCTCTTCCTTCCCTTCCCCCTCCCTGAGTGGGTAAACAATTAGATATGTGCAATTATGTAAAACATTTCCATATTAGTCATTTTGTACAAGAAGACTCAAATAAAAGAAAATAAATAAAAGAAAAAATAGCATGCTTCAGTCTGTATTCAGTCAATATCGTTTTTTCTTTGGAGGTAGATAGTATGCCTCATCATTAGACCTTTGGGATTTGTCTTGGATCATTGTATTGTTGAGAATAACTAAGTCATTCACAGTTCTTTATCAAACAATAATGCTATTACTTGTACAATGTTCTCCTGGTTCTGTTCACTTTACTATGCTTCATACGTGTTCATGTAAGTCTTTCCAGGTTTTTCTGAAATCATCCTGCTTGTCATTTCTTATAGCACAATAATATTTTAATACAATCATATACCACAGCTTGTTTAGTCATTCTCCAATTGGAGGACATCGCTTTGATTTCCAGTTCTTAGACACCACAAAAAGAACTGCTATACATTTTGTACAAATTGAAAGTTTCCCCTTTTGTTCGATGTCTTTGGGATATAGACCTAGCAGAAGTATTGCTGGATCAAAGGGTATACAAAGTTTTATAGCCTTTTGGGCATAGTTCCAAATTGCTTTCTAGAATGCTTTGATCAGCTCATTAGCATCCAACAGTGCATTAGCGTCCCAGTTTTCCCACATCCCCTCCAACATCCAACATTTTCCTTTTTTGTTGTATTAGCCACTCTAATAGGTGTGAGGTGGTACCTCAGAGTTGTTTTAATTTCCATTTCTTTGATCAATAGTGATCTAGAATATTTTTTCATATGACTATAGATAGCTTTAATTTCTCTCTGGAAACTGGCTTTTCACACATATCCTTTGACCACTTATCATTTGGTGAATGACTTGTATTTTTATAAATTTGACTCCGTTCTATGTATATATGAGAAGTGGGGTCTTTATCAGAGAGACTTGTAAAATTTCCCGCCCACCTCCTGGTTTCTGCTTTCCTTATAATTTTGGTTGCACTGATTTTGTATATGCAAAATTTAAAAAAATTATATGATCAATAATTATCTATTTTACATTTTGTAATGCTTTCTTTATCTTCTCTGGTGCTAAGTTCTTTCCTTATCCATAAATCTGATAGATAAACTATTCTATGCTCTCTTAATTTGCTTATGGTATCATCCTTTAGGTATAAATCATGTACCCATTTTGACTTTATCTTGGTAAAGTGAGATGTTGGTCTATATCTAGTTTCTGTAGTTTTCCCAGCAGTTTTTGTCAAATAATAAGTTTTTGTTCCAAAAGCTTAGATTTTTGAGTTTATCACATACTAGATTATTATGGTCATTTACTACAATGTAATTTGTACCTAATCTATTCCAATGATCAACCACTGTTTCTTGGCCAGTGTAACAGGAATGCAAATTTGGAAGATCTTCCCTGCCCCTAGGCTAAAGTGCACCTGAAGCCTGGGGTGGGAGGCTTGTTTTTCAGTAGATACTTTTTGATTGGCCAGTGGGTCAATAAGGTTGTTACATTCTCTGAGCCAGGAGAAGGCTTTATAAGCCCTGATGTGAGGCTTTGTTTTGGGGGCTCACTTTGAGAAGTGTTCTGTGATTTGATCTGGATTCTGGGAAGCCATTGTCCAGAGCTCCCCCAGCTTTGAAAAACCCAGATGTTGAAACCCAGATGTTGATTGGGTATGGAGGTAATGGCTGGACAGTTTGGAAAGCTGTCTACTTGATCTGTTTCTGTCTTGATAATTCTGCCTGTATACTTTGAAGTTCGGGGTGCTGACCTTTTTCCCCTGAACAAGGTAAACGATATATGGTCTGACTGATTAAAGTAAGCTTGTTAACCCATTTTGAGTTGCTTTCCTTTATCAAAGCAGATCCAAGAACCTGTGCTGGCAGCAAACCCTGAGGATGCTTGGAGTGCTTGCCCGCTACAGCCAGTACCATATTATTGCTAGACTACCTTCTTAAACATTTTTTAACTGATTCCCTTGATATCCTTGATGAATTTTGTTATTATTTTTTTCAGTTCTATAAAATAATTTTTGATAGTTTGATTGGTATGGCACTGAATAAATAGATTCACTTAGGTAGAATTGTCATTTTTTATTATATTGGCTCAGCCTACCAATGAACATATACCAATAATATTTTTCCAATTGACTTATTTGTGTGAAAAGTGTTTTATAGTTACATTCATATTATTCTGGGTTTGTCTAGCAGTTTTTTTATGTTGTCTAACAGTTATTTTAAATGGAATTTCTTGCTGTTGGACTTTGTAATATATAGAAATGCTGATGATTTACGGGGGTTTATTTTGTATCCTGCAACTTTACTAATGTTGTTAATAATTTCAGGTAGTTTTTTTATTTGATTCTCTAGGATTTTCTAAGTATAACATCATGTCATCTCCAAAGAGTGATATAAATAGTTTCATTTCCTCTTCTAATTTCTTTAATTTCTTTTTCTTTTCTTATTGCTATAGCTAACATTTATAGCACGATAGTAAATAATAGAGGTGATAATGGGCATCTTTGCTTCACCTCTGATTATATTGGGAAGGCTACTAGCTTATCCCCATTACAGATTTTAGATAAATATTACTTATCATTTTAAGGTAAGCTCCATTTATTCCTCTCTAGTGTTTTTAATAGGAATGGATGCTATATTTTGTCAGTCTTTTTCTGTATCTATTGAGATAATCATATGATTTCTGTTGGTTTTGTTATTGATATGTCAGTTATGCTGACAGTTTTTCTAATATTCAACCAGTCCTGCATTCCTGGTAGAAATCTCACCTGGCCATAGTGTATAATCCTTGTGATATATTTCTATAATCTCTTTGCTAATATATCTTATTTAAAATTTTTGCATCAATATTCATTAGAGAAATTTGTTTATAATTTTCTTTCTCTATTTTGCCTCTTCCTGGCTTGGGTATCAGCACCATATTTCTGTAAAAGGAATCTGATAGAACTCCTTCTTTGCCTATTTTTCCAAATAGTTTATATAGCATTGGGATTAATTGTTCTTTCAGTATTTGGTAGAATTCACTCATGGATCTGTCTGGTCCTGGGAATTTTTTCTTAGGAAGTTCATTTATGGTTTGTTTAATTTCTTTTTCAAGGATTGGGTTATTTAAGTATTTTATTTCTCCTTCTGTTAACCTGGCTAATTTATATTTTGTAGCTATTCATCCAACTCATTTAGATTGTCAAATTTATTGACATATAATTTACTGGTATATAATTGGACAAAATAGCTCAAGTTGTCTTAATTTCTTTTTCATTGGTGGTAAATTCACCCCTTTCACTTTTGATACTAGTAATTTGGTTTTCTTCTTTCATTTTTTAACCAAATTAACCAAAGATTTGTCTATTTTTTTGGTGTTTACATAAATAGCTTTATTTATTAGTTCAATAGTTTTCTTTCTTTCAATTTTATTAAACTCTCCTTTGATTTTTCAGGATTTCCAATTTGGTGTTTAATTGGAGATTTTTACTTCATTCTTCTAGTTTTTTAGTTGCATGCCCAATTAATTGATCTCCTTTCCCCCTGTTTTTGTTGATGTAAGCAATTAGAGATAGAAATTTCCCCCAAGTATGGAGATCCATCTTGCCCTACTGGAAAGTCACAGGGGGGATGGGGAAGGGGGTATTCAGTGAGATTGCTGTTTTGGGGTGGTGGGTAGGGGAGAGACAGGGAGAAAATTTGTAACTCAAAATCTTGTGGAAATGAATGTTGTAAAGTAAAAATAAACATTAAAAAAAGAAAGAAAATTTCCCTCAAGTACCACTTTGACTGTATCCCATGCATTTTGGTAGATTGTCCCAGTGTTGTCATTCTCTTTAATGAAATTATCTCTTGTTTCTATGATTTGTTCTTTGACCCATTTGCTTCTTAGGATTTGATTATTTAGTTTCCAATTAATTTTTAATCTTTCTTTCTATTGTTCATTATTGAATGTAATTTTTATTGCCTTATTATCTGAAAAGTATGTGTTTACTATTTCTACTTTTCTGCATTTGGTTGTGAGGTTTTTATGTCCTAACACATGGTCAATTTTTGTGTAAGTGCCATATGTTGCTGATAAAAAGGTATATTCTTTTCTATTTCCATTCAGTTTGCTGCAGAGATCTATCATATCTTACTTTTCCAGATTTTTTTTCACCTCCTTAACTTCTTTGGTTTATTTTTTGGTTAGATTTATCTAGTTCTGAAAGGGAAAAGTTGAAGTCCCCCACAAACAAAACTAGTATATTTTATTATCTATTTCCTCCTATAACTCATTCAACTTCTTTAAAAATTTAGATGCTATGCCATTCGATACATTTATGTTTAGTTTTTTATATGACTTCATTGTCTATGGTACCTTTCATAAGATATAGTTTTCTTTTTTTATCTCTTTTATTTTTTATTTATTTTTTTTTTTGGAGGGCAGTTGGGGTTAGTTAAGTGACTTGCCCAAAGTCACACAGCTAGGAATTGTGTCAAGTGTCTGAGGCTGGATTTGAGCTCAGGTCCTCCTGACTCCAGGGCTGGTGCTCTATTCACTGCGCCACCTAGCTGCCCCTATCTCTTTTAATTAGATCTATTTTTGCTTTTGCTTTGTCTGAGATCATGATTGCTACTCTTGCTTTCTTTGCTTTAGCCTAAGCATAGTAGATTCTGCTACAAACCCATGCCTTTAACCCTGTTTCTCCACTTCAAATGTGTATCTTGTAAGCAACATATTATAGGATTCTGGTGTTTAATCCTTTCTGCTCTCTGCTTCCTTTTTATGGGTGACTTCATCCCATTCACATTTATCATTATGATAACTAACCCTATTTCCCTCTGTGCTATTTTTCATTTGTTTATTCCCCCACCTCTGACCCTCTACTCTTTCCCTCCTCACAAGTATTTTATTTCTGATCACCATCTTCCCCAGTATACCTTTCCTTTTATTAGTTCCTCCTCTCCCTTCTATTATCCCTGTCCCTTTTTACTTCCTTAAGAGATTTCTATATCCATCTGAGTGTGTGTTATTTCCTCTTTAAATCAATGAGAGTAAAGTTTAAGCTTTTCCTGCCACACATTACCCCCCACCCCACCATCTTCCCCTCCATTATAATAGCTCTTCCATGCCTCTTTTATGTGGAATAATTTACTGCCCATTCAATCTCCCCCCTCCTTCTTTATCCAGTACAATTTTCTTTCTCACCCCTTTATTTTGTTGTTGTTGTTTTGGTATCATCCCATCAAAGTCACCTTATATCCATACTCTCTTTCTACATATACTTGTATCAGCAATGCCATATTCACAATGCCTATAGAGATTACAAATATGATGATATAATTATCCATCACAAAATACGTCAGGTTTGCCATTTGGGGAAATAAACTAGAAAATTTATTAAGATACCAAAAGACTGAGTCCCAAAACCAGAAAGTGAAAGCCATCAGAGTAGTTATGATATTGGCACAGGTAGATAAAGTAGAAAACACCCACATTTTCAAGCCTTTAAAACAGAACAGGCTACCTCAGGCAAAGGTCCTCCTCTCCCCACTCACAGCAACCACTCAGCGCCCTGGAAGCGGGCTCCCAGCAGCTCCGGCCCCTGGCAGTCCTCAGCAGGAGTCCTTAGCAGAAAGTCCTGCTCCCAGCAGCTCCAGCCCCTGGCAGTGCTCAGCAGGGGTCCTAACAAAAAAAAAAAAAAGGCAACCGCCGCCAACTGCCAACCGCAGGACCGTTAGCTCGGCTTTTCACTTTCTCTTGCTCTGCTATGTCAGCACGTCCATGGGGCATGGGAGATCTTTAAATCCCATAACCCTTACAATACTCTTTCTAATTATTCTTATAATAATAAAATTCTTAAGAGTCACAAATATGGGGCGTTGGGGCGGCCAGGTGGCTCAGCAAGTAAGAGCACCGGCTCCAGTGTTGGGATGACCTGGAGATTGAATCCCAGGCTCAGACACTCAGCACCACACCCAGAAATAACTGGCTGTGTAACCTTGAGCAAGTTACTTAACCCCAATTGCTTAAAAAAAAAAAAACACAAATATGGGGCGTCTAGGTGGCGCAGTGAATAGAGAACCGGCCCTGGAGTCAGGAGGACCTGAGTTCAAATTGGGCCTCAGACACTTAACACAAAAAAATTAGCTGTGTGACCTTGGGCAAGTTACTTAACCCCCAATTGCCCTCCAAAAAGCAAAAAAAAAAGTCACAAATATTATCTTGCCATATAGAAATAGAAACAGTTTACCTTTAACGAATGTCTTATGTTTTCTCTTTCTTTTTTTACTTTGAGTCTTGTATTTAAAGGTCAAATTTTTTATTTAGCTTTGGTTTTTAAAGTAGGAATGCTTGAAAGTACTCTTTTAAATTAAATATCCATTTTTTCCCTGAAAGATTATATTCAGTTTAGCTGGGTATGTAAATCTTGGTTATAATCCCAAATCCTTTGCCTTCTGGTATGTCACATTCCAAGCCCTGTGGTTCTTTAATGTGAATTCTGCCTAATCCTGACTATATCTCCACAATATTTGAATTATTTCCATTTGGCTGCTTGCAATACTTTCTCCATGGTCTTCGACCTCTGGAATTTGGCTATGATGTTCCTGGGAGTTTTCATTTTGGGATCTCTTTTAGGCAGTAATTGATGGATTCTTTCAATTTCTGTTTTGCCCTGTGGTTCTAATATATCAGGGAAGTTTTCTTTGATAATTTATTTTTTAAATATGTGGTCCAGGCTTTTTTTTTTATTATGGCTTTCACATAGTCCAATAATTCTCATATTATCTCTCCTGGATCTGTTTTATAGTCAATTGTTTTTCCAATGTGAAAATTCACATTTTCTTTTATATTTTACCTTTTTATTTTGTTTTATTGTATCTTGGTTTCTCACAGAGTCATTAATTTTCACTTGTTCAATTTTAATTTTTAAGAATTATTTTCTTCAGTGAGCTTTTGTACTTCCTTTTCCATTTGGCCAATTCCATTTTTTAAGGAGTTATTTTCTTCAGTAAATTTTTGTGTATCGTTTCTCATGCTATTGACTCTTTTTTTACAATTCTCTTTCATTGCTCTCATTTCTTTTCCAAATATTTCTTCTACTTCTCTAATTTGCTTTTAAAATCCTTTTTAAGCTCTTCTAGGAATTCTTTTTGTGCTTGAGACCAAATTGCATTTTTCTTTGAGGCTTCATATGTAACCATTTTGACACGGTTGTCCTCTTCTAAATTTATGCCTTGAACCTCTGTCACAATAGTAACTTTCTATAAATTCTTTTTTGTTGTTGCTTCTGTTAATTTTTTCTTTTTCTTTTTTTTTTTTCGACTGGGTTTCTTCAGGTGAGGGCTGGGCTCTGGTCTACATAGTCCCACTGTCTTCTGTTGGGGCTATGGGTCTTACTGCTACCTTTCCCTGGCCTTCAGGGCTTAGTTGCTTGTTTTCTCTAGAGGGAAGGCTCCCCTTCTGGCTTGTATTCTGGGGTGGAGCCTCCCTGCTGGCCTCCCTTGGATATGGGCTTTAGTTGCTGGCCTGCTCAAGCATAGCACCTTGCTGCTAGGTTGCTATGGTAACAAAGGTTTTCTGGAGGAGGCAATCTTGTTGCTGGTCACTCCAGGGGTGGAGCCCTGCTTCTGGGTTGCTTTTGAAACAGGATCACTCTGTTGGTAGTCCTCTGGGGCAGGGCCTCACTATTGGTCAGCAATGGGGTCAGGGCCTCACTGGTGGCTTGTGCTGAGGGTGAGGTTGTGGGGTGGGGCCTTGCTGTGCTATATAGGCTGCTTGCTTGCTTGCTTAGGGGGCTGCTAGAGGGTGGGGCCTCCCTGGTGTATTACTCCAGGCTTAAAGGCTTGCTGCAGGTGCTCTGCTGTGAGGCTGACTATGACTGCTATTCTTGGACCTCACTCCCCTCCCACCCCAGTGAGACAGATCTTTCCTTCTGGGGTGGTAAGCTGCTTCCCTGCTCCTAGACCCATTCTGAGGCAGTTTTCTAGATGTGTGGAGGGGAATTTGGGAGGGCTTCAGAGGGTTCCTTCCTTACTTCACTATCTTGGTACTGGAAGTCTTGCAATTACACTTTAATAACACACAGGGTTTCAAGGCAAACAGCACAGAAAGTACGGAGACAAATGGTGAAAAAAGATTGTGGAGGCAGATTTTGTGGGGCTAGGAAAAAGGAGGTGGAAGAAGACAGGCAATGTGGGAAGAGCATGGGGAGGGTGAGAGGCACAAAGAATCACTCACATAACAGTGGAACAGAGTTGGGAGCACGTGGCAGCATGACCCTGAGTGAGATGTAAGAATGTTTGGGGAAGCAGGAGTTTGAGGTCTAGGTCTCACTTTTATAGCTTTTTTGGGGGGAACTGGCTAATTCTTACCTGTGCCACCTTGGGCTTAGTTCATTAACATATGCAAATCACCTCAATGTTGTTGGTAAAACCTTATTTTTCTTTTTGGAGGGGCAATTGGGGTTAAGTGATTTGCCCAAGGTCACACGGCTAGTTTTTGTGTTAAGTGTCTGAGACCGGATTTGAACTCAGGTCCTCCTGACTCCAGGGCTGGTGCTCTATTCACTGCGCCACCTAGCCACCCCAGTAAAACTTTTAAGTAAACAGGTCTGTGTCACTTCAAAGTTGTGTTCTCCTGGTCTTACTGTAGATATCTGGAACTTGTCTGAGATTTACATATCATAGGACCAAAAATCCTGACAGTAAAGCCTAGATGGCTTCTCCTGACTCAGCACAGCACATTACTAGGATGTGATTTTGGATTACTATATGATATAATTTGTAGATTATGCTCTTTTGAGTTTTGTGACAGTTTGTATATGATGCAAAGGTTTCCCTTTGTGATCTTACTTTTTGTTGTTGCCACTTTATACTGGCTACTTATAAACCTACCTATGCTAACTAGAAGGTGGAAAATGGTCAGGGAGACCAGAACAAGATATAATTTTAACACAGTTATCATTACCTCTTCCTAACTCTTCCCTCCCCCTTCCAATAAAAGCCCTCCTTTGGAACAAATAAATATAGCCAAGCAAAACAAATCTATGCATGGGGCGTGTCTGAAAATGTACTTCACAGCTTTTCTTGATGGGAGAAGGAAGATAACAACAATAACCTTCTAAGTAAAAAGACAGCTAGATGGTGTAGTAGATAGTCATCCCTCCCCCTCTTCCAGAATCAGGAAGACCTGAATTCAAATAACACCTCAGGCAATTACTGATGGGGTGCTTGGGATCTGTGTTTGTAGTACCAATGTGTAATACCACTTTGTAACATCAGTCTGTAAAATCACACTTCATGCCCCCCTCCCCCTTCAGAGCAATAACTCTGACCAGCAACAACTATCTCAGCTTGGAACAAATAACAAACTATTCCTGTGAATCCTTCACTAAAGTATCTATAAACATTCCAGCTTAGGCCACTATTATCTCCCCCTTGTATAGTGTTCTACTGCCCCCATGAATCCTTTGGGACTCTATCTCTGGGTTAACTCCTTAGCCTATTATCCACACACTGGGAACCTTGGTTCCCAGACATCAATCTTGTCAAACATAACACTGATAGGTGGCAGACTGGGCACTTCTCCATCAGCCCTTGACTGCTAGCCAACTTAGTGACATTTCAAGCCTAAATCCACACCTCCAGGTATCACCCCCCTTGGGCTTTTTCCCAGTGAATCATGGGTAATATGCTTGAGCGGTTACATTAAAAATGCATGTTCCTTTAAACACTGTCCCCACCTTAACTCCTCCCTAATCCCACCCTTAATCACCTAGTTAGCATAATTGGCTTGGGTTCTACTATAGATGATTCTATATAAATCTTAATTCTACCCCTTTAAGGTTGCAGGTCCCCTAAGGATCCTTGCCCGCTGTAAGGCGTATAATAAACTTTTACAACTCTGACCCCAAGTTAGCCTGGGCCTACTGAATTCTTTTAAGACTGAATCGTAGGCTTTCTGGTCTTAGATAAGAACCTATTGGAAGCCATCCCTCATCATTACTAGTGGTGTGAGCCTGGGCAAGTCATTTAATCAATGTTTGTTTCAGTTTCCTCATCTGTAAAATGAGGATAATAATAGCACCTAATGTTGTGAGGATCAAATAAGATAACAACTGTAAAACTCTTAGCGCAGTGCTTGGCACATAGCGCTATATAGAAGTTATTATTATTATCATTATTTCTTTCTTTATATATTCTCCGACTCATGTAACTCATTTGGTTGGGGAGAACCATGAATACTGCCAGGTAGTCTGAATACCAGATGTACTGTATTTGGCCACTGTGCATATTACCTTAAGTGGGATTCACTGGGGAATCATTGGAGTTACTGGTTATGAGCCTACTGAAGGAGCAAGGTCATAAAATTCAGGGAGTGAAGTTATGAGGAGATACGAGGGGCTTCTCTTTCTCTTCCATGTGTGTGCTGGTCTATTTGCTTCCTCTTCAGAGGGTTCACAGATCTGAAGAACTCGCTGTGAAATGCATTTTACCATGAAAAGTCCAAAAAAAGCCAGATTACCTATTTCTTACAGAACAGTACTGATTATAGAGGGGATTCTTATTCAGATATATGTTGATCCAGAGGAAGTTCCTTCCCTGTCTAAGAACCCTGTGAGTTTGTGAGTAATTGATAAATTGCCATTTTATAAAAGGATGCTTTTTTCAGGAGTGTTCACACTATTTAAGAATCAAATAACTGTATTATTCATCTATTTGCCGTCGTTCTAGTGAGGAACCTCCTCAAATTTATTTTAGCTGGGCTAAAATAAGATTTAGAGCTGGAAGGGGCCTTTGAGGTCATTTAGTCCACCTCCATCATTTTACAGATGAGAAAACTGAGGTTCTGAGAACTTTAGTGACTTTCCTATCATAGTTAGTAAATAGTTCAGTGGGGATTTGAGCCCAGGTCTTCTGAGGCCAGATTAAGAACTCTTCATGTAATGCCATACTGTCCCTTTTCCATCATGATAGAAGTTGCCAGAATTTGATCTCTAGTGGAATAGCTTTCTAGAACCCACTCACCTCAACATGGCAATGAAACTTTAGAAGTCTTTTATAGAGGTAAAAGACAATTTTGAAATGAAATATCCAAAAATGTTCCTGGGCTAAAATAACTGACATAAACCAGAATGGATTACCATCTTTCAGGTTGTAATTTAGATCAGATTTTGATCAGCAGTATTTTCACTTTACTAAGCTTTAGTTTTCTTTCTTTTTTTTTTTTTTTTGCTTTTTGGAGGGCAATTGGGGTTAAGTGACTTGCCCAAGGTCACATGGCTAGTTTTTGTATTGTGTCTGAGGCCAGATTTGAACTCAGGTCCTCCTAATTCCAGGGCCAATGCTCTATTCACTGTGCCACTTAGCCACCCCTAAGCCTTAGTTTTTCTACCTGGAAGATGAATAGGCTTAATTAGAGATCTCCGAGGTCCCTCCTGGATTTTGGTGTTTCATTGGTTCTATGTCATTTGGTTGAAATTTTAATTTACAGAAGTAGTTGATTTAGCAAAACCATAAAGCATTAGATTTTTTTTGATACATGTTGAAACTCAAATAATTTTTTCCATTGTTGTTTATTCTAGTTTTTCTTGTATCTGCAAAATTGGGAATACATCTTATGGTCCTGCTACAGGATCTATTAAAAAAGAAGCTAAGCAAGCTGCAGCTAAGATTGCATGTGAGAAGATGAATTTACTTGACATTTCACAGGTAACTAGCTTTTTGGCTTAATTTTCTTGTGTACAGATTCCATCTTAATTTGATTTGAGACAGATGGCTTCTATGATACTACAAGAAATCCTTGTACAGAGAGATAAAGACCCTCCTCATTCCATCTTGCTAGTTACACATTTGTTCATACATTATGTATATGGGTAAAAATTCCAATGGCCTCTATTGGCCAAAAGGCACTGCTGATTTTTTCTTGTTGGATATGTCATAGTGGGAATTTCTTTCACGTATGGGTTGTACTAGAAGGCTTTACAGCTCTCAGATTCTGTGATTCTATGATTTGTAACTCCAGATCAACCAACCAGTTGACCAATGAAAAAGCTTTTTGTATAGCCTCTGATTTTACATGATACTGTTAGGCAACATGGCTGCCATAACTTACATTGATACAGCATTGAAGAACAAGAGTTATACATAATTCTATGCATTTCCCTCCTTTTAGAAAAGTGATTCAGCATCTCCTTCTGCTTATTTCACTCCATGTGCTAATTCTAGGACATCTCTGAGTACATCAACATTGTAAGTATGAAGCAATACTTATTGTTCAGTAAATTTTACTTGCTGTCCACTGACTGTCATAAAGAAAATTATTTTTAATATTTGGCTTCCTTCCATGCAGATATTTTATTTTCTTTTAAAAATTCTTATTTCTTTAAATTCCAGTCTTAAGCAATAAAATGAACAGAATACATTGAACAGATTATAGCTAAAACTGTGAATCTTTATTATATAGAGCTTGCTTTTATTTTTTAAGTTTATAATAATTTATTATATAATTTTATGGTTGTCCTGCTTGTCCTGATTATTTTATTCTGCTCTCATGGTGTGTCATTTCAAAGATCAGAGGTCTTAAGTCTTTCAAAGTTGTTTGTTTTTACAATGTTGTTATTGAATAAATTGATCTAATTCTGTTTACTTCACTCTTAATTCACACAAGTAATTACAGGTTTCTCTGAAACCATTCCTTCTGTCATTCCTCAGGACAAATAATATTCCATTATGTTAAAAGATAATTTTTTCAGTTATTCCCAATTAATGGGCACCCCTCCCTAGCTGCCAGTTCTTTACTACTACAGAAAGAACTACAATAAATATTTCTGCATGTATAAGTCCTTTTCCTCTTTCTTGATCTCTTTGGGGTCTAAATTTAGTCAAAGTGAATTGCTGAGTCAAAGGAAATGCACAGTTTTGTGATTTTTGGCCTTAATTACAAAGTCTATGCCTGTAGTGTAAAGAATGACCACAGGGGCAGCTAAGTGGAAAAGTGAATAAAGCACTGGCCCTGGAGTTAGGAGGACCTGAGTTCAAATGTGACCTCAGACACTTGACACATAACTAGCTGTTTGACTTTGGGCAAGTCACTTAACCCCAATTGCTTTGCCTTCCCCCCTCCAAAAAAGAATGACCATAGCAACCTCCTTGTATTTAGAATATACTTCTTATGGAGGGGGTATTCCCTGAACCAATGCAAGTCAGCAACTTTTCTTCAGTTTACTAGTAGTTTTATAGAGCTGCTTGAAGGTACTCAGAAGTTAAGTAGCTGACCCGGGGTTATATAGCCTGACTTGATAGATTTTCTCCTATTTTTTCAATCTCTTGACTTTGTTTTAACATTTCTTATTCTCTCGTGGATAAGAAATGGAACTCTCTTTTTGAGTAGTCTTCAGCAAGGGAGTTTTAAAAAATCTCTTGTGTTAAGCAATAAATTTTCCCTATAAGTCTTTCTTCCATAGCTCTTATTTCTTTTCTAGTTCTTTTCTCTAGCATTCTTATTTAATTTATAAAATAATTTTTTACTTTTTAAAAACTCTTGCTTTATTTCTTCTAGGAATTCTAGTTGAACTTGTGTCTAAGATGTATTATTCTTTGAGGCTTTGCTTGTAGATGTTTAACACATACTAGACGTGTGACTTTGGGCTAATGGCCCCAATTGCCCTCCAAAAAGTAAAAAAAAAAAGATGGGTGAAGAAACATCATTTATTGAGAACAGCAAGCAAATTAATTTGGCAGGATTGTAGATTGTATGGAGAAGAATAATGTACAGTAAGCTTGGAGAGAAAGATTGGAGCCAGAAAGTGAAGGGCTTTAAAAGTCAAACAGGAATTTGTTTTTTATCCTTTTTGAAACAATGAGGCTCAAAGCAATGAAGAATTGAACCAGGGTGTTGGCATGATGAGTGGGTAAAAGGTGATTAATATGATCGATTTCTGTTGAGGTTAATTGCATATGTGGAATGAGGGATAGGGAAGAGAGAAAAATTAATCTTAAGGTAGGGTATCAGCCTGGGTCACTGAGAGGATGCTGGTAGTGTCAGTAGAAATAGGGAAGTTTGGAGGAGAAACTCTAAATAAGGTGATGAATTCAGTTTTAGACATGAAGTTTGGGATGCCATCAGGACATGTTCAGCAGACAGAATTGTAATACTGGCATTCAAAGTGGGAAATTAGAGTTAGATATTCAAGTAAAATGTAACTATCTTGAGAAGACAGATTGCTTTTCCTCTTGTGTTACCCATCACTTAGCACAGTGCCTTGTACTCAGTATGCACTTAATAAATCCTTATTGGATTTCTCAATGTATTCAATATCTAACTTACAATATCCCTCTACCTTATCTCTTGCTTATCTGTACTTCCTTATCTATACTAAGACTATTCATACATGTTGATAACCTCTCAAATACCCTAACCACCCTACTAACAACTACTCAGCTCTTATTACCTACTTCTTCATTCCTCCTCAGCTATACTCAGAGATGGCCATACCTTTGCCAACACCCTTAAGGCTTCTATTTCTTTTTTTTTTTGGAGAGCAATTGGGGTTAAGTGACTTGCCCAAGGTCACACGGCTAGATTTGTGTGTGTGTTAAGTGGCTGAGGCCGGATCCGAACACAGGTCCTCCTGACTCCAGGGCCGGTGCTCTATTCACTGTGCCACCTAGCCGCTGAAGGCTTCTATTTCTATGATCACAAACTATAAAATTCCTTTACCCAATCACATCTAATTTTTTTTTTTTACCACATTGTCTCCTTGAAATCAAGGATCATGGTTTTGCCTTTCTCTGTATCACTAACATTTAGCACAGTGTTTTGCAAGCAGTAATAAGTGATTGGTGACATCTATCATCTCTGTGTATCCCTTATTCCTCCTAACTATTGTTTGTTGTTACCATAAATGCTAATCTTTACAATCTTTAGTATTTTCCAAGGTCATTACTTTTGTTTCACTATCCTCCCTTCCCATTCTTGTCACCTTTGTAAATAAGTTTAGCTTCATAATAAACTCTACTTTTGAATCAATTGCTTCCTTGTGGTATTTTCACTCATGCCTTGACAAAACCCAAACCTATATTACTTCTGTAACCCACTTCCTCAGTTCTAGCTGATGTGTTCCTGATCAGAGCTGGAGGAAATCACACAGCAATACTGGCTGGTTCCTCTGCAAATTTATTTATCTAATCTCAATTACCCCATCTCTGATTGCTTCTCTAGCCTATTCGTGACTTCAGCTCTTCCAAGCCTTCTTTCTTCAAGCCTGCAATACACTTTCACCCTCTCACTAAAGATCCTTACTTCATATTTTGTATTGGAATTTTCCCCAGAGTTTATTTATTTGTTTTTAGTTTTCAACATTCATTTCCACAAGATTTTGAGTTACAAATTTTCTCCCCATCTCTCCCCTACCCCCACTCCAAGATGGCAAGCATACTGAATACTCCTTCCCCCAATCTGCCCTCTCTTATATCACCCCCATCCCCCTTTACTTTCTTGTAAGCCAGAATGGATTTCTACACCCCATTGCCTATAAATCTTATTTCCCGGTTGCATTTAAAAACAATTTTTTAACATTTGTTTTTAAAACTTTGATCCAGATTCTCTCCTTTCTTCCCTCCTCACCCACCCCCACTGGGAAGACAAGAAATTCAATATAGGTTACACATGTGTAGTTATGCAAAACATTTCCATAGTAGTCATATCATGAAAGACTAACTATATTCCTCTCCATCCTATTTGGCCCCCCATTTATTCTGTTTTCTCCTCTGACCCTGTCCCTTTTCAAAAGTGTTTGCTTCAGACTACCCTCTCCCCCAATCTGCCCTCCCTTCTATCATCCAAACCCCCCCCCCTTATCCCCTTCCTCCCTACTTTCCTGTAGGGTAAGATACCCAATTGAGTGTGTATGTTATTCTCTCCTTAAGCCAAGTCCAATGAGAGTAAGGTTGACCCATTCCCTTTTACCTCCCTTCTCTTCCCCTCCATTGTAACAACTTTCTTTTGCCTCTTTTATGTGAGATGACTTACCCTATTCTATCTCTCCCTTTCTCCTTCTCCTAATATATTCCTCTCTCACCTCTTAATTTTATTTTTTAGATATCATCCCTTCATATTCAACTCACCCTGTGCCCTGCTTTTACTCCACCATCTTGGCTCTGCCCGCCACTTCATATTTTATAAAGAAAATTGAGGCCATTCACCATTACGATTGTCTGTTCTCTTCATTTCACAAACTTTTGACATTATCTTTTACTGTCTCCTCTTTTACTGTGATCTCTGAGGAACAGGTGACTTTCTTGCCAAGGCCAATTTGTCTACATGACCTTTGTTCCCATTCTTTTCCATTTCTTCTAGGGGACTGCCCTTACCACTTTCTCTAATATCATCATTATCTCCAGTACCACCACTCTCTCTACTCTTTACTTCAGTCTTATCTATTGATTTCTTCCCTGCTGCCCACAATCATGTCCAAGGCTCCCTTTCCTTAAAAAGAATATCACTAGATCTTTTTATTATTGTTCACTTATGTCAGACTTTTCATAACCCCATTTGGGGGTTTTCTTGGCATAGATATTGGAGTGGTTTGCCATTTCCTTCTTCAGCTCATTTTATAGATGAGGAAACAAGGAAAACAGGGTTAAGTGGTTTGCCCAGGGTCACACAGCTAGTAAGTATCTGAGATGTCTAAGATATCTATGATCACTAGATCTTCCCATGCCCATTACCTATCACCCTTTATCACTTCTCTCTTTCTCACACTTCTTGAAAAAAAATACTAAACGTGTCTACACTCATTGCTTTCTTCTCACTCTCTTCTTAACCTTCTGTAATCTAGCTTTTAATCTTATTGAATGAAATTGCTCTCCACATTTACTAGTGATTTCTTAATTTTGAAATGTAAGGGTCTTTTTTCAGTCCTTATCCTTCTTGATCTCTTTGTGGCATTTTGTACTGTCACCCTTTCCTCCTAGATATTCTCTCCTTTCTGAGTTTTTGTGAAACTGCTCTTTCTTGGCTCTCCTTCTCCCTGTCCAATCACTTCAACTTAGTCTCCTTTGCTGCATCATCAATGACAATCCAACCCTTGATTGTCATTGGACAATGTCAAAGGTTCTCTCTCTCTTTTTTTTTTTTTTGCTTTTTGGAGGGGGAAGGGCAGGGCAATTGGGGTGAAGTGACTTGCCTAAGGTCACACGGCTAGTAAGTGTTAAAAGTCAGAGGTCAGATTTGAACTCAGGTCCTCTTGATTCCAGGGCCATTGATTTGGCCAATGATTTGGGGCCACCTAGCTGGCCCCAAAGATTCTATCTTGGGTTTAGATTCTATCTTGGATTTTATTCTCTTTTTTTCTCTACACTCTTCTATTTAGTTCCCCCAACTGTTGATGCCCTCCCTTCCAAGATTTCCTTGTATTCCCTTTATATATGTTGTATATCTATGTATGTATTTGTTATCTCTCTCTTTAGAAGTAAAATCTCTGTCTCTGTATTTGTCACTCTATATCTCTGTCTCTGTTTCTCTCTCTGTCTCTCTCCCTCTGTCTGTCTGTCTCTTTCTCTTTCTCTCTCTCTCTCACACACACACACACACACACACACACATACACACACACACCCCTTAACTTCCTTTTCTGGAAAATGAGGGATGGCATTATTTTTCCTCTTATACTAAGAAAGCTCTACTTGTGTTTTTTAATTATTTATTTTTAATATTCTTTTCTTTAAGTTTTGAGAGAGAGATTGAGAATTATACTTCAGTTTGCACTTAGAGTTCATTAGTTCTCTCTCTGGAGGTGGATAGCATTTTTTCATCATGAGTCCTCTAAAATTATCTTAGATCATTATATTTACCAGAGTAGCTAAGTCACAGTTGATCATCATGACAACATTGTTATTACTGTGCAAAATGATCTTTACAGTTCTTCTCACTTCATTTTGCATCAGTTTATATAGGTCTTGTCATGTTTTTCTGAAACCACCCACCCTCCCAGTCATTTATTATAGTACAGTAGTACTCCATCATAATCATATGCCACAACTTGTTCAGCCGTTCCCCAATTGATGAGCATCCCTCAATTTCCAATTCTTTGCCACCACAAAAGAGCTATATGGGGAAAGAGCTGATATAAATATTTTTGTACATATAGGTCCTTTTACTTTTTCTTTGATCTTTTTGGGATAGAGACCTAGAAGTAGCATTGCTGTATCAAAGGATATGCAATTTTTTTTAGCCATTTGAGAATAATTCTAGATTGTTCTCCAGAATAGTTGGACCAGTTCACTAATCCACCAGCAGTTTATTAATGTGCCTATTTTCCCCTCATTCCCTTCAGTATTTGTCATATTTGATAGGTGGGAGGTGGTACCTCAGAGCTGTTTTGATTTGTATGTCTCTAATCAATAGTGATTTAGAGTATTTTTTCATATGACTATGGATAACTTTGATTTCTTCTTCTGAAAACTGTTCATATCCTTTGATCATTTATCAATTTGTGAATGGCTCTTATTTTTATAAATTTGACTGTTTCACATATATTTCAGAAATAAAGCATTTATCAGAAAAATTGGCTGAAAAATTTTTTGATATTACTATGATAGATTTAGTTCTTTTCAGCAATACAATGATCTGAGACAATTCCAAAATATTAATGATGAAAAATGTTATCCTCATACAGAGAAAGCTATGGAGTCTGAATACAGATTGAAGCATGCTATTGTCACTTTTTTTGTGGTTTTTCCCTTTTGTTCTGTTTATTCTTTTACAACATGACTAATGTGGAAATATGTTTAACATGATTGCAAATGTATGACCTATATTAGATTGCTTGCCATCTTGGGGAGGGGGTTAGGAGGAGGAGAAAAATTTGGAACTTAAAAGCTTATAAAATGAATGTTGAAAACTGTCTTCACATATAATTGGAAAAAATAAAACACTGTTTACAAATTTTTTTTGACATTGCTTCATTGTCTATGGTGGCCTTTTAGCAAAATGTAGTTCCCCTGAGTATCTCTTTTAATTAGGTCTGTTTTTGCTTTTGCTTTGTCTGAGATTATGGTTGCTACCCCTGCCTTTTTAACTTCAACTGAAGCATATTAGATTCTATTCCAGTCCTTTATTTTAACTCTGTATGTATCTTTCTGTTTCAAGTGTGTCTCTAAGAGGGAAACAACATATTGTTGGATTCTGGTTTCTAATCCATTCGCTATCTGCTTCCATTTTACAGATGATCTCATCCTGCTCACATTCAGTTATGCTTGCTGTGTATTTCCCTTCATCCTATTTTCTTCAGTTTATTTTTCTCTCTCTTTTTATACCATCCCTTCTCAAAAGTATATTTTGCTTTTAACTGTTGCCTCTCTTCATCTACTCCCCTTTCTCTTGTTCCCTTCCTTTCACTTTCCTCTACTGGGTAAGGTAGATTTACATACCCAACCAACTATATATATATATATATATATATATTTTCCTTCTTTAAACCAATTTCAATGAGACTAAAGTTCATTCATTGTTTACCACCCCACCTCACCCCTATTTCCCCCTCTATTGCATAAGTTCTTCCTTGAGGACCTTTATTGTATAAGAAAATTATCCACCTCTCCCTTCTCCCTTCTCCTAGTGCATCTCTCCTTCTCACCCCTTAGTTTTATTTTTTGGGATATCATCCCATCATAGTCAACTCACACCCATGACCTCTGTCTAGTCCTCTTAACTGCCCTAATAATGATAAGTTCTTAGGAGTTACATGAATCATCCTCCCTCATAGGAATATAAACATTTAAATTTTATTGAGTCCTTTATGATTTCTTTTTCATATTTGCCTTTTATGTTTCTGTTGAGTGTTGTCTTTGAGTGTCAGATTTTCTATTCAGCTCTGGTCTTTTCATCAGGAATGCTTAGAAGTCCTCTATTTCATTACATCTACAGTTTTTCCCTTAAAGGATTATGCTCAGTTTTGCTGAGTAAGTTATTCTTGGTTGTAATTCTAGTTCCTTTGGCCTCTGGAATATCCATTTCCATGCCCTGCAATCCTTTAATGTAGAGGCTGATAAATCTTGTGTTTTCCTGACTATGGTTCCACAAAATGTGAATTGTTTCTTTCTGTCTGCTTGCAATATTTTCTCTTTGACCTGGGAGCTCTGGAATTTGGCCATAAAATTCCTGGGAATTTTCATTTTGGGATCTCTTTCAGGTGGTAATTGATGGATTCTTTCAATTTCTATTTTACCCTCTGATTCTAGAGTATTGGGGGACATTTTTCTTGATAATTTCTTGAAGTAAGAGGTGTGGCTCTTTCTTTTATCATGGCTTTTAGGTAATCCAATAATTCTTAAATTATTTCTCTTCATTTTATTTTCCATGTCAGCTGTTTTTCCAGTGAGATATTTCACATATTCTTATATTTTTATATTCTTTTGATTGTGTTTCATTATTTCCTGATGTCTCATGGGATCATTAGTTTCCACTTGCTCAGTTCTGATTTTTAAGGAATTATTTTCTTCAGTGAGCATTTGTACCTGTTTTTCCATTTGACCTTTTCTGCTTTTTAAAGAGTTCTTTTCTTCAGTGAATTTTTGTACCTCTTTTATTATTAGTCCAATTATGTGTTTTTTAAGTCACAATTTTCTTCAGTATTTTTTGTGCCTCTTTTATCAAGCTGCTAATTCCCTTTTTATAATTTTCTTGCATTATCCATATTTCTTTTCCCTCCACTATTCTTATCTCTTTGCTTAACTCTTCCAAGAATTCTTGTTGGACTTGTGGTCAATTAGCAGTTTTTCTTTGAGGCTTTTGTTGCAGCTGTTTTCATGCTATTATTTTCTGAGTTTGTGTCTTATTCTTCTCTTCTAAAAAAAAGTCGAACAGATTCTGAAATTAAATTATTTGTATAAATCATACTACATGTCAAATTAAAGATAACATTAGGCAAAGTCCATAAGCTACCATAGTAGCTTTTTATGGTCAAGTTCTTTTTGTTGTTGTTTGCACATTTTCCCAGTCTATTTCTTCACTTTGAACTTTATGTTAAAGTTGGACTTTGCTCCCCGGGGTGGGGTGGGGGGGCAGGGAAGCACTGTCTCAAGTTTCAGACTTTTTCTTTTTTTTTTTTTCAAATGCTTTATTAACTTCTGATTTACATCATTCGTTTCCACCAGATTTTGAGTTACAAATTTTCTCCCCGTATTTCCCCTATCCACTGCCCCAAAATAGCAGTCCCACAGGATATCCTCTCCTTCAATCTTCTCTCTCCTATATTTTCTCCCATACCCCTTTCGACTTTTCCAGTGGATCTCTATGCCCCAGTGCCTGTATATTTTATTTCCCAATTACATGTAAAATAGTATTAATAATAGTATACACACACATATATTTAATTTTAAAACTTTGAATTCCAGATTCATTCCCTTCCTTCCTAGTCACCCACCCTTACTGGGAAGATAAGCAGTTCAGTATAGGTTGTACATGTGTGGCTAATGCAAAACATTAACATAGTAGATATATTGTAAAAGACTGACTATATTTCCCTCCCTCCTATCCCACCTCCCACTTGTTCTGTTCTCTACTTTGATCCCATCCTTTTTCAAAAGTGGGTGCTTCCAACTTCCCCCCACCAGCCTGCCCTCCCTTCCATCATCCCCCCTCTCATCCCCTTCCCCTCCTACTCTCCTGGAGGGTGAGATACCCTATTTAGTGTGTATTTCATTCCCTCCTTAAGCCAAATTCAATGGGAATAAGGTTGACCCATTCCCTTTTGCCTACCTATTCTTCCCCTCCATTGTAACCATTTTCCCTTGCCTCTTCTGTATGAGATAGTTTACCCCAATCTGTCTCTCCCCATCTCCTCTCATTATATTCATCTCTCACCTCTTAATTTCACCTTTTAAGTATCCTCCCTTCCTGTTAAATTGGTCCTGTGCCCTCTATCTATGTATACCTGTAAACGTATATACACATTCACATAAGGTTTCAGACTTTTTCATGTTGCTGTTTTCAGAGCTAGTTCTGAGGGGTCTGCAAGTTTTCAGTGCTTCCGAGGTTGTGTGATCCAGGGAAAAGTGTAATCACTGGCCTCCTGGTCTTTTTTTATCATAAATAGTATTTTATTTTTTCCAATGACATGTAAAGATAATTTTCAACATTCACTTTTATAAGATTTTGAGTTCTAAATTTTTTTCTCCCTCCCACCTCCCCACGATAGCAAACAGTCTGATATAGGTTATATGTGTGCAATCATGTTAAACATTTCCACTTTAGTCATATTATGAAAGAAGAAACAGAACAAAAGGGAAAACTCATGGAAAAAAAAGTGACAATAGTATGTTTCTATCTGCATGCAGACTACATAGTTCTTTCTCTGGATATGGATAGCATTTTTCATCATGAGTCTTGGAATTGTCTTGAATCACTGTATTGCTGAGAAGAGCTAAGACTATCATAGTTGATCATGTGCTCTCATCTTTACCCAGGAAGAGCTTCTGCTCACCTGTAGCTGCCAGTGTAGCCTGTACCTTGTCTTTAAAGTATTTGCTAACTAATACATTATCGTATAACTAGTTTTCAGTGATATTGATTAATCTAGGAGAAGTCAAACATTCTGAAATTGAATTATTCCTATAAATCAAACTACATGCCAAATTAAAGATAGCATATTATATAAGATAGTCTAAATCCAGACTAGACTTCTTAAAAGACTGATTTTATAGCCTTGAAAGTGACCAAAGTTTATGACAATGTTATATTCAAAGACAAACTTTCTGAAAAGGGATATTTTCTAAAACTGTAATATCCAGTTTGAAACTCAAAGTCATATAAAAGTGAATGTGGAAAACTAAAAATAAATTAATTAATTAAATTTTTTGAAAACCTGTACTAGTCATTGTGGACGGAATGTGAAATATTTAAAGAGTGTCTTCTAAGAGGAATGAAAAAACTGATTCATGTATAAAGGAATGATTAGGTGTGTAAAATCAATTATTATTCCTTTTTTGTTTGCAGAAATGGTGTGGCAACTGAAAGAGGATTCTCAGATGATTCTTCAGAAACTAATCATAATGATAGCTTACAAAATATTTCTTCATATCCTCTGGTATGGTATTAATTCCAGTATTTTCTTTTTAATCTTGTCAGAGTTTTTTTATCAATAAAGAATTCTACTGGATAAACATATTTTATGTATAATGAAATATTTAGTTCATTATTATTATATTACTAATAATCCATAATGGCAAATATGATCCTCTTTTGCTCTTTTCACCATTCCTACTTCACTCATGTACTGCATTACTCACAGAACAGATTCCTCCATAAATTTCTTATACTTACAACTTTCAACATGGAGCTTTCTCTTCCCTTGTAATCCACTAGTAAGTCCTCTTAATATACTATCAGAAACACTGCTTTAGAGGAAGTCAATGCTACTGTTTCCCCTTCCCTGTGTGATTGGGACTAGAATAATGGAGTAGCAAGAGAACATGGGAGCAGAATTTAGTTCATTTTATTTCAGTTCAGTTTCATGTCAACAAACATTTGTTAAGTGATTACTGTGTGCTAGATAGTGAGGCAGATGCAAAAAAGTTTAGAAAACAAAATATGTTCATTTATGGAGTAGTAGAAACTTTGATTCAAACATTAGTGACGATAATACTATATAATATCATGGTAAATGATATTTATGTGAAGTACAGGATGAAAGGTCATTACCAATAAGGGGGATTAGGGAGGACTTCATGTAGGAGGAAGGATTGGAGTTGGGGTTTATAGAATGAAAAGTGAAGAAGGTCATGAATAATGTAGATAAAAAAATATGACTAAAGAAATATCTGGACACACTGTGGAAAGGTTCCCTCCAGAATATATTGATAATTGAATTGATTCAATTCCATGAAAATTTTCATTTTCTTTTATTATAGAAATCTAATGGAAATTATCAACAGAAGATTAAAAGGTATTGATTTCAGTTAATCTTATTTTGATTTCATGTACACAGTTTGTTATGTAATTAATGAAATTGTTTTTGAGGACTCAATATATACGGAAACCTCTACATATTGGTGTGAACCCTGTGTAAGGTGGAGTCTCTGAATTCAGATAAAGTGATCTTTCCACTACATTATTCTACCTCCCCTGCTCATGCTAGGCTATCTTTACTGATTTCTTTTTTGTAATTCTTCTGAATATTAATGTTATTTTTTCCACATAAATCTGTCTCCTTTGAAAGGCCAAGCCCAAAGACCAGTTCTGAAGTATGTATCAGTCCAGAAGTGCAGCTCAGTGATCCTTACTTTTGCTACAACCAGTAATTTGTGAAGCAGAGTAAGTCTTAAAACAAAGACAGTGGGGCAGTGAAGAATTAGAGTTGACAAGTGGATTTACACTTTTTTTTCAGGGAATTAATATTTTGTCCAAGACACAAATGGGAAGAAACTCAACCTCACTTTGCATCTGCCTACTAGCCCATCTGTATAGCATGTCTCTTGTAAACAACTTATTGTTGGATTCTGGTATCTAATTCATTCAGTTATGCAATTCCTTTTTATGGGTTAGCTCCTGAAGCTGCGGCTGCTATTTGATATCTGGAATTGCTAAGTTGTCTTCCTTATTTTTTTTTCATTGATTCCCTTGATATTCTTAACTTTTTGTTCTTCCAGATTAATTTCTTTTACTATATTTTCTAGCTATATAAAATAATTTTGGTAGTTTGATTATTATAACCCTGAATTAGTAAATTAATTTAGGAGAATTGTATTTTTTGTAACATTAGCTCAGCCTACCCATGAGCAATTAATATTTATTCCAGTTGTTCAGATCTGTCTTTATTTGTGTGAAAAGTATTTGTGTGTGTGTTTATCTTGACAGGTAGACTTCCAAGTATTTTATATTGTCTGCAGTTATTTTAAAAGGAATTATTTTTTCTCTCTCTTGGTGCTGGACTTTATTGGTAATGTGTAGAAATGCTGATGATTTATGTGGGTTTATTTTATTTCTGTCCTGCAACTTTACTAAAGTTAATTATTTATCTAGTTTTTTTCATGTATTCTCTAGGAGTCTCTAAGTATACCCTCATATCATCTACAAAGAATGATAGTTTTGTTTCCTTATTACCTATTCTAATTCATTCCATTTATTTTTCTTCTCTTATTGCTTATCTGGCATTTCTAGTACAATATTGAATGATAGTGGTGATAATGGGCATCTTTGCCTCTCCCCTGATCTTCTTGGGATGGCTTCTAACTTATCCACATTACAGATAATGCTTGCTGAGGTTTTAGATAAATACTGCTTATCATTTTAAGAAAAGCTCCATTTCTTCTTATGCTTTTCCATGTTTTTAGTAGGAAAGAATGTTTTATTTTGTCAAAAGCTTTTTCTGCATCTATTGAGATAATCACATGATTTCTGTTTTTATTGCTATTGATATGGTGTGTTATGCTGATAGTTTTCCTCATATTAGTCATGATATATGATCTTTGTAATATATTGCTGTAATCTCCTTGCTAGTGTTTTATTTAAAATTTTTGCATCAATGTTCATTGGGGACATTGGTCTATAGTTTTCTTTCTCTGTTTTCACTCTTCCTGGTTTAGATATCAGCACCATATTTGTGTCATAAAAGGAATTTTGAGGGATTCCTTCTTTGTCCATTTTCCCAAATAGTCTATATAGTATTAGAATTAATTGTTCTTTAAATATTTGGTAGGATACACTTGCAAATCCATCCAATCCTGGGAATTTTTTTAGGGAGCTCATTGATGGCTTGTACAGTTTCTTTTTTCTATGATAGGGTTATTTAATTCTTCTATTCTATTATTAATCTGGGCAATTTGTATTTTTGTAAATATTCATCCATTTCACTTAGATTATCAGATTTATTGGCATGTAATTGGGCAAAATAGCTCCTAATAACTGCTTTAATTTCATCTTCATTGGTGGTAAATTCAACTTTTCCATTTTTTGTACTGGTAATTTGGTTTTCTTCTTTCTATTTTTAAAAAATAAAATTAGGTAATGGTTTACATATTTTATCATGGTTTTTTTTTAATAAAGCCAAATCATTCAGTGGTTTTCTTTAAATTTTATTTATATCACTTGATTTTTCAGGATTTCCAATTTGGTGTTTAATTGGCAGTTTTTTATTTGTTTTTTTTTTAAGATGTACACCCAATTTATTGATCTTTTCTTTCTCTTTTTATTGATGTAAAACATTTAGAGCTATAAATTTTCCTCTAAGTAATGCTTTGGCTACATCCCATAAATTTTGGTATATTGCCTCATGGTAGTCATTCTCTTTATTTTATTTTTTTCTTTTTGGAGGGCGATTGGAGTTAAGTGACTTGCCCATGGTCACATGGCTAGTTTTTGTGTTAAGTGTCTGAGGCCAGATTTGAATTCAGGTCCTCCTGACTCCCGGTCCAGTGTTCTATTCACTGAGCCATCTAGCCGCCCCAGACATTCTCTTTAAAGAAATTATTATAGATTGTTTCCAAGATTTTTTCATTGACCCACTCATTCTTTAGGATTAAATTATTTATTTCCCAGTTAATTTTAAATCTGTCTTTCTGCAGCCCTTTACTGAATGTAATTTATATTGCATTATGATCTGAAAAGGATACATTTAATATTTTTGCTTTTCTACATTTGGCTGTGAGATTTTAATGTCCTAATACATGGTCAATTTTTGTGTAAGTGCTAGATACCCTGGGAAAAAGGTATATTCCTTTCTATTCCCATTCAATTTTCTCCCAAAATAATATTTATTATATCTAACTTTTCTAAAATTTTATTCATCTCCTTAACTTCTTCTTTATTTTTTTGTCAGACATATTTAAGCTCTCCTTCAAAAATTTAGATGCTATACCATTTGGTGTAGATATGTTTATTATTGGTATTATTTCATTGTCTTTTGGCAAAATGTAATTTCCTTGCCTATCTCCTTTTAATTAGAACTATTTTTGCTTTTGCTTTGTCTGCAATCATGATTGCTATCCCCTCTTCTTCTCCTTTTTTTTTTTTACTTCAGCTAAAGCATAATAGATTCTGTTCCATCCCCTTACTTTTGCTCTGTGTATGTCTCTCTACTTCTGGTATGTTTATTATAAAGATCATGTTGTAAGATTCTGGTTTCTAATCCACTCTACTATCTACTGTTTTATGGGTGAGTTCATCCCATTCTCATTAACATTTTATGATTACTATTTTTCTCTATCCTATTTTTCTCCCCCTCCTCCCCTACCTCCTCCTCCTACCCCTCCTCCTCCTCCTTCCTCTTCTTCTTCTCCTCCCTCTCCTTCCTTTCACCCATTCCCTCCATCCAAAGTGTTTTGCTTCTGACCACTACCTTCCCCAAACTGCCCTTCCTTCTATCAGTCCCTGTCCCTGCCTTCTCTCATCCCCCTTCCTCTTCTTTCTCTGTAGGACAATATAGATTTCTATACTCAACTGACTGTCTCCATTATTTCCTTTTTCAGTCAATTCTGATGAGAATAAGGTTCAAAGGTTGCTGGCCACCCCCTCCCCCTTTTCTCCCTCCACTGTAAAAGCTCTTCCTTGAATACCTCTTTTATGTGAGAAAATTATCCCCATTCTACTCCTTCCCCTTTCTCCCAGTGCATCCCTCTTTCTTTCCCCTTATTTTAATTTTTTTGGATATCATCCCATTATAGTCAATTCATGCCCAGGCTCTCTATTTATACTTCTTTTAACTACCCTAATAATGATAGTTCTTAGGAATTATAAGTATCATCTTCCCTTGTAGGAATATAAAGTTTATTCATATTGAATACCTTAGAATTTCTCTTTCCTGTTTACCTTTTTATACTTCTCTTGACTCTTGTGTTTGAATGACATATTCAGCTCTGGTCTTTTCATCAGGAATGCCTGAAAAACCTCTATTTCACTAAATCTTCATTTTTACGCTTTAAGGATTATATTCTCTTTCACTGGGTGGGTGATTCTTGGTTGTATAGCTCCTTTGCCCTCTGGAATCACATTCCATGTCCTCCAGTTCTTTAATGTAGAAGCTGCTAAATCTTGTATTTTCCTGACTGTGGCTCCATGATATTTGAATTGTTTCTTTCTGATTGCTTGTAATATTTTCTCCTTGACCTGGGAACTCTGGAATTTGGCTATGATATTCCTGTAAATGTTAATTTTGCAATCTCTTTCAGGTGGTGATCAGTGGATTCTTTCAATTTCTGTATTACTGTCTGGTTCTAGGATTTTGAGATGTGAGGGCAGTTTTCCTTGATAATTTCTTGAAATATAGTGTTTATGCTTTTACTTTGATCATGACTTTCAGGTAATCCTACAATCCTTAAATTATCTCTCCACAATCTATTTTCCAGGTCAGTTGTTTTTCCTATGAGATATTTCATATTTCCTTCTATTTTTTCATTCTTTTGATGTTGTTTGATTACTTCTTGGTGTCTCATGGAGTCATTAGCTTCCACTTGCCAAATTCTACTTTTTAAGGAAGTGTTTCCTTCAGTGAGTTTTTGTACCTTCTTTTCCATTTGATCAAGTCTACTTTTTAAGGAATTATTTTCTTCTGTGAATATTTGTATATCTTTTCTCATTTTTTTGTGCTTCCTTTACCAAGCTGTTGATTCTTTTTTTTTGTGATTCTCTTGCATCACTCTCATTTCTTTTCCCAATTTTTCCTCTACCTCTCTTATTTGATTTTTACAATCCTTTTTGAGCTCTTTCGGGAATTTTTGGGGGGATCTGACACCAATTCACATTTTTCTTGGAGGCTATGCATGTAGCCATTTTGACATTGTTGTCCCCTTCTGATTTTGTGTTTTGATTTTCCCTGTTACCATAGTAACTTTCTACACATAGATTCTTTTTGTTTGTTTGTTCATTTTCCCATTTTATTTCTTGACTTCTAACTTTATGTTAAAGTTGCTCTCTCTTCCTGTGGTGGAAAGCACACTGTCTCAAACTTCAGGTTTTTTTGTGCAGCTGTTTTCAGAGGGAATTCTAGGAACCTGTAAGTTTTCCATTTTTCCATAGTGGTATGTTCTAAGGAGAGGTGTGGTCACTGCTCTCCTGGAGTATACTCTGGTCTATGAATGACCACAAGCACTCCTTTCCACCTGAAACTGTGACCAGGGTCCCTGCTCCCCTGAGGCTGAGAACTCTATTGTGCTAGTGCTCTTCCTCACCCTGAGACTGCAACCTGGGCCCATGACCTGGATCACCATATGGGCAATGCAACAGAGTCTTGCACCCACTGCCAGCAAGTTTCCCCTGTAATCTCTTTCCGACTAGTTGTCTGGACCCTTTACCAGCTATGAACTGAGAGCTTCTGACTCACTGCTGCTTTTTCAGTTGCCCCCAAGGTCTGTGCTAGACTGTGCTCCACTCTCACCCCAGTGAGACAGACTTTTCCTGTTGACCTTCTTAATTGCCTTAGTCCGGAAAATTGTTTCACCCTGTCCTTCTGTTGGTGCTGCCACTCTAGAATTCATTTTTAGGTGTTATTTTAAAGTTGTTTGGAGGGGAATTTGGGAGAGGTTGTGTGAATGAATCCCTGCCTTTTCTCTGCTAATGTGGCTCCACCTTCACTCTCACACTCTAAGAAAGGGGTTTTTCTAAGAAATAATGTAGAGGGGAAAAAAAGGAAGGACTTGAAACTTGGTTTGAATGGAAACAATACTGATGTCTCCAGCTTGGGGAGATGGAACAAAAAAAATAAGGTATTGATGAATCGTAGAAATGCAGAGCTGGATCATCTTTAGGATGATCTAGTCCAGAGTTATAAAATATATGTCCCACTTCTGAATGATGCTGGAACCAAATTAAAATGTACTTGGGAAATATTTAGTAAAATAAATAAAAATATAATAAAACATAGCTGATTTTAGTTTGTGGTCTTCTAAGTCAGTATGTGACTCAAAGACATCCTTTTATTTGGTTTAGTGCCCCCATTTCTATTTGAGTTTGATACCACTGATATAGTTCAATCTCATAATATTACAGATGAAACAACTGAGGTCCAAGAGATGAATTATTTTTCCCAAGGCCATATAGCTAGTTGCAGTTTGGAGAATAGAAACACCTCCCAGGGTGTTGTGAGGGAAACATTATATAAACTGTAGCATGCTATATAAATGAACTATTATCTAATTGGATTAGAATTCCTTCAGGTTTTCACTTTCTGCATTTTCAGACCTTTGGCACCCACTTTTGATAAATCGCCTGTCAATAATGAGAAAAAAGAAAATATTCTCACTAGCAATGAAAGGTAAGTGGGGAAATGAGATGTGTTTGATTAAATGAAATAATATTTGTAAAGCTCTTAGTACAGTGCTTGGCACATAGTAAGCACTCTATGATTGTTTTTCCTGCCTCCCTCTCCCTGAATTAAGATGATAAACACAGAAGGGATCCAAGAAAACATGAATATTCCACTTGCATCTGCTGAGGCTCCATCATAATCTGGTTCAGACAAATAAAGTCAAACACATAACTGTTCCCAAGAAATAGCCTCTATTCAGACATAGCACAATTTCTAGATGACCCACAGCTATGGAAACTATACATTTTGTCTGAGGTAGACTGAAGAACTTAGAGTTTCCTATAAATACTCAAGTCTAGGCTAAGTAGATCTTTGATACCTTTGAATACACCAGTCATGAGTGGGTTTGATAAAGTTAAACACAGGGTTTAGAAAAATTCCCTTGGTATCAGAGTCTGGATTCATGTATATCATCAGTCACTCCAGCTGTCTCAGTCTTCATGTCTTTATTCCCTCTTTTTTCTGGGGATAATACTCCAGCAAAGCCAACCTGTATCAGTGCCTTACATTTCTGCCAAGGTGGATCCCTCTATTCAGGCCTTCGATCCATTCCTTTCAGTGTTCTTTGGGAGCTTGGTCCTTTGAAAGTTCATATTTTGTGTTTTATTATAGTCTCTGTCTACTGGTTCCTTCTGCATTGCTTTTTTTTTTCTTTTTGGAAGGGGAAGGTTAGGCAGTTGGGGTTAAATGACTTGCCCAAGGTAACATGGCCAGTTTTGTGTGTGTGTGTTTAGTTTCTGAGGTCGGATTTGAACTCAGGTCCTCCTGACTTCAGGGCCAGTGCTCTATTCACTGTGCCACCTAGCCGCCCCACCATTACTTTCAAATATACTCAGGTTTCCTTAACATTTTTTCATATCAAATTAAAAATTTTCAATGAACAAAAGTCTGGGTTTTTCCTCCCTTTTATCTCTCCTCTTATTGGAAAAAAAAGTTTTTAGCAAATATATATAGTCAAGCAGAATCAGTTTCCAAATGGCCACGTACAAAATATATATATATATATATATACACACACATATATTTTCAATCAGAATCTGGAGTCCTTCTCTTTTTTGTCAGGAGGTAGTTATTTATTTATTATTATTTTTTATTAGTTATTAGTTATTTATTGCATCCTGTGTCCTCTAGAATCATGGAATAGTGGTTGGCCATTTCTTTGCTTATAGATTTTCATTTTTTCAAAGTTGTTAGTTTTCACAATGTTGTTGTTGTATAAATTACTCCCCTGGTTCTGCTCATTTCACTCTACCTCATTTCATACAAGTCTTCCTAGGTTTCTGTAAAACTGACCCTTCCATAATCTCCAGCATCATCGTGTTCAATTATATTCTTATGCCACAATCTATTCAGGCATCTTTCAATTCTTAGGTGTCCCATACTTTCCTGTTCTTTGCCACTACAAAAAAAAGAGCTACTATCAATATTTTTGTACATATGGGTCCTTTTCCTCTTTCTTTGATCTCTTTGGCCTACTATAATGGGTCAAAGTGTAGTATTGTTGGGTCAGTACTATCCAGCTAGTTGCAGTTGTCCTTTGTTTTCAAAGAGGACCATGACATCAGGGAACATAGTGTAACCACCTAAAATTCCTGCCTATACGGCTAAATGGGCAATATTTCAACCCAGATGGTAACATAAAAGTATATTTTTTTATTTAAATGCAGAAGATTAAAGGTGAGAGCAAACATCAAATGCGTAAATCTATATTTGGATTTTGAGATGTATGCATTAATCTACATTACATCTTGAGAATAATCTAAATACCAGTTCTCACAAGACTCAATAGGTACATACAAGACATGTACAGAATAGAAGGATGGCAACCTTAGAGAGGAAGGCACAAGAAACTGATGGGGTTGCAAAAAGTATGCTAAAGAAAGTTACTTGAACTTAGTCTTAAAACCAAGGATGCTAAAAGATGAAGAAGGTGAGGAGAGAAGGCATTATAAACCAAGGGGACAGCCAGTGCCAAAGCATGGAGAAAGGAGATGGAGCATTATTAGGAAAGCATTGTTTGGAAAATTCAACTATAGCTGGACATGGTGTAAGGAGGGAATAAGAAGATTGGAAAGGACCAGGTTTTTAATAAGTGCCAAACAAGGGAGTTTATATCTGATCCTAGAGGTAATAGGGAGCCATTGTAGTTTCTTGAGTAGAGAAAGCAAAATGATTACCTTTTAGATAAATTACTTTGGCAGCCATCTAGGTAAAAGATGATGAGGACCTGAACTAAAGTGGTAGTTATGTGAGTGGCAAGAAAGTAATATATGATGCTATGGAAAAAAATTACAACATTTGGCAAATGAGTGGACATGTTGTGTGAGTTGTTGGTATGAGTTGGGTGAGGAGTTAAGCATGAAATCAAGAATACAAAACTGGATGATTGGGGGGATAATGATTTTTCAACAGTAAGTAAACAGGGACAGGTGGGAGAAGGGTGGGATTGAGGAAAAACAGTGAGTTCTATTTTGTGCATACTGAGTTTGAAACCCTTATGGTATACTTGTTTAATAAGTATAATACAAGGTAATGCAACCTATGAGAGGAGAAAAAACTGATATAAAGTACACTAGAAAAATTTGAAGATTGAGAGAAAACTGCAGCTAGTGAGCTTAGAGAAAAGTTAACAGAGGATGTGGCACTAAAGAAGGGAAGAATTTTAATAGGCAGAGATAAGAAAAGTGTGTATTCTAGGCATGGGAGAGAGCCTATGTGAATGTTCAGAGATAGAAGAAGGGAGGACAAGATTGAGGAATAGCTAGTACTCTAGTTTGGTTAGAACATATTGTGTGTGAAATGAGACTGGAACTGTTACTGGGCTGTAACCAAACAGTGCAGCATTTTATTTTCATTTATTTATTTATTTGTGTGTTTTTTTAGAGGGGGGAAGGCAGGACAATTGGGGTTTAGTGACTTGGCCAAGGTCACATGGCTAGTAAGTGTTAAGTGTCTGAGGCCAGATTTGAACCCAGGTCCCCCTGACTCCAGGGCCAATGCTCTATTCACTGTGCCACCTAGCCACCCCCAGTGCAGCATTTTAAATGCCAGGCTAAAGTGTTCATATTTTGTCTGCCTCACAGGTAATAAGGGACCACTCACTACAGGTTCTATCTAACTCTAAAGTACAGAAAAATAAGACAGAAGTCTGAACACTCTCTCTACAATGACACAGGCATTGTAGCTGGACACTCTGAACAAAGTAGAGAAAAATCTCAATGAATTTTTGAGATGAACTCTTTTAATGGAGTTGGTCTTTCACTAACTTAATGATAAGAAAAAAACCAAATTGTTAAACTAATTGTAAAATGGAGCCAACCCAGAGGATAATGTACAAATTAGGCATTTGAATGAATCAAAAAGAAAGTAATGCAATAAGACAAAGAATCATAGGCCACACTTCAGGATTACCTTTGGATCCGCAAAATAGATAAAGCATTGGTGGCAGCTAGGTGGCACAGTGAATAGAGCACCAGCCCTGGAGTCAGGAAGATCTGAATTCAAATTAGGCCTCAGACACTTAACACACTTACTAGCTGGGTGACCTTGGGTAAGTCACTTAACCCCAATTGCCTTGCCCCCTCCAAAAATTAAAAATAAAAATAGATAAAGAATTTGTTAAGCACCTACTACACACATGGAACTCTAGATGTCAATTAACTGAGTCCAGGAGATTGAATTAATGGGGAGTCCAGTTCCTGACTAGATGAGCTAGAGAATCATGGTCCTGGACAAAGGGAAGCTGTAGGAAGCCACATGGAGCTTAGAGAAAGAAAAGCTATAAGAAGTCAGGTAGAGGGGCGGCCAGGTGGCTCAGCGAGTAAGAGAACCGGCTCCAGCGTTGAGAAGACCTGGAGATCGAATCCCGGGCTCAGACACTTAGCACCCACCCAGAAACACCTGGCCGTGTAACCTTGAGCAAGTTACTTAACCCCAATTGCTTTAAAAAAAAAAAAGTCAGGTAGAGTAGAAAAAAACAAAAGCTCAGCAGAGGGAACTGTCATAGAGAAGTAGGCCAGGACTTAAGGAACAAGGCAGCTTAGGCCAAGTGGGCACCAAAGGAGATAAGTTAGGACAGAAGAGCTGTTGCTGAAGCTGCCTCCCTCCCCCAACCCTAAGACAGTAATTATCTGTCTCTTTCACTTCCATGAATCCCATTATGGGATCCTAAAGCCTTTTGCTCTGGCCAAGGAATAGGGAAAATTTATTTACTATTCCCTTGTTTTACCTGTTTACTTTGTCTTAGAAACATTGGTAACCACTAAGAATCACTAGACAGGATTGTAATTATGGGGAAATACAGATAGAAGGAAGTAACTGGAGGGGAAACATCTCAAGTGAAAATATAAAGATAGATTGTTATCCATCCATCTCAAAACACTAAGTTGTTTTTCAACAAGTAAAGATTTTTACTAGGAGCTGGGAGATAACAAATGACAAACTGCCGGAAAACAGCTGCATTTTTGGTAGAACTGTGAATTTGGTCCAGCCTTTCTAGAAAATAACTTGGAACCATGCCCCAAAAGTTACTAAACTGTGCATACCCTTTGACCTAGCAATATTAGCTGTATGCATCTTGGATAGTACTAATTAGACTCCCTCTTTGATCCCTGATAATGAAAAAATTGAGTCTATATGTATCATATTCCCATATATGAATGTAAGTAGTTCAGTCTTGTCTTAGTCACTGTATTTTCTTTTTGCTAGAAAATATCGGAATATGCAGGTTTCTTGTAATAATAAGTACATTTGACTTTAGATTATTGCATGCTTAGATCTTAGCTTAAAAGGACCAGGGTCTCCCATTGCATCCTGGGCCATCTCCAGTCTTCCTGATGAATATCTGGCCACTGGACCCAGACGGCTCTGGAGGAGAAAGTGAGGTTGGTGACCTTGTACAACCCTCCCTCACTCAAATCAAAGGCAAATACAAGTCATGTCATCAACTCCCTGATGTCATGGTCCTCTTTGAGAATGAAGGACAAAACACAAACAACACACAACCTATTTATGTACATGTTGTCTCTCCTGTGTAAACTTCTTCAGAGTAGGTGCTATTTTTTCTTTTTCTTTTTTTGGAGGACAATTGGGGTTAAGTGACTTGCCCAAGCTAACATGGCTAGTTTTTCTTTTAAGTGTCTGAGGTTGGATTTGAACTCAGGTCCTACTGACTCCAGGGCCAGTGCTCTATTCACTGCGCCACCTAGCCACTCCATGTTTTGGGGTTTTTTTTTTGTTGTTGTTTTTTTAATTTTTTTTCTTTGTATCTTCAGCATCTAATACAGAGTTTGTTTGCTGGCATATAACAGAATAAATGCCTATTAATTAAGTATATATCTCTCTATAGAATGTAAGCTTCTTGAGGACAGAGACAATCATTTTTCATTTGTAAACCCAAGGTTCTGACTAGTCCTCTTGTCTTCTTTCTACAAACTGCTCAGTTAATAACCTCATTAGTTCCTATTGTTTTATCATCTCTTTACAGATGACTCTCAGATCTAGATATCTAGCCCTGGTCTCTCTCCTGATCTCTAGTCCCTGTAGCGGCAAGCACCCCAAGCACGTCCTCAGGGTTTGCTGCTACCACAGGTTCTTGGATCTGCTTTGTTAAAGGAAAGCAACTCAAAATGGGTTAACAAGCTTACTTTAATCAGTCAGACATACATCGTTTACCTTGTTCAGGGAAAAAGTCAGCACCCTGAACTTCAAAGTATACAGGCAGAATTATCAAGACAGAAACAGATCAAGTAGACAGCTTTCCAAACTGTCCAGCCATTACATCCATACCCAGTCAACATCTGGGTTTCCACATCTGGGTTTTTCAAAGCCAGGGGACTCTCAACAACGGCTTCCCAGAATTCAGATCAAATCACAGAACACTTCTCAAAGTGAGTCCCAAAACAAAGCTACACATCAGGGCTTATATAGCCTTCTCCTGGCTCAGAGAATGTAACAACCTTATTGACTCACTGGCCAATCAAGAAGTATCTACTGAAAAACAAGCCTCCCACCCCAGGCTTCAGGTGCACTTTAGCCTAGGGGCAGGGAAGATCTTTAAAATTTACATTCGCATTATAGTCCCACACCAGCAGCTCTCTATTGGACAGCCTAGATATCCCATAGGAATTATAAACTGAATGTGTCCAAAACAGAACTCTGTATCTTTCCCCCTAACCCACTTCCCTTTCCTGTTTTCGTCAAGGGAACAACAATCCTTCCAATCTCTTATGTTTATAACCTTCAGTGTTATTCTCAATCCCTCACTCTTCTGCGACCCCACATATCTGATCAAGTGCCAAATCTCATCATTTCTTCTTACACTTCTCTTACTCCTCCCTCCACACATGGCTGTCACCTTAGTTCTGGCCATTACCTTTTTCCTGGACTTCTGCAATAATTTAGTTTCCCTTTCTGAAATCTACCCCCTCTCCAAATCCATCTTCCATATAATTACCAAGATTATTTTTTCTAAAGTTCAGTTTACCTCTAACTTGCCTAGGTCACATAACTAGTAAGGTGTTTGAGATTGGTTTTGAATCCAGGTTGCTGACTCTAGGCCCAGCACACTATCCCATTTGGCCATCTGTCTGCCTCTTTAATTTATTGATTTGTTTCTCTGCCAAGTACCTTGACCATAGGTGTCTTTGACTAAATTGCATTGATTTCTAGTGAATTCAGTCATATTCTAATTACCAGAATAGAGTTCACTTCTCCCAATAATAGTAATAAATGTCATTTATAGCATGCCTTAAAATTTGCAAAGCACTTTGTATGTTATCTCCTGCATTGACCCTTCTATTTTACTGTTATATTGTTTTGTTTTGTTTTTTGCCTTTTGGAGGACAATTGGGGTTAAGTAACTTGCCCAAGGTTGCACGACTTTTGTGTGTGTGTGTGTGTGGGGAGGGTGTATGTGTGGGTGTGTGTGGGTATTAAGTGTCTGAGGCCGGAACTAAACTGAGGACCTCCTGACTCTGGGGCTGGTGCTTTACTCACTGTGCCACCTAGCTGCTCCTATATTGTTTCTTTTTAATTAATTGGCTTTATTTGATTGTTTTTCATTTATAAAAGTCTGTCTGCCATATTTGGGTCCAGGCTTAAGCTGAGGAGGCCTGGTCCTACTTTGTTAGGCATTTGGCATGCATTGCTTAAAAAATCAATATGCTCAGAAGATTGAAGCTTTATTTTCCTTAGTCATTTCATTTTCATTCACCACAATATCTAGGCTGCAGAGTAGGGAAGAGGTAAAGCTAGGGAACATATTATTATTGCTTTTCTAATGTCCTTATGATTCTAAGACTTATTCTAAGTCCTTATGATTCCTGAGCACTGGTTTTATACTTAAATGGCTGTGGTAGTGCTTCTTGCTAGAACAATGAGCATGGGACCTGTTATATTGTAGGATAGAGATGGAAGGATCTTCTTCCACCATCTTGGATGAGTTTTCTCATATAAACTTCAGGGCCAAAGGGAAGTAACCAAATGGTTCATAATACTTTAAAACCTCAAAATAACTAATAAACTGTCTTACTTTAAGGTTTCTCAACGATTTTAAAAACATAGAATTACTTAACAGTGGTGGATTTGGACAAGTTTTTAAAGGAAGACACAGACTTGACAAGAACTCTTATGCCATCAAACGTGTTATATTTGATAATGAGTAAGTAGAGAACTTTTAAGTTACTTTTAAGGCATTGAGATCATTGGCATTAGAACAGTCTTTCTTCTGATTATTATAAAACTTGCTCCTGTTTCTTTTTAGGCTTTCTTAAAACTGACCTGGTCCTCTCAGTAGATAGTGAAAAAACTCATTTATTAATTATGTGCTAGACACTATAAAAAGGAATATATTTTGAGACTCACCTAATTTCTCCCTCGTTTTTAATGGACTCATTGATCTTGTTTGAATGGTAAATTCATTTTAATGGAGGTTGTTCCTAATAGTAGGAAGGTAATATCTTAATTCAGAGCTGGAAGGGACTTCAGAAGCCAATTATTCCAGCCATCTCATTTTACTGAAGAGAAATTGAAACCCAGAGATGCTTGATGACTTTCCCAGCCAGCACAACAGTAGCAAATGGCAAAACTGAAATTTAATTGGAAATTAATTTTCTAGATCAAAATCCAAACTGTTTTCATCATACCATCAGATGGAAGGGAAATAGAGCTCATTTAGTTCTACTTCCTTTTTAATAATGAAAAAACTGACTCCCAGAGAAGGTACATCAACTTACCCAAGGTCACCCCATTTGTTAATAGAAAAGAAGATATTGTTACTTTCTGGTCCAGATCCTCTTTTCCACTGACTTTTTTGGTATGTGTGTTGTTGAAGTAGCCTGCAGGTGCAGGACTATGTACAATGTGGCAGTTCTGTAGCCTCCTATTAAGTTCCAGTTCATAGATGCAGAGCAGAGAAGAGTAGTCATAGGTATGAACTCTAGCTGCATATTGGTCAAGGAACAAGTTCTGGAAGCAAATAGTAGTGTGTGGCTCTGATTCTAGCAGCAGCAGAGCATGCCCTAGTTCTCAACTCCAGCCCAGCATGGAAGCCTTCAGTGGAATTACCAGAGCAGTAGTCCCAGACCAAAGGGAAGTCTGAAGTTCAGTCTCTCTGGACCTGTAGAGTTTCCCAGTGTGGCTAAAAGTAGGTGAGTCTAATAGCAGTCTACTGAAACTCCCAAACCAGTCAGAAGCTGAAAGATCAACCCTGGACTAGGAAGCTGCAGAGCTCAGACAAGGAGGACAGTAAGCAGACCTTGTCCTGGATCATATTACTTTGAGAGCACTGAAAACTTGCAGACCTTAAGCCTGAGCTGTGAAAGCAGCTGAATATTTTAAGAGGACAAGGCCAGTCATTCCCCAGACATTAAGTATGCAAAGCCCAGAAAGAACATAAATTTCAAAGTCAAGAAATAGATTGAAAAAATAAGCAAATAACAACAACAAAAATCCCATCATAAAGAGCTATTATGGACATAGGAAAGCTCAGGATACAAACCCAGAAGAAGAGACTGACTCAAAAACATCTACCAAAAAAGCCTCAAAGCAAAATGCAACTTGGATGCAACTCCAACAAGAATCTCTAGAAGAGGTAAAGCAAAAGTTTTTTTTTTTTAAAGAGCAAAACATGATTTGAAAAAGTAAATGGGAGAAGCAAAGGAAAAAAATGGGGGAAAGCAATAAAGGCTATGGAAGAAATATATAAAAAGAGAATTACTATCTTGGAATATGAAGTACAAAACTTTACCAAAGAAAATAGTGCCTTGGCCCAGACCACATGGCACGCAGAGGCCTGGATGAGGCCTGGTCAATGTGGTGGCAAGTTGATCCACCAACTGCAAGAGCCATTGCCAGGTTTATCACTGCAGGATTGGGATCTGATGGAGCAGGGTAAGAGACAAATGCAGGGCCCATGGCAGTGGCAGCAGCTACTCCTGGGACTACCAACCCATAGCCTGGAAATTTAAAAAGCACCTATCTGAACTTCCAAGGACCAGGATGGCAGAGTGAACCCCAGCTGCTCCAATCCCCCCCTCTGACTCTGAAAGCACAGCAATTATTGCCCCAGAACAAAATTTTAAACAGTAAGGGCTTGGGAACCCTAGAGGAAGGGCATGGCTAAGGCCCTGCCTCAAAATGGGTAAAAAACAGACTGCAAAGACAAAGACTCTAGAATCCTGTTATTGTGAGAGGGAGGAACCAAATTCAGAAAGAGACAGTATTGACTCCACACCCAAAGCTGAAGCCTCAACAGGGAATATGAACTGGTCTCAAGCAAAGAAAGAATTCTTAGATGAGCTCAAAAGGAACTTTGAAAACCAAATTAGAGAGGTAGAAGATAAAATGAATAATTCTTTTAAAATCTAAATTGCAAAATTAGAAAAACATTACAATAAAGAAAACAGCTCTTTAAAAAGAAAAATGTGTGAACTAAAAATGAAATCTGAACATATGGAAAAGGAGCTTCAAAAACTAAATGAGGAAAATAATTCGCTAAAAATTAGAATCAACTAAATTGAAGCTAATGACTCCATGAGCCACTAAGAATCAGTCAAACAAAACATCAAGAATGAAAAATTCGCAGGTCCCCTAAAGGACTCTTGCCTGCTTCTCATGGAAGTGTAACAATAAACTTCTACAACTCTCACTCCAATTAAGCCTGAGACCTTGAATTCTTTCCAGACGATATTGCAGGTTTTCTGGTCTTAGATAAGATCAGAATTCCTGCTGAACCTATTGGGATCCCATCCCCCATCACAGGCAGAGAACTATCACTCCAAACCATCCATAAATAACATTGATTCATCAAAATTTGAGAACAGTTTTTAGTAGGAGTTGCCATACTAGACATTCAAAACTCCAAACTACACAGAATGAAAAGCTTACAAAATATATAGACCTAGCAAAAGGTATTTAAGGAACTAGGTACATGATGGGGTACCTGGGGTCTAAATCAATTTGTAACATCAATTGTACAAACTGGTTTTACAGGTTGATTTGGACCCCAGGTACCCCATCAGTACATATCATCTTTGTTGTCCTATCTGCTATTGGAATTGTCCCAAGGATGCTTTTAGTGACTCAGCAGATGAGCTTACATCATAATATTCTGACTACTGCAAAAAGTCTTCAAGTTAACCACCAGGGCAATAGTTCACTGAACATCACCTATAAATGAACAGTAGCATGGACCATTTCTACCTGAATCTTATAAAAAAGAATAACAATAACAATCCAGTCCACATCTCCATAAGCCTTCTTATTATTTCCTTTATAGTCAGTCAATTGGCAGCATTTATTAAACCCCTACTGTGTGCCAGGTACTGTGCTAAGAACTGAAGATACAAAGAGAGAAAAAAGATAATTCCTGTTCTCAAAGACCTCACAGTCTAATGGGAGAGACAAGAGGCAAACAACTAGGTACCAAGAATCTGTATAAATTTAATTCATATATAATTGAATCCATATAAGTTGGAAATAATCAACGGAGAGAAAACTCTAACATTTAGGGGGATTGGGGAAGGCTTCTTGCCAAAGGTGGAGTTTTATCTGGAACTTGAAGGAAGCCAGAGGGTCAGGAGATGGAGATGAGGGAGAGAATTCCAGGTATGGGATACCCAGTGAAAATGCTCCAGTAGCACCTTCCATAAAATTGTCTCATCAGTCGGTAAGTTAGTAATCATTTATTAAGCAATTGCTATGTGCCAGGCATTGTGCCTTTAAGCACTGGGGATATGAAAAGAGATAAAAGAAAGTCCCTGTCCTCAAGGAGCTTACAATCCAATGGGGGGAGGAAGGGGACAAAAAAAAAGAATGAAAAATTAGAAAAAGAGGTAAAATATCTCAATGGAAAAATAACTGACCTGGAAAACAGATCCAGGAGGAGAGATAATCTGAGAATTATTGGCCTACTGGAAAATCATGATGAAAAAATGAGCCTGGACATCTACCAAGAGCTCATCTAGGAAAACTACCCCAAGATATCCTAGAACCAGAGGGTAAAATAAAAATTGAGAGAATCCACCGGACACCTCCTGAAAGAGATCCCAAATTGATAAGTCTGCAAAATGTTGTGGCCAAATTCCAGAACTGTCAGGTAAAGGAGAAAATACTACAAGCAGCCAGAAAGACACAATTCAGATATCACAGAACTACAGTGAGGATTGCATGGGATCTGGCAGCTTCTACATCGAAAGACTGAAGGAACTGGAATATGATTTTTTGCAAAGCAAGAGCTTGGGTTACAACCAAGGATCACCTATCCAGCGAAACTGAGCGTAATCTTCCAGGCAAGGAGATGGTCATTCAATGATATGAGGGACTTCCAGACCTTCCTGATGATTGAGCCAGAACTCAATGGAAAATTTAACCTCCAATTACAAGACTCAAGAGACATGGAAAGGTAAAAAGGGAAGACACACACACATAACTTGTTATTTAATAAGAGCAAACTGTTTACATCCCTATATAGGAAGCTGATAACTGTTAATACTGAGAATTCTATACTTATGGCGACATCTAAAAGGGATATAGATAAATAGAGGGTGTGGGTATAAATTACACAAAATGATGATAAAAACCTTATTAAGGGCTGCCAAGGGACTGCAATGGAAGAAGAGGAAAGAATGAAGCAGAAAAGGGTAAATTATGCCACACAAAGAGGCATAAAAATATTATAGTAGAGGGAAAAAAATAAGAGTTTTTCTCTCATTGGTTCTGGTGCAAGGAGGGAATAACAAAGTCAGTTAAGTATAGGACCCTATTGAGAAGAGACATAAAACCTATCATAATAGAGGGAAAAAGGGGGGGGAGAGGAGTATTGCATGAGATCTATTCTCGTCAATCTTGGTTCGAGGAAGAAATAACATACTACATTAAGTATAAAAATCTATCATATACTACAGGCAGTAGGAGGGGGGAAGGGCTAAGAAAAGGGGGGGATTAGAGGGGAGGGAAGAGGGGCGGCTAGGTGGCACAGTGAGTAAAGCACTGGCCCTGGAGTCTGGAGGACCCGACTTTGGTTCCGGCCTCAGACATTTAACACCCACACAAAAGAAAAAAAAAACTAGCCATGTAACCTTGGGCAAGTTACTTAACCCCAGTTGCCCTCCAAAAGGCAAAAAAAAAAAAAAGAAGGGAGGGAAGAAGTAGTAAGAGGGAAGGGTAGGAAAAGGGAGGGGGGAATACTGAGGGAGGTGGCAGTCAGAAGGAAAGCAATTAAGGAAGGGAAGGGAGAAGGGGAAAAAATAAAAGCATGAACAGGGGAGGGAATACGATGGAGGGAAAGATACATATAGTAATCATAACTGTGAATGTGAATGGGATGAACTTTCCCATAAAACGGAGGTGGATAGCAGAATGGATTAAAAACCATAATCCTATAATATGCTGTTTACAAGAAACACATTTGAAACAGGGGGATACACACAGGGCAAAGGTAAAAGGCTGGACTAAAATATATCATGCCTCAGCTAAAGTAAAAAAAAAAAAAGCAGGGGTAGCATTTCTTATCTCAGACAAAGCAAAAGCAAAAATAGATTTAATTAAAAGAGATAAAGAAGAAAACTATATTCTGCTAAAAGGCACCATCGAAAATGAAGCAATATCATTACTAAGCATTTATGCACCAAGCTGTACAGCATCCAAATTCCTAAAGAAGTTAAGGATGTTAGAGGAAGAAATAGATAGCAAAACTATACTAGTGGGGGACTTCAATATCCCCCTTTCTGAGCTTGATAAATCTAACCTCAAAATAAACAAGAAAAAAGTTAAGGAGGTAAATAGAATCCTACAGAAGATAGATATGGTAGACCTCTGGAGAAAATTGAATGGGGATAAAAAGAAATGTACCTTCTTCTCAGTGGCACATGGCACATATACAAAAATTGACCATGTAGTACGGCATAAAAATCTCACAATTCAGCGCAGAAAGGCAGAAATATTAAATGCATCCTTCCCAGATCGTGATGCAATAAAAATTATATGTAATAAAGGGGCATGGAAGGATAGACTAAAAACTATTGGAAACTAAATAACTTAATCCTAAAGAATGAGTAGGTAAAACAAGAAATTATAGAAACAATAAGTAACTTCATTCAAGAGAATTACAATAATGAGACAACATACCAAAACTTGTGGGATACAGCAAAAGCAGTTCTTTGGGGAAGTTTTATATCCCTGAATGCATACATAAATAAAATAGAGAAAATGGAGGTCAATAAATTGGGCATTCAACTGAAAAAGCTAGAAAAAGAACAAATTGAAAATCCCCAATTAAATACTAAATTAGAAATAATGAAAACCAAAAGAGAGATTAAAAAATTTTAATTTAAGAAAATTATTGAAATAATAAATAAAACTAAGAGCTGGTATTATGAAAAAACCAATAAAATTGATAGACCTTTAGTCAATATAATTTAAAAAAAGAAAGAAGAAAACCAAATTACGAGTTATCAAAAATGAAAAGGGTGAATCTACCTACAATGAAGAGGAAATTAAAACAATAATTAGGAATTATTTTGCCCAATTGTATGCACATAAATTTGACAATCTTAGTGAAATGGATGAATATGCCCAGAATAACTAAAGAGTAAGTAAACTACTTAAATAACCCCATCTCAGAAAAAGAAATTGAACTAGCCATCAATGAATTCCCTAGGAAAAAATCTCCAGGGCCAGATAGCTTTACTAGTGAATTCTACAAAGCATTTAGAGAGCAATTAATTCCAATACTTTGGAAACTATTTGGGAAAATTGGAGGAGTCCTACCAAATTCTTTTTATGACACAAATATGGTACTAGTACCTAAATCAGGAAGAGACAAAACAGAGAAAGAAGATTATAGACCAATTTCCCTTATGAATATAGATGCAAAAATTCTAAATAAAATATTAGCAAAATATTACCACAATTTATCACGAGAATAATACACTTTGATCAGGTATGATTTATTCCAGGAATGCAAGGTTGGTTCAATATCAGGAAAACTATAAGTATAATTGACCACATCAACAACAAAGCTAGCAGAAACCATATGATTATCTTAATAGACACAGAAAAGTCTTTTGACAAAATATAACACCCATTCCTATTAAAAATACTAGAAAGTATAGGAATAAATGGAGTCTTCCTTAAAATAATAAGTAGCATCTATCTAAAACCATCAGTAAATATTATATGTAATGGAGATAAGCTAGAATCATTTCCAGTAATATCAGGGGTAAAAGAAAGATGTCCACTATCACCCCTCTTATTCAACTTGGTACTAGAAATGTTACCAACAGCAATAAGAGAAGAAAAAGAAATTGAAAGAATCAAATTAGGCAAAGAAGAGACTAAGCTATCACTCTTTGCAGATGATATGATGATATACTTAGAGAATCCTGGAGAATCAAGTAAAAAACTACTTGAGATAATAAACAAATTTGGCAAAGTTTCTGGATATAAAATAAACCCACATAAGTCCTTCGCATTCTTATATATCTCTAGCGAAATCAAACAGCAAGAGATAGAAAGAGAAATCCCATTTAAAGTTACTTTAGATGTTATAAAATATTTGGGAATTTACCTGCCAAAACAAACCCAGAACTTATATGAACACAATTACAAAACACTTTTCACACAAATAAAATCAGATCTAACTAATTGGAAAAACATCAATTGCTCATGGCTGGGTCAAGCTAATATAATAAAAATGACAATTTTACCTAAATTAAATTACATATTTAGTGCCATACCAATCAATCTGCCAAAAAATTACTTTGTAGAGCTAGAAAAAGTAGTAGCAAAATTCATTTGGAAGAACAAAAGGTCCAGAATATCAAGGCAATTAATGAAAATATGCTAGGGAAGATGGTCTAGCCATACCAGATTTTAATCTGTATTATAAAGTAACAGTCATCAAAACTACTTGGTACTGGTTGAGGAATAGAGTAGTGGATCAGTGGAATAGATTGGGTACACGAGACTCAGCAGCCAATGAGAAAGTAATCTACTATTTGAGACATCCAAAGACCCCAGTTTTGGGGATAAGAATGCACTATTTGACAAAACCTGCTGGGAAAACTGGAACATAGTATGGTAGAAATTGGGCATAGACCAATATCTAACACCGTACACCAAAATAAAGTCAAAATGGGTGCATGATCTAGGTATAAAGGCTGATACTGTAAGCAATCTGGGAAAGCAAGGAATAGTTTACCTGTCAGATATATAGAGAGGGGAAGACTTCATGATGAAACAAGAGTTAGAGAGCATTATGAAATGCAAAATGGATCATTCTGATTACATTAAATTGAAAAGCTGCTGTAAAATAAATTGTTACCAATGTTACCAATTTACAAATTGTTACCAATGTTACCAAGATTAAAAAGGAAGTGGAAAATTGGGAAAGAATTTTTACAACCAGTGTCTCTGATAAATGCCCCATTTCTAAAATATACAAAGAATTGAGTCAAATCTATAAGAATACAAGCCACTCCCCAATTGTTAAATGGTCAGAGGATATGAACTGGCAGTTCTCAGAAGAAAAAATTAAAGATATCTATAAGCATATGAAAAAATGTTCTAAATCACTATTGATTAGAGAAATGCAAATCAAAACAACTCTGAAGTATCACATCTCACCGGCCAGATTGGCTAAGATGACAAAACAGAAAAATGATAAATGCTGAAGAAGATGTGGAAAAATTGGAACACTAATGCATTGTTGGTAGAGTTGTGAACTGATCCAGCCATTCTGGAGAGCAATCTGAAACTATACTCAAAGGTCTATAAATAATTGCATACCCTTTGACCCAGCAATACCACTTCTAGGGTTATATCCCAAAAAGATCAGAGAAGTGGAAGGAGGACCTGTCTGTACAAAAATATTTGTAGCAGCTCTTATTGTGGTGGCAAAGAATTGGATATCAAGGGGATGCCCATCAATTGGGGAATGACTGAACAAGTTGTGGTATATGAATGTAATGGAATACTACTGTGCTATAAGTAATAAGGAGCAGATGGACTTCATAATAACCTGAAGAGACTTATATAAATTGATGCTGAGCGAGAAGAGTAGAACCAGGAGAAATCTGTACACAATCACAGACATGACGTATATGTGATGACTAACTTCAACAGACTGGGCTCCTCTCAGTAATGTAAGGTTATAAGACAGCTTCAAAAGACTCATGATTGAAAGAAATATCCACATCTAGAGAAAGAGATGCGGAGTCTGAATGCAGATTGAAACAAACTACTTGCTTTGTTTCTTTTTCTTGTTTTGTTTCCTCTTTCCCACTCATCATTCCATCAGTTCTAATCCTTCTTCACAACATGCTAATGATCAATGTGAAGTTATTTGTAGATCCTATATTCTAGTGCATGCCACCATGATGGGGGGGGGGAGGAGAAGGGGGAGAAAATTTGAAACTCAAGGGACTGTGGAACTGAATGCTGTAAACTAAAAGTAAATAAACAAATCATTTTAATTAAAAAAAAAAGAAAACAGTGCCTTCAAAATTAAAATTTACCAAAGAGAAACTGACTCATGACATACCAAGAAAAGATTCAAAAAATTGAATATGAAGTAACTCAGAGGAAAGAACAAGTGACCTGGAAAATAGATCAAGGAGAGATAATTTCAGAATCATTAGATTCCCTGAATCCATGAATGAAAAGGGAGCTAGACATCTTATTTTAAGAAATCATAAAAGAAAAATTCACAGATATGTTAAAACCAGGGAACAACATAGAAATGGAAAGAATCCCTTTTCACCTCCTGAAAGAAACTCCAAAGTGAAAATAATATTATAACCAAAGTCCAGAGTTCCTAGGTCAAGGAAGAAATAATGCAAGCATCCAGAAAGAAAGAATTCAAGTATAGAGGAGCTATAGTCAGAATCACGCAAGATTTAGTGGCTACCACTTTAAAGAAACAGAACTTGTAATATGATGTCTTAGAAAACAAAGAATCTAATTTTACAGTCAAGAATAAATTACTCATCCGAACTGAATTAGAAAAAATTGAATTGACCAAATAAATCCTAATATTTCTATTGGGGGAAGAGGGGAGGTGGAACTTTAATTAAATAGAAGACTTCCAAGCACTCCTAATGAAAATGCCAGAACTAAAAAGAAAAAAAAATTTCTTTTTGGAGGGGGCAAGGCAAGGTAATTGGGGTTAAGTGACTTGTCCAAGTTTCACATGGCTAGTTTTTGTGTTAAGTATCTGAGGCCAGTTTTGAATTTAGGTCCTCCTGACTCCAGGGCCAGCGCTCTATTCACTGTGCCACCTAGCTGCCCCTGAATAGAAAATTTTACTTATGAACATAGGAGTCAAAAGAAGCATAAAAACTCTTTCCCCTTTTCCTCCCCAGAGCCCAGACCCTTCTTATGTCTTTTCTCCTCAGCACTAGATTCCTGTCTGCCCTGCCAGGTGTGTGATGGCTTTCTTCAGTAATACGGCTACCCCTTCTAAGTCTTGATATTGGTGAAATGGGATCTCTTAAATGTATTATGTCCTTTGTAAGGAAGGCCTGTAGGAGGTTCATTGCAGATAAGAGCTAAAGCTATGTTTTATATCTTCATTGGAAATTTATCCAGTTATGGAATAATACTGTACCATCCTGTTAGAATTTTTTTGTTGTTTTTTCCAATGTATTGTAATTTTATGAATATTTTAATGCATTTTTTCCATTAAAAAAGAGAAGCATAAAAAGGTAAACACAAGCAAGAAAATATAGTGACTAAGACAAGACTGAACTACTTACATTCATATATGGAAATATTATGCATATAGACTCAGTTCTTTCATTATCAGGGGTCAAAGAGGGAGTCTAATTAGACTAAGGTTAGCCTGAGAATAATTCTGCTATCTTTTGATGTTCTCAGAAGAAGAATAGAAAAGTGAGGAAGAGGAATATGCTGAGATGGGGGAACAGAAAGAAAGGGGAAAATTATTTTATATAAATAAGCACACAAGTAAAACTCTATATCCAAGGAAGAGGGCAGAGGAGAAGGTGCAACCATTGAAACTTACTCTCATTTTAACTGGTCAAAATATGGAAAAAAAACATATAAATATGCTTGGGTACAAAAATACATCTTGCCCAACAGGGTAATAGGAAAGAAAATATTTAGGGGAAAAGGAAGAATAAGAAAGATGATAGATTAATGGAGGGACTAGCCAGAAGCAAAACATACTACTAAAGAGGGGTTGGGGAAAAAGAGAAGGAAAAGTATAAGAGAATAGGATGGAGAAAAATACAAAATTAGCAATCATAACTGTGTATATGAATGGGATCAACTCACTCATAAAATGGAAGAGAATAGCAAAATGGGTTAGAAAATAGAGTCTTGTTGTTAACAAGAAACATACTTGAAACAGAAAGATACACACAGAACTAAAATAAGAGGCCAGCACAGAATGTATTATGCTGCAATGAAATTTAAAAAGTAAGGGTAGCAATCCTGATCTCAGACAAAGCCACATAAAATAGACCTAATTAAAAGAAATGAACAAGGTAACTATTTTGCTAAAAGCCACTATAGACAATGTACCATATGACATAGCATCCAGATTCTTAAATAAAAAGCTAAATGAATCACAGGGAGAAATAGACAGTCAAAATGTATGAAATGAAAAAATTTTATAGAATTTAAATTAAAATTCTGAATAGAATTTTAGAAAAATTAGATATGATAGACTTCTGCAGAAAACTAAAACTGAATAGAAAGGAATATATCTATTCTCAGTTTTACCTGGCACATTCACAAAGAAAAAATTGATCATGAATCAGGGCATAAAAATGTCACAGACAATGTATGACACAGTTCATGATATTTGTTAACAACTGTTGTGATCATCAACTGGATGCTATGTTAATGAATCTCTGCCCACCCTCCCACCCCCAGTAGGAAATGTGGCCAATCTACTATCTACTAAGGACAGCCAACTGTGACCAAAAAAAATAACCTTCTTCAGGAAATTTGGTCTAAATAATGGTCATGAGAATGACCAGAAGGCATTCTGGGTCTAGCCAAAATGCATGGGATTACTAAATTTAAAGTGAACTTTAGAACACGGTTCATGGCAATGGTTCCAAAGCTGGGAAATTAGCACAGAATTATCTAGGCATATCACATTATAAAAGAGAATTATGAATCTCAGCAATAAAATTATTTGTATCATAGGATTTCCATGTCTGAGATAACCCATGAGACCAAACACATATCTTTTTTTTTTTTTTAAGCAATCGGGGTTAAGTAACTTGCTCAAGGTTATACAGCCAGTTATTTCTGGGTGTGGTGCTAAGTATCTGAGTCCGGATTTGATCCCCAGGTGATCCCAACACTGGAGCCGGTACTCTTACTTGCTGTGCTACCTGGCCGCTCCTCACATATCTATTTTTATTTGACATCTAATCTTTATTTGTTTATTCACTCACTAAACAAAAAATGGCTATGTGCACTATGCTATATTAAATTGTAAGGAACATAAACAGACATGTGTAGAGTAGATCATGATCTAGAATGAAAACTATTTCTTCTGATCTTTTTTAAACCAGGAAAGTAAGGCGTGAAGTAGAAGCTTTGGCCACACTTGATCATGAAAATATCATTAAGTATAAAAATTGTTGGGATGGATATGATAATTATGATCCTGAAAAGTGTGGAAAATTTTCAAGGTAATTCTCCTTTTCAAAATCTCTAATATTAGTAACTCATTATACAAAACAATGTAATCATTGCTTTCTTCTGTCATATATTGTGTTGTTAATATAAAATATCCATCCTAGGAAAAAATATATCTTTGTGATCTTCAGTATTTGGGTATGATAGTAAAATGTCAGAGACTTAAAAAAGTAATATGGAGCCATATTGCTCAATAAAATGTCATAACTACTGATTTTATTAAACTATTTAAAATTACTGAATTTTAGACTTATTTGGGATATATCAGACTTACTCCATATTCTCCTTGGTTTAGCAAGGACTTATTCATTCTTGTTATGTACCAGGTACTATGCTAGGTGCTGGTGTACAAAGACAAAAATAAAACAGACCTTATCCTCAAGGAGTTTATTACATTTGTCATAGTTATATTAGCATTTTTACAAGTTAAATTTACCAAGTGTGTTCTTAGAGTTAGCCTAAGAAAGTTTATGGTGGTTGCACTGTAGTGACCATAAAAACTCTTGCTTACTTCTAAAAACCTAAGAGAGAAGAGGTTTGGGTGAAATAAAATAATACAGGATCATTTTAGACTTTAAACTTTTTTCTCTATCTCACACATGTGCTTAGAAAATCACATACTCATACCCCCTAGACTATTTCCTCAGTTCTGATATTGCTCTCAATAATTTAGTATTCAGGTATAAAGAAAGAGGGAATAGTTCTCAGTTATCACATATTAATTTAAGAAGGAGGTGATCAGCAAAATTCATTCATGCAGAGTTGACTTCAAATGAAGCTCAGACTAGAATGAAATGTACTAATTTACTGAATTAAGTACCAAAGTGAATTTAAGTCTTTAAATGGTCAGTTACTTTGCTAAAGTTTAAAAAATTACTTATACATTCCCTCAAATCTCTTTAAATACCCAAAATATATAACTCTATGAACTATGGCCAGTATTACCTTTTTTTCTTTTTTTTGCTCTTTGGAGGGGGGAAGGCAGGGCAATTGGGGTTAAGTGACTTGCCCGAGGTCACACAGCTAGTATGTGTTAAGTGTCTGAGGCAGGATTTGAACTCAGGTTTTCCTGACTCCAGGGCTGGTGCTCTGTTGACTGCACCACCAAGCAGCCCCAATATTTTCTAAAGCATTTAAGGAGGGTGTATTATCTGACATGTTTAATGGTTTAGGTGATTGTGTTCAACTTTTTTCTTTCTTTTAAAATCTTTGTTACAAGAGATGGTTCAATGATGAGGGAAGTAGGAAGGGATATATTTAGAAATGAATGTGAAATAAAAACAATATACATCAACAAGAATAAGATTTAAAATTTTTTAAAATGTAAAAATCATTAAAAAAGAAATGTATCTGGAAAAAATAGGTATTTCAAAATATTCTCCAAACCTTATCTGAAATGAATCTGTAAAAGTCATGGCTTGGGACCATGAAATTGACATTAGCTTTTATACAAAAACATATACACATATACTTTATATGTGTATAGAATATATACACACATGTGTATGTATAGATAGATACTACATATATACTTATACACACATTTATACCCATATGTATATATGGGTATATACATATGTGTGTTATATATGTATATGTGTGTGTAATTTTATATACATGAATATATGTACATCTGTCTATTATATAAATTACAAAGCAGGTGACATGCATTAGAAGAAATAAAGTTCCCTCATCCAGGAGTTCCAAATAGCAGTGAAATCACAGATACGATCTCTCTCTCTCTCTCTCTCTCTCTCTCTCTCTCTCACTCTTTCCCCTATCATCATGTCTGTATATATGTACATTATATATGTATAAAAATGTATAGGGTTAATAACATTTTGCAGACTTTAAAGTACTATATAAATCTATCTATCCTAAGCTTCTTGAGGGCAGGGAATGTTTCATTTTTGTCTTTGTATTCCCAGCACCTATCACAAAACCTAGAATATAACAGTCACTTTTGTTTTCTTGACCCAATTAATTTTTTATTCAGTGAAAAAAGTTGACAGAGACAAAAATCATTTCAAATTGTGTGACAATAAAGTAAAATATTTAGCAGAAATCACTGACTTAAGAAAGTTATCAAGACAATTTAAATTATAAACATCTAATGTTAATTTGGAGAGGAACAAATATAATTTTGCTTAAATAAGAGCAGTATAGGATATTTTTCTGCAAATGCTTGTGAATTTGCTTTAAAATTGTAATAATTCCTAACAGAATCTTAATGGAGAAGCTCCATGGCAAATAGAAGAGTAATGTTCCATTTCACCATTTACTTTTTCATCCCTGTAAGATACTGTAAATGAGACTAATACCATTCCTGGATTGCTTGGCTCTTTAAATTTGTGATATGTCAGCTCTAAATGAGTGGGCAGAAACATATATGCAATAAAACCTCCCTCAGCCTCTTTTCTTGTTAAGTGGTGATGATAACTTTGTGAAAACATACCTCTCATCAGTGTGCTGCTAATTTGTTATTTTATTCCATTGCTTAGTTGTGCACAGAGAAGAACCTGTATAAACTCAATGTGCTGGTTTTTAAACATTCAAATTAAGACTAATTAGATGACAGGACTTTCAAAGTAAAATCCTAATATAAGCTGTTTCAAAGATTCCTGCCTGGATATTTTATCAACATAAGGTGGCAATCAGTTTGGTTATTTTCCTAGATGCCTTCTTTGCAGGGATTTTATTCTTTATCAGTGAGAGATAAAATCGTCTGGAAGACCTGAAGTCAGTAGATAGTTTTGGGTGGAGGGTTCTCCAGCAGGAGCAGCAGCAGCTTTGGTTAAGAAGGAATCAGACTGGGGTGGCTAGGTGGCGCAGTGAGTAAGACTGCAGGCCCAGGAGTCGGGAGGACCCGGGATCAGTTCCAGCCTCAGATATTTAACACCCATGCAAAATAACTGGCCATGTAACCTTGGGCAAGTTACTTAACCCCAATTTCTTTAAAAAAAAAAAGGAATAAAACTTCTAGGATGGAGTTTCCCCCAGGAGGAAAATTTGGGGATGTATTTTCACAAGACACAATAACTAGTTTCTAAGCCAGGGGTGGGGAACCTGTGGCCTCAAAGCCACATGTGGCCTTCTGGGTCCTTGGGTGCAGCCTTTTGACTGAGTCCAAGTTTTATAGAACAAATCCTTTTATTAAGGGGATTTGTTCTGTGAAGTTTAGATCCAGTCAAAGGGCTGTACTTGAGGACCTAGAGGATCCATGTAGTCTTGAAGCTGCAGGTTCCCCACCCCTACTCTAAACCAACTGAAATAATGACTTAATAAAGCAAGAACTTAATAAATGCCTACTGATTTATTGATGGTGATTACTGCTAAAATGTCTCATGCTGAAATATAAATCCATATAAATCCAAAGAGATTTTTTTTTTTTGCTTTTTGGAGGGCAATTGGGGTTAAGTGACTTGCCCAAGGTCACATGGCTAATTTTTGTTTTAAGTGTCTGAGGCCAGATTTGAATGTAGGTCCTCCTGATTCCAGGGCTGGTGCTCTATTTACCGCACCACCTAGTCACCCCCAAGATTTCTTATGGCATTTCACAGTCAAGTTTACCTAAACAATTTTTTTTTCTGAAAAAAAAAAAACGCTTAAACAAAGAATTAAATATACTTTTGTTTGACACTTTAATTTTTAGAACTCTTTATTCATTACTTTCAAACTTTTTGTTTTAATTGACTGGGTAACTTTTGTCAGTTTATTTTTGTAAGTACCAAAATGCTACTCATTTGTAGATCAGCCTTAGATGAAGTCAACTTGAAAAGATGACTGTGGACAGAATTATAAAGGTGTTTAAAGTATTTTACCATGTCTACAAGCTTCAGTCAACCTGTTAAAATTTTTTTCCCAATCAGTCCATCTTCACTGATAATATGCTGTTTCCTTGATTTAATGCTCTTCAGTCAACAGTATCTCCAGCTGAAGAACTTGAGGAACATTTCTTATCTGTTCCTTCTTAAGTTCTTCCCTCCACTGCTTCCCTCTTGTGGAGTAATTCTCTATTCTCTCAAAAAGACTGGCTACTTCGAACTTAGAAGATCAGGATAAAGGAGATGGCATTTGAGCTGAGACAGTGATTGGTAGGATTTTGACAGGTTGGAGATTTAATTCAAGAAATATTTTATACATATATGTATATATACATATATACATGTACACACACACACACATATATATATATATATATATGTGTGTGTGTGTGTGTGTATGTGTGTGTGTGCATGTGCCGTGCTAGGGATATAAAGACAGAAATGAAAGTGTCTTCAAGGAATGTGCAAATTATTTAGTTCAATAGAAGGTCAAAATGAATAGTATGCAGGACAGTGCTAAGGGCATACAGGAAGAAAATGGAAAAAGGGTAAAAAGAATAATAATAATTGAAAAAGGAGAATTAGACATAAGTATTGCAAGAGCACAGAGAGTTCATATTCTATAGGCTCTGGCACATGGAACTTTATAGCATTTAGACCCACCCTACCCTACAAAGATGGAGGTTTTTACAGTCAACAATAATTTCTCAATTCTTAATTAATAATAAATTAATTCTATGTCCCAGGCACCGTGCTAGATGCTGGGGATACAAATACAAAGAATGAAACTATTGCTTTTCACAAGGAACTTACATTCACTCCCTTTGTGCTATCAACACAACTAACAACTGTTCTTCTGCTGTGGTATTGGGTGGATTTAGGGTAATTTGGAGCATGAGTTGGAGAAAGAAAGGGTAGTGATTCCTTTTTTGAGATGATTAGGAAGTAATTACCATCTCCTGGCTGTTGTGGATCTCCCTTCCCTTCACTGAAGACTGATTGGTGGTCATTTCTTCTGGATGCATCTCCATATATCTCACAAAAAGTATCTCTCTCAAAGAGGTGATTTGCACAAGGGAATTCACTTGTAATATAAGGAGAACCCACATGCTCTGCTCCTAACTCTTGGGAACTTCTCCATCTCCACAACTGAGGTATTTCCCTGATGTGATGAACTTCAACACTAGATGTAAATTATCTTAAGTCTCAGTTCTTTATGGTTGTTCATGCCATTACTCCCCAAATAAGCTAAAAGGGAAATTGTTTCATTCCCTGCACTTATATCCCGAGCACCTAGTCTAGTGCCTGGTAGATAGTAGTTGCTTAATCAATACTTCTTGATTGATACCAGGATAAAGTACATGTAGTGTTAGACATGGCATTTTTAGAGCCAGCTTAACATATATTAGTGGTATCATATTTAGATCAAGAAGGGACTGTAGAACTCGTCTAACTCCCTAATTTTATAGTTGAGGAAATTTAGACTTACAAAGATTAAACTTGATCCAGGTCACACAAATAGTGAGAGAATAGGCTTTAAACTTAGGTCTTCCTGATTCCAAAATGAATACTCTTTTCACTCTATTACTCCGTCTCTCTAAACTTTAATTTTTTTAGCAGTTTAACTAGGAAGTATTCTCTTTCAGCTTTTTAATTCAGTTATTATTTATGTTTATGTTGTTTTACTCTTTTTAGAGTCTTTAGGAAAATGTGTTATGTCACAAAAATACATTTTCATTGATATTAATATCTTATAATTTTACATTCAGGTCAAAGATTAACTGCCTCTTTATTGTAATGGAACTCTGTGAAGGGGGGACATTAAAAGATTGGATTGATGATAAAAGAGATAATAAGCCAGATAAAGCTTTGTCTTTGAACTTATTTCAACAAATAACAGCAGGAGTGGAATATATACATTCAGAAAATTTCATTCACAGGGACCTTAAGGTAAGTGATAATGAATCTTTTTCTTTTTCGAATTCAAGTAGAATAATAATGTTTTTGGAAGTAGATAAATGTAAATCTGTTTTGCAACTCAATTTCTTTGTGTGTGAATGTATTTGTAATTGGTAGTGCTCAATCCAGATAAGGCATTTTTTAAAACTAAATTTTATTTCTTTCAGTCAGCAAAAATCTATCTTCTCTTCCTCCCACTTCCTCCCCTCTCACTCCAATTGAGAAAGAAAAACAAAATCCCTGATATGAAAGCATCTATAATCAAGCAAAACAAATTTCCTCATTGACCATACCCAAAAAATATACATCCTATTTTATATTCTGAATTCTTCACCTCTCTATGAGGAGGTTTGCAACATATTGCATCATGGGTCTTCTGGAATCTTGGTTGATTTTTATGTTTGATCAGAACTCCTAAGTCTTTCAAAATAGTCTTTATAACACTGTTGTCATTGTATACTTTGTTCTCCTGATTCTGCTCACTTCATGCTATATCAGTTCATACAAGTCTTTCCATGTTTCTCTGAAATCATCCCTATTATAATTCTTATAGCACAGTAGCATTCCATCAATTCATATACCATAATTTGTACAGGTATTCCCCAATTGATAGGCACTACTTTAGTTTCCAAATCTTTGCCACCTCAAAAAGAGCTGCTATAAATATTTTTGTATATCTGTAAAAACAATGCAATATTCAAAATTCTAGTTACTATAAATAATGCTGATATAGTTCTTAATCACAAAATGTAACAGGCTCTCTACATTGAGGACATAGCCAGAACATTTCTTCAAATGTCAGAAAGCTGAGTCCCCAAACCAGAAAGTCAAAGCCATTACAGTAAACACAGAGTTGGCACACATACTTAATGCAGTAAACGCCCACATTCTCAAGCCTTCAAGGCTCCCTCAGGCAAAGATTGTTCTCTCCTCACTCATGGTAACTACTCAGCCTCCACTCCTCCTCTGTCTCTGTGGGGGTGGCTAGGTGGCACAGTGAATAGAGCACCAGCCCTGTAGTCAGGAGGACCTGAGTTCAAATCAAGCCTCAGACACTTAACACTTTCTAGCCATGTGACCTTGGGCAAGTCACTTAACCCCAATTGCCCTGCCTTCACCCCTGCAAAAAAATAAAGAACTAAACTGTGTTTATCTACACTTTGACCTCAGATCCCTTGATGCCTCAGTTCTGTCTCCCAGGCCATCACCCATATGTGTGTATTTATTTATGTGTATATAAATGTAGACAAATACGTGTGTGTGTGTGTGTGTGTGTGTGTGTGGTTCTTGCTTGCTCCACATCAATCATACATACTAATCACATCTATCCTTTTACTTGGGTTCAGGATAACTTCCTGAACTGCTTAGCACAAATGATAAAGGCGAAATCTTTAAAAATGCTTATGAATCTCATCTAGGAAGTTAGAAGAAGTATTCTGGAACTTAATTCAGATGAAAATCATGATGTCATCCACAGAGATGAGCATCTGGAGGGCTTCACCCTCTCTGTTCAATTTAGACCCTGCTGGATAGCCTCCATTATGGAGGCAAACACCTTTGAGTCAATCAGTCAGTCAATAAACATTTATTACTATGTGCCAGGTACTGTGTTATGCTCTGTAGTTACAAAGAAACGAAAAAGACAGTTACTGTTCTCAAGAAGCTTGTAGAATAATGGAGGAGATAACATGTAAACAACTATGTACAACCAACAGAGGGAAGCCAGTAGAATTAGGGGGGGATCAGGAAAGGTACCTTCCTATAAAAGGTACTATAATGATGAATTTCTGCATTTAGGATGTGAAGAAATGACATTCCGAGAACTCAACTAAGTCCCATGTCTGCCTCATTGTTAAGAGACATAACCATAGCAGTGTTGACTCTGACTTGCTAAAAGTAACTATCCATGATGTTTCACAACCAACCAGTGAGCCACCTCAGTCAAATTACATAAAGAGCATAAAACATGCTTATTGTGGAATATGTAGTATGGCTGGTCTTTGGCAGCTTGAGTAATGCCAGTGTTGCATCTCTTGATTTTGGATACTTTGGCTTTGAATAAAAGTTATAGGATCATAGAATTTGAGATGTGGGAATAATTTAAGAGATTAGCTAGTCCAATCCTTTTATTTTCCAGATAAGGAAATTGAGGCTGAGACATAAGATTATGTAGGTGGTAAGTGATAAAGCCAAGATAAGAACTCAGATCCTCTGACTCAGAATCGACTTCTCTTTCCACCGTGCTGCCTCCAATACTAGGCAATCTCTTCCAGTTAAGATATTGAAAACCAAGCCAAGAATTAGGGAAAGAAATTGAATAAATGTGATTCATACCTCCAGAACTTTTGCAGGTAATCTAAAAAATCATCTAGTCTAATCCCCTCATTTTCACATGAGGAAATTAGGGTCAGTGAAGTCAATTAACTTTCTCAAGGTCACACAGGTAATAAGTTGGGGATTTGAACCTAAACCCTATAATTCCAAAGCCCTTGTCGTGCTCCTACGCCAGCACACTGTACATTTATTCTGCTCCTCTTTAATGTTCAAAACCTATAACAAGAATATATATAAAATAAGAAATTCTTTTTTTCCTTTTAGCCATCTAATATATTTTTAGTAGATAAAACCAAAATAAAGATTGGTGACTTTGGACTTGTAACCTCATTGAAAAATACAGAGGATCGGACAAAAGGAAGAGGAACAGCTCGTTACATGAGCCCAGAACAGGTAAGCTGCCTTTTAGTCAATTCTGCTTAAAATATTTGCATTTGTGGTAAATTGTCTCCCCAGTGCATCCTCCTCCTTCTTTTTTTTTTTTTGCATACTAAACATGAGTATTTGTTAGAGCTACGTGATGGTTTGGAGAGCCTCATGTTGTGGGGAGGCAGAATCATTGCCTTTCCCCTCCTCCCCACCTCACCCCACCAAGCCTTCTCTGCTTCATTAAGTTATCCCTGTATCCACTGATGCTATTGAAAGCTGACGCATCAGTACATTGTCAGGATGGGGGAAAAAAATTGGTCAGGAAAGTTAACAGATGCTAACTTTAGTAGTTATCTTGTTTTATGGGGATATTTTGCTATTTAATTTGTTTCTTTTTTTTTTTTTAAGCCATCAGGGTTAAGTAACTTGCTCAAGGTTACACGGTATTTAATTTGTTTCTTACCCATATTTAGTGCACACTTTTATAAGGCCAGAGTCAGAATGGAGAGAAATGGGCATATTATTGATTATAGTCTAGATCTGGACTTATGTCTTTTCAAGTAAGAATTCTCATCTTTTAAGGCATATAGGCCAGCATTCTTTATCAGTTTTATGTTTTTTATTGTACTGTAAACTCTAATAAATTGATTACACATCATCCTCCTGAAATAACCAGGAAAATATTTTCTGTTAAATAGCTTTGTGATATTCCCTCCAACAGGCATGCAGATATATAGATGAATGAAAATAATCATACCATGTCATTTTATTTTGTTTCAGAGCAATTCCCAAGTTTATGGGAATGAAGTGGATATCTTTTCTTTGGGATTAATTCTTTTTGAACTTCTTTACATATGTCCTACTGCTCAGGAAATATCAATGGTAAATAATGAAAGCATTATTAACTATTATTGGCCTTCAAGTTCTAAGTATTGCTGCTTATAACTATTTCCCATGTATAAGAATGTGGTAGAAAGAATAAGAAAGCAGGAGTCCTTCACTTTTCTGTGTCATGGACCTCTTTGGCAGTTTGGTTAACTGTAGATATCTTCTCAGAATAATGCTTTTAAATACATAGATTTAATGATAATGAAAATATAGCTAACATATAGCACTTACTCTGTGTCAGGCACTGTGCTAGGTGCTTTACAATCATTATCTCATTTGACCCTCACAATAGCCCTGAGGGGGGAGGTTATATTATTATCCCCATTTTACTAATGAGGAAACTGAGGTAGAGGTTAAAAGATATGCCCAGTCATATATCAAATGTCTGAGGCTAGATTTGAACTCGGATCTGCTTGACTCCAGACCTGGCTTTCTATGAATGATACTAAAATGAAGATGTAATTTGTTTCCCATCCAAGTTCTCAGACCTCCTGAAACTTATTTATGGACCCTTTGGGGGAAGGGTGATGTCTATGAAAATCTAGGCTTAAGAACCCCTGGGTTTGACTTAACAAGTAAAATGTGAGTTTGTTATTCAATAGAATGTAAATTCCTGTTTAGTCTCTTTTTCTTTTTGTACAGCTTTGCTATCCTTCTAGAAGGAGTATCCTTTATATTAAATCAGAGTAGTGATTTCTCTTTTGTACAGAAAAGCTTAGAGAAATGGAAACAGGCATTTTCTGTGAATAAATAAATTCATTCTGTAACCATTTATGAAGTTTCAGCAATGGCCTGGACCCTGTGCCAGGTGCTAGGATTAAGAGGAAGAAAGGAAAACAATCTCTCCTCTAAAGGAGCATTAGTGATGCAGCTGTTGCTGCTGCTGCTGCTGATAATGATGATAATGGTGATGATGACAGTGATGGTGGTGGTATAGGACAGGGGCTAGAGAAGAGTATATCTTCCTTGCCCAACCTGGACATATACTCATTCAGGCAGGGAGTTCACCTAGAGTTGGGAAGAATAAATAGAAGATTCTTGAATGATGCATGAAAAATATCTGTTCTCACCAAATTGGAAAATAGAAAAAGAAAAAATACCTTTGTAAAAAAAAATTCTAAAGGTTTACTAAACTCTAAATATTTCTGCTGAGAAAAAGTCTGTAAATAAAAAGTGTTTTCTGACATTTTCAGATCTGGAAAGATGTGAAAAATTGTTTATTTCCAGAAGATTTTGTCAAGAAGTACCCTAAGGAGGTATGAATTTTTAAGAACCAGAACTTTGTTTATATCAATATTTAATTTTTGTAACTGAGGCTTTTATAACCATTTCAGAAACAGATACTAATGAAGCTACTTTCAAAAAAACCCGAAGAAAGACCCAAAGCATCAAAAATCCTGAAGATCCTGAAGATGTGGAAGGAAGAAGAGTGTGATATAAGACCTATGTATTCACGTTCATATTAAGTGCTTTATTGACATGGTTGGGCTTTCATATTCCCACTTCTGAAGTATGACTTATTTTGCAGTTTCTGGAATCCACTGGAGAGCATTGTTGTTCAGTTATTTCAGCTGTGTCTGACTCTTTGTGACCCCATTTGGGGTTTTCTTGGCAAGGATAGTAGAGAGGTTTGCCATTTCCTTCTCCAGGTCTTTTTACAGATAAGGAAACTGAGGCAAATAGGGCCCAGGAGCACATAACTAGTACGTGCCTGAGGCCAAATTTGATTGCAATAAAATGAGCCTTCCTGACTTCAGGCCCTGTGCTCTAGCCATTGTGCCACCTAGCTGACCTGGAGAGCATTAGATGCTTCCTATTTGTTTTTATTGCCATTTATTATTAATGTGATAGTTCTTTAATTTTTGAATCCATTTTCAACTTTAGTTTTTGGTTGTTTTCTTTTTTAAAGGAGTTTCCATCTATCATTAATTTTTCTTTGGCCTGCTTCTGTTCTTCAAAAGGAAATAAAGCCCTCTGAAATTTGATTTTCAAGCAACGATTATTTACTGTCTTTTATTTAAAAAATTATTTCATTAAATATTTCCCAATTACATGTAAAAAATTTTCAACAATAATTTTTAAAAATTTTAAGTTCCAGATTCTCTTCCTCCTTCTTGTCCCTCCCCCTTCCTTGAGAAGGCAAGCTATTTGATTTTGACTATACATTTGAGGTCATGCAAAACACATTTCTGTATAAGCCATGTTACAAAAAAAAAAAGCACAAACAAAATAAAACAATAAACATCAAGAAATTTTTTAAAAGTATGTTTCAATCTGTATTCAGAGTTCATCAGTTCTCTCTCTGGAAGTGGATAGCATTTTTCATCCTGGGATTTTGAAATTGTCTTAAATCATTGTCTTAGTCAAAATAGCTAAGTCTTTCACAGTGCTCATCCTTAAAATATTGCTGTTAACTGTGTACGATGTTTTTCTGGTTCTGTTCACTCCACTTTGCATGAGTTCATATAAATCTTCCCAGGTTTTTCTGAAATTATCTGAATGTGTGTGTTATTCCCTCTTTGAGTCAATTCTAATGAGAGTAAGGTTCAAGAGTTATCCACCACGCCTTCTATCCATTTTTCTGTCTACTTTAAAAGTTCTTCCTTTCACACCTCTTTTATGTGAGACAATTTTTTTGGCTTTTTTTTGGAGGGGGGAAAGCAGGGCAATTGGGGTTAAGTGACTCTATTCACTGTGCCATCTAACCACCCTGATGTAAGACAATTTCCTCCATTCTTCCTCTTCCTTCCTCCTTCTTCCAATACCCCTTCTTCTCACCTCTTAATTTAATATTTTTTAAACCATCCCATCATGGTTAACTCAACCTGTACCTTCTACCTATACTTCTTCTAACTGCCCTAATAATAATAAATTCTTGGAATGACAAGTATCATCTTCCCATACAGGAATGTAAACAGTTTAAATTTATTGAATCTTTTGTGATTTCTCTTACATGTTTACCTTTTTATGTTTCTCTTGAGTCTTGTATTTTAAAGACAGATTTTCTATTCATCTCTAGGCTTTTCATCAGAAATATCCAGTTTTGCTGGGTAGGTTATTCTTGGTTGTAATCCTATTTCCTTTTCCTTCCAGAAAATCATATTCTAGTTCTCTGACCCTTTAAGGTGGAAGCCATTAAATATTGTATGATCCTGACTTTGGCTCCATGGTATTTGAATTGTTTCTTTCTGGCTGTTTGCAACATTTTCTTCTTGTCCTGGGCACTCTGGAATTTGACTATAATATTCTTTGGAGTTTTCATTTTGGGATCTTTTTTAGGAAGTGATCAGTGGATTCTTTCAATTTCTGCTTTACTCTCTGGTTCTAGGATATCGGGGCAGTTTTCCTTAACAATTTCTTTTTTTTTTTTTTTGCCTTTTGGAGGGCAATTGGGGTTAAGTAACTTCCCCAAGGTTACACAGCTAGCTTTTTTGTGTTAAGTGTCTGAGGCCGGAACTGAACTCAGGTCCTCCTGACTCCGGGGCTGGTGCTTTACCCACTGCGCCACCTAGCCACCCCTTCCTTAACAATTTCTTTTTTTTTAGAGCTGCTCTTTATTTTGTTTATTTATTTATTTTTTGCTTTTTGGAGGGCAGTTGGGGTTAAGTGACTTGCCCAAGGTCACACAGCTAGATTTTGTGTTAAGTGTCTGAGGCTGGATTTGAACTCAGGTTCTCTTGACTCCAGGGCCAGTGCTCTATTCACTGCACCACCTAGCCGCCTCTCCTTAACAATTTCTTGAAAGATGATGTCTAGCTCTTTTGTTGATCATGGCTTTCAGATAATCCAATAATTCTTAAATTATGTATTACTACCATACTGCCAAATCATCAAAGCTGGACATCAATGAAAGAAGAAAAGGACCTATATATACAAAAATATTTATAACAGCTATTTTTGTAGTGACTGAGAACTAGAAATTGAAGGGATGCCCATCAGTTGGGGAAGGGCTGAAAAATCATGGTATAAGATTATAATGGAGAGATCACCAGCAGCTGTGGCAATTTCCAGAATCATCAGCCCATAGGTGCTAAGGACAAAGTGAGAGGTCAGTGCAGTGTGAACTTTGGGAACAGGGAGTTCAGGAGTGGAGTTTGGCCTTTGTCCCCTGGAGGGAGAAGCAGCTGAGGTGTGGCAGCTGTGCAGCCATCATTGCATGTCTGCTTCAGAGCTCCTGGCCTACAGATTGTAGGGGGACCAAGCAACCAGTCTGAGGGGTAATCACTTTTGTTTTAACCTGCTTGGATCTGGATCACTGTCTGGGGTGGAAGTCTTGGGGTGCATGACCAGTTTGCCAGAGTGTGCAGAGGCTTCAGAGAAGACAGCCAACTAATAGCTCGAGCAGCTGAGAAAACCCCAGCAATTTGGGACAAAGCTCCCCTCTCTGGAAGCAGAGTTCTACTGTGGTAAAAAGCTCAAAAGTCAAGTAATTGAGTGGCAAAATGAGCAAGCACAGCTTGCAAAGCAAGCACAGGAGGAAGACAACAAAATCAGAATTCCTGCACCAAAAGCTTCCAAGAAAAATATGAACTGATTACAGGCAATAGAGGAGCTTAAGAAGGATTTTGAAAACCAAATAAGAGAAGTGGAGGAAAAATTGGGAAGAGAAATGATAACAATGCAAGATAATTATGAAAAGAGAGTCAACAACCTGAGTGAAGAAAATAACACCTTAAAAAATAGACTAATTCAAATGGCAAAAGAAGCCCAAAAAGACAATGAGGAGAAGAATGCCTTAAAAAGCTGAATTTGCCAGATGGAAAAAGAACCTCAAAAGCTCACTGAAGAAAATCATTCCTTCAGAATTAGATTGGAGCAAATGGAAGCTAGTGACTTTATGAGAAATCAAGATACTATTAAACAGATCCAAATAAATGAAAAAATAGAAGGCAATGTGAAATATCTCATTGAAATAACCACTGAAAATAGAAAACCACTGAAAAATAGATCCAGGAGAGATAATTTGAAGATTATTGGACTACCTGAAAGCCATAATCAAAAAAAGAACATAGAAGTCATCCTTCAAGAAATTCTCAAGGAAAATTGCCCTGATGTTTTAGAACCAGAGGGCAAAATAGAGGTTGAAAGAATCCACAGATCACCTCCTGAAAAAGATCCCAAAAAGAAAACTCTTAGGAATATTATAGCCAGGTTCCAGAGTTCCCAGATCAAGGAGAAAATATTACAAGCAGCCAGGAAGAAACAATTTCAATATTGTGGAAACACAATCAGGATAACCCAGGATCTGGCAGCTTCTACACTGAGGGATCAAAGGGCTTGGAATATGATATTCCGGAGGTCAAAGGAGCTGGGATTAAAACCAAGAATCACCTACCCTGCAAAACTGAGTATCATGTTTCAGGGGAAAATATGGTCATTCAGTGGAATAGAGGACTTTCAAGCATTCTTGATGAAAAAAAAACAGAGTTGAATAGAAATTTTAACATTCACATACAAGAAGCAAGAGAAGCATGAGAAGATAAACAGGGAAAAGAAATCATAAGGAACTTATCAAAGTTGAACTATTTACATTCCTACATGGAAAAACGATAATTGTAACTTATGAACCTTTTCTCAGTATGAGAATAGTTGAAGGGAATAAAAATGTATATATATGTATACATACATATATATGTCTACATAGGAGGGTATATAGGAGTATGAATACATATGTGAGTGTGTGTATATATGCGTACAGGTATACATAGACAGAGGGCACAGGACCAATTGAATAGGAAGGGATGATACTTAAAGGGTGAAATTAAGAGGTGAGAGAGGAATATAATGAGAAGAGATGGGGAGAGACAGAATGGGGTAAATTATCTCATATAGAAGAGGCAAGAGAAAACTGTTACAATGGAGGGGAAGAACAGGAAGGCAAAAGGGAATGAGACAACCTTATTCTCATTGAATTTGGCTTAAGGAGGGAATGACATACATACTATATATGGTATCTTACCCTACAGGAGAGTAAGGGAGAAGGGGACGAGAGGAGGGATGATGGAAGGGAGGTCAGGCTGTGGGGGAGTGAAATTGGAAGCACCCACTTTTGAAAAGGGACAGGATCAAAGTAGAAAACAGAACAAGTGTGGGGTGGGATAGGATGGAGGGAAATATAGTCAATCTTTCACAATATAGCCACTATGGAAATGTTTTGCATAGCTATGCATGTACAATCTGTACTGAATTGCTTTTCTTCCCAGTAAGGATGGGTGACGAGGGAGGAAGGGAAAGAATCTGGAATTCAATGTTTTAAAATCAAATGTTTATAATATATATATTATTATTATTTTACATGTAACTGGGAAATAAGATATACAGGCACTGGGGCATAGAGATCCACTGTGCCCTACTGGAAAGTCAGAAGGGGAATGGGAGAAGATATGGGAGAGAGCAGATTGGGGGAGGGGATATTCAGTAGGATCACTGTTTTGGGGTGGTGGGTAGGGGAAAAAGTGAGGAGAAAATTTGTAACTCAAAATCTTGTGGAAATGAATGATGTAAACTAAAAATAAACAAAATTTAATTTAAAAAAAGAAATAAAGAATATAATGGAATACTATTGCATCTTAGAGGTGATGTGAGGGACAGCTTCAGAAATACCTAGAAGGACATGTATGAACTAATGCTGAACAAAGTGAGCATTTTGTTTTTTGGTGAGGCAGTTGGGATTAAGTGACTTGCCCAGGGTTACATAGCTAGTAAGTATCAAATGTTTGAGGCTGGACTCAAACTCAGATTCTCCCGTCTCCAGGTGCTATATCCACTATGGCACCTAGCTGCCCCCAAAGTGAGCATTTCAAAGTGAACATTTTATTTTGGTGACAATGTGGGAAAATTGGGACACTGAAGCACCTTTGCTGGAGTTGTGAACCAATCCAACCATTCTGGAAGCAATTTGGAATTATGGCCAAAGGGCAACCAAACTATGCATACCCTTTGATCCAGCAATACCACTACTAGGTCTGTATCCTAAAGAGATCATAAAAAAGGGAAAAGTACCCACATGTGCAAAAAATATTTAGAGCAGCCCTTTTCCTGGTGGCAAAATGTTGCAAATTGAGGGGATGCTTATCAATTGGGGAGTGGCTGAACACGTCGTGGTATATGAATGTCATGAAATACTATTGTGCAATAAGAAATGATGATCAGGCAGATTTCAGTAAAACCTGGAAAGACTTGTATGAACTGATACAAAGTGAGATGAGCAGAACCAGAAAAACATTGCACACAGTATCAGCAACATTGTGTGATGATCAACTATGAATGACTTAGCTTTTTTCAGCAGCACAGTGATCCAAGACAAGTACAAAAGGCTCATGATAGAAAATATTATACACATCCAGATAAAGAATTCATGGACTCAGGGTGGCCAGGTAGCACAGCGAGTAAGAGCACCTGCCCCAGTGTTGGGATGATCTGAGGATCAAACCTGGGCTCAGACACTTAGTACCCACCCAGAAACACCTGGCTGTGTAACCTTGAGCAAGTTACTTAACCCCAATTGCTTTAAAAAAAAAAAAAGAAGAAGAATTCATGGACTCTTAATGCAGATTGAAGTTATTTTTTCACTTTATATTTTTCTTGTTTTTTTGTGTCCTTTTGTATTCTTTCTTCTTTCATAGTTGTGACTAATACAGAAATATGCTTTACATAATCACATATATATATAACCTATATCAAATTGCCTATCATTTTAGGAGGATGGGAGGGGAAGGAGGAAGGGAGAAAAATTTGGAACTCAATATTATGTAAAAATGAATACTAAAAATTGTTGATATGTAATTGTAAAAAATACTATTAAAGAAATAAAAACTAAAAAAGTGAATTTTTAAAGACAAAGAGCTTTTTAAAATTTTCTTTTCTTTTTCGGTTAACATACTTTTATTCTTTCTGCCTTCCTACCTGCCCCTTCCCCAACTTAAATGAAAAAAAGAAAAACAAAACATTTGTGATAAACATGCATAGTTAAATAAAATAAATCCCCACATTGGCCATGTCCAGAAATGTATGTCTCTTGCATCTTGAATCCATTGCCTCTCTGTCTGGAGATGGTTGTTGCTGTTCACTCTTTGTTTTCAGAGGACCAATGACATCATGAGGGTAATATCTTGACTTGCACGTGAATCTGATTTAAGTGAGGCAGAGCAAAGTTGTCAGCCTCACTCTCTTCTCCAGAGTCATTGAAGTCCAGTGGCAAGACAAAGTCAAAACTACTCTTGGTCCAGGATGCAATGGGTGACCTTGGCCTTTCTAAATTAAGGTCTTTCCCAGGTCTCAGTTTGTTTAAGGCAACACCCGTTCAATCACTTAGGGCTAGATTAGAATTCAGAAAAAAGCCTAATTTACCATCATAAAAGTATCAATCTGGGAAGAGTAAACCCTCAAAGTTTTTGGACTGAACAGAAAACAATTATTCTAAGCTATCAAAACTAAACAATGAACCACAGAGGCTTGGTCTCTGGGCTATTAATGGGCATTCAATCAGAGCCACAGGGATTTGACTTTAAAGGCTAGTGAAGTAGCTTGATTTAAAACACAATGGACTTTTTAAAAAATCTGTTTTGGGGCATCTAGGTGGCACAATGAATAGAGCACCGTCCCTGGAGTCAAGGGGACTTGAGTTCAAATTTGACTTCAGACACTTAACACTTACTACCTGTGTGACTTTGGGAAAGTCACTTAACCTCAGTTGCCTTTCCTTGCCCCCTCACAAAACAAAGTCTGTTTTTTCAGAGCAATATTTCAAGAAATCATAAATGAAAATTGTACAAATAATTAAGTTGTCCCAGCTTTTTGGGGAAAAAAGAGATTTTTAAAAAATCTAGCCCTGTGTCCAATCAAAATATCTTATAAAATATAAGCAACCCAAAATTATATTCCTATGGACAGAGCACCCACATGTAAGGATATGGTCCCCCAAAAGGAGGGAAAGACTACATATGGTAAAGGAGAAGGAGGAAGATGAAGAAGATAATTATAAATAGCAGCATTTCCCAACTTCTGCTCAGATTGGCAGACTGAATTCCCAGAGGGCAGCTATTTCTCTCAATCTCCTAGGGATAATTCTCAGAGACTGTGCTTCTCCTACTGTAGGTCCTGAGTGCCAAATGCAGTAGTCCCCAGAGACTGTCATCAGTTTAATTTTACCGAAGGTAAACACATAACAAGGTAGAGACAGTTAATATAAAACATTCTCTTAAAATCTGGCTCACCCTTCCCACAAATATACACAGCATCCATGGGAAGAGTGAAGCACACATAAAAGATAATCTGTATGACAGAGGTTTGACTAACAACACGGGCTCTGGAGGTCCTGCTCTCTGTGTAGAGACCTAATGCAGAACCCTCGTTGTTGTTTATCCTTTCTTTTCAAAGAGGACCAATGATACCAGACTTGCTCAGGAATTGGATTTAAGGCAGGCAGAGCTGCACGAAGTGGTCAGCCTCTCTTTGTTCTCCACAATGATCAAAGTCCAGCATTAAGATGACTCCAAGGGGTGTGCAGCATACATTGGCCTCCTAGAATCATGGTTGGTCATTTCATTGATCAGATTTCTTAAATTTACTTAGTTGACAGCAATCAATGCATAAGCAATCATGATTCCAAGGGATCCACCCATGCTACCTATGTCCTGAAAGAGAAGGGATGGATTAAATATGTAGAACGAAACATACATTTTTGGACATGGCCAATGTGGGGATTTGTCACAAGTTGTTTTTTTTCCCTTTTTTATGGAGGAGAGGGGAAGTAAATGCTTTTTAATTGAAAAAATTGTTTAAAAATTGTAAAAACAAAAGGATGAGACATTAAACACAGCAACAAATAACTTTTAAGCATTTAATTTGTGAGATATCTGAAGTATCAGAAAGTGCTTAATAAATATTTGTTGAATTGAATTTTAATAGCAGTTTAAAGTATAGAGAAGACCCTCCTAGTCTGTGAGGTAGGCAATACAAATAATAAAATAGTAAATAAGATACATGTTTTGTCTTCTTGGAGGTAGCAGTATAGCAAGAAGATAGGAGAAATAAATAAGTTAATACTCAATAAGTTCACAAAAGCCTACCCTAAAGGCCTACTTCAAGTTTCATTGAGATGCAGAAATTACTGTGGGTTCTGGAAGACTATGCCAGTAAAGCCCTACTAATCTGGAAAATTTTCAGGCATACACCCATTATGTATTTATGTTAGTTGTACAAGGACCAGCCCTGCAAAGCCTGGAGAGGCTCAGCACCGGGTTAGAATCAGAAAATGAATTTTTTTGGCCATTGCAACTTTCAAAGACCATCTACTTAGTTGTAGGGGATTTGCAATCTGCATCAGTAGAGGTGGTACTCAGACCAATGAAATTATAGATGTTTTGTTTATTGAAGTAAGTGCACAAGAGAGATGCAAACAATATGTTCTGTTCTAAGAAAAAGAGGTTATTGATCAGAAGACCGTGGGAGGAATGGGATCATGAAGTAGTAACTAACACTGGAAGACAATATAGATAAACTATTGAATGCTGAATGGTGCCATATGCCCCGCCCCCAACTTCTTTGGGATGGGGAGGGGGGATGTCGAAGCGAGTCTTGATGGTGGCCACCAGGCCCTGATGAACTAGTGGATTCACTCCCTGCCTTCCAGACCAGTCCGCAGCTTCTGAGGACTGACTCCCCGCTGGCCCTGTGCCTTGGGGAGGGATCGGGCTGATCATGCCGGGTTAAGCGACAGTGGAGTGGCTGCGGCCCAGCCTAGGGCAGAGGTGGCCCAGCCCAGGGCAGAGGCCGCCCTGCAGGGTGAATGTGACCTCCCTCCCAGAGGGTCCAAGAGGCCAACAGAGACCACCGCAACCCTGGTGTCTGGGGGAGGTGACATCATGCAGATCACTCTGAAGACCTTCCAGCAATAGACCTTCAAGATCAACATCAACCCTGAGATGGTTAAGGCACTGAAAGAGATTGAATCTGAAAAAGGAAAGGATGCCTTTCCTGTAGCAGGCCCAAAATTAATTTAAGCAGGCAAAATCCTTAACGATGATACTGCTCTCAAAGAATACAGAATTGATTAGAAGAACTTTGTGGTAGTTATGGTGACAAAACCCAAAGCAGCAACTACTTCAACACCATCACCAGCTACAACTCAACAATCAAATCCTGCTACCACGACTACAGTTAGTTCATCTAAATGGTGCCATATAATTCAGCAAAAGTAGAGATTGTGTCTAGGTTAGGTGTTTGTGAAATGCTTCGTGGAGGAGTTGTACTTATACTCATATTTGGACATAGTAGCCTCCTAGAGGTCTAAAGACCTAGAGGAAACCCTCCAACCGCATCTGTGTTCCTGCCAGAGAAAAATGGAAAATGGAATTCCAGACCTGCTGAAGACAGTGTGATTATTGCACAATGACAAGTCTTGTAATGCCTCTGTGATCTTCTAGCTGTTTCTGAAGTCTGGCCTTCAAGAACATGTAGACACTTTATTTACTAATTAGACAAGAAACAACTTACTTTCTTGTTTGCCAGTGCTTGTGCCAGATACATCTATTTGCTAATCTGGAGAAGTGCTGAATTGAGTGGAAGGAGCCAGAGTTGGTGGAAGACCAGCTCTAATAGAATAAGACAAGATACAATTAAATCATTAGAAAGTAGAGAAGGTGTTGCTACAGGCTACTTCCCACAACAACCAAAACTCTGGGGTAAATCCTGGATTTGTGCAATCATTGATTTCTAACAGAAAACGTATGCACAGGTCTCTCTGTATCAGCCAAGGCAAACTTCCTTTAGGAGCTAACCATCTGGGACCAGCCCTGGTAGCTTATAGAAGGATTCCTTATTGAAGGACATTATGGATTCTCTTTTAGATTCCTTATTAAATTCTTGTGAAAAGGTTCTTGATTAACTCATTCTCAGATTCTCAGAGATGCCAGGACCATCTCCAGCACCTGATGGGATGAGAACAATAGTAACCAGAGGAGAGAATCTAAGAGTTAGATACTAACTTCATGATCCAAATTAGCAGAGGCATTCCATTGCCACTATCTTACTGTTTAGACCCAGGCTCTAGGATTCAAGGTTGTCCTCTAAGAAAGGAATAATTCCACCACCAGTGATACCATTGTCCCCCACTTAGAGGGGCACGAGGATGAGCAAAAGCCATGCATTCTGACCATGACAAATGTCAATAAATTTTTGCTTAAACCCAAATCTTTCCTTTGGCCTATTCATGCATCCAGTCTTGCTAACCTTTACTTTGGCCTTGGTTTCCGATAGCCTATTCTCTTGAATCCCAAAGACTAATTATGTATAATTATGGCTGATCACATTGAGTTTGCATGAGTACACTGTAGCTCATCATGGATTTTGTGTCTAAATATCTGTTTTATTTTGTCTTATCTGGCACCATAGAAGACACATAGGTACCCTATACTTCTAGTCTCAAATATTAACTCATTTATTTTGACACTACTGTCGCCTATAATATTATTTAGTCAAATAGACTTTCAGACTTTCATGAAGCTCATTAATGAACGTTAGATGGAGGATCTCCTATGTTTTTGACTGGGAAGAACAAGTTCTTTACCTATTTTAATTTGAGACTAAAGCTTTACATTCTATGAGGAAGCATGTTGTGGGGAGTGAGAAAGACAAAGAATGACTTCTCAATTTTGTACAAATGCAGTGCTGAGATGAGAAAGTGTCAGTAGTATTTGTACACAGTAATTTTGTGCACATATCTGATGCTGCTGAACTAGACAACAACTTAGTTCCAGTACTTGATGGTGATGGGGTACCTGGGGTCTAAATCAATTTGTAAAACCAATTTGTAAAACCAGTTTGTACAATTGTAACTGCAATTTGTATTGTAAAATTGTAATCTGTAAAATCCCTTTCCCAGCCTCAAACTCTGCCTCTTCCCCCTATCGGCAGGAGGCCTAGGCAACAACTTGTGACTCCTTTGTTCTTACTTAATCTCTTCATGTCTCCTCTGGTCTGGCCCAAATACTCCTTTGTCCCATCTAAACTATCTATGCACTAAAGTCACAAGTTCCTCTTGGTCAGCTCTAACCTTTATCTATGCACTGAGGTCCCTTCTGTCCGGTCAGCCCTGACAATAGCAGCCCTACCCTTTAAAAGTAAAAGCATGTTCCCCTCTCACTCGCAGGTCCCCTAAAGGATTCTTGCCAGCTTCTCATAGAAGTGTAACAATAAACTTCTACAACTCTCACTCCAATTAAGCCTGAGACCTTGAATTCTTTCCAGATGCTATTGCAGGTTTCCTGGTCTTAGATAAGATCAGAGTTCCTGCTGAACCTAGAGGGAGCTATCCCTCATCAATGGGTTCCATGACTTCAAGGATGTAATTATTTCCCTCCACATCTCAGTAGATGATCTTTGTGAATTAAAGTAAAAACCAAAATCAGCACTTGGCTTTTCACCCCAGAAATTCAGTCTTAGGGTAATGAGCCTTTTCACTTAGCTAGACTGATCAGTAGGTACCACACAGAATTTATCGATAGATCTTTCTAGCTTGGTAAGACCTACCTACCAAAGCTTGTGCTCTACTGATAACAGCCTTTTACAACCAAGGTCTCCATTTCATAAAGAGTTATTTGAGTGTGATATCAGTGGAGGGAAAATTATATAAGTGAAAATTTAACATCAGCTAATTAGATTTTTCCCACTTAGACTGTAACTATTTTGGAGGCAGGAGTGATACAAAGACTCCTTTTGTAATTTCCATAGTACATAGCACCCAGTAGGTTTCTATTGATTGATTGATTCTGATAGAATTTTTAAACCAATTTTACATTATGCAGACCACCCATTTATTTAATCGAAATATTCAAATTCTCTGGGGTCAACTTGATGGCATATACTTTGCTAAATCTGTTTCTGGGTCATTACCATTTTGTAATATAGGCACTTTGTTGTGTAGAATTGAGAGTTGCATTGAATCCTGGATTTAACAGCTACTAACTGTGAGACTAACTGGTCTTTGAACCTCAGTTTCTTCACCTGTCAAATGGGCATGATGAGGTTCAGGCTCTGGGAACCCCCTTGAGCTCTCCTTGAATCTTCCCACTTGAGGCATTTGCCTGAGGCCATTGGCCTTTCCTTGTGGCTCCTTTGTGGCTGGATTAATCCTCCTTTGTCCAGCAACTTCCCATCCTCAACCACTCTTTCCGAGTCTGACCTCCTTGACTCCTCCTCTAACGTATCCCTAAATTCCTCCTGCGCCCTTTCTGAACATAAGACCCCATCTTGCCTCTATGAGGTGTTGAGAGTGCCTGAGAATGATCTAGTGCAGGCTCATTCTATGTCAGATTATTCTGGCCCACTTGGCCAGTACAAGCATCACCGATACGGAAGTTCCTTTTACGGAAGTTCCTTAAGAGTTTTCCAATTAAGGCGAATCTTTAATAAACTTTGCTTTTCTTTGGCCGAGAGAAGACTTGAATTGAATTTATTCAGCAGGATCCACATGTTAGTATTTTGGGGTCTCAAGCACCCCTAACCCTATACCTCTACATTTTATGGTAACCTCTTCATTTTTAGGGTTCCCTGATACTGGGAAACTGCTAATCTCAAGCTCTTCTCCAGCTGGGACTGGAAGGTATGTAAGTCTCTCTCTCCCTATTTCCTTCTTACTCTCCAAGGTGTGGTTTTTTTTTTTTTTTTGAGGGGAATCTGACCTCTCAGGTCCCATTGGGACAGACAGCTAGGAGGCTGTCTCATACTCAGCCTGATACTCTCAGGTTCTTGGTCCAGTTGGTTATGTTGGAGGCCATGGACCTGGGCACAGATTCTGAAGAATGGAGGACGAGGACAGATGCCCCATCTGGAAGTATAAGCCAGATTCTTTTAATTCTCTCAGCACTACAGAATTGGAAAATTTTCAGGTACTTTTTTGTGTTTCTTTTTGGTCTTTTTTTTTTGTTTATTTTTTGAGGCTTACTCCCAAATATTCCTTTATGTAGGAAGGGACTTCCAGGCCCTAAGTCTATATTAGGTTGATCCCTTTTAGCTGCCAAAAGTTCACCTTTGGGTTGTCTTTTACAACATTGGGAAAAATTTAGTTTCTCTAAAGAACTTGAAAAGAAAAAGCTGTTTGTTTGGGTTTTTTTTTGCAACACTGTTTGGCCTCAGTATCACCTAGAGGACCAAGTATCATGGCCTGTTTTGGGGACTTTAAAAGATAATACTCTCTTGCAGTTAGAATTATACTGTCACAGAGAAGGAAGATGGATAGAAGTTGCCTACTTAATGGCCTTTGTTGAGCTCTCTCAGAACACAGTTCTCAGGATAGATTGCAAGATGCTTGAAGCTAGAGCACCTCCACAAAGGGGCAATAGGAGCCAATTAAACGACCCCCTTCCTATGACTCCCAGGGCTTCGGCCCCAGCCCCTCCCCCACAGGTGACTCCTGCTCAGGTCCAAGTCACTGGTCTCACCTAGGCAGCTCCCCCAGTCCCTCCTGCTGCTCCCCAACACTTTTTCCCATGGTTTCCCTTCCCTTTTCCTCTAGCCCAACACCTCTCATTTCCTGCCCCCTTCACCATCCACATCTCTACCCTGTATCTCCCACCATGGTCCCTCCCCCCTCATTGACCCCTGCTCAGGTCCCAGTCACTGGTCCTGCCAAGGTACCTCCTTTTGTGGCCCCTCCCCCTGAGGCAACACCCACTCAGGACTCAGGCCCTATCTCCACAAGAGTCTTAGAGATGACCCCTTCCACTCCTCATGTGACAGCTGACCTTCCCCCTTGCCAGTTGGATATCCCAGTCTTGCAGTCTGATCCAGTTCAGCCAGCACCCCCTAGTCACTCCCTCGCAGAAACTGGGACTTCCTTTCTCCCTTCCCAAGTCCCTGTCCCCACAATACCTTCAGGGCTTTTTCCCCTAAGGGATGTGGTTCTCTCCTTTGGTGGGACAACTAGAGTGCATGTCCCATTCTCCATTTTGGATCTCAATCAATTAAAGGAAAGTTGGGGAGGTTCTCTGAAGACTCAACAAAGTTGACTGAAGGCTTTCAGGACATATCCCTACAATTTGAGCTTTCTTGGGGTGATTTGCATATCCTTTTCTCTACTTGTTGTTCCACTGAGGAGGAGAATCTGGGAACAAGCCCAAAAATTTGGGGATCATTAATATAATAAGAAAATACTGCCCAGGAACAGTTGCTGTTCCCACTAGTGACCCAGGATGGGATTACCAAACCCATGAGGATGGGGGAAAAAGAGACCATATTGTACTTTGCCTGTTAGAAGGCCTAAAAACTGCATTTCAGAAGCAAATAAATTATCAGAAAATTAGGGAAATTACTCAGACAGATAAAGAAAACCCCGCCCTTTCCCAAGATAGACTTGTAGAAGCTATGAAAAGGTATACAAATTTAGATCCTGACTCTATAGAAGGGGCAGCAATCCTTAACATGTATTTCATTAATCAGTCTGCCCTAGATATTAGGAGGAAACTGCAGAAATTGGTAATGGGACCCCAAACACCTCAAGCCCAATTACTAGAGATGGCCTTTGGAGTCTTTAATAACAGAGACCTGGTTGCAGCAGAGGAAAAAGAATGAAGGGAACGAACCAGAGACAGAGAACATGCTCAATTCTTGGCTGCTGCCATGGTCAAGAAAAGCCCCTCCAGGGAACCCCCTTGGAAGAAGCCCAGTCACTTAGGCAGTGGGAAAACCTGCTTTCAATGCTGCAAGGAGGGCTAAGCCAGCAGGAAAGGTTTGGGCAAAGCCACAATGAAAGGCCAATGGCCTCAGGCAAATGCCTCAAGTGGAAAGATTCAAGGAGAGCTCAAGGGGGTTCCCAGAGCCTGTACCTCATCAGGTATATTAATCATTAAATTTTATGCACCTTTCATTTCTACATATGTGCATATATGTCTGTATACACATATACCTCCTGATACACATATACATGTATGTATTCATATGAAAAACTTGTTTTCTACAATCATTATATATATATATTTTGAATTTGCTTACTTTTTGTTTTGGTTCATCTAAGTCTCTTTATGCTTCTCTGTATTTTACATATTCATCATTTCTTACATTGTAGCCATGTTCCATTGTATTCATGTACTACAATTTGTTTAGTCATTCCTCAATGATGGGCATCTACTTTGTTTCCAGTTTCTTGGGAACAACAAAATGTGTTGCTATAAATATTTCTATGTGTATGAAGCCTTTCTGTCTTTCTTAATTGGGGCATATGTCAAGTAATAGGATCTCTGACTCAAAGGGCTGTGTTGGCCCTATTCATATAGACACAGCCGAAGTTGTAAACTGAGTGATTATTGTATTGTTCTAAGTCATCACAGGAAAATAACGAGGAAAAGTATATATAGCTCCCCACCACTGATTCTGTTCTATTAAACCGCTAACTCTGGAATTTCAATAGCAACGAGGCTTCCAAATGGCCACGCATGTCTGGTAAGCAGTAAAGAAAATTGTCTTCACTCTTTTTGCTGGGTGTCTTCTCTGGGGTATCGGTCTGGGCACTGTGTGGTATTCACTTACATTGCTGAACCAAAAATGTCCATTAACCTTCAGTATTCATACTTTACAAGTATAAAATAAAATTTTAGACATGGGGGTGGGAGTGGGAAAGCCATTTCTGGATCATTTTTAGAGCATCGATCCAGTACTATTTTTTTTTTTAACTATGAAAAGGTACAGAGACAACATAAAACAACACAATGACAATGAAGAACAGTATTTATATTTAAAAGTGTCTTAAAGTTACCAAATTTTCTATGTTTTTATAGTATCATTAAAACTAAAACAAACACCTTTAGTGATCCTTTTCATTTTCCAATAAAACACTCTATGCCATCTGTTCATGAAATAATTAAAAAGTGCATGTAGATACACCTTGAGTTACTGTTTGTCATGCAAGCCTTTTTTTTTTTTCCAACCCTTGAAAATAACTCTTAACAGTTTAACAAATGTATCACTGCCTAAGGCTGGTTTACTTCTAGACCAATCCAGGGAATGTTGATATATTATATAAAATACTCCCAAAGGGGCTCAATCACTAATCTGCAGTGGTTTGGGGGGACTGCCAAATGGTTTTGTCTGGGGCACAGTATTTAACATTCACTCACTGAATATCTCTTAAGCTAAGTCATTGGGACTGGGTTTTAGGATGGCTAATAGATATAAGGGAGGAGAGCTTTGCTATTCTTATATAGTCAGAAAGCATAACAGTTGCAGTATTTAATGTTCATTCCAATATCCCCCTCGAGGGCAGGAATATATTCCTTTTTTAAAAGTACCCCATACTTGGTTCAGTGCCTAATGCTTAGTAGGTGCTTAATAAATGCTGGTTCAATTAAATTCATAGTAATCCTAAACCAGGGATTCTTTTTTTTTTGTCCTTTTGGAGAGGAGAAGGCAGGGGAATTAGGGTTAAATGACTTGCCCAAGGTCACACAGCTAGTAAGTGTTAAGTGTCTGAGGCCAGATTTGAACCCAGGTCCTCCCGACTCCTGGGCTGGTGCTCTATTCACTACACCACCTAGCTGCTCCTAAACCAGGGATTCTTAACATGTGTGTGATGAACCCCTGTAGCAGTAAGCACCCTAGCATACTCAGGGTGGCTGCCAACACAGGTTCTTAGATGTACTTTTCTAAAGGAAAGCAACTCAAAATGGGTTAACAATCTTGCTTTAATCAAATGTATGTCAATTACCTAGTTCAGGGGAAAAAGATCAGCACCCAAACTTCAGAGAATACAGAGGTTACAAACAGACAGAGAATACAGACAGAGAAACAGATCAGCAGACAGGCTTCAGGCTTCCAACTGTCTGACCATTACATCCATACCTAGTCAGTTACCAGAGAGGGAAGCATCAACATCTGGGTTTTCAAAGCCAGGGGAGCTCAACGGCTGCCCAGAGTCTCATCTGGTGAAATCACATAACTCTTCTCAAAGTGAGCCCCAAAACAAAATCTCACATCAGGGTTTATATAGCCTTCTCCTGGCTCAGAGAATGTCACAACCCTCTTGACCCACTACCCAATCACAAAGTATTGAGGTATGGGTGTTCCTGAAAAACAAGCCTCCCACCACAGGCTCCAGAGGAGGAAGAGTATATTTTCAAATCAAGGAAGGTTCTCAGGGTCACTTAAGCCTAGCCAAGGGGCAGGGAAGATCTTAGATTCCCATTCCCATAATAACCCCTCTGCTGAAACATATGGATACTTTCTCAATAATGTTTTTAAATTCATAAACTAAGGGCCCCTATGCTAAGCTATCCTTGGGACTGAGAGATATGTCAGGATAGTCAGCTCAGCTAGGAGAGTTTTCCTTTTGTTCTTAAACTATCAGAAAATATTACCATTCTCTCTTATTTTAGGCTTAGTAATTGATTGACTTTTCATTTATTTTGTATATTCATATGTTATCTCCCTCATTAGAATATAAGTTCCATGAGGACAAGGACCATTTTCCTTTTTCTTTGTATCCCCAACATTTGGCACAGTGCCTAGTCCATAGTAAGTGCATAATTTTTGTTGAGTCATTGAACATTGACTAACTTGATAGTAAAAAAATATGAGATGGTTATAAGTAAATTTTGGTACACTAATATTCTGTAATATTACAGTAGATTAAGATACTCAAACATGAGGGATATAAATAAGGAATGGAAAGATTTTTATGAATTATTCCAAAGCAAAAACAGAAGCACAGAGGATGCACTAGCAATCATATTAAAGGAAAGTGAGTGGGAATGAATGGATAAGAATCTCGATGGAGATTTAGAGAGAATTATTGAAATTTTTTTTGGCATTTTATGCATTGAAGTTCATTTATTTGAATGCAAATACCTGTATAGCAATCCAAATGGGTTGTAAAGATGTTTAATATTAAGTAATTAAAATATGAAAATACACATATCTTGAGTATATACTATGTCCCTAGCACTATGTAAGAAATTATGAAGCATTAGACACAAATTCCTATCATTTAATGTTTTTAACCTGTGTCCAAGGATGCCCAAGATATCAGTGGATAGATTTCAAGGAGTCTGCATGTTTGGAGAAGAAATTATATCTTTATTTCAGTATCATTGACTTCCTTTGTAATCCTATGTATTTTATTTATGCATTTAAAAACATAATTTTGAGAAGGGATCTCTATGCTTCACCAGACTGCCAAAAGAGTATATAACCAAAAAAGGTTACAACCCCTGTTCTAAGGGTATGACCTCTTTTTTTTTTTTGCCCTTTTTGGAGGGCAATTGGGGTTAAGTAACTTGCCCAAGGTTACACGGCTAGTTTTTTTGTGTGTGTGTGGGTGTTAAGTGTCTGAGGCCGGAACCGAACTCAGGTCCTCCTGACTCCAGGGCTGGCACTTTACTCACTGCGCCACCTAGCTACCCACTGGATATGACCTCTAATTGAGGAGACAAGAAACCACATAAAACAAAATATGACAGTATGCAATTGTGTTAGTGTGTGGCACAAGTATCAATAAATATTTATTAAGGGCCTACACTGTGTTTAGTGATGTGGACACAATGAAAGGCAAAAAATCAGCCCTTCCTCTCAAGGAGTTCACAATGTAATGGGAGAGACAAGATAAGAACAACTATGTACTGGTGAAAGTTATGGTGACTCAGTATCCTTGCCACTAGACTATGATGATTCTGGAGAAGAGTGAGAATGATGACTTTTGTCAGCCATTACTAAGTTTGTTCTTAGAAAGACAAAAAAAATTAGGCTGAATATGAGTGTTTATTTCTCTCAAAGCTTGCAGAACATCCATGTAGAGATATGTATGGTTGCTCATTGCAAGACAGTGAATCCAGTGATGGACAGATGAAGCAGCCCTTATATCTTCAGAGCAATTCCCTCTCACCCCTCCCTCCCTTCCTAGCTCAGGATGCCTGTCAGTTAAAATTATGATCTCCGTATGGTAAACCATGATATGATATGAGAAACTAACTTCTTAAGTGAATAGGTTATAAATACAATAAGATAGGAGACGTGTTAAAGTTTCCATTGAAATTGTAGATTCAGGTTATCTGTGTTTCTTTTACTATTAGCATGATATAACATAGTATATGTCCATAAAATACTAAGATAAGAAAAGTCCCATTATTCAAGATAGTGTCTAGGTCAAGGTGTCTTGTCTTTAGTGGTCTATAAACAGAAGAATGCTCCTGGTCAGCTTCATCTGGCCTTGTAGCTGTTGTCACAGTAAGGGGGCATTTTGAATTCACTGAGAGAGCAAGGCATGTCTGTTATGCCAGAGTATGCAAAGTGTTATGGTAGATTAAGGTCAGTATGGGCCACAATGCCTCTCCTGATTGGCCAATCCACTTTTTAGGCCTTTCTCAGATCTTGGGGATTCAGAATGGTTTGGGGAGGAGTCTACACCTTCCACATCCCTGCCTTACTGAAATCCAGTTCACTTGCAAAGCAAGACATCACCCTCCTGATGTCATTGGTTCTCTTTGAGAAGGAAGGACAAAGGACAATCTGTAAGTAGCGGTAGCTGACCCCTGGGAACCCAACTGGCCAGTTCCAGTTGGGCAATGCTATTTCCTCTCTCCTCCTCCTCCTCCTCCTCCCTCTGTTTAGGCTGGGAGTAATATCTTTACATGTGGTTTTGATTGCTTATACTTCACAGGATATCTTGGGGTTTGGGTGCTAGATTTAATTTTTCTTACCTATTTATTCTATGATTTAAAAAAATTGGAACAGTGAACTCTTTTGTCTCCTATAGTTTTCATTCACAATTTCTTGAAACATAGCTCTGATAAACTAGGCTTTGATAAAGCCCATTGGGATTCAAATGGAGCTACCAACCTAAGCCTTATTAGATCATTGTTTGGGTTTTAAGATGGCTCAGATTGAGTGTAAATAGCTATGATTTCTGTTCTGACCAGAAACTCTGAGGATCTTCCCCAAGATGGATTCTTTTGGGAAGTCAAATTAGGTCATCTTTTGCCTCAATTCTTACCTAATCTTTAATCACTGAATGGGTGTTGTCTCAGAAAAATTGAGACTTGGGAAAGACCTTAGCTAAAAAGGCCAGCGTCTTCCACTGTATCCAGGGCCATCACCAGGCCTCCTGACCTATGTCTTGCCACTGGACTATGATGATTCTGGAGAAGAGAGTAAGGCTGATGACTTTGCATAGCCCTGTCTTGCTGAAATCCAATTCACTTGCAAGTCAAGACATCAACCTCCTGATGTCATTGGTCCTTTTCAACTCAGTATCCCATTGTTTCCAGCCTTACGTCTCAGTGTTGGGGGAGGCTCTGTTGGGGAAGGAAGCACTAAGTCTGCAGCTTTTTGTATTACCTGCTCTTTGTCATGTACCCCTACCTGCAAAATGTCATGTTCTTGCTACTGCTAGCAACTGACATTGACGGACGGACGGACGATAAACTAAAGAGAATCAGGCTAGGTAAGTATAGTTGGATAACAGTGCTGGTTTATTGGAGTAGTATGGTTGATAATATATCTTTCTTGTTTATACATGGAAAGTTTTACAATGAACTTAGGATCACCAGTTTCTCATGGATGCACTCAGTTAAACGTAGATATCAGCAAAAGACCTTGACGACCAAGCCTGCTTCCTTCATGCCCAGACTGCTTGTGGGAGACATGGCAATATTTCTTGATACTGATTGCCAAATATTCTTCTTGGGGAAAGATATGGCACACCTGTCCAGAGGGGCCTTTGCACCCTCCCAGATTTGAACAAGTTAACAAGTCCAGAATCGGACATAGTTTAATGAGTCCTTGAACTCGGAACAAGTCACAAGTCTCTGAACTCAGACACAAGCTCAAGAATCCATTAGACTTGGCCCCCTACATGTTTGGGAAGTGAGATGCAAGGGTCCCATCTCTTTTGCTGAGGTGGACTTATCTGGATGGTGTTAAAGTTACCTCCAAAAGCTGCACCCACCTTGAAGACATTGCTGATCTTCTATGATCAGCCAATCAATGTATTGTCACCTTGACATACTTATAATAAACTTTTAATTCTCTATCCTGAATTTTGCCTTGTTAATCAGGGTTCAACAAAATAAACAGGATAAATTGGAGATAATCAAGAGGGAAGACACTAGCATTTCTTATAGGACATTTTTGCTGATACTTGAAGGAGAGTGAGAGCTGGTGAAAACTGGTTTGATTGATATATCTCCAGACCTCAAGATGCCATATGTGCCAGGCCTAATCAGCCTAGAAACTGGACTTTACTCTCTCTCCTTTGGCCTCTTGCTAGAATGGTACTGTTAGGATTTAGTTTCCTATGCCCCTTCCCCTCATTCCTCACTCATTATTAGGTAATTTATAAAACAGACCAATTTTTATTGGTCCTATAGGTAATAGGGCTGTCTCCCATTGTGTCATGCTGTCTTTGTCTAAAACTATCAGTTTGAGACTGAGTGGTTCTGGTCCCTCAATTGGAATGTGAAAACCATTATCCTACCAGCCCTTCCTCACTTAAATCCAAGTCACTTGCATGTCATGGCATCAATTCCCTCACATATTTGGGAATGAAGGACAAATAACAACCTCTGTGAGTAGAAATAGGAGCTCCCCCACTAAGTGGAACTGGTCATTTAGGCAAACACAGCTCTCTCCCTTTCTTTTCTTTCTATTTCCCTTCCCTCTGTCCACATATGGTATCATACACTTACCAGCAATTAAGTTGTTTAAGGCTGGATTTCAACTCAGGTCTTTCAGATTCCCGGTGATATTATCCACCACACTACCTAGCTCATGATTTAAATATAAATAAAATACTAACACCAAATAAGTAAAATTCAAAAGTTTCGTTATGCATATTTTTATTCAAGAAAATACCAATAGTTTAAAAATGTGACATATCAATTTTATCTTCTCTTGATACAGGAAAATTCTGTATTTTACATCAGCTGTAGAAAATGACACTTTGCTAAGTGCTGTTAAAATTTAAGTTAGCAGAGGTAAAAGGTGAGAAGGAAGAGGATGAATTTACCTAAGAAAATTTAAAAACAATTTCCCCAGAAGTCTTTTTTTTTTTTAAAGCAATCGGGGTTAAGTAACTTGCTCAAGGTTACACGGCCAGTTATTATTTCTGGGTGTGGTGCTAAGCATCTGAGCCTGGATTTGATCTCCAGGTCATCCCGACACTGGAGCCAGTGCTCTTACTCGCTGAGCCACCTGGCTGCCCCTCTCAGAAGTCTTTTTGAATGGTAGTGGAAAAACTTGACTAATAGTTTTCTTAGATCGGGTAATTTGGACAAGGGAACTTTGGACTGACTTGGAGAGTAGGTGATCTATTTGTATTCCTGCCTGAGGCCTTCACTACAGTTACATCTGTTTCAGTTACAAGCTGGTATAACAAGAGATTATCAAGCCAAGTGGAGAACTTGGTAGCACCATCTTATGCAGCTCAAAAAACAAAAACAGTACCTGCAGCCAAATGAGAGAATCACAATGTCCCAAGGTCAATTAACCCAGAAATTTATTTTGATCCTCCAACTATTTTATGATTGTTGAATCATTTTCCCCAGATTTAGGTTAAAACTAAACCCTTCAGACATTGTTTGCTGGCTTCAGTTTCCTAGATTAGAACCATGTCTTACTTTCCTAAAGAGAATGGTTTATAGCTGGCATTTCTAATCCTGTGGCTCTCTGTATCAACCTTTTTGTTCCTGCTTCCCTTCATACTATTGAATGACATAAGCCTCATCTGCCCTCATATACCCAAATTCCATTATTATACAACCCCACTTTGGAAAGCCCATGGTTCAGAACTCTAAGCTGGGAGAATTGCCTTTGTGATTCTGAGGCTCCAGATTATTAGAGAGGATGAAGTATTCATAGGCAGAATGGAAGAAATAATCCAGTATGAAGGTCACAAATAATTTCAAAGAGAGTACAGGAAAATCAATATTAAGACTTGAGTGGACAGAAGAATGCAAAATAGAGGAGAATCGTAGAATTTCAGAGTTGGAGGGGACCTCTGCATCCACTTAGTACAAAGCACAAGGCATAACAACATTCCTGACATGGGGTCATCCAGCTTTGACTTGAAGACCTATAATGAGAGCGAACCCATTCGTTACCCTTTTGGACAACTTTAAATATTTAGAATTTTCTTTTCCTAATTTCAATTTTGTATTTGCCTCTATGGAATTTCTACCCCCTTTTTTTCTGTTTTTAAGAAAGAAACTACATACCATCAGAATTATACAACAGATAGGTGGCTCTTTTTACAAATGGTGATTCTCGATGTGCTATAACACTAGCCAAGATTCACGGAACAGTAGGGAGGATTTTTCAGGTATTAGGAAGTATTAAGAATCTTGCTATTTCCCACAGAAGGAATTCATTACCTGTTTTGGTAGTGAAGGATTTATGGAGAAAAATGGGAGATGTGCTTGTCTTCTTGGAGGATATATAGATAATTTTTATAAAGTTTCTTATACTTTTGTGGATAAGATAAAGTAATGGTGAATTTCCAGTTGGTTGAACAGCTATGATAGTGTAAAAAAATGACCCTATCAACAAGGAAAAGTAGTTTTTAATGGAGGGCCAAGGGCTCTGCCACTGCCCTTTTATACATTGTAATCAAAGACTTGGCCAAAAACAGAGAAGCCATACTTAACAAATCGGTAGAGTATATAAAGCAGGACTATTAAAAGAAGAAAGGTAACAAGATGATGACCTTGAAAGATTAGGATGCTACTTCAAATCCAACAAGACAAAATATTAAAGGAATAAATATAAAATCTTATACTTTAATTAAAAGAATAAATTGAATGAATAAGGATATGTGAGGGTTGTTTGAAGGTAGTTGTTTTGAAAATGGCATAAAGATTTTGGATGACCACAAGTTAACAGGATGACAATGTGATACAGCTGCTTAAAAGACTGATATGATCTTAGAATGCATTTATAGAAATATTGTATCTTCATTGTAGGAAATAAAACTACCATTTTCTTTTATACTGGTTGAACCACAACCGGATTATTTCCTTGTTTTGAACAGTATCTTTTGATATGGGCATAAGCAAACTGGAATACTTCAAGGAAGGTAAAAAAAAAAACCACTGAAAATTACATTAAGATGAGTAACAAGTTAAAGACACTAAGCTATTTGAATTGGAACAGAGAAGACTAAAGGGAGGGATAATAGCTCCCTTCAGTTATCTGAAGTCCTATTACATAGAAAAAGGGTTACATTATCATGTTAACAGAATAATAGGAGAAAGTTACAAGAAACCAGCTATGGGTGTAATAAAAAGCAAAGCAGTGCAAAAATGCAATGAGTTCTATGTCATTAAAAGCATTCAAATTGGATGACACCTGTCAGAGGTTATCATATCATATCATATCATAACAAAGAGGATGTCAGATTAGATAAGAGTAGGGAACCCGCGGCCACAAGGTCACAGGTCGAAGGTTCCCCACTCCTGGTGGGCGATGTCTAAGGTCCTTTCCAATTTTCAAGGGTCTGAATAAAAACTTCCAAACAATTTGCTTCCCATAACAATGGAAAAAGTAAAAATTCTATCAATAATATCTCATAATTACCTTGCCTTCAATTCATAGTAAGAGCTGAAATCTCCCAGAACTTTGATGGAACAAAGTGCTTGATGACCACACAATCACAATATGTTTATGAACTCTAATAGTCATTTTCCATGGCTTTTTTGCTCTTAAATAGCACCCTTCTATTCTCACATATTGGGGAATGATTCTATTGTCTAGTTATGCAAAAAAAAAAAACAACTTTATGGTTTGATGTTCTTAATTGCCCTGATCAATAAATACATGAAATTTGAATGTTCAACCATAGAAAGTATTAAGGAAACACTGATATTTTCTGGATCCTCTTTTAATAGGAAAATTTTTAGTCATGATCTGCAGAAGTTGGTCCAGGGCAGTTCAAAGATAAATCTTCTTCATCTGTAATTAGAGAAGGAAAAAAAATCTGTTTTAAATATTTATGACTATAACTAATCTTATAAAAAGGTTGCAGTAGTAAAATATATATATATCACACAGAAAAAATAAAGATTAAAAAAAGAACAAAAAACCTAGTTTAATTGAACAAGAAATAGATAACTGAGCATCTGGGGTTAGTTATTGTAGCAGAATACTACAATTAGCCCTTAAATCCTATCCCCTTTTCTCATCTTCTCTAGCAGATTATCCCTACTATCACCCTCTCACTCTGATTCTAATCCTTCCTATTTCATTATAAGTTGAATCACCATTCAATGGTTGAATTAAGAAATGCATATAAACTTAGGAAAGTGTGACTTTAAAAACAAATGAGAATATTTTAAAGTATTAAAAGCAAAAAAGAATGACCAAATTAATGTAAAACATATAGACATACATATACATTGTACATGTTTTACATACACACATATATACACTATATAAGTGTGTGTATGTGTGTATACACAAGTATACAAACATTTATATATATATGCATAACAGAATCTTCTTACCTTCATAGGTTGTTCCACACCAAATACAATACCGATGTTCTTCTCTTAAATATCTTGTCAGAATTTGTAATTTTTCCATTACCTAAAGGATAAAATAAGACATTTCATGTAGCAGACCCCTTATTCACTGCTACACATCTGATTATACGCAATCAACTAATACCAAATTATACACAGCCAACTAATACCACCACTGTCTACTACTTCTTTCAATGATCTTTTTTTTTAGTTGTCTAGGGTTTGGAAGTAACTTTGGCCAAAATGCAAAGCTCCTTAATTCTCTCTCTCTCTTTTTTTTTTTTGCTTTTTTTTGGAGGGCAATTGGGGTTGACTTGCCCAAGGTCACATGGCTAGTATTTGTGTTAAGTGTCTGAGGATGGATTTGAACTCAGGTCCTCCTCACTCCAGGGCCAGTGCTCTATTCACTGCTCCACCTAGCCACCCCACTCCTTAATTCTCTTACATGTGAAAAAACTTATCCTTAAAATAACTGCTGTCTGCTATTAAGGAACTAGGACCAAACTAAATAGAACCAGTTCAAAGGATTAGTCTCAAACAAGTGTGTATAAAGGTGACAATATTTTCTATTAGAGTCCAACTTATTCCCTTTGTGGAGAAAGTAATTTTTTAAAGAAGGCTTTTTTCTTTTTTGAGGGAGGAGGTGAGGAAATTGGGGAAAGAAGGCTTTTTTAAACAAGTCAAGTAAAACAGAACGATATGAAAATAAGAAAAGTTCTTTTCTTTGTGTAAATGTTAACTCCAAGGATAGATATCCTTTTTTTTTTGGTAGATTTGGAAGTGGAATAACCAGGTTTCAGATACAGCTTCACCATTTATTTTCTGTATGGTCTTCAGCAGGTTAATTAACTTCTCTGTGTCTTAAAATCCTCCTCTGCAAAATGGGCACAATCCATGGACTATGGACTCATAAAGCAATGGGAGATTCAAATGAATAATATATAAGGTAATTTACAAGCTGTAGAGCATTATGAAAAAGTCAGTTGTTATTTGCTTCCTTTTTTGTTGACATTTTGAGGGGAAGAGGCTCATTAAAGGCTCTTTTAGAGATTCAATAGAGGCAACAAAAGGATATAAAAGTGAACTCAAGCACCAAAGATACTTATCAAAAGGACAATAAAAAGTTTGAAGAGGGAAATTAAAACTCAAGATTAAAATGATTCTAAATTAGGGGCAGGTAGGTGGCACAGTGAATAGAGTACCAGCCCTGGAGTCTGGAGGACCTGAGTTCAAATATGGCTTCAGACACTTGACACACTTACTAGCTGTGTGACCTTGGGCAACTTACTTAACCCCAATTGACTTGCCTACCCCCCTCCAAAAAAAATTACTCTAAATTATCTGTATATTTAATATCAAAAATCAAAATTTGGCCAAAAATTCAAATTAATTTAAGCCCCTTAACTATGATAAGAAAATCACCAAAGCTTTCATTAGAAATAAAAAAAAATTTAGGATCAAAACTTACACTTAATTCTTCATCACCATATTCATCTTCTTCTTGTTCTTTCTCTTCTTCATCTTCCTGTTCCTCTTTTTCTGGCATAAACCAGTACCATGGCTCCTTGGGAACTTGAATATCCTTAAAACAAGTATTACTTGAGCTAGATTATATGACAGGCACCTCTATTGAGATCATTAACAAAAGTATATTAATTTGGGCCAATTATTTCCACATCAACTTAGGAACTCATATAAATAACCATACTACTTTACGGTAACTCATTTTTACTCTATTGGTGTTAAAGGACATGAGAGAGGATCCTAATTTTAAACAGAGTTTAATACACAATTTGACAAAAAGAGTTAATGTGAATAAAAAAGATTTTTACATATAATTTGGACATGGTAAAAAAAAATTGTGTTGGTTAAAAAACAACCCTAGCATATGTAATCAAAATGGTTACCAACTTCTCTGAATTCACTTGTAAGTAAAAAGAAAGCAAAGAAAAGCAAAACAAAACAAAACTCTAATACTAAAATTATGTTAAACACAATTTAATCTTCCTTTGGTGATTCCAAAGGTAGTCAGAGATTTTGAAGTGTCTCAGCCATCATCATTACCAACCAGCACTAGACTATGGGTTATTTAATAGAAAATTCTGATTGTGATTTTGGACAAATATTAACATTTTAATATTTGATATTTTTGTGAACTCTTTTTGGTGATGATATAAGGTAGCTTAAATGCTGTAACAATATGCCCACCTGAAAACAAGATCAGAGGCTTACCTTCTGTGTGTCTAATTGATGGCAGGCTCTCTGACTTCTTCTAAGATCACCTTCTAATTTAAGTTCTTCTTTTTTACTTTTGAGTCTCAATCTGATTAAAAGAAAAAACTGTACCTGTGTCAGATTTGTACAAGTTCAAATATTTTTGTGCATATCAATGACAAGAAATGTATGTTGGTAGGTTGGGGTTGAGTAACTTGCTCAAGGTTACACAGCCAGTTATTTCTGGGCGTGGTGCAAAGTATCTGGGCCCAGACTTGATCCAGGTCATCCCGACACTGGAGCCGGTGCTCTTATTCGCTGAGCCACCTGGCCGCCCCTAAGCAACTGGGGTTAAGTAACTTGCTCAAGGTTACACAGCCAGGTGTTTCTGGGTGGGTGCTAAGTGTCTGAGCCTGGATTCGATCCCCCAGGATATCCCGACACTGGGGCCGGTGCTCTTACTTGGAGGTAAGATTTTAAAAGAGGGAAAATTTAAACAGGGAAAGTTTTACCGAAACTGATCTGCAGCTTTTTCCTCATTTTGGTTTCTCAAATGAATTTTTCTTCGGTAATTTTCCAGTTCTTCCTCTGCTTTACGTTTTATTAATGTCTCATGACCGATGCCACTTCTTCCTATTCAAATTATGAATTATAATGAGTCTATTTTTCTCATGTTAACACATTACTCTTTAAATTTGTATAAGTATGTAGATAAAAATTTCAATTATTCAAAGAATATTTGAAAAAAGTTTCAATGGAGAAAATATACATTTTGTTTAGGTTCAAAACTTCTGGGAATAAGCTTTACCTCAGACAGAAAAGTAAAATAGAATTTATAGTAATACTACTTCAACTATTAAGAGATTTTTTTTTATGGAGGATGTAGCCATGACATTTATGTTCACATCCAAAATAAACTGAATAAATGTTGAACTGACATATGAACTAATACTGAAAGCTTCTAAATCTTTAATTACAGTCCATATATTATGGAAAATATCCAATGCTGAAATCTGCCTTTGTGACTTTCTTCATATAACTTGAATAACTAAAATATACATGTTATTCAAGTAGTATTATAAAATTTTTTTAAAATTAGTTTTCATGATCTTAATTAAAACTGGTCTAAGGGCGGCCAGGTGGTACAGTGAGTAAGAGTGCCAGCCCCAGAGTCGGGAGACCTGGGTTTGGTTCCAGCCTCAGATACCTCACACCCACACAAAAAAATAACTGGCTGTGTAACCTTGAGCAAGTTACTTAACCCCAACTGCTTAGGGGCGGCCAGGTGGCGCAGCAAGTAAGAGTGCCGGACCTGGAGTCGGGAGACCTGGGATTGATTCCGGACTCAGATATTTGGCAGCCACACAAAAATAACTGGCCATGTAACCTTGAGCAAGTTACTTAATCCCAATTGCTTTAAAAAAAAAAAAAACCAAAACAACAACAAAAAATCTGGTCTGGTTCTAGTTAAAATTTACTTTATTTTCAACTTGAAAATTTATGGGTTTCCTACTGGCTTTAAACATTTACATTACATTTATTTAGAAAAAGATCAATTTCCAGAACCATCAGGCAGAAGTATTTCTTAAGTGCTTATCGCCTGACATCACCAGATAAGGGCAATGACTTGTGAGAAAAAAACCAAAAAAATGGGCTAATATCTGTATTTGAAATTAAGATAATGATCAATTCAGAAATAGTTACATGCCTGTTTTGATGTTCAGAGGAATGGGCTCAACAATGCCACTACCTAGAAAAAAGTAGGAAAAAATGTTTTAGAAGTTTTCTTTTCAAACCATATATAAATGCTTTATGCAATCAGATATAATTATATATTGAAAGCACTGTGGCCAGTAAAGCACAAGGAGATTGGAAGAGTTTGGAAAGGAAGAACAAGGTGAGGATACTGAATTAGAAAGACTGCTGATAAATGGATTTTTGCCTATGGAAGGGATTCTAACCGTGTTAAATGAGAACAGGAATATTCTAATTTTGAATTAAAGGTAACTAAAGAGATAATTCTAAACTAAGAAAATGTGGTAGACCTGTCATTAATAAATTAAGTTTTGCTCAGAATTTATAGTGATGAAGGTGTGGACTCACCTATTGAATAGAGATGGCTACCAGCAATTTGCCCAGAGCTGTTAGTCACAATGTTTAATTAACAGAGTTACAAACAGCCTAGAATCTTGCTTCAAGCAAATATAGGTAGGGGAAATTTTGCAATGACTTACAGAAAGTGTGCTGTATTTGTGTTTCTGCCAGTAACAAGTAACAAAATCACAGAACTGGAAGGTTCTCAGAGGTCAAGCAGTTCAAACCACATGAAAACAAGAGGACTCAGAAATGATTACAATAAGGTTAAAATGGCAGTAGTAGTAGGAAATACATAAAAAGACCAGCTAGGCTGGGATTAGGGAACATTAAGTATCTCAGATTAAAAATTATATGTATGGAAGATGGAAGAAAAGGCAGGTATGTAACTAAGGATGAATATAAAAGTAATACAGTTCTGTAAGAATAGTGTTAGAAGCTGAACAAAGGTCAGAATGATCTTAGAATGGCAATGAATGCTAAGAGGTACAAAAAGTTTTTTTTTCCAAATTCATAAAGTTATATTTGAGGCAAGATGATGATCAAAGAAAGGATAGGGTCACTACTCTGACTAGATGGAAAAATAACCAACAATGACAAGAAGGCTGAACTCCTCAACATTATTTTTGCATCTGTTTTCTCTTCTAAATAAAATGATCCCTGTACTAAAGAGGTATAGAAAAAATATAGTTAAAAAGGAATTAAAAAAAAGTTAAAAAAATATGTATAGCCTTTCAAAAGGGGAAGGGGGAAGAGTGAGAAAAAATACCAGTACTTCTTAATTGATTTTTAAAGGGAACTGAATCCCTGGATAAGTAAGAAGAAAGGAGGTGGCATGGCACATTGGGAAGAGTACTGGATCTAGAATCAGAGTACTTGGTTTTGAATCCTGGCTCTGGTACTTGCTACCCATGTGACCTTGGGCAAGGCACATACCCTTTCTCCATCAGTTTCCTACTTGTAAAATGAAAAGGTTGGATTAAATACTGCTAAATTTTCTTCCAGCTCTAAATCTGTATTCCTATTTATCCTTTGGTGAAAGAGAACAACATAACTCTCAATGAGTTCAAGTCACTAGGCCCAAACTACCTCTTAAAATACTCAAAGAACTAACCTAATGATGTGATTGCTGCACCAAAGTTAGTAAGGTATGAAAGATCATGGATAATAGGCTTGGAGAAAGGCAAATGTCTTCATTTTCAGATGAGATACAATTTGCAAACCATAAGTCAGGAGGCTTGACTTTTTTTCCTTGCAAAATTCCTGAAAGTAGAATTTGTGAGAACTTGGAAACTATTGATCACTACAAGTGAGCAGAGCTTTGAAACCAGATCATGTCAAACTAACCTCATTTCCTTTGTTGATAGTGCAACCAGATTAGTGGATCATGATAATGCTATGGCTTTCTTTCTTTCTTCCTTCCTTCCTTCCTTCCTTCCTTCTTTCTTTCTTTCTTTCTTTCTTTCTTTCTTTCTTTCTTTCTCTCTCTCTCTCTCTCTCTCTCTCTCTCTCTCTCTCTCTCTCTCTTTCTCTTTCTTTCTTTCTTTCTTGCTTGCAATTGGGGTTAAGTAACTTGCCCAAGGTTACAAGACCAGTTTTTTTGTGTGGGTGTTAAGTATCTGAGGCTGGAACCGATCGATCCTGGGTCCTCCTGACTGGGGCCGGCGCTCTTACTCACTGCGCCACCTAGCTGTTCCTATTTCTATTTCATTAAAGCATTTGACAAAAGCCTTTCATTATTTAAACTTTCATGCTTTAAACTAGAGAGATATTAAATGACAAAATAGTTGTATGAAAAAAACAAAAACAAAAAAAACTAGCTGAATGATCAGAAGCAAAGAGCAGTTCTTAATTGATCAATGTCAGCTTTAAAAGAGCTTTATAGTGGAATGCCCCCAGAATCTGTGTTTGACATTATGCTATCACATATTTTTATGAGTGACTCGGATGAAGGCATAAAAGGGAAACAAGGAAAGAATTCATGATGTAGATTCAAAATCCACCTCTGACACCTACTTGGTGTTCTTGGTGTCACAACCTTGCAAGTCACAATCTTTCTATCTTTAGTTTCCTCATCTATAAGAGGAATAAATATATCTATAACATCAACCTCAGTAGTCTGCTATGAGGATAAAATGAAATAAGGCATGAGGTTAAAATTGCTACATAAATTGCAGTTATTCTTAAGACAACTTTGTAAAATTTGACACAAAGCTGTGAGAGCTAGCTAATAAGGTAGATGACATTGAGGAGCTAGGTGGCACAGTGAGTAGAAGGCTTGGCCTTGAGTCAGGAAGGTCTGAGTTCAAATCCAGACTCGAATTCTTATTAGCTGTGTGACTCTGGGCAAGACATTTAACTTCTGTCTGCTTCAGTTTTCTCATCTGTAAATAATAACACCTACCTCCCAAAGGCAGTTCTGAGGATCAAATGAGATAATATTTATAAAGTGTCAACACATAAAAGACACTATTATTATTATTATGGAAGCTTCAAAAAGATCTTAGGTAGAATGACAGACTGAATAAGAAGAAAAAAAATTTAACAGGAATAACTATGAAGTTATATATGATACAAATAAATCAAACTAAGCAAGTACAGGAGTAAGGAGGTGTAGGCTCCTTGTATCAACAATTCCTTTTAAAAAAAATCTAGGAGTTTTGGTGTAAGTTCAATGAATTTGCAAGCTCAATGAATGAGTAATTTTATATGACTATCCAAAAAGGTAATATCCTAAACTGTACTGAGAGAATTATGAAGGAACTGACATTTCCACTATGTTCTGTTCTGGTCATGTTGCATCAGCAGTAAAATGTTCAGTTTTGGGCACCACATTTTAGGACAAATTAGCTAGAAATCATTTGGAAGAAGCTGATCATTGTGTAAAGTGGACTGAAAAGTATACCATATGAAGGAAAAGTTAAATGAGCACATGGGGTGTTTTACCCAGAGAATTGAAGATTTCTTTTAGGGATATTGCTATTGTCTTCAAATATTTGAAGGGTTATCATGTGGAAGAGAGATTAGACTTGTCCTGCTAGAGCTCAGAGAGAACAACTAGATACAATGAAAAAAAATTAGGCCTGATACAAGGAAATATTTCTTGATAAAAATAGCTGACCAAAGTAGAATGGGGTGTGTGGCAGTTGGTCCCTCCTCACTGGAAGTCTTCAAGCAGAGGAAGGATAATAACTTGTTAGCAGTGTTGGATAAAGGATTATTGCTAAGGAATAGCTTTGACTAAATGGTTACTAAGTTCCCTTAGATTCTTTGGCATAAATGACCATGAAAACAAAATCTGAATATTAACACCACAAAATTACTGTCTCCCTGGCCATCCAAATATCTAGGTCTCAATGGGATTGATTTTGTTCTGTTGTGACATCCTAAAGTGGTTTTTTAAATTGTTGAGTTACATTGGATGTGTTAGAGCATAAGCTTCTTGCATTTATGTCCCCAGCACCTAGCACAGAGCTCTTCATCATTGCTTAATATATTCAGTGCTTTAAAAAATGCTTTTTATTTGTTCATTCTACATCTCAAACAATGGCTTTTCAAACTCAAAAGGAGAATGAAAAATCATTATAACCCAGTTATGTAGTTGGTCATGCAGCTGCCAAAACTATAGAATAGAATGAGATATAATCTTATTTTCACTCTGATGTTGCTCCTTTGTCCACTGGTTATTAGTACCTCTGCTTCACAACTGTTTCCCAACTTTTACTGAGATCCCTAATCAATCCCTTTCCCATTCCAAGTGTTGCTAAGTGTAGAATAAATTTAACAATGAAGAGGTTGTGGATTATCCTTTGCCTTAAGTGAAATGAGAGAGGTTTGGGGATTTTGGTCATGCTTTAGAAGTAGTAAGAAAACGAGAGACTGAGGCAAGTGCTGTACAGGCAGGGGCTTGGACTAGACAGATGACTTCTGAGGTTCCTTCCAGCTTTGATCCTATGATCTCTCTGGCCTTCAGTTCTTCTCAAACATTATAAAATTATTATTACTCACAAAAATTTCAATTTTCAATGAAAAGTTCAATTAGAATAATTTAATTTTCATAATTTAACTTACCACTCTTGCCAAGAGCCTGTCCACTTTTATACCCCATCTTTTGAAGCAAAGCAAATCCCTTGTTTTCACTACCCAAAGCACTCTTCAAAACATTATCACGTCTTTCTTTTTCCTCTTCTTTTAAACTCTTTTGTCTATTTTTTAGATTTGCTTCTCGATGCTTTTCTTCTTTTTGATGAGCCTCTCTGACACGCCTCAACATGGGCAATCCAGGTCTGATGTCTTCTCTAAACAACAACATTATGGTTAATAATACATGCCACCTGTGCTTTTTTGACACGAGTATTCATTTCTCACTCCCTTTACCCATTCAATTGGTGTTTCCATTAATATATGTTAAAAATAAATAATAAATTTTTAAAGGAAAAAAATGACACAAAACATATATGAAAGTAAGGCTAAAGATTGTTTGATTTCTAGTAATGCTTGTCATTCTAAAAAGATTTTATATGTATTATTTTGAGGTAAATAATGAAAGTATTATCTTTATACGGAGGACATAAATTTAATGTCTCTTGGGGAATTAATTTATTTGACTAAACGAATTACTATCTAGAAATCATATGTAAGAAATAGGGAATGAGGACTGAAATATTATTGTTATTATGACAATGAGAAAGAAAGAGATGAGACATTTTTTTTTTTGGAGGGGGAAGGTAGGGCAGTTGGGGTTGTGACTTGCCCAAGGTCACATGGCTAGCTTTTGTGTTAAGTGTCTGAGTCTTTATTTGAACTCAGGTCCTCCTGACTCCAGGGCTGGTGCTCTATTAGGTGTGCCACCTAGCCACCCTGATGTGACACATTTTTTAAGGAAAAATGAAAAGTAGTTGGTGACTGATGGGATATAATATACTTGCTGTTAATATTATTGGAAATGAGAATGAAAAATAAGTAAAAAATGAAATCAAATTTCTAAGCCTGGGGAAAGGGATGTCATTGACAATGAAAGGGAAACTAAGACATGGAGACAGTGCTGAGGGGGAATAAGTTTAGTCTAAGGACTAAGTCTGAAGTGAGACAGAAGGACTCCTAAGAGGAAATGTTAGTAGGCAATTGAAAATTAGAATTGAAACTCAGGGGAAAGGACAGAATTAGAGCTAGAGATCTGAAGGGGTCTTCTGCTTAAATATTTTTCATTGTTCTAAGAGTAGGTTCAGTTGAAAGGAAGGAATATAGCTACATGAATGTGATCTAAAAACAAAAATATTTAGTAAAACTAAAAAAACAACCCCTCAAAACTAGCATCTTTTTTCTTTCCTTGTCTAATGAATTATGTTCAGTCCTGGGTCCTACATTTTAGAAAGTACATTGACTAGATTACACCTGAGGTCCCCTCAATGAAATATGAAGTATATGACGGGTTATCATAAGAAGAGAGATTAAACTTCTTCTTGGTTCCAGAAGATAGAACAATTAACAACAACAAAAATTGATGAAAATTGTAGAGGTAGATTTAGGGTGAATATTAAAAAAAAAACAAAAACAGAAACAATTGCTGTGTGATCCTGGGCAAGTTACTTAACCTCAACTGCCTCCAAAAAAAATTTAAAAAAAATCCAAAACTTCTTAAGAATTAGAGCTGACCCCAAATTCCTGAGATTCCAAGGTCCAGGAGAAAATACTGTTAAGTAGCCAGAAAGAAACAATTCAAGTATCATGGAACCACAGTCAGGATCACACAAGATTTAGCAGATTCCATGTTAAAGGAATGGAGGGCTTGAAATTTAATATTCTGAAATGCAAAGGAGCTAGGATAACAACCAAGAATAACCTACCCAGCAAAACTGTATGTAATCCTTCAGGGAAAAAAATGGAGGAGAGCTGCAGAAAAACCTGGGAAGACCTATATGAACTGACGCAAATTAAAATGAGCAGAACCAGTTCACTGTACACCATAACAGCAATATTGTAATGATGACTGACTTTGAAAGACTTAGTTACTGTGATCAATGCAATGATCCAAGACAATTTGGAAGGACTCATGATGAAAAGTGCTATCCATCTACAGAGAGAGAACTGATGAACTCTGAGTACAGATTACAGTTTTCTCATTTTATTTTTTCTTGGTTTTTTGGTGACATGGCTAACATACAAATATGTTTTAAATGATTTCACATGTATAATGGGTATGATATTGCCAGTTTTCTCAGTGTGGGGGAGTGAGGTAAGAGAGAGAATTTGGAACTCAAAATTTTAAAAAATGTTAAAAGTAAATGATAGTTTTCTTAAAAAAGAATTAGAGCTGACCCAAAGTAGAATGAGTAGCCTTGAAAGGTCTTCAAGCAAAGGATAGATTACCACTTGCAGAGGTGCTGCAAAGGAGGTTCCAGTTCAGGTGTGAGTCAGACTGGATAGAAGTAGGATCTTATTAATTATGAGATTGTAAGACAGTGATATGAATTTGAATCACAGCCCTCTTAAATACTTGGAAAATTACTTCCCTTCTTTGGGCCTCAGCTACCTATATAAAATGAGAGTATAAGACTGAATTCAACTTCCAGGTTGAAATTTTGTAATACTATAGTTTTTGTTTTCTTGTGAATCATTCATTATTGCCATATACAACATGAATGGATGAGATACATATTTACTTACTTCACGTTAATAAAGGAATCAGACATATAGTCTTCTTCATCTGCCATGTTCACGTTCAGCTCTGTACTTCTTTGTATGGTACCTTTAGCTACAAAAAGGGGTTAAATAAAGTTGTAATTATTGTCCAATTCATTTTCAGCAACTAAAACAAATCTATGCTTAAATTAACAAGAAAAATTTGGGCCCTTTGAATATTTATGTTATTGTCAATTTCTTTAAAAAATAATCTCCAGTGATAAAAATCACCTCAAAATATGAATTTTAAAAGGCATATTCCCACTTCTGATTTGAATCTGCATTAAAACATGAGACATGATTGAAGGCTCCAAAGCATGGTAAAAAGCAAGAATAAAGTAGTTCTCATTGAGACTTCTGAAAAATGATTGAATTGTTATGAATCCAATTCAAAAAGCATTTATTATCTACTATGTCTGAGGGCATTATGCTAGGCATAAGGGATCAAAATGAAAATAGTAGAGGTCAGAATTAGAATCATGAATCAAATTTACTTTCTATTATTAGTTTCTAAAGATCCACTAAAATTCTTCACAATAAGGATGCGACCTTATATATAAGGAGCTCTAGAAAGCTCTCCTAGTTGGGACTAAATTCTATCAGTTCTAAGGATGGAAATATGTCTACTTTCTGAGGATCAGCCTAGTCTTTTCAGAAAGGCTCATCTTTGCTACCAGGGTAGCAACAGAACCAAGGCATTTTTTTTAGTTATAGCAACTTTTGAGGACCAACTACTAAAATTATAGAGTGACTTCAATCTGCATTGCTGGAGGGGCTCTTTTCTTCGCTTCTCCTTGTCCCCCTGGTCCCTCCTCTCCAACTTCCTTCTCCTTTGCCCTCTTCTCCCTGTCCTCCTCGACTCCCCCTCTTTTCCTTTCTCTTTCTTCTTCACCCCCCTTTTCTTTTAAAGTAGCCACTTTACAGATTCTTGAAATATTGAGCACTTTTCTAAAGCCAGAAAGCTTCAGTGTTAAAAAGACCAAAAGAGAACTGAAATACTTGTCTAACTTATAAAAAAGTTTAATTTGTTCATCACCTAAATATACTAAGAAAAGGAATGAAATTACTCACTGGATCCTTACCTAATCTCCCATTTAACCTCTATTTAGCCCAACTAATCTATTATTGTTCCCCTTAAAAGCCATGTGCAGTCTGGCCTCTACTTTTGCTCATGTAAGTCTCTCATTTTGGACTATCTTCCTTTATTTTGATCAATGTCTTAATCTTACTTGAAAACCATTCCTCTTCTAACTTGCCTCAGAAGATGAAGAGTTGCTATTCTTTATTATGACTAATTCTTGTACTCTCCATTCTTGTTTCTTACAGGACAATTCTCCAAATAATCATCTCTCTTTTATCATAGATTTTTAATCTTTCCCTTTTTGATTAATACTTTCCTTGAAATATGTTCAGGTCTTCCTAACCTTAAAAATCCTTTCCCATATCCCTTCAATCCTATCTATACTTGACACTTCTACTATTTCACTCAACTTGCAATCTAGCTCCCACTTCCACCACTGGACTAAAATTACTTTTCTGAAAGTGCTTACTTCTTGATGGATCAACTAACTGACCAACAATGTATCAAGTGCCTACTAATGTATTAGGCATTATATCAACAAATCTAATGATATTTTCTTAGACTTCCTTCTCCTTAAACTCTCAGCAGCTTTTGATGCTACCCCTCTATGAAATTCCCAAGACATTACACTGATTTTTCTCTTTTGCTGGCTCTTTTTCTTTTGTCCAACTCTCTAAGGGTCTATCCTCAGTGCTCTTAGCTCTCTCCCTTGGAAATCATATTCATTTTTATGATTTCAATAATAATCTCTAAATATATTTCTTATTCCATAATTCCAACCCTGACCTTTGTCCAGAGCTTCAGATGGGTGTTAAACTACTTACTGAGCAGTTTTTACCTATATTAATCACTAGCACCTCACCTTGAAATATCTAAAACTGAATTTTTCTTTCCCCTTAAATCCTGTCAGTGAGACCACCATTTACTCAAGCCATGCTTGAAACCATGGTCTTATCTTTCATTTTCTCCTATTTTTTATGTGCTTCTGAAATCTATCAACTATGTCCCTTACTCTCTTATTTACCTCAAAGATTATGAAGAAAGTACTTTCCAAATGCATATCCATAAATGTGTTATGATTATTATTATTACCACTTTTACTGCCCTAGTCCAGGTTACCTTTCCTACCTGGATGGGCTACTATAATAGCCTATTTTTCTGAAATCCATTTTCTTTCCATCAATCCATTCTTCATACCCTATTCATGACTAATCTAGAAGCACAAATAGGCTCTAGGCATTTCTCTGCTCAAAATCCTTCAATGACTCCTTATTGTCTACAAACATAAAACATAAAATGTACTAGTATCAAGTTCGTCCAGAACTGGATGCCATTCTATCTTCTTGGTCTTATCTCTAACTCCTTACCTCTACAGGCTATGTTTTAGCCAACTGGGACTTGTACCACTACTGTGCCTTTGTTCATGCCATTTTCTATATATGGAATACCCTTCAGCCCCACCTCTGCCTGATGAAATAATCCCTTCTATCCTTGAATACCCAGCTCAAGTCAAGGTCCTTTTTCTCCTAAATACTGCTTCCTCCATGAAGTCTTCTATGACCCCTACCATGAATAAAGATGATGCCCCATTGAACTTGATAAAGCCTGGTTTGTCCCCTTTTATGTAGTTTTTGTATCATTTTGTATCATAGTTATTTGTATTTGAGTCTCTATGAGATTATAGCGAGCTCTAAAAGGGTGGGGCTTCTTATTTAACTTTTGTATCTTCTCTAACACCTAGCACAAAGTTCTGCCACAGAGTAGCCATAACTGTTCCTGAATATAGAAAGAGTATTAAAGATCTCCTAGACAGAGGGATGACATCGGTTTCATTTTAACCTAAAATTAGAAGGCTTGGAAAAATTGGAAAGAAAAGATACCATACCACACTCAGAAGCTGACAAGTAAACTGAGCCAAGCTCATACTCATTAGTCCCCTTTCTCCCTGCAAACTCCACCACCAGTCCCCTTCTTTCTGTCTTCCCTCTTCTTTCTGTTATCCTTGTCCTCCCCTCTTCTTCCTTTCTTATATCTCTTATCTAGATCCTCTCACCTTCCTTTCCCTTTTGTGTCCTTTCCCCCCTTCTTCCTTGCCCCTGTCCCTTCTCCCTCCTTCCTGCTCTCCCCTTCTCTCTGTCCTTTTCTTCCACTTCTTCCTTTCCCTCTTCTCTGGTTCTCTTCTGTTCTTCTTGCCTTTTCCCTGGTATCCTCCTATTCATCTCTTTTCTCCCTTGTCCCTCTTCTCCCCTTCCCTTCTCCTTGGTTTCCTAGTCCCCTTTTTCTTTGCTTCTCCCTGTCCCCCTGGTCTCTCCTCTCCCCTCTTCCCTCCTTCCCATCCTCGACTCCCCTCTCTTCTTCCTTCTTTTCGTTCCCCTTCATCCCCCTTTTCTTCCCTTCTCCCTGTTCCTCTCGTCCCTTTCTCTTGTTCCTGATTCCCTCTTCCTTCTTCCCTCCCCCTTTCTCTTATCCCTCACCTCCCTTTCTCTTGTCCTTCTCCCCTTCTTCCCCCTTGTCCCTTCTACAGTCCCCTCTTCTCTTCTCCCTCCTCTCCCCTTTCCCTCGTCCTCTGCCCCCAGGACCCGATCCTCCCTTTCCCTTCTCCCTGTTCCCTTACACGCTCCTCTTTCCCTTCTTCCCTTTCCTTCTCTTCCTCCCTTCTTTCCCCTTCTCTTTTTCCTTTCCTTCCTCCTCCCTCTTCTCTACTTTCCTCCCTGTCCCCCTGGCCTCTCCTTCCCCGTTCCAATCTCCCTCATTCCGCCTCTTCGGATCCCTTCTACCCTCTCCCTCTTTCCGACCCCTCCCCAGTGCCCCACCTCCTCGTCCCCTCTTACTCTTCCGGCCAGCTCGCGCCCCCTTAGGCTCTGCGTTCTTCTCACACTGACCGGTGAGGCGCGCGCCCACTCCACCGCCGGCCCAGGGAGGTTTCTTCCAGGAGACCGGTCGCGCTCTGGCACATCGCAGTGGCGTCGCCTCCTCGCGCAGTGCGCTTGCGCGGCGTCTGTCAGCCGCACCTGCAGCTCTCTCAGTTTCCTGCTTCCAGGGCGGCGCATCCGGGTCATTTCTGTGGGGCTGCTGTTACTGCGGCTGCTGCTGCGGCTGCTGTTGCGGCTGCCGCTGCTTTTGCTTCTGCTTCTCATCGGACGGCCGCATTCGCCTGGATTAGCTAGCCAGCAAGGAAGGGGCTCCCCGTTCTCGAGGTGAGGCCACTCTCACCCCCTCCTCCTTTCGGCCCCCTCGGCTGCCAGTTCTGATCTCCCCGAGAGCAAACGGGTTTTTCCCTTTATTCGGCCCCAGGTTGAATCTTCACCAGCACTGAGTGACCGACCGAGTGACAGGCCAGGCCTGGGAGTGGGCATCTCTCACCCCCCTTTGCCCCCCCAACCTCCCGCGCTGCTCACGACTCCGTTGTCTTGGCGGTCCGGTTACCCTGAGCTCCTGTCAGGGACGCTGGGTCTCCCTTGTCAGATCTCAGCCCCATGACCAGGACTCCTCCCCCTGCTGTCGCCCCGAGTCTCAGCTTTGGGATTGGGGGGCTCTGCCCTGTGGGAAAGGTTCTGTTGGGGACAACTCTAGTACAGCATCTGCAGGGCTGGGAGGGAATGGGAAGCTGCCTGGTCCCAGGTGCTTCTCCCGAGGCTCGGAGGGATAACAAGGGGCCTGCCTAGAACAATAATCTAGGATCAGGGAGAAGAAAGTTCTGGGTTCTAATTCGAGCTCTACAGGGTAGCTTTAGAGTAAATCCGTATTGCTAACCATTGATGGTTTGCAATTTTTTTCAAAGCCCTCTTATTATGTCATTGATTTTGCTTGTCTTTTGATTTCCTTATCTGACCTCTCTGGCCTGCTCCCCTCATTAGAGTATAAGCTCCTTTTTTTTTTTTTTGTAGGGGTTGATTCTTTGTTTTTGTATACCCAAAGGCTAGTTCAGTGCCTAGCACCTAGTTGTCATTTAATAAATACTTTTTGATCGACTGATGCTCTCAACCACCTGGTAAGGTAGGTAATATTATCCACTTTTTATTGTTCAGGAAGCCAGAGTTTTACTGAGTAGCTTGCTAGGGCTATTGTGCCAGAATTGTAATTCAAATCCAGATTTCTCTTGGCTCTTCCCTCAGTCCACTACACCATTTAGTGTCCACATATTTTAAGTGGGTGTGATACATGTTCTACCTGTATTCATAACAGCTAAAATTTATAGAATGCTTTTAGGTTTGCAACCTACTTTATATATCTTGTTTGATTCTCAGATCGACTTAGTGAAATAGATGCTATTATTATACTCATTTTACAAATGAGGAAACAGACTGAGTTTTAATAAAAGCAACTTGCCCAAAGTCATAGTTACTAAGTTTCTGAGGCTGAATTCAAACTCGAGTCTTTCTGGCTCACTGTCCAGCTTGTGATTTACAATGCTATCTACCACCTAAAAAAGTGATATGGGTCAAAGTGTAGAGCATGTTATGGAAATGTATCCTTGCTATTAGGTGTTCTTTGTTGTAGAATGTAATTCTTTTTAGACACTGTGTGCAAAAAGAAATTGTTACATGGGAAGATAATGTTACTTTATGGAAGACTTTCTGGGATTTAAAAAAAGTGAATATTATATTGAAACAAGAGTAAGCAAGATATAAAAAGTTTTGTTGTTCTTTTAGCTTTTAAGCCAGTTTTGACACCTCTTAAATATTAGGGTTTCTTGGATATACCTTTGCTTTTTAATGGCATTCTTTTGGTAAATATATTGACTTCACAGACATAGGCCAACAGCATGATTTTGAGGTAATAATATGCATGTAGTAGTATGACTCTAGTCAACACATTTTTAAGCTATTACTAGGCATTATAGAAACTAAGCTTTTCAGAGGTCATCTTAACCAAGCCAAAATTGTTCAATTTTTCATCCTTATCACAGCCTTGCAGATAGGTTGATGGTAAAAGTTAATAAGTATATTATGCTTTATATAAGACAAAAATTCGTACTCCCCTACTTGCCTTGTATTTTGCTTTAAACCTTTGGCATCAGTAACTTATTTTAAATAAATCAGTTGGAGTTGTTTTAATTTGTGCCGTATCTTTTTCTCATGTTTATTCTTCCAGCCTTCTTTGCTCTAACAAGTTGGTGGTCTGATGGTACACAGACAGCTGATTGAGGAATGACTCCCATATCAGTAAGGAGTCATTGCCTGTGTGTTAAAATATAATTAATTCATTTTTGTGATGTTATTCAGTGCTCTCCATGTCCAGGCCTTCTGAGTTTTAAATAAAGTATATTCATGATGTGTAGGCATGAAGCTTCTAGAGAGTCAACAAGTCTTTGATCTCTTAAGTTCCTTACTCCTCAACCATACATTCTAACAGATTATTCATTTCAATCAGTCAATCAATTCACAAACATTTATTAAGAACCCTTCTATGTGCCAAGTACTGGGGATATAAGACAAAGTGTATTAAAGAGCTTACATTCCTATGGGGGTAGGGGGAAATGTGTTTATAAAGGAAATAAAAAGTAATTTGTGGAAGGCACTAGAAGTTCCAGGGGGGGATCAAGAAAGGCCTCATTTAGGAGATGGCACTTAAACTGAATATTTTAGGAAGTTAAGAGTTCTAAGAGATGAAGGTAACAAGGAAGTTCATTTCAGACATAGGGGATGGCCTGAGCTAAGGCATGGAAATAAGAAATGGGTTAGATAAGAAATAGAAATAGATAAAGTTCTTGTTGTGTAGCAGGAACTGAAAGTAGATCAGTTTGGTTGGAATGTAGAGTACATGAACTATAGTCAATACAAGACTCATGGACTTCTCCTTTTGGGCTGTCCTTTCCCTTTACATGACTCCCTACATGTATGGATTCAAAGCCTTAATATACTGTGATCATATAAATCCTATATAGTATGTACACTCTTCCTCCAACCACATCCCCAACCTCCTCCAGCTTTGTCCTCAGATCTTCAGATAAGTGGTGGTATTCCCCAAGCACAGAAACTCAATGGAAAGGAATAAGGAAAGATATATTTCAAGATCATGAATTGTAAACAAGGAAAAGAAATGAGAGAAATCAGTCTCCCTTCCTGCTCCTCATTCCAATGGGATTTATAATAATAGCTGATAGTCTTGGCACGTAGACCATTGTGGTTCATTGTGATTCCTGTCTCCATCTCTGCTCTAGGATCAGAATTGGCTCCACATTTCTGGTCTTCAGAAGTTGCTTTCACTGGCAGTGCAAGAAATGTGGTGGTACCCTCTCCCCTGGGCCTACCTTTACAATGAAATCACTAAATATCAAAGTATATGTTGATTTAATTTAGCTCTTTGTAGGATTTCTTTATTACTTTATCCCTCTGCAAGAGATGTTAGCACATAAGCCATAGTCATTTTCATGGTAGTGTTTTTGCAAATACTTTTCATGAGCACTTACTTCAATAGGAGTAATAAACCAAATAAATAAATGCCCATGAAACGATATTTCTTGTTGCCCTTGGGCATACCATAAAATCAGCTTCTCTTGCTATTTTGTTTTTCTCTCCAAGGTTTTAAGAAGATTAGTTAATCAAGGATATGTGATGAAATTCGGACACTTCAGTCAGAAATGGTTCCCCATGCCTGTGATCATACCATTATCTCATTGCACTGCTCAAAACCCCCTAGTGATTCTCTATACCTCTAGGATATATAACCCAAACTACTTTACCTGTTCCTATTTACAGAGTCTGGCTCCAACCTACCTTTTCAGCTTTGTTTCATGTTACTTTCCTTCATGTACTCAATATTCTAGCTATATTAGATTATGAGGCTACTAAGTATGACATCTACTTCCACATATTCATATAAGCAGTTCCTTGTATGTCAAATAGGTTCCCTCTTCATTTCTGCCTCTCAGAATCCTTAAAGTTTGACTCATGGCTGAGGTACCACTGTTTTCTGTGAAGTCTTTTCTGTTCCTACCAGCTGAAAGTGTTTTCTCCCTCTTCAAATGTTCCTAGACAATTTTTCTTGGTCTAGATTTCCTACTCTGCATGACATTCTACCATGTCATACTTACCATTTTATATGTTGCATCTCTATTGAAGGCAAGCACTGTGTTGTATTTTATTTTTGATACATAGATTCCTAGCGCAGTTCCTTGCACTTGGGCACTTAAATAATGTTTGTTAAATTGTTGAATTTATTAAGTTTTTATATAAATCCTTGTCTGTTAAAACTATGTTCTGGGACAGGGGTGGGGAAATGCAGCCTCAAGGTTACACGTGGCCCTTTGACTGAATCCATACTTCATAGAACAAATCCCCTTAATAAAAGAATTTGCTTTGTAAAACTTGGACTCAGTCAAAGCTGTGGGTTCCCCACCCCTGTAATCTGGGGTATGGTTTATTTAAATGATTTTATATATCAAAGATCTTTGCCAGAAAAATCCCTTCCATATTTTAGAATTTGCTTCTTTCTAAAAAACCAAATGTTTATTAATATATTTGTTTTATATCATGTACATTTCTTAACATTTCCCTCCTTTCATCCCCCTCAGAGAGTGTTACTTTATAATAAAGAATAAAAAGGAGAACAAAGAAAAATTTATCAAAACTAACCAAGATATTTTTAAATATTGACATTATATACATCATTCCACAGCCATAGTCCCCAGTGTCTACAATGAAATGAAATGAGGTGCTTTCTCATATCTCTTCTTTGGGTTAAGCTTGGTCATTATGATTTTGTAGCATTCAGTTCATTGTTTTCTTATTCTTTCCATATATATTGTTTGTAGTTATATCGTTTTCTTGGTTTTGCTTACTTCACTTAGTATTACTTCATAAAAGTCTTCCCATGTTTCTCTGTATTGATTATATTCATTATTTCTTAGTAATAGTCTATTCCATTCATATATACAATTTATTTAGTCATTCTCTAGTTGAAAGACATCCTCTTGGTTTCCAGTTCTTTGCCACCACAAGAAATGATGCTATAAATATTTTGGTGTATATATATTTTTGTCATTGACCTTCTTGGGTTCTATGCACATCAGCAAAATCTCTGTGAAAGAGTATATATATTTTAGCCACTTTCTTTGCATGATTCCTAATTGTATGTACATTTTAACCACTTTTTTTTGCATGATTCCAAATTGTATGTACATTAAAGCCACTTTCTTTGCATGATTCTAAATTTTTTCCCAGAATGGTTGAATCAATTTTCAGCTCCACTAAATGCATTATTGTATTTGTCTTAACATAATGCTCCAACATTGACTATTTCCTTCTTTGTAATTTTTTTCCAATTTGTTAGGTATAAGATGAAAATTCAGGGTTGTTTTCATTTGCATTTCTCTTATTTGTGATTTGGAACATTCTTTCATGTGGTTGTTATTAGTTTGCAGTTTTTTAAAGAATTCTTTGTTTATATTCTTTGACCACTTAACTAGTGGGAAAAGGTAACTACTTATTTTTAAGTGCTTAAACTTTGTTTAGCTTTTCATTAAAAGTTTATTGAAAAAGAAATGTTTCATGATTTTTAATCCATTAGGTAAGGCACACACATCGTGATTCAAGAATTTCACCAATAATGGAGTTGGCCCATAGCTTATTGCTAAATGAAGAAGCTTTGGCCCAAATTACTGAAGCAAAGAGGCCTGTCTTTATCTTTGAGTGGTTGCGATTTCTTGACAAAGTCCTGGTAGCTGCTAACAAGGTATGGTTATGTTTGCATGATCAAGAAAGGAAGATTTGTTTTAGAAAAGATGGGAAACAAACTTATTTAACTTGGTACTCTTTCTGAAGCTTACAGTTTTTGTTGATGGTTGTATAATATAGTCTATTTCTATGAATATCTTAGGTATTCAGTTCTAGTTTTTTAATGGGCAAAAAATAGTGAAACTGTATATGCAACTACAAATGATGTTGTTTGCTTTTTTCTGACAGACTGATGTGAAGGAAAAACAGAAAAAACTTGTTGAACAACTCACTGGATTAATAAGTAGTTCTCCTGGCCCTCCAACAAGGAAATTATTAGCTAAAAATCTTGCAGCTCTTTATAGCATTGGAGATACTTTCACTGTTTTTCAAACTCTTGACAAGTGTAATGATATCATCAAAAATAAAGATGACACTGCAGCCTATTTGCCAACCAAACTGTAAGTACTTATTTTGATATAAACCAATGCAGAATAGTCATTCTTCTCTTGTTTATTATAATATGACTTCATTAATTTCATAGTGTCAATTGTATTCTAGAGTAAGGGTCTCTAAATGGTTTAACTTGTACAGAATATAGTAAGAATAATTACTTCCCATGATACAAATCGTATACAGGTACATCCCAAATAAGGTTGTTCTAACAAGTATTTAATAATTATGTCAGTACAACTTAAAAATAAATTTTTATTACAAACTTAATAAAAATTTTGACAAATGCAAACAAACAAACCAAGGTAAGAAATGGAATGCCAAAAACAAAATTAAATTATTTCTGTTTTGATGAGACAAAAAATGAACTTTAACAATAACTTATTTGAATGTGTCCTCTTCTAATTATTTTTTTGTCATACTTATAACATTTTTTTCTGTTGTATTGCATGTAATTGTCAATGTGTATATTTTTCTAATTCACAGTACATCATTTCATAAAATCCTTTTCATGTTTATATCACTCATAATTGTCATTTCTGACACACTAATGTAATGTTACGTTACATTAGTATGTTCTGTAGTGTTTATAGTCATTCCCCAATTGTTGTTCATCTAGGTCTCAAAATTGCTTTTCATGTGAACTGTTGCCAAGTTACATTTTCCTCCAGTGATTTTTTAACCTAAATGCAGGACTTAAATACATTACTTTTAAATTTCATCTTACTGGTTTCAGCCTAGTGAGATAATTTTGAATCATGAATCTGCCATCTAGCTATTCTTCCCATTTTTGTGTTATCAGTCTGTTTAGTAAACTTGCCTTCTAAATTTATGTAATTGTTTGATAAAACTGAAGAATTGGACAGAACCAAGGACAGCAACCTTTGGCATGGTACCTAAGACATCTTTCTAGATTGATGGCACTCAATCCTTAATATTTGGAGATTATTTTCAACTAGTTGCAAATTCATTTTTAGTATCTTTGAGTCTGCATTTTTTCCTTCTTATGCACCAGGATATAAAAATTCATCAAATCCTTTGAAGAAATTAAAATAAGCTATGTAATAATTTTATATTTGTCTTCCTTCCTATCATTTTCTTTCTACTTTACTAGTAATGCCTTATCCTACCTCCATTCCCAAATAAAATTAGTCTGGCACAGTTTTTTCTTCTTAGTGATCCCATGTTATGCTTTTCTAAATGCTTACAAATCTTCTGCTTATAAATACAGTCTAGAATTTTTCTGAAAGTTGACATAATGTTTATTATTCTGTAACTTTAGAACATCTATCTTTGTCCCATTTTTTGAATGTTAGGCATTTTCCCATTGAAGTCTAAAGATATTTCTCATTCTCTGTGAATTCTTTTCTTTTCTTTTTTTTTTAGATTTTTCTTATTGCTTTTTGGAGGGGGGAAGGTAGGGCAATTGGGGTTAAGTGACTTGCCCAAGGGTCACATGGCTAGTTTTGTGTTAAAGTGTCTGAGGCCGAATTTGAACTCAGGTCCTCCTGACTCCAGGGCTGGTGCTCTATTCATTGTGCCACCTAGATGCCCACCACTGTGATTTCTTAATGATTCTTTAGAGTACTTCTGTGGTCATTCATTGATCAAGGATGTAATAAATCCTGTTTTCTTACCTTTACTTTACATATTTGGGGCATCTATGATCTCTTTACCCTGTTCTGCCTTTTTTAGATTGAAAAGATTTATCTTTGTCAAGCTTTTAGCCTTTCTTTTCTCTTTCAGCCTTGATCTCCTTATCACAAATGAAAATCCCTCTTACTCATATAACAAATTGTTTTGCACACTTAAATTTTACTTATCACCATTTTATATCTCTGTGTGTGAAAAATCACCCTACAAAACCATAAGCTCCATAAGAGCAAGATAGATATGTCATCTAAACTTTATCTCATCTAGTAACAGAATACATTCAATGTTTATTTAATTTAATATTAGACTTTAACCTTCCTGACTTTTTGACTAGCATCAGCTGATAAAAAATATCCTTTTTCCCTGCACAGAAGGCAGAGATGGACATTGATGGCTCCCTGTTGTCCATGCAGTTGACATAATGTTTTTCTTACTAAAATATCAGTTTGACTCCTCCCATTTTATACATCCCTGATGGTGTCTTTTTTTTTTTGCCACTCTTTGTACTTAAATGAACATGATAATATAATATGCCACAGAATATACTAACAGTGCATCTTTCCATTGCCTTTCGGATCACCTGAAATTGAGTGTGAAGTGGGAAAAGAACACTGGACTTCTTATCAAAAGATTTGGGTTTGGATCTTGGATTTACTACTTATTAACTGTGCTACTCTAAACTATTCATTTAACTTCTTAGGGCCTAGTTTTTGACATTTGTAAAATTAGAGGGTTGGACTAGATAATCTCTAAGGTAAATTCTAGAACTAACATTCTGTGATTTTGTGATCCCAAGCTTCCTTTTACTTCCATTTTGCCAACCAGTTAGTTACTCTTGGTTGATCAAGATTGAATCTAGAATTTCCATCATTGCTTGCTATATCTGAGATATGGTATTATTAGCAAAGCAAAGAAGAATTTATGAAATGCTCATTTCAGTGGAATTATATTTTTTGCAAATGAAGAGACACTTGAAGGGAAGTCTTTATTAATTCTGTGCATCATTGCCAGTTTTATGGCACAGAATGCAGATGTTCTATTTAGAACAAATCTCTGGTCAATTAAAGTCTTTCCTGACTTTGGCACTTATATTGTCTACCTTGCTTAGAACTTGTTCTTAAATATTTTAGGTCATGGTCCAGCAATCCAAATTCTGCTCTTAAACATCATCTATGTAAAATAGCCAAAATTTTTTTGTGTTATGACCTCTTCTGAAGTCAGGATGATTTATGAATGAAGAAATCAAATTATCTTCTGGTTTGCTAAGTTCTTCAATTTCCTATGTAAACCTTAAAGTCCCTGGGGGTGCATCATACATTCCTTTTTACACTGAGTCACACATGAATAAGGGGACTTTTGGGCAAAAAAAGTTAGTTCTAATGAGTCTTAATGGGCATTCAGGTACATCTTATATAATCACTCCAGGAAGATATCCTACCTCATCATTTGTTATTTTATATCTATACAAAACTGCCTCCATATCTCATGGTATGTACTTAAGATTTCTGGGTATAGCAATAGGCTTCTTTTTCCTGCTAGTGCCTTCTTTCTGAGACTTTGCATGACAATCAGAACATTTCTCATTCATTTATGAAATCATGCATTATTAGGTACCTCATGTGTTTATTTTTTGAATGCCATTCTAGAGCACTATGAGAGTATGAGTTATCTATCTCTACCTCTATTCCATTGTAAACACAAACATCGTAGACCTTTAATTAATGTTTGCTGTTTGAAATTTGTTGGCCAGAGATGTAATGCAGTTGTCATTGCTTGCTAAATCAAGCACATTTTTGAAAAGTTTAGTTTTAGTAATGATAATTGCCATACTAATGAAAGTGAATATTAAAAGTGAGTCCAGACCTGGAACAATTCAAATTGATTTTAAAGCTTTATTTAATAAAACTGCATGAAGTTGTCCTGTTAACTTGCATGTTGGGTAATTGAAATGGTTTTAAAGGTAGAATATCACTTCTTGTAGGGCTGCAGTAGCATGTGTTGGGGCATTTTATGAAAAAATGGGGAGGATGTTAGGAAGTGCATTTCCAGAAACAGTTAACAATCTTCTGAAGTCTCTGAAAAGTGCAGAGGTAAGTTATAGAACAAGTTATATATATATATATGTGTGTATATATGTTTTGTTTGTGAGAATTAATCTGGCTTAAATAATCATTTGCCCTATATTTGTAACTAGAGAACTTAGATATTTAGTAAGGGGCAATTCATAATTAGTTTTCAAGGCAATAGAAAATTTTCTGAATGTACTCCATTGCTTAAACTTTAATGTAAATAGGAGAAGGATCCTTCAACCTTATGAAGGAGCAACATATTCCACTAATTTTGTGGAGCTATGAATCCTTAGGGGACCTTATATCTTTTTTGTCATATCTAGTACCACATAAATAAAGTCCTATACTAGCAACAAGACTTTTGTCAACTAGTGACTGCATGAATGGAAACTCATTATTTTCTAAGGGACCTTAGAGACCTCTTCCCAATTACCATGGGTCTACCAATATAGCAGCAAGCACCCTAGCATACCTAAGATGGCTGCTAGCACAGGTTCCTAGATCTACTTTTCTAAATGAAAGCAACTCAAAATGGGTTAACAATCTTGCTTTAATCAAACATATGTCATTTACCTAGTTCAGGGGGAAAAGGTCAGCACCCTGAACTTCAGAGAATACAAACAGAGGTTACAAGCAGACAAAACATACGGACAGAGAAACAGATCAGCAGATAGGCTTCCAGCTGTCTGACCATTACATCCATACCTAGTCAGTTACCAGAGAGGGAAGCACCAACATCTGAGTTTTCAAAGCCGGGGGGCTCAACGGCTGCCCAGAGTCTCATCTGGTCAAATCACACAACTCTTCTCAAAGTGAGCCCCAAAACAAAACCTCACATCAGGGATTATATAGCCTTCTCCTGGCTCAGAGAATGTCACACTCCTCTTGACCCACTGCCCAATCACAAAGCAGCAAGGTGTGGGCATTCCTGAAAAATAACCTTCCTGCCATAGGCTCCATGTAACCACATTCACCCTATTAGGGGGCAGAGTATATTTTCAAATCAGGGAAGGTTCTCAGAGTCACTTAAGCCTATCAAAAGGCCAAGGGGGCAGGGAATATCTTCAGATTCCCATTCCCATAACAGCCAATAATCTGGGTTAAGAGTAAACCTTGTTGTGACAAATTATAGGCAATACTATAAAGAGCTTAGTTGTCCTGTTTAGGTGTTCTTCATTGATCTTTCTTAAGTATTTCTCATTCATCTTGTAAAAGTGGGATGTCTTCCCCTTGGAAATATAAAATGTGTACTTCAACAACTTAATGCCTTTGAATTAATCTTTATGTTCTTATTACCTTGCTCCCTGAAGTAGGGTTACAGTGGATTTAATCTTTAGATAAGTCTGAAAAGTACTTTGTGGACTAAATAGAAAACTTGAGTCAATTATTTGACTTAATTTCATTGTATTTTCCAGTTAAAACCTTTTTTTTTTTTTTTTTTGCTTTTTGGAGGGAGAAGGCAGGGCAATTGGGGTTAAGTGACTTGCCCAAGGTCACCTGGCTAGTAAGTGTTAAGTGTCTGAGGCTTCTGACTCCAGAGCTGGTGCTGTATTCACTGCACCACCTAGCCACTCCTAAAACCTATTGTATTAATGTTAAATTATTGTTGTCAACTTTCAAGGACTTGTTTCCTGAATAATCACTGCTTAAAATCTAGAACTATGCTTTCAAACTCCATTTTACTTTATAGAAATAGCAATTCTGAAAAATACTGCTACTAGGGGTATTTTTTTTTCATCTAAAATAATTAAGATAAAGCTTTGTAGCAAAAATATTTATCTGCAGAATTTTTTATACCAGTCATTAAAATAGGCTCAATTTTCATCCATTTTGCTCCAGAATTTCTTTATCTTCTCTGTATCTTCATAATGTTGGACTGGAATTAGTAGTTGCCTTCAATAGAAATCATACCCAGAAGAGTTATATGACCATGTTCTTTGAAAAACATTGAAACAGTAGTAATGTTTTAGTGCGATGTTCTTGCTTAATTTAAAAATTTGTTTACTGGTTTTTAATTTTTTTTTTATGCACATATGCAGTCTCAAGGCCGAAGTGAAATCTTAATGAGTTTACAAAAAGTCCTAAATGGTCTGGGTGGTGCAGCAGCTTCCTGTCACCGTGATATTTATAAGAATGCAAGATCTCTGCTGAGTGACAGATCTATGGCTGTTAGGTGTGCAGTTGCTAAAGTGAGTACTTTATTGACTTCAATTTGATTATTAATGTGGGAATTTCCTCCTCCAGTGCAGTTTGCAACCTATTAATGCTTCATCCTGTGTGATTTTTATTCTTATTCATCTATAAGTTATCCATTAAGAATCTACGCAATGCTTTGTAGTCCTTGCTTTGGTTATTTTTATAGTATAAATTTTATATATAAAAATATAGCACATATTTTATATGATTTTATAGTAAGATTTACAAATTATGCTTCCTATTTTGTTTGTTAAAGTAATTTATACTTATTTCTTAAGGTGTTAAATATGAGAATGGAAATGTTGAAACATTTTTAAGTTGGTTTATTTCAGGGAGAAAATTGAATTGTCTCCTTTAAGAATAAGAAATCTCTGCTAAATAATTAAATTAATTTTAGATCTTTTATAAAGTTGTTTGTGTTGATAGCCATTAGTATTTAAAGGGAGTTAGCTTAAATATAAACATTTTTGGAGTATTTTTATAATAATCATTGTATTTAAATTTGTCCAGGTTAGACTTCTTTGGCTTCTGTCTCCAAATCAAACTTTTAGTGAATATCATACCTTTAAAAGAATAACCAACCAAAAAATAAGTAAGCATCTTTACTGTGCCCAGCACTAAGATGTATTGACAGTAGTGAAAAATTATACATATAACTTTTTTTTTGCTTTTTGGAGGGCAATTGGGGTTAAGTAACTTGCCCAAGGTAATACAGCTAGTTATTTTGTGTGGGTGTTAAGTGTCTGAGGCTGGAACCGAACTTGGGTCCTCCTGACTCCTGGGCCAGCGCTTTACTCACTGCGCCACCTAGCTGCCCCTATAACTTATTTTTTTTAAAGTGACTTGGCAGAATTCCAAACTCATATTATTCTCATCTAAAATAATTCTATACAGAATTAAATTGTATACCTAATGTATTTAGGTATTTTACATATCATTATATATTTTTAAGGAAACTTGAAGCTAAAAAGATTGAGGAAGTGAAGCTCAATCATTAATGAAAATTAAACATCTTTGAAATTATAATGTTAAGTTAATGGGAAAACAAGACTTAAGAGAAAAACTTGACTTAGATTTTTAGGAACACAGCTATTATTTAAATGTTGCATACTTTAAGAGGAAAAGGTGGGGTGGTAGAAAGAAAACCTACTGCACAAGGAATTTGCTAAACAGATACATTTAAAAAAAATCATTATTTAAAAAGTAATTTTAAAATAATTTTTTTGTTAGACATTGTGCTAGGCAAAGAGGATACAAAATTTTAAAAAAGGAAATAGTCCTTCCATGTACATAGAAAAATAAATATAGAATAGATGCAAAATAGATAAAAAGTAATTCTGGGGAATGATAAGGTATTAGCCACTTTGGAGATCAGAATAGATTTTCTGTAGAAAGTAGCACTTGAGCTGAGCTTTGAGAGAAGCTAAGAAGATAAAAAGGGCATGCATTCCTCGCAGAGGGACAACCTGTACAGAAGCACAGAACCAGGATTTGCAATGTCCTATACAAGGAACTACAAGTAGCCCCCTTCAGTTGAAATGTAGAGTACATGAAAGAGAATAATGAGCATTAAGCCTACAAAGTTAAGTTGGAGCAAGATTGTTAAAGTTTAAGATGCAAACAACAGAGTTTCCATTTTATCCTAGAGGCAAGAAAGAGGCAGTAATATCTTAATATTTAAAGCAAAGAAGGCTAAAACTCAGGAGAACTATATACCAATATCATTAATGAATAACAATTAAGATAAAAAAATAAAATCCCATCAAACAGACTACCATGATTCATCCAAGAAAAATCAAGCATCATGACCAGTTTAGGTTTATAGCAGGGATGCAATGATGGTTTAGCATTAGGAAAACTATCAATATAATCAACCATATCAAAAACTAAAGCATACAAAACCACATGATCATCTCAATAGATGTGTGTGTGTGAAACCTTTAACAATGTATAATACTCATTTATGCTAAATAAAAAGGGTATATTGTTTTATATATAAATATATATATATATGTAACACATACATATATAATGTATAATATAAAAAGCACCTATCTAAAACTAAAAGCAAGCTTTATACGTAGTGGGGATATATTAGAACCATTACCAATAAATAAAGAAATTGAACAAGGATGCCTACTCTACCCACTATTATTTAATATAATTCAGGAAATGCTAACAACAGCAATAAGACAGAGAATAAGAAATTGGAGGCATAAAGATAAAGAGGAGGTGAAACTATCCCTCTATTATTTATACTTGGAAAAATCCTAGGGAATCTGCAAAGATGCAGTTTGAAACAGCTGATAGCTTTAGTAAAGTTGCAGGCTTCAAAATAAATCCTTAAATTTTAGTAGTATTTCCATATAATAATAACCAAATCCAGAAGTTAATAATACAAAGGGAAATCCCATTGCAAATAATTACAGAACATACTAAATGTCTGGGAATCTAGCTACTGCAGCACAGAAAATAGATGTATAAATTCAATTACAAAATATTCCTTAAGGAAATAAAGGATAACTTAAATAGCTGGAAAAATATTCAGTCCTCATGTCTAGGTAATTTCAATATAGTAAAAATCACAGTATTATCAAAGTTAATTTACAGTTTTAATGTCAATCAAATTATCACAGGGGTTCTTTATATGATTAAAAAAAGTAATAAATTCCATTTGAAAAAGGAAAAATTCTTGATTATCAAGGGAAATAATGACAAGAGATAGAAATAGAAGTACATACCATTTCTGGATCTCAAATTTTATAAAGTAGCAGCCATCCAAGTCATCTGCAGTTAGTTAAAAATAAAGTTGTAGATCAATGGAACAGACAAAACAAGGGAGAATCAGAAATAATGAAACTCTATTCCAGTGTTCAATAAACCAGAAAACTCAAATTTTTTTTTTGCCTTTTTTGGGAGGTCAATTGGGGTTAAGCGACTTGCCCAAGGTCACATGGCTAGTTTTTGTGTTAAATGTCTGAGACCGCATTTGAACTCAAGTCCTCCTGGCTCCGGGGCTCGTGCTCTATTCACTGTGCCACCTAGCCTCCCCAAAACACAAATTTTTTTAGGAAAAAACTCCCCATTTATAAGAACTATTGTAATAACTGGAAAGCAGTCTGGCAGAAATTCAGTTTAGAGACTACCAGCTTACTCTGCATTCCATAATACATTCTAAATGGATACCTGACTAACCTTAAGATTTAATAAATATTGAACTGTAAAAAAGAAAAGCAGATTGTATACCTCTCACTTGTATGGATAGGAAATATATTTTTAAATAAACAAGGAATAGAGGTCATTACAAAAGATAAAATAAATAATTTTGATTACATGAAACTGAAAAGATACTCCACAATATTAACGTATCTAGGATAAGAAGGGAAGTGATCCAGTAGGGAAAAATAAGTTTTTTCATGATTTCTCTGATCGGAATTTTGTATCCAAGATATAGAAAAAGCACACACAGATATACAAATATATTTATTATATGTGTGTGTAGCTATACACTTAAATATTTACAAATAGAACTAAACATAATTATGTACAAGTGTGTACATACCTACAAATATATATATAACCAAAAACCATTCCCTAATAAGTGGCCAAAGAATATGAACAAACAATTTTTTTTTTTTGCTTTTTGGAGGGCAATTGGGGTTAAGTGACTTGCCCAAGGTCACATGGCTAGTTTTTGTGTTAAGTGTCTGAGGCCTGACTCCAGGGCCGGTGCTCTATTCACTGCGCCACCTAGCTGCCCCAACAAACAATTCTAAAATTCAGAACAACCATATGAAAACAATGCTCTAAAACACTAATAAGAGAAATTCAAATTGAAACAACCTTATGATTTCACCTTATACCTTGCAATGTATATGGCAGTGGCAAAGATAACAAAAGATGAGAATAGTCAATGCTGGAAGAGTTGTGGGAAGATTGCCAACCTAGTGCATTGTTGATGGAGTTTGTGAATCAGTACGACTGATTAGCAAAAGACTTTGGATTATACAAATAAAGCATCTAAAATGTTCATATCCTTTGACCCAGAAATTCTGTTGCTATACTTATATTGTAAGAGGCCATTGAAATACAAAACACCTACCCTACATATACCAAATATTCATAGTAGCACTTTTTGTGATAGCAAAGGAATGGAAACAACATAGATACCCATTGGTTGGGGAATAGCTAAACAAATTATGGTATGTGCATGTAATGAAATATTACTGTGCTGTAAGAAAAATGATAAATACAGTGAATACAGAGAATAATGGAAAGATTTACATGAACTAATTCAAAGTGAAGTAAATAAAACCAAAAGTACAATATATACAATGACTACCACAATGCAAATGGAAAGAACTCTTTTCCCTCTTTTCACCCTACCCCTTAAACAGTCAAAAATGAATGAACATTATATGAAACATGAAAATGAACATTATATGAAAATTATAAAGAACAAGCATGTCTTGAAGAAAGAGTGATGAGGTGATATTCCCATCCCACTCTTTTAAAGAGATGGAATGCAAATGTTGTACATTGCACATATTTTAAGGCTTTTTCAATGTGTTTATCAGTAATGTTATTTTTTTCTCTTTCTTTTTTTTTTTTGTCTTTAAAAGACTGTTTTGTCAAGTTGTTTCAGTCATGTCCAACTCTTTGTGACTTTATTTGAGATTTTCCTGGCAAAGATACTGGAATAGTTTGCCATTTCCTTCTCCAGCTCATTTTACAAATGAGGAGACTGAGGCAAACAAGGTTAAGTGACTTGCCTGGAGTCACACAGCTAGTAAGTGTCTGAGGCTAAATTTGAACTCAGGTCCCCTTAACTCCAGGCTGTGCCACCTAGCTACCCTTAAGGAGCATTGACCTCTGTAAAAACCTTGATATATTAAAAAAAAAAGTCTGTATGCTATATTTCAAGAAGTAAAAGGAAAAATTTTAGAACCAAAGGGCAAAGATTAGATAGAATATATGATGACCTTTAAAATGAACTATATTAAAGGAAAAGTCAGAGAAATGCCATTGCTAAAATGCAGCTTTTATGTCAAAGAAAAAGTAATGCAAGAATCTAGAAAGAAGTAGTTCAGCTACCAAAGAACCATAGTCAGTATCACACAGGACATAGAGGCTTATAGATCTTGGAATACAATTCAAAACACAAGTGATTTGTACTTGGAACCAAGAATAACATGCCCTGAAAAACTAAGTATAATTTCACAGGGGGAAAAATGGAATAGAATAGAATAAAGGACTTTCAAGAATTCCTGCTTAAAAAACTAGTGCTAAGTAGGATATTTTAAGTGCAAAAACAAGAGTCCAGAGAAAGTGAGAAAGGTCAGTTTATTTGGGAAATTCGAAGGGGATGTGTGATGATGCACTGCTAAAGTTCTAATAGGAACATATATAATCTATATCAAATTATTTGCCTTCTCAGGGAGAGGAGTGGGGAGGGAAGGAGAGAATTTGGAACTCAAAATTTAAAAAACAAATGTTAAAAATTGTTTTTATGTGTGATTGGGGAAAAATAAAACATTAAACAAATATTTAAAATTCTGATAGAATAAGAAATGTGTCCCTTTAAGGAGAATTGAGGAAGTTAAATATTTTTTTTAAATGGAGGACCTGAGGGTAGGTTAATTGTTTTTTTAAGATGGAAAATGGGGTAAAAAGAATGTTAGTGTAGAAAGTAAGAAAATTGATGGAACTTGCTGTTTTTCATAATTGAGTTGAGTAAAAAGAATAGTATAGAAACATGGAGGTAGGGATTGGGGCAGGGGGCACCAAATGAATTTCACTTTCCTCTGAAAAAAGACTGAACACATACATGCTTACACAAAGTTTGGTATAGAGAGAGACATCAAAGTCAATAGACAAACAGGGATAAAAGAGGGGAGGCCGAGAAGCCAAATAGTACTAGGGTAGGAATAGTATTGAGCAAAACACATTTTTTGATCCTGAAGGTAGCATTAAAGGCAGAGAAAAGAAAAAGAACTGGAAAGTAAGGGGATACCTATCAATTGGGGAATGGCTGGGCAAATTGTGGCTTATAGATGAAATAGAATATCATTACACTGTAAGAAATAATGAGAAGTCATGTGACCAACAAGATGCTGGACTAGATATTTTCTGCAGTTCCTTCTAAGTTTCTTTTTCCTTCCTTCCTTCCTTCCTTCCTTCCTTCCTTCCTTCCTTCCTTCCTTCCTTTCTTTGAGTCTCCCTAGCCCCGGTTGGAAGTGAAATAACTACTTATAGATCTGATGCCCCTACTTATTGTCTTGGCATGGAAGCTTTGATTTGTTCGATTTTTAACTTAACCTAGTTTGGTCCTCTTTAGGCAACCTGGTGGTCCCTGCTTACTTAATAGAGCTTGACTTGCAGACACTAGGACAGGAGGCTTTAGCTCTCCTGTTGTTGAGAATCCTTGAGCTCAAGTAATCCTCTAGTCCCAGCTTCCCCCATTCTCAGGAACACACATACATACATACGCACACACAAGTATATACCAAAGACAGAATAATTAACATCTATATCCACAGGATAAGAAAGTGAGAAATTCAGCCCAATAACAGCCTTATGAGTTAACAGTGGAGAATGATAATGATAACTGTGTTATACCAGCTTCTGCAGTCTTTTCAGACTGACCATAAAACTAAATTATAGGCTTGAGCCTTGGGATTCATTCCTGCTGCAGTCTTAGCCAACACATACTTCCTTGGCCCTTCCTCAAATATCTTATTGAAAGAAATAGCAGACCTCAACTCTTCCCCACCATGTAGGGAGAGCAGAAGAGTAAGGAGAGAGCCACTTTTCTTTTTGTGCTTGAAATGATCCTATGTTAGGGAAACTTAAAGTAATAAAAATCCTACCGAGAATACCCACTGTACCCTCCCCAAGCTTGCAAAATGTGATAGACACTCTGTGTAGCCAGAAAACTAAGGACAAAAGGGAACTGGGACAGGAGGCCTGTGTGTTGATCTGTACCAGACCTGAAAGAAAGGGATGGGCATTCAGCTGGAGTCAGTACTTTCCTCCCAGAAGCTACTTTGTAGAAGGGACCCAAATTGATGGAAAGTGAATTCTTGAATGTAGGAGGAGGCTAAGACAGCTCTGAATGACAGTCTCTGGGGCACCATCAAAGGGAAGGGAGTCAGAAAGTGAGAGATAGGTGATTAAAAAGGAAAAATATTTCAAGCAGAAGAAAATTCATTCAAAAAAGGTTGTAAACCTCCTCAATGAATACTGTTGATCAAAGGAAGAAACTTGTGACTTTCCAAGAGAACATAGTTCTGCACCTGGATGTTCCAGAATGGTTAAAGAGAAAAATCAGGATATTGAGAGAAGTTAAGAGATCAGATTGCAAAAGCTATGGCTGCACAGCTGAAATAATTAGCAGAAGAGAAAAAAAAATTTGCATTTACGACGGCAAGTCTCTCTAAAGAAACAAAAGTGAGGATAATAGATGGAGAATAAAAATATACTAAGAAGGACAGCGTAAAAGTGTTAATTAACACATGATCTCTATATGAACAGACTAATCTCAAAGACAAAAAGTATAAAAACAGCATAAAATTCATTGGTGTCCCAGTGGAATGTGTTAAGTGAAAAAAACATCATAATGGAAGAAATACAAGAAACCTTCCCAGAATTTCTGAACAACAATAAAAGCACCATTCAAAAGGATCTATAGATGAGCTCCAAGGGAAAAAAGCAAAAACAAAATTCTCTGCTCCAAACTCCAAAATATATAGTGATTGAATCAAATAGTTGCAATAATAACAACAAATTCTGGAAATGACTAGGAGTTAGGAAATTTCCTTTAAATATAAAGTAAAGGAAATCTAAAAGCATGACTATTTTGTACCCATTAGAAACTGCAGAGGGGATGGAATATTATATTCTAAAAAGTAAAGGACTTGAAAATGCAACCCCAAATGAGTTATTATTCTGCAAACCTAAGTGTTATCACCCATGGGTGGGAAGGGGAAGGATGGACTTTCAATTAAAGAAGCTTTTGTTTTTGTTTTTGTTTTGTTTTGTTTTTTGCTTTTTGGAGGGGGAAAGACAGGGGAATTGGGGTTAAGTGACTTGCCCAAGGTCACATGGCTAGTAAGTGTTAAGTATCTGAGGCTGGATTTGAACTCAGGTCCTCCTGACTCTAGGGACGATGCTCTATTCACTGTGTTACCTAGCTGCCCCAAAAGAGGCTTTTGAGACATTCCTGGAAAAATAAAAATTAAAAAGAAAAAACCTAGGTGTGAGTAGATTATTTGACTTGCAAAAACATCAAACAAAACTAATACAAGAAAGAGATAAATACAATTACTAAGTAAAGCACAAGGCAGAGGGGCACAAAAAGTCATGTGTATAACTGCGGATCAGATTTGGGAGCACTTGTGCAGCATGGATCTATAGCAGGTGAGGGGTAGGGGTTTAGGGTCCCATTTTTATAGGGTTTTAGTGATGGGGGACAGAGAACTTTTATCCATACCACCTTAAATTTAGTTGATTATCATATCAACATTTTTTCCAAGTTATCAGCATCACCTTAGGGTTGCCTCATGTATATAAAATTTTTTCCTTTTTTTGTTGAGCAAACCTGGAGCTTATAGACTGAAAGCAGTTAGTGGGACCAGGTGCTGTTACACTAGGGCCTAACTGATTTCCCCTGGTTTAGTACAGTCTCAGTATGTGACCTCACAATTTTTGATGCAGTTGCAAATGGCTTTTCAGTTCCCTTAATTTGTGAGACAAGTGTGAAAGTGGCTTCTATTTCCCCCTTTTTATGAGACAGTTTTGCAAGTGACTTAATGTGTTCCCCTTTTACAATCTTCCTATTATTGTTACCTTAAATTGGCTACTACATACTTACTACATGAATGATAGGGGAGGGGGAGATGAATGGGACGAGAACAAGATATAATTCTAACACATTATTAGAATAGGGGAATAAGAAAATCACCTAGGAAGACCAACCCCACCTTGTCCCACCACACATACCTGTGGGGTAAAAAGAAGAAAAAAATTTGATAATGTTAGAGAATCCCTATAAATATAAACTCATGAGAGTGAAGTGAGCATAATATATACAGGGACAACGTTGTGAAGAAAAATGGCTTTGAAAGACTAAAGAACTGATCAAAACAATAATCAACCACATCTTTTGAGGATCTATGATGAAATGTTACCCACCTCCTGACACAGAGGTAATGGACCCAAGGTACAGGGGAAAAAAATAAAATTTTGGCTATGGCTACCACTGTTCAAGTTGTTTAACTATGCTTATTTATTAAAAGAGGTTTTTCCCCACCCCCATGCTATTTTTAGTTGGGGTAAGGGGAAGTTTGGGAGAAAGGAGTAGGTTTTTCAATAGTAATGCAGAAAAAAAGAGTGAGCCATTAAAACGTTTTAAAAATGCACAGAAAAGTTCAGAGGGAATCACAGATATAAAAGATAGTTTTGAAAGTAATATTTTGAGTTTATTATGTACTTTTAAAATGTATACATTTATTTTTTATTCTTTAAAAAAAATTTTAAGTTCCAAATTTCTTCACTTCCATTCATTGAGAGCAATATATCCATTATACAAGTGAAATCATGCAAAACCTTTCCATATTAGCATATTACCAAAAAAAAAAAAAGCAAGATAAATAAAGTGAGAAAAATAAACTCTAGTTTTTGCTCTTTGAGTACTTCGGTTCTTTCTCTGGAGGTAGAAGCAGTTTTCATTATGAGTCCTTGAGAATTGTCTTGGATCATTGTATCAGTCGAATCTTTCACATTTGATCATCATTACAATATTCCTGCTGTTACAATGATCGCATAGTCATTCTACTCACTTTATTTGCAGTTCATATAAGTGTTGTCATGTTTTTCTGAAACCATCCCCCTTATCAGCACAGTAGTACTCCATCACAATCATAGCACAACTGGTTTAGCCATTCCCCAATTCATGGGTATCCCTTCAATTTCCAATTTTTTTTACCATCACAAAAAGATTACTATAAATGTTTTTTTTCTTTGGGGGTACAGACCTAGCAGTGGTATTGCTGTATCAAAGGGTACACATTGTTTTATAGCCCTTCTCAGTTCACAACTCCACAATTAGAGTACCTATTTTCCCTCATCTTTTCTAGTATTTTTCTTTTATAATAGGAGTGAGGTAATGCCTCAGAGCCATTTTAATTTGCATTCCTTTAATCAATAGTGATTTAGAACATTTTTTCATATGACTATAGATAGCTTTGATTTTCTCAAAATTGCCTATTCCTGTCTCTTGACAATTTATCAAATGGGAAATAGGTGATCAATAGATTCTTTCAATTTCTATTTGAACCTCTGGATCTTAGATATTGGGGCAGTCTTCCTATATAATTTTTTGAAATATGATGTTTAGGCTCTTTTGTTTTTATTATGGTTTTCTTGTAGTCCAATAATTTTTAAATTATCTTGCCACAATCTTATTTTTCAGATCAGTTGTTTTTCCATTGAGATATTTAATGTTTTCTTCTTTTATTATTTTGACTTTGTTTTATTGTTTCTTGAAGTTTCATGGAGTCATCAGCTTCCAGTTGCTGAATTCTGATTTTTAAGGAATTATTTTCTTTAATGATCTTTTGTATATCTTTCCATTTGGTCAATTCTGCTGTCTAAGGAGTTCTTTTCTTCAGTAAATGTTAATTCTCTTTTCATAATTTTCTTGCATCATTCCCATTTCTTTCTCCATTTTTTCCTCTGTTTCTTTAGCTCTACCAGGAATTCTTGTTGGACTTTTGTCCAGTTAGCATTTTCCTTTGAGGCTTAGGTTGTAGCCATTTTTAAACATTGCTGTCTTCTTCTGAGTTTATGTCTTGGTCTTCTCTGCCACTGTAGTATCTTTTAATAATCAAGTTCTTTTTTTTTTTTTTTTACTGTTCAATCATTTTCCCAGCCTATTTTTTGACTTTGAACTTACTTAATTATTGTTAACTATTGTTAAAGTTGATCTCTGCTTAGTTGGAGGTGGAGCAACATTGATCCATACTTAAGGCTTTTTCATGTTGCTGTTTTCAAAGCTAGCTCTAGGTTACTGCAAGTTTTCAATGTTTCCAAGGTGTTGTGATCCAGAGAGAGGTGTGGTCACTGCACTTCTAGTCTGTGGTCTAATGTTTATCTAGGAACAGCCCTTGCTCCCATGCTGCTGCAAACACTAATGACCTTCTTGGCCCTGGAATTGTGACCAGATCCTCTGCTTTCCGAAGTTGCAAGTGCTAGTGCTTCTCTTTGCCTTGTAACTGTGAGCAGGACCCCAGCTCCCTTGTGACAGACCAGAGTGTTCCTCTCTCCCTTGCAACTGTGCCCAGAACTGCTTATGGGTAGTGGAGTTGTCACATAGCACCACTACAGCCAGTGCCAGAAAAGGGACCCCAGTAATCTCTTTCTGACCAATTGTCTGGCTGCCTTACTGTCTCTGGTCAGGGAGGTGCTGTTGCTGCTGTCACAACCACTTCCAAGGCTCACTATTGGTGTTGCCTCTGTGTGTGCTCCTGGCTAGCTCCCACCCTCCTAAAATGTCCTAGGCTGAAAAAAGGTCTCACTCTGGCCTTTTGTTGGCTCTGCCACTCGACAACTTGATTTGGGGCATTATTTTAAAATTCTTTGGAGGGGAATGTTGAGAGAGTTTACCTAAGTGCCTCTAATGCCTCTGCTCTGCCATCTTCTTTTTGCCCTTGTTATTTACTTTTTAGAGGTTTATAATTTCATATTCTTTTTTTGTGTTGTTATATATATGGAAATGCTCATTTTTTATGTTTAAGTTCAGAATAACAATTTAATGTTAAAAACCATTAAAGAATGAAATCTCTGTGTGTCTCTGTTTTTCTCTCTCTAGTCTATCATGTTAATTGGTATAGGCTCTCTAGCTTCTCAGTTGGGTTTGAGAGCTTTTAGCAGATTTAGTTAGATTATACAAATAAGCACACACACATATATACACATGTGTGTATATACACACATACACATGCATATGTTTTTAATATGTGAATCTATGCATTACAATGATATTGTTAAATATCATTTATTAAATGCATTATGCTTTCTACTGTCAACTCCAGTCTGAGAGAAAATCAGTTGTTGAACTAATCAATGAACTGATGTGTAACAGTATGATCATATACTGTTTTGTTGTTTTTCAAGCATTTTGTGTGTGAATATCCTTAGCTAGTTTGTGATCTCCCTGAGCATAATATATATCTTACATTTTTTTCATATTCCTCACAGGGTCTAGTATAGTGCCAGGCACATAGTAGTTACTTAATCAATTCTTGTAAACTTGAAAAATAGTGTAATTTTTCTAGTTATTGTTTTAGTGTTGTTCTACTACTTTAAATTCAGTTCATTTCTCTACAGTATTATAGAATATATTTTTAAATTACATTTATCTTCAGATTAATTTAGTTAAATCTAATATGTCTAAAACCTTTTTGAAATTAATTTAACTTTAAAATATTTCTTCTACTTTACAGTGCCTGCTAGAACTACAGAATGAAGCTGTATTTATGTGGACAGCTGAATTGGAAAATATAGCCACACTATCTTTTAAGGCTTTAGAAAGCTCAAATTACGGGGTTCGAGTGGCAGTGGCAAAACTCTTAGGAACAGTCATGGCTACAGCATTGATGCCTAAACAGGCAACAGGTACTGAATTATCATAAACATATCATATGCATATACTTTTTTAATTTCATATTTTTCCATGACAAACCTTAAGTTAATAACCTTTATGATTTCTGAATTCATCTAATGTTAGTTTCTTTGTAAAAATTTAAATTCCATGAAAACTTTGCCATTATTTTGACCAAAAGATATTATTCACCAGTATTTAGTATATTCTCCCAAATTAGTTATACAGTAGATTAAGTTTCAATAAAAATTAAAAATTTTTAGATTCGTTCTTCTTTAGTCATTTTTAGTTGTGTCTGGCTTTTTGTGACCTCATCTAGGACTTTCTTGGCAGAGATGGTTTGCCATTTCCTTCTCTAGCTCATTTTATACATAGGAAAACTGAAGCAAACTGGGTTAAGTAATTAGCCCAGGGTCACACAGCTAGTAAGTGTTTGGGCCAGATTTGAACTCAGAAAGATAAGTCTTCCTGATTTGGGGCCCAGAACTCTATTCACTGCTCTCTCTACCTAGCTGCCCCTTAAATGGTTTTGACTTAAAATCTGAAAATTCCACACATAATTTCCCATTCAATAGATGGTTGAATTAGTTTGTACATAATTTTGATATAGTCATAGTATTAGTGATTTTAAAATACTTCACATTCTTTTGAAAGTGAGCCCTACTCTAACTGCTGATTGTACGATGAAAATGACCTTAGGTTATCTCAGTAGAGCACATTGTCTGGCAGATGCCTTGATGGAAGATCTGTGCATAGGTCTCATGAGAGCTATTACCTGCACTGTCATAACCTCTTAACATACTCCTGACCAGACCCTATCCCCAGTGTTCTCAGACCTCTTTGTCTTCCTTTGCTGACCTAGACTGAAAAACAATTCACAACGGTTTGCTTTTTCTTGAATTTCCCAGGTATGTCTTCTAAATGTATTTGATGGAGTTTTGGGGTAGAGACTTGCTGTACTTCTTACTACTACTCCTTCATCTTGACTCAGCAATCCTGTATTATATTTTAATGCTAGTAAAAAGTAAAACTTTAGTGGTGGCTAGGTGGCACAGTGAATACAGCAATGGCCCTGGAGTCAGGAGGACCTGAGTTCAAATCTGACCTCAAACACTCAACACACTTACTAGCCACGTGACTTTGGACAAGTCACTTAACCCCAGTTGCCCTCCAAAAAGCGCAAAAAAAAAAGTAAAAACTTTAAATTCTTGAAGCCAACCATGATTATTCAGTATACATTATAGTGACAATATATATATATATATATATATAGTATATTTTAGAAAGACTTTTAAAGAGTAAACCTAAAGTACATTTTTATTTACAATCTAAATTAGTTAATCATTATCTTGAAAGCTAGCTACTTGGACTACTTATTTGTAATGAAAAAACAATATATTTTATATGGCTACAATTTTATCTTTTTTTCTTCTGAAAGTAATGCGTCAGAATGTGAAAAGAGCTACTTTAGATGAAGTCTTAGAGCTCATGGCCACAGGATTTCTACGTGGAGGGTCTGGATTCTTAAAGAGTGGTGGAGAAATGCTAAAAGTTGGTGGGTCAGTTAATCGTGAAGTAAGAGTTGGAGTCACACAGGTTTGTAATAGCTTTGTAAAAATTGTCATTGTTTCTTTATTTTTTGCTTCATGAATTTTATAAAACTGTTTGCCAAATAATAGCAAATACATAGACATTTGTAACTTTACATAGGAAATATCCCTTTGATATTTTACCTTGATTTCTTTAAATAAACACTTTTTATAAAATTAGCCTCATTCATCTTCTTAAATTACATGCTTATACATACATATGATTAATTATTCACATAATTGTACAAATTATGTGAATGTATAAATGTATATCTACCTCTTGGAAGTTAGCATTTCCACAGTTATACAAGCCTTTTGGTTGTTTTTAACTCAAATTATGCTAAAAAGGACATTAATATCCAAGAATCAGAATTTTAATTTAAAGTGAAAATTTCTTATGTCTTTAGGGAGTTATTTAAAAGTGATGGTTATCATCTTACCAACTGCCTAGCAGACATTTTGTACTAAATGTCTCAGTGTTGAGTCATCTCAACTCAACATGCCCAAAATAGAGTTCAGATTCACCCTTCTTCTGAACTATTCTATTACTTTCAAAGGCACCATCATCCTTCCATTTATCCAGGTTCACTGCCTTAGTATCATCCTCCATACCTCATTCTCACTCATCCAACATATTGAGATCACTTGCCAAATCTTGCTGTTTCTGTCTCTCCATCTCATATCTATCCCTTCAACATTCACAAAGCTACCATCTTAATTTAGACTCTTTATCTCTTACCTAGACTACTATAATAGCTCCCAATTGATCTTCCTGCCTCAGTCTTTACTCTTCCAATCCATCTTCCATATAACCACCACAGTGAATTTCTTAAAAGGTCTGATGATATCACTTTTCTACACAATAAACTCCACTGGTTCCCTTTTACTTTTAAGGTCAACTATCAATTCCTCTGTTTGCCATTTAAATCTCTTTACATTTGATCTCTTCCTATCTTCCCAAGTCTCTTAGAAAACCCTTGTTCACTATGCAGTCCAGCTGTACTAATCTACTTGCTCTTCCACATACACTAAGTGTTCCATCTCCCATTTCTCTGACTTTGTACTTTCTTTTCTCCTATGTATAGATTATACTCCTTTTACATCTCTGCCTTTGGAAATCTTTGGATTTCTTCTAGAATTGACTCAGGTACCATCTTCCACCTGACCTTTTTTCTAATCCCTTAGCTACTGGTGCACTCCTTTCCAAAACTACCTTTTATCTGTGTGTATGTGTTTACACACATGCATATGTACATATACATACAGGCACACACATATTCTCCATTAGATGCAAGCTCTGTAAGACCAGGGGACTCTTTCACTTTTTTCTTTTCACAAAGTAGACACTTATTAAATGCTTGCTTGCTTGATTAGATGTAAAATTTCTAGAGCCATTGATCAGTTTCAAGATACATTTTTCCTGCCGTTAGTAGAAGCTAAAGGGGGTTTGTGATGACCAAGTCACAGTCCTCCCATCAGTCTATGCATTTGGAATAAATGAAAATGAATATTCTATAGAATCTTTGCCTCTAAACTTTGGAGAAGATTAGAGAAGTAGAGTCTTGTCGGCTTACAGCAGTATTTCTTCATTTTCTCCATTTCAAAATGTAATTTTTTTTACCACGTATATTTTTTTATGAAGTGGTTTTGGGCCTTGTTTTTTGAAGTTGTTTTATTTGTAGATGGAATTGATTTGATTTAGCTCTTAAATTACATTTTATTCTGCTTGCAGGCATATGTTGTTTTTGTTACAACATTAGGTGGTCAGTGGTTAGAACGCAGCTTTGCTACATTCTTATCTCATGTACTTGATCTGGTTTCACACCCTCGGGCCACCCAAACACATGTAGAAGCTGTGTACTCAAGAAGATGTGTCTCCTTTATCCTCAGAGCTACTGTAGGCAGTTTGCTTGGGGAAAAAGCTCAGATTGCAGCTGCTAAAGAAATCTGCCAAGCCATTGGAAAACAAATGAAAGCAGTGGGTGAGTATTATTTTTCTTTCACTTTGAAAACAAATTTTGGAAATTAATAATACATAGGATCATGTGAAGGGACCATAGAGGCTGCATACTCCCACTGCCTAATTCTTCATATGAAGAAACTGAGAACCAGGGAATTGTGTGTGTAACTTGCCCAAGATCACAAAGGAGGCAAGATTTAAACTCAAGCCCAATGACTTCAGAGTTCGCATATTGTCTGATACCTCTAAGGAGGTAATGATTATTACAATTACTTTAATCATTGATTTTTCAAATATTTTTAAAGTGCTTGAAAGATTTTTCCCAGATAATTTAATTGTCTTCCCATGATCTTGTTTATTATGAATTTGCTTAACCAACAAATATTTGTTGAAGAAAACTAAATTCAGGCCCATCCTCATCTTGAATGATCATGAGTTATGGGTTAATGAGATTCATATTAGTGAAGTTTTGCTTTAAAAATATTTAGTTAATAATTTCTTCTATATTGACAGCTTGATTAAGACTGACTTTGTGTATTATCCAAAATGAAACAGATTGTAGACAAAAAACCTTCTAGTTAATTATTTATAACTTATTTATTACCACAATTTGGAATCATGTTAACGTAAATTTAATTAAACTATAGGAAGTTAGAATATTAAATTAGCCAATGCATTGTATCTTTTTATATACTTAGAGATAAAGTTTAGTATCAGAAGCTTCAGTCAACTTAAAGGTCATCCTTATATTTGATTTCTCTTTGGTTTTTATTAATTATGCCTATCTATAGGCTAGATATCATGGGTAGAAAAAAATCTCCCTTCATAGTTATCATGGAGACTATGAATTATTTTAAGATTTTTTTACCTTTGGCAATTAAAAAAATTATCTGGTTCTTTGTTACACAATATTTAACATCAAGTAACAGGGCCAGTGGCTTTTTGAAAATGAATCCAGTAACAAGCTTCAAAGTTATTTTAATTGCAGGTGTTCTTATTAACTACCCACTTGAGGAGAAAAATGATTCTAGGATGTGGATGTATTTGATATACTTTATAGATGTACTTAAATGTGCATTGAGTCACTATATTATGATCATATGACTCCTTTAAAACATTTAAACCAATAACATTGGTACTGGGAAGTTAGGATAAAAAAGACTTGATTTGCAGCCATTAAGCATGTGTTACAATATTTTAAAAATAAATGGACTAAAGAAACCTGAAGTCAAAATTTTAATTTACTCATATTAAGTAGTTGATATTGTTTTGTTTTTCCAGAAGCAGTAGTGAATGATACAAGTAGTGAAAACAAATCTGGGGCTGCTGACATAGCAGCAAGTCAGCACGTGATGGTGTGTGCCCTTCAGGAGCTTGGTAGCTTAGTCCAAAGCTTAAATGCCACTGCATCTCCTCTTATTCAGGAAGCATCTATAGGTATGTACTTGACTTAAATGCAAAAGATTTGGTGGATAACTTTTAATATCATAGTGCAATTGATATTTGATTATTTAGTCATCTTTTTCAGACATAATAATACTATTTTATTGGAGCTGTGAACTCATTCAACTCTTCCAGAAAGTAATTTAAAATGATGGCAAAATTGATTAGACAGATGTGGAGAAAGTTTAATTATAAAGAATGCAGAATTACAAATGTTATCCAGACAGGTTTTTTTTCCTTAAATGCTTAATTTTATAGTAGTCTTTAATGCATTATTCTGCTTCTAGACAGTTTTTATATGTGATAGTTATTGACAGGGTATTTAATCAGGTGTAACAAAAATTTTCATAAGATAATTAAACTGGAACCTATATATGGAACTATAAATTTACTGAGGACAAGGAACTGTGTTCTCTTAGTTCTCCACAGAACCTAACAATGCATTTTACATATTAAGTGATTGAATATGTAGGTACTGAATGAATAGCTCTATGTGCATTATAGAATTAAGAAAAACATATTAACTTCATAAAAACCTTCTGAAATTGTAGGCAGTGTAATATTGATTTTGTAGTCAAGAAAACTAAAAAATACTAGTTATTCTTTTCCATGAAGCTTCCCATGATCTCCTACTTATCACATACTATTATGGTTATATGTATACATACTTTTTCTCCAGCAAATTTATAAGTTTGTGATTTAGATCCATATCATATATACAAGTGTGTGTGTGTGTGTGTGTGTGTGTGTGTGTATGTAAGTAGATGTGTGTAAGTTTCTCCAGTGTCTTGTATTGTGCCTAGGCACTTAAAATTTTTTAAAATTTAATTCATTTGTCTCAGTAAATTAATGAGAAAACCACAATCAAGTCAAGTCAGCAAGCTTTGTTTAGTACCTACTTTACTTAGTACCTACTATGTGCTTAATGCTGTGGATACAAAGAAAGTAAAAAACAATTCTTTGCCCTCAAGGATCTTAAAATCTAATGGGGGAGAAACATTAAAACAACCATGTACAAACAAGATATATCCATAAAATAAATAATTTTTGTTTACATACATGTATGCATGTGTATGTATAGACCCACATATACAGGATAAATTGAATATTATGGGGAAGGCACTAGCATTTAGGAGGACCAATAAAGGCTTCTTTCAGAAGGATATATTTTTAGATTAGGCTTTGAGGAAGCCAGGAAAACCAGGAGACAATTCCAAGCACTGGAAAAGACCTGAGAAAATACACAAGGTAGAGACATTGGCCTGTATACCACGGTTCCTGGACCTCTTGATTTCTAAGTTATAGAACTGTTCAGTCTACCTCCTTCAGATGTCTGCATTGAATAAATATGTTTAATATAGATAATTTTGATGGGTCTGTTAGCACATCAGTGTGTATACTTTCTGTTGTTGCCTATCCGTTCTTCATCCTGTGTGACTCTTGTACATGTACTTACCTGATTCCTTCACAAGAATCCATCGAAAATATTGGTGTTTCTTTTTTGATTTTTTAACATTGAATGGATACCAGTGGAGTGCACCCTCTGTTCATGAGTTATTCTCTCATTTTTGTTACATTAGCAACCCACCTCCTTTTCTAGTCATGTATCTTCCTGATAATATCATTTATGCTGCTTCTCCTGTAACATTTTGCATTGGTAATATATTACATCCTAATATGAACATCATGGTCCTCTCCATTGTCCTTTGTGTGAGCTATAGCTATAATTCTTCAGAGCCTACTGTATACCATGACACTAAGCCTTTCAGCATTACTATATACTTTAAAAAGTGGACCTTTGTATCAGGGAGAACCTTGGGATCACTGAAAACACTGTACAATTTTCCAAATGCATTCTGATCTACTTATTTCTTCCTATCCAGTTATAAATTCATTATCCCTTTTCAGTTATTTACTATGTTATTATTATTTTGATATTTTCTCTCCAGAGGTTTTATTCTCTTCTTATTGACCCTTAGTTAATTCAGAGAGTACTCCTTACTTAGCCTAAAAAGGGCAAGGTACTTCTTCCTTTCTCTCCTGTTAAATAGGCCAAAGCAGAGGTCATAAGAAAAGAGAAGCCTGGTATCTGATGACATAAGTTTCTATTCTGTTCATTTCATTCAGGGCTTATCTATCTAGATAAGATGTACTGATGGGTTGACTATCCAACTGCATGAAAAGGAGATAATGAAAAGAATCATAGCTGGATCTTCATATATGTAGATCTGGATGGGACCTAATGGACCATCAGATCCACCTCTTGCATTTTATAGAAGAGGAAGAAGCTGAGGCTAGAAGTGGTAAAGGAAGTTTTTCCATACTTGCATAATTACTTAATATCAGAGGCAGGATTTAGACTCGGGTCAAAATTATATTTAAAGGATCAGGAGATGAATTAAAAATGTTATTATCAGTATTTTTAATTCTGGTGTTCCCAATGTTTGTGATATTTTTTTCAGGACAATTGAAAAATTTTAAATACTTATGTTTAATTCTAAATCAAGCAACATTTTAATAGACATAACTATAACTAGTATCCTATGTTTCAGAAGTTTCTCTTGAAGTATGTTATTGTTAATAAACAGCTGATAAAACCTTCTTTGACTAGGTTATAAAATTATCTGTGGAAAAACCAATTATTTTGACTTTTGTTATTGTGACATTCTTTTTGTTTGGTGGAATTGGTTTTTCTGCTTTTTAAAACAGTATGTCTTTTTGTTTTTTTTTCCTTCTTCAGGTCTTTTGGAAACTGTAACATCGGTGCTTCTGCATCCTAGTATGGCTGCCCGACTTGCTGCAGCATGGTGTTTACGTTGTGTAGCTGTGGCATTGCCTTTCCAGTTGACTCCATTTCTAGACAGATGTGCAGAAAGGCTCAATAATTTGAAAACCTCACCTGAAGCTGTTAGTGGTTACAGTTTTGCCATGGCTGCTTTGTTAGGTGGAGTACATCAGTGCCCATTGGGTATCCCTCATGCCAAAGGAAAGGTAAAATGTAGATTATAGATAGGCATTAACCATAAATATTTGTTTAGTCATCTACTATTCATGATAATACATTATACTAAAATACTATAATAGTGATGACAGTTAACTACTAAAAATTAAAAATACCAAAAACTATAGTTATGTTTATAAGAAACTTCAATATTTCATGGTTCCTTTATTTCATTGTGGCTATTCAGTCTGCCATTACTGACTATAACACATCTACAACTTTGTGTTTCTGGGTACCTTTGTTCAAGGAAATCATCATTATCCATTGAACCTTTCCAAACTCTGAACAAGGCTTATTCTTTTATAGCAGACAAACATCTTATACCCAAGACCATACTTGAAGCCTTCCCACCTTGTTAGGACTAACAAAGCTTATATTCTCCTGCTATAGCCTTCAAAAAGCCACAGTCACCTCCATATTATAATAAGGTATAGGAGTAGAACTTTAAAATTCCAGAATCTCAGAGTTAAAAGGGACTTTAGAGACTACAGAATATTCATAACAATCAATTCTGTTAGAAATCAGAATTGATAAATAAGAGTAGAAGTTTCACATTAAACTCTGCTTTAAATATTTTAAAAGTTTTTTGTATGTTAATTATTTAAATTTATTTGGACTATAGAGTTTTCTTATGGTAACTATTAATTTCTGCTTTCAGGAATAAATCTTTTCATTTATTTGTATTCAAAAATGTAAAAAGACAACCCAACAACCTGTGAACCAGCAATATATAGGAACCATAATTCTTCATTTAGTATTTTATTGACTGTTTTATAATTATTAACAAGGAAATCTTTTGTCCATAGTTGATGAGGATAAAGATAAATATTTGATTTTAATATTATGATTTTCTTCTAGCTAGCTCAGTTTGTCTTTACAGCTTTCCTGTGTGATGACAGATGGAGGCTCAAATATTCTCCTTTTTTAATGGAGATATTGGTCTTTATCCATCTCATAATTTCTGTTTCCCAAGTACCTCCTCCATGAAATCTTCCCTTATTATTTCAGCCTTCATTGATTTCTCCTTCTTCTGAATGCATTTCTACCTCTAAGTTGAGCCTCCAACTTAATACTGATTCATATTCTTTCATTTGTGTATGTCCTGTCTCCCCTAAAAGATTTTACATTCTTTGAGGATGAAGATTATCTCATCATTCTTTGTTTTCTCTGTAGTCCCTAATAAAGTACCAAGAAAAAGTAGATGCTCAGTATATAATTAAATTTAAGTGATTTGCCCAAGATCACACAGTGAACAGTAGAACTGGGACTAGAATGGCTTTTGACTTGGTGATTATGGTTGCTTATTTGAGAACATGTTAACAAAGATTACATTTGAATCAGGCAGTAAAGTCAGCAAGCATTTTTCAAGCACCTAGAATGTGCCAGGCACTATACTAAAGTGCTGGGAATACAGGGAAAAAAAGGGTAAAAAATATTAATTCCTTACTGGCTAGAGTGCTGGGCTTGGAGTCAGGAGGATGAGAATTCAGATCTGGCCTTAAATACTTACTAACTGTGTGACTCTGGGCAAGTCACTTAACTTCTGTCTGTCTTAGTTTCCTCAGCAAGAAAATGGGATAATAATATTTACTTTTCTAGGTTGTCTTGAGGATTGAATGAGATAATACTTGTAAAATACTTAAGAGCATTTGGCACATAGTATGTACTCAATAAATACTTGTTTTTTTTCCTTTCTTCCTTAGATTTCTTTAAAGTTGAAACTTAACATTTTCTTTGCAGATGGTAGTAAGCATTGCTGAAGATCTCTTACGAACCGCTGCTCAAAACAGTAGGCTATCCTTGCAGCGCACTCAAGCTGGATGGCTTCTACTTGGAGCACTTATGACTTTAGGTAGAATTAATTATTTTTAAGTTGGATTTTGGCTTACTTCTGCTCTTGTGTCAGTAAACAACAAAAAAAATTTCAATTTCTAATAATTTTTTATACTTCAGATTCTAAGTTTTGAATGATATTAACAAAAAGAAACATTTTATTGGCATTACATTAAGCTGCATATGCTTTCCATCTTTAGTTGCCTTTGAAGGCAATATAAGGGATTCAAAAGGTACAAAACACATTTTCTTTGAATGTTGTTAAAGATGACTTTTAAAAGTATTATTGCTAACAAAGAGAGAGATGAAATTAGAAACCTGGGCTCAGATACTTTTGTAGTCTTCAGGATTATTCTCACTTAATGGGAAGATCTTAAGAAGTAAAAATAGGATATCCTTTTCAATGTAACTTTTTAAAAAATCAAATGAACAATAATATGAAGAATTTTGCCTGTCACTTAGAAGATAGTCTCTTTTATTCAAAGGTAGTAACTTTTCTAAAAGACTAGATTGCTAGATTAATAATTTATTTTACTAGACCACTAAATTTAATTCCTATATAAAACTAAAGTTGTTATAGAAATGAAAAAATGTATATTTTTAGAAAAATAACAGTAAAAATGTTGTCACAGTATTTATGTAACTAAATGTGCCATTCTAAAATATTACTAAACATTATTTATGATCTAACCTGACTGTTATCTTTATATTTATATTCATTGTTATATTTGGATGCAGAGACTTTTGGTCCATTATAACTAAATTTTATTTTATTTTAAAAAATCATAAAATTTATTATTTTCCTCCCCAGTATAAAAGCACATTTTACTTAATGTATCTTATACTTAATGTATCTCCTTCTAGAAGTGGTTGCTTTTTTTTCTTGTAAAGCTGGAGTAAGCAGTTTTCCTTAGTAAGTTATAGGAATGAAGATTGACATGAATATTTCTTATCCAGAGTAGCTACTTTAGAAAATCATAAGTATTGTAATGAAGAAAAATGAATGTCATACTATTTTAAGTAAACCAAAAGTCTTATATCACTTGAAACATGTTTTAAATATCTCATTACCTGTTTTCAACTAATAAATTTATTGTTAATAATAACTGAGTACATTAAAAGTGAATGGATAATTAAAAATACTTTTTAAAAATTATTAGAGCAGATTCTATTTCAAGGAGAGAACTGCGGACATTTAGGAATTTGTAATGTATGCCTAGATTTCCTTTCCTTGACCTTTTTATTTATGGTATTTGTAGTCATAATTTTTGTATTTTATATGATTAAACATATACATTATTTTTCTCATTTTCTTCATTAGGTCCTTCTGTTGTTCGTTATCATCTTCCCAAAATGTTACTATTATGGCGAAATGTCTTCCCTCGTTCCTTAAAGGAGCTAGAAGCTGAAAAGGCACGAGGAGATTCTTTTACTTGGCAGGTAACATTGGAAGGCCGAGCCGGAGCTTTATGTGGTAAGTACTGAAAGCAATATGACTTTCAAAAGTTATATTAGTAGAAGTTCATTGAGTAAATGAAAAGAATAGTTTTGAAAATATTTTTTGATGTATGATGTTCCATTCACCAAGCTCATGCAGTAACATGAGCATTAGATTAGAATTCATGTTTTTACTACCACTTACTTTTATCTCTGTATATGAGTGGGAAGAAACACAAGTTTAATGGTCCTTACTTATTAGACACCCAGGAATTTTCTCTGATCTCTACATTAAAAGTCAGGAAATGAATTATTACTTTCCCACATCTCAATAGGGAGAAACTCAGAAACTATACTACAGTGGTGTCCATAGTAGTCAGGAGGGGGAACCTAGCAGAGAAACTGAGAAAATGACCAAGCAAAGGAAAATTCCTATGGTAAGAGCATTCCAGGATAAAACTGTTAAAAAGAAGTGTACTGGTGGGGGGGGGCCGACCCTGGAGTCAGGAAGACCTGAGTTCAAATCCGGCCTCTGACACTTAATACTTACTAGCTGTGTGACGTTGGGCAATTCACTTAACCCCAATTGCCTTGCCTTTCCCCCTCCAAAAAGCCAAAAAACAAAACAAAAAAAGAATTATACTGTGGTACTGTAATAACTGTAAATACAACCTCAGAAAGGAGTATGAAATGGTCATAAGGACTCCAGGAATAGTAAAAGAATTGAAGAGATGAAGACTAGAATAGTCAGCTTAGAACAGAATATGGAAAAGCTTAGCAAAGCAGTGAATATCTTGAAGAAAGAATGAAATAATTCAATGAAACATTAAGAAATATTGGAGCAAAGTCAAAAGATGGTAAAATTGGAAGAACGCACACATACATGTATCATCAAAAACTACTAACATGGAAGAAAAGGGCATGGGGTGGTGTTGTATAGTGAATAGAGACCTCAGAGTCAGTCTTCAAGTCCTACCTCTGACACATTGGCTATGTGATCCTGAGTATATCACTTAACCTCTCAGTGACTCAGGCAGCATTTTAAGACTGCATGTTTCAGATGAGCTGTAGATCTACAGTAGTTGAGGGGGTTTCCTCACCAGTAGATCACAACATGAATGAAATCACAGGTTTGGACAAAAAGAAAAAGAGGAGAGACTCCTCTTAAGAATCATTGGGCTCCCAGAAAAGCATGATGAAACAAAAAGCCTAAATACCATATTTAAAGTAATCATAAAAGAAAATTACTCTGGAGTATTCAAATCAAAAGGCAAGATATACATCGATAGAATCCACAAGTCATTACCTGAGTGAAACCTTAGCCAAAATACACTCAGAGGAGGGGGAGCCAAGATGGCAGAGTAGAAGCACAAACTTGTCATGGGTTTCCTCTCCAATCACTTCCAATACATATAAAAAATGACTCTAAACAAACTTTAGACCTACAGAACCCACACAGTGACAAAGAGAAAAAAATCTGCTGAAGGAAGCCCCGCAGGCAGACAAGAAGGGTCTATCACACTGGGCTGGGAGCCGCGTACAAACCCGTGTAAGCTGCGTGGTTCCAGCCCCAGGGTGGCCCTGACCAGCGGGCTGGAGCAGACTTCAGGAGAGTGAATCATCAGTAGCTGTGGTGTTTTCCAAACTTCTCATAAACGCCAAAGACAAATTAAAAGGTCATTGCAGAACTCTGTTGGAACAGGGGGTGGGGGAATGAAGAGTGAGGTCCAGCCCCTGCCTCTGGGGCAAGAACTGATGGGAGGTGTGTCTGCCATGTGGCTGCCATGCCGCTGCCACGTGGCTGCTTCCAGAACTCCTGGCTTACAGGTCATAGGGGAACCAAGTAACCATTCAGAGGGTAATTGCTCTTGCTTTAACCTGCTTGGATCTGGATTGTAGTCTTGAGTGGTGGTCCTGGCGTGTGTGACCAGTGAGCCAGAGATTGTAGGGGCTGTAGAGAGGGGGCCCACCTTATAGCTCCAGCAGCTGCGAAAATCCCAGCAATCTGGGACATAGCTCTCTCCATTCTGGAAGCAGAGTTCTACTGTGGCAAAGAGCTGAAAAGTCAAGAAATTGGCTGGCAAGATGAGCAAGCAATGGAAGCACAAACAGACCATAGAATCCTTTTTTGGGGACAGAAAGGATCAAGGCATGGAGAGGGAGGAAAACAGTGAAGTCAGAACTCTTGCATCAAAAGCCTCCAAGAAAAATATGAATTGGTTACAGGCCATGGAGGAGCTCAAGAAGAATTTTGAAAATCAAGTAAGAGAAGTGGAGGAAAAATTGGGAAGAGAAATGAGAATGATGCAAGACATCCATGAAAAGCGAGTCAATAGCCTGCTAATGGAGACCCGAAAATACACTGAAGAAAATAACACCTTAAAAAATAGACAAACAAAAATGGCAAAAGAGAACCAAAAAGCCAGTCAGGGGAAGAATTACTTAAAAAGCTGAATTTGCCGGATGGAAAAGGAATTTCAAAAATTCACTGAACAGAATAACTCCTTCAAAATTAGATTGGAGCAATTGGAAGCTAATGATTTTATAAGAAATCAATATATTATAAAACAGATCCAAACAAGTGAAAGAATAGAAGACAATGTGAAATATCTCATTGGAATAACCACTGACCTGGAAAATAGATCCAGGAGAGATCATTTAAAACTTATTGGACTACCTGAAAGCCATGATCAAAAAAAGAATCTAGAAATCATCCTTCAAGAAATTATCAAGCAAAATTGCCCTGATATTCTAGAACCAGAGGGCAAAATAGAAATTGAAAGAATTCACTGATAACCTCTTGAAAAAGATCCCAAAAGGAAAACTCCTAGGAATATTATAGCCAAATTCCAGAATCCCAAGGTCAAGGAGAAAATATTGCAAGCAGTCAGGAAGAAATACTTTGAGTATTGTGGAAACACAATCAGGATAACAGAAGACCTAGCAGCTTCTACATTAAAGGATCAAAGGGCTTAGAATATTATATTCTGGAGGTCAAAGGAGCTAGGACTAAAACCAAGAATCATCTACCCAGCAAAAATGAGTATAATGCTTCAGGGAAGAATACAGTCATTCAATGAAATAGAGGATTTTCAGGCATTCTTGATGAAAAAATCAGAGCTGAACAGAAAATCTGACTTTCAAATACAAGAAGCAAGAGAAGCATGAGAAGGTAAACAGGAAAAAACAAATCATAAAGAACTTATTAAAGTTGGGCTATTTACATTCCTGCATGGAAAAACAATGATTGTAACTCATAAGACTTTTCTCAGTATGAGGATAGTTGAAGGGAATATATATGTATACATATATATGTATGTATAGGAGGGTGTATGTGTATAAAAATATGTATGTGAGTGTGGGCATAAGTATGTTCATGTATACATAGACAGAGGGTACAGGATGAGTTGAATATGAAGGGATGATAGCTGAAAAATAAAATTAACAGTTGAGAGAGTCATTTATTGGGAGAAGGAGAAAGAGAGAGATAGATTAGGGTAAATTATCTCATATAAAACAGGCAAGAGAATGGTTATTCTCTTGGAGGGGAAGAGCAGGAAGGTGAAGGAGAATGGGACAACTTTATTCTCATTGAATTTGACTTACGGAGAGAATAACATACACACTCAATTGGATGTCTTACCCTACAGGAAAATAGGGGGTTAGGGGATAAGAGTGGGGATGATAGAAGGGGGGGCATATTGGGTGAGTGGGTAGTTAGAAGCAAACATTTTTAAAAAGGGAGAGGGTCAAAGGAGAAAAAGAATAAGTAGGGGCCTGGATAGGATGGAGGGAAATATAGTTAGTCTTTCACAATATAACTACTGTGGAAATGATTTGGGTAACTACACATGTACAGCCTATATTGAATTGCTTATTTTCCCAGTGGGGGTGGGTGAGGAGGGAAGAAGGGAAAAAATCTGGAACTGGAACTTTTAAACACAAATGTTTAAAAATTTGTTTTTTACATGCAACTAGGAAATAAGATATACAGGTACTGGGGTATAGAAACCCATCTTGCCCTATTAGAAAGCTAGGGGAGTAATGGGGGAGGATATAAGAGAGAACAGATTGGGGGAAGGGGCATTCAGTAGGCTTGCTATCTTGGGGTGGGAGGCAGGGGAAAGACAGGGAGAAAAAAATTGTAGCTGAAAATCTTGTGGAATTGAATGTTGAAAACAAAAAATTAATTTATTAATTAATTTTAAAAAACACCCAGAAATATGATTACTAAGATCCAGAGCTTCCAGGTCAAAGGGAAAACTATTGAAAACGGCCAAGAACAGACAGGTTAAATCTGAATTCATCTGAATTCAATCAGATTCATGCAGATTTATCCACATCAGCTATGATGAGGGAAAGAAAATATTAGCACTCTATTGAAAGGAAAGAATTTACAAATAGGATAACAATTGCATGGTTAAATTTACCCCTAAGGGGGAAATAATATATTTTTAACAGAATTACTGACTTCCAAATATTTCTTTTGAGAAAACCAGAGCTGGGCAGGAACTGAAAGGCAATTACCACGAACAAAAGAAACTTAAGCAAGGTAAAGAAGTTTAAAAGGGTAACCTTATATCACAAAAGGGAGAGAAAAGATTATTGTCCCTTTCTACTTTTCTCTGAGCATCATGGGGTGGGAAATGGGGATGGTCCAGGAAAAGCAATCATCTAAGGGCTTAGAGGAGATGGACAGACAGATACACACACAGACACACAGGCATGGAGGAGAAAAAGATTGAGTAAAATGCCATACCAATTAATTTACCAAAAAACTAATTTATAGAGCTAGAAAAAATAGTAAAATTTATTTGGAAGAATAAACGGTCCAGAATATCAAGGGAATTAATGAAAAGAAATGCTAGGGAAGGTGGACTAGCTATACCAGATTTCAATCTGTATTATAAAGCAGCAGTCATCAAAACTACTTGGTACTGGCTGAGGAATAGAGGAGTGGATCAATGGAATAGATTAATCACATGAGATTCAGAAGTCAATGACTATAGTAATCTATTGTTTGATAAACCCCAATACCCTAGTTTTTGGGATAAGAACTCACTATTTGACAAAAACTGCTGGGAAAACGAATATAGTATGGCAGAAACTGGGCATAGACCATTATCTAACACCATATATCAAAATCAAGTCTAAATGGGTGCATGGTATAAAGGTTGATATTGTAAGCAGTCTTGGAAAACAAGGAATAGTTTACCTGTCAGATTTGTGGAGAGGGAAAGACTTTATGACTAAACAAGAATTAGAGAACATTATAAAATGTAAAATGGATAATTTTGACTACATGAAATTGAAAAGTTTCTGTACAAACAAAGCCAATGTAACCAAGATTAAGAAGGAGGTGGGAAATTGGGAAAGAATCTTTACAACCTATGCCTCTGACAAAGGACTCATTTCTAAAATATACAGAGAATTGAGTCAAATTTATAGGAATACAATTCATTCCCCAATTGATAAATGGTCAAAGGATATGAACAGGCCAATTTTCAGAGAAAGAAATTAAAGATATCTATAAGCACATGAAGAAATGCTCTAAGTCACTATTGATTAGAGAAATGCAAATAAAAACAACTCTGAGGTACCACATCTCACCAGTCAGATTGGCTAAGATGACAAAACAGGAAAAGGACAAATGCTGGAGAGGATGTGGGCAAATTGGAACACTGATGCATTGCTGGTGGAGTTGTGAATTGATCCAGCCTTTCTGGAGAGCAGTCTGGAATTATGCCCAAAGGGCTATAAATAATTTAATACCCTTTGACCCAGCAATACCACTCCTAGGGTTACATCCCAAAGAGATTATAGAAATGGGAGAAAGACCCATATGTACAAAAATGTTTATAGCAGCTCTTTTTGTGGTGGCAAAGAGTTGGAAATTAAGGGGGTGCCCATCAATTGGGGAATGGCTGAACAAGTTGTGGTATATGCACGTTATGGAATACTATTGTGCCATAAGAAACGAGGAGCAGACGGTCTTCATATTTACCTGGAGAGGCTTAAAAGAACTGATGCTGAGTGAGAAGAGTAGAACCAGGAGAAATTTGTACACAATTACAGACACAACGTATGTGTGATGACCAGCTTTGATAGACTGGACTCTTCTCAGCAATGCAGTGATATAAGTCAATCCCAAAAGACTTATAATGGAGGGAAATGTGTGCATCCAGAGAAAGAACTAGAAAGAACTGAGTTTATATCCAGATGGAAGCAAAATACCTGATCTTTTTCCTTTTCTTGTTTGGTTTTATGTCCTCTTTATCATTTTTCATTCCATCTGATACAATCTGTCTTTATAAACTGACTAATGTATAATGTGAAAGTATTTACAGTTCCTATACTTGACTGTATGCTGCCATGGGGGGAAGGGGAAGGAGGGGCACAAAATATAAAACTCAAGGAATGGTAGAATTGAATCTTATAAACTAAAAGTAAACAAACAAATTAATAAGAATAAATAAATATTTTTTTAAAAAAGATTGAGTAAAAGAAATGGTGGAACTTCTTATTTCTTGGGAGAAACAGAAGATTATTCAAATATAGAAGTGAAGAAAGTGATAATTTCATGAATCTTATTTTTATTTGGGCCAGGCAAAGGAAGGTTAAAAAGAGAGAAATTAATCAAAGACTATGAAGGTAGAAATATAGTAAAGTATGTGAAAGACTAGTCTGGGACATGGGGAAGCAGGAGTAGAGTTTTAGAGAGAAGGTAGAATCAGGGAGGAGAAAACTTCAAACATGGCAAACAAGTGATATAGTGCTATTTATTAAAAAAAAGAAAAAAGTGAAGATGAAGAGATTTGGGCGTGAGCTAGCATGGGGGGAGGGAGTAATGAGAAATTTAAATTACAAACACTTAGTTTGGATTTCATTCCTCACTCTTTTTTAAGGAAATGAAGAGGCAGAGTAGAAAAAATGATAACAGTGAAAGTGAATAGGATAAACATATGTATAAGTGGGGGAGATGGCAAAAAGCATGAGAAAGTAAAATCCATCAGTTTTTTGTTTAGAAGAGGCATACTTCATGATTTAGAATGAAGATTTGGAATAGAATTTATTGTACCACAACAGAAACCAAAAAAACCACCAGTGGCCATCATTTTCTTAGACAAAGCAACAATAAAACTAGACATGGTTAAGAAAATGGCTTATACTTATATATCAAGAGATCTCTTCCCATGTCAACAAAGTGTAGATATGTATCTTTTAAAAAATTTCCTTTTTAGGTCTCAACAATATTAGAACAAAAAAATTCTACAAAGTTTATTTTTTTCTCAAGTGACATTCACTACAACGAGTAGTTCATTCTTCTTTCAAGATTTTTTAATAAAAAGACTATATATGCTCATAGTTTATTCATTTGTCAGTTTAATTCATTGATTTCCCAGGTTGTATTGTGTGTGTGTTTTTTTTTAATTTAATTTAGCAATGCGGAGTTTTGTTGCTCATTGTCCTGAGCTCCTAACTGAGGATGTGATTAGAAAATTGATGACACCTATTGAGTGTGCCATGACGATGATGTCACAGTAAGTAAACTGTTCAATGAATAATATGCTTTTTGTATGATTCAACCTCTCGTTTTGGTTTCGTACATTGACCTCATAAGATATATTCAGTAATTAAAAAAACCTACAAAACCTGGTTTATTGGTTTAAACTGGCCTTTTAATGTAAAGAAGAGCATGGATATAAATTTAAATGTTCTTAATTTCTTTGGAAAGCAATTAATGTGAATGTCTTGAGAATAGGGACAATCTTTTATTTTTCTCTTCCTAATACTTAGCACAAGGCTTTACATGTGATATAGTAGCTGCTTAATAAATCTTTGTGGAATGAAAATGAAATTAAATACTATCCTCATGAGTGCCATCCTATATTTTTTCTTCCGTTCTCAGATAAACTCCTTCTCTTTTAAATCTTTTACACTATGGCTTCTGTGCTCATTATTCAACTGAAATTGTTCTCTCTACAAAGTCAATGGTCACCTCTTAACTGACAAATTGTTTACTTAACAGTCCTTATCCTCTCAGCAGCAGTATTCAATACTATCTCCTCCTGAATATTTTCACTTCTCTGTTCGTTATTTTCTCTTTGTTTTCTTCCTTCTTTACTGCCCCTTCTCAGAATCCTTTGCTAGATCTTAATTTACTTCATTCTCACTGTGGCTATACCCTAAGACCCTGTCTTGATCCCCCTTCTCTTTTCATTATACTTTCTTACTTGATGATCTTCAATAGTTTCCATGGGTTCAATTAGTTTCTATGCCTGTGATTTTCAGATATAATATTCAGCCCTTTTCTCTTTCCTGAGCTCTAGTGCAATATCATGAGCTGCCTTCCAGGCATTTTGACCTGGACATTCTGTAGACATTTCAAATTAAATACAGCCAAAGCAATTCATTATCCTTTCCCCTAAGCTTGTCCTTCTGCAGAACTTATCTATTACTATTGATGGCACTACTATCCTTTCAGTCATCTAGGTTTCTAGCCTCAGTGTTATCTTCAGTTTCTTACTCTAATGTCTAATCATTTGACAGAACTTGACACTTTTATCTCTCAGCTAATGTGTGTGTCCATAGCTATCAACTTAATCTAGACCTTCTTCACCTCTTACCAGTTGTTAGTTGGGTCCAACTCTTTATTGCCCCATTTGGAGTTTTCTTGGCAAAGATACTGGTGTAGTTTACCATTTCCTTCTCCAGCTCATTTTACAGATGAGGAAACTGAGGAAAAAGGGGTTAAATGACTTGCCCAGGGTCACACAGCTAGTATATATCTGAAGCCAGATTTGAGCTCAGGAAGATGACTCTTCCTGTTTCTGGGCCTGGTACCCTATCCACAGCGCTACCTAGCTGAGTATATGGGATGTTCAAGGAAGACTAGCATCTCTAGTATGAAAGCTTGCTGAGCCCTTTTCAGGCATGCTCATAAATCTTTGGTGTCTGCCTGGCACTTAACTTCGACCTGTGACTCCAAGAAGCTGTAGTATGCATAGCAGTTACACCCCAGTAAACTGTCTTAACAGATGAACTAAACCAGGTTGAAGGTAACAGATAGGCCACAAAGCCTTTAGTGAGTGTCTCCCTGAAGCATGTGAGAACTTCCTGTGGCAGAATGTGTGGATAAGAACATTTAGTTCCAATGGCCATGAAAGCAGCTAAAGCAGACACTGTGGAACATTTAGAGCTTGGTTAGACATTGAAGACACCAAGGTAATTTACTGTATTGCCATTGCCAGTTATCTTGATTTTGTCCTGCCACTGGACTCAAATGACCGTAGAAGAGAGAGTGAGGCTGACAACTTTGTGTAACTCTGCTTTACTTAAATCCGATTCGTGCATGTGTCAAGACATCGCCCCATGATGTCGTTGGTCCTCTTTGAAAATGGAGGACAAACAATAACACATGTACCATCCTATTACCCTCCTAATTGGTCTCCTTCCCTCAAGTCTTTCTCCATTCCATTTTATCCTTCATACAGATGCCCCCAAATTTTCCCAAGATGAACGTCTAATGAAGTTATAATTACCTTTGCCCCAACTCAGTAAAATATAGTACCTCTCTATTAACTCTAGGATAAAAAACTAACTGTTCCATTTGCTTTTTCAGTTTCTTCATAACTTGGAACCTTCTTTCTAATATTCTTATTCATTACTCCCTTCCACATGTCCTTTGGTCCAAACAAACTGACTTGATATTCTTCGATAATAATAATAACGACAACAAGCATTTATAAAGCACTTTAAGATTTGAAAAGTGTTTTAAAAATAGTAATTCATTTTATCTTCATAAGTCCATCTCTGTACCTTTTCATTGGCCTGTGTACCTAGAATGTTTTGCCTTTCTTCAGGAGTTAGCTCAAACATCACTTCCTGTAGAAGTTGTTTCTTCTCTGGTTTTCCCAAGCTGCTCATGCCTTCCCCTCTAAAGGCCTTGTATCTACTTTGTATGTATCTTTTTTTTCCTTTGCTTTTTGGAGGGGGGAGGGTAGGGCAATTGTGGTTAAGTGACTTGCCCAAGGTCACACATCTAGTAAGTGTTAAGTGTCTGAGGCCGGATTTGAACTCAGGTCCTCCTGTTTCTAGGACCAGTGCTGTTTTCACTGCATTACCTAACCACCCCAGTATGTATTTTGTATATGTCTTTGTCTATCTGTCTGCCCACAAGTTGTCACCCCATTAGGATGTAAACTCCCTTAGGGACAGGGACTTTTTGCACTTTTTCTTTCTATATTCAGCATTTAGCACAGTGATTGACCTCTAGAAAATTCCTTAAAAATGTTTCTTTTATTAATTGATCGATATGAGTAATGCAGAAATTAGAAAGAAATAAGAATGTATCAGCACCACACCCAGAAATAACTGGCCGTGTAGCCTTGAGCAAGTTGCTTGACCCCGATTGCTTAAAAAAAAAAAAAAGAAAGAAGAATGTACAGTTATCCATTGAGTTTTAGCAATTTGTGTATTTCACGTATCTGTTCATTAAATATTTTTGCTGAATTAAAACAGTATAATACCCCCTTTTGTCATTTTAGCATTCCATCTGTAATTAAGGCCCATGGAGCTCATCTGAAGGCTAGTGCTGCAATGGTCCGCTTAAGGCTTTATGATATCTTGGCATTGTTACCCCCCAAAACTTATGAAGGTAATTAGAATTAAAAATATTGTGAAAATCTAAAAAATATTCTCACTTTTCAGTAAGTAATTTCTTATTTCAAACATTTATAATGTGGTTATTTCAGGCTTTATGGGAAGAAACAATGTTCTTGGCAGAAATAAAAGATTTTGAAAACTGTATAAACTGCTAATGTGTCTGCAGTAGAATGACAAGAATCTTTGCATGTTCTTGTTCAGTGCCTTGTAAATTGAATATATCACTTTAAACATGGTTAGAATTATTTCCTGGTACTTTGTTTTTTGGTTGTTTAAAAGAGTTTTGATCAAAATACATAGCAAAATAATCAACTAGGGAAAAGTATCATTATTGTAGATAATTTAAAAAGTGGCAATTTCTCATTCTAATAAGAATTATTTTAAAAATTGAATAATAGTTGCTTTTAGCAATGTAAAAGAAGAAGAATTTGCTTATTTCATGCCAATTGTCCAAAGTAGTATTACTCTAGAATCACTGTATTGCTAGAATATTTCTAAGTTTACTTTTATACAGTATTAAAGGCATTTGTTGCTCTCTAATTTGTATTTCTTTTTTTTTTTTAGGATCTTTTAATGCACTTCTTAGGGAGCTGGTGGCAGAATTTACTTTGACAGATAACTCTGCCAATACAACTACCTCCCTTCTCAGATCCCTCTGTCATTATGATGACAGTGTTCTTCTTGGTTCCTGGCTTCAAGAAACTGATCATAAATCAATTGAAGATCAGGTAGTAAATCATAAAAGAAAAAAAGCTGTCTTTTAAAAATGAGATAAGTCATTCAACAGTGTTCTCATATGATTTTACATGGTTACTTAAAAAGAAAACAGATTCAAGATTAACCAAGGCCTCAGTGGTTTTGACACCTAAAGATTACATCCTAGTAATTGATGGTTGAGCAGTTGTAGTACAGATGCATTTCTAGCCCTAGAATTCAAAGAGATTGTTCCAATTATTCGGTTTGCTTTAAATTTAGGTCTTGTCAGCTGCAGCAAAATCACTCCTGGTCCTGTGCCAGGGGTAGAGATGGGAAGAGGGTGCAGGAAAGAGGGTTTTGGGGGGCTTTATTTTTGAGAGACATACCAAAGATTAAGATTTGCATAAATGGGTAAATTTTCAATTCTCAGTATTATAACTTACCCTATGGTAGTAGTTTAAAAGTTGCTAAAAATCTCCTTCAAATTGCTTCAGACAGCATTTTTTTTAAAGCAATCGGGATTAAGTAACTTGCTCAAGGTTACACGTCCAGTTATTTCTGGGTGTGGTGCTGAGTGTCTGAGCCCGGGATTCAATCTCCAGTTCATCCCAACACTGGAGCCGGTGCTTTTACTCACTGAGCCACCTGGCCGCCCCTAAGCAATTGGGGTTAAGTAAGTTGCTCAAGGTTACACGGCCAGGTGTTTCTGGGTGGGTGCTAAGTGTTTTTTTGTGGCAGCAAGCACCCCAAGCCTCCCCAGGGTCGCTGCCACCACAGGTTCTTGGATCTGCTTTGATAAAGGAAAGCAACTCAAAATGGGTTAACAAGCTTACTTTAATCAGTCAGATATGTATCGTTTACCTAGTTCAGGGGAAAAAGGTCAGCACCCCGAACTTCAAAGTATACAAACAGAATTATCAAGACAAAAACAGATCAAGTAGACAGATTTCCAAACTGTCCAACCATTACATCCATACCACACAGCATCTGGGTTTCAAAGCTGGGGGGCTCTGGACAATGGCTTTCCAGAGTTTCATCTGATCAAATCACAGAACACTTCTCAAAGTGAGCCCCAAAACAAAGCTTCACATCAGGGCTTATATAGCCTTCTCCTGGCTCAGAGAATGTAACAACCTTATTGACTCACTGGCCAATCAAGAAGTATCTACTGAAAAATAAGCCTACCACTCCAGGCTCCAGATGCACTTTAGCCTAGGGGCAGGGAAGATCTTACAAATTTACATTCCCATTATAGCCCTGGATTCGATCTCCAGGTCATCCTGACACTGGAGCTGGTGCTCTTACTCGCTTTGCTACCTGGCCGCCCCCAGACAGCATTTTGATGATATATAGTGTTAAAATTTTTAAAAAACAATTTTAGAATTATGACACAAAAATAAATGTCTTTTTAAAGTTTTTTTTTTAAAAAGACTCACTCACTATACCTTTTCTAACTCCCCATCTTTTCCATAAGATTTTACAAAATATGTTTCAAAAAATAACTTTTGTAAAGTTTTTATGTGGTTATTTTGCAGCTCCAGCCAAATAGTGCATCTGGGAGTGGTGCTTTAGAGCATGACCCATCCTCTATTTATTTACGAATACCTGCTGGTGAAGCTGTTCCTGGTCCTCTTCCTCTTGGAGTCTCTGTCATTGATGCTTCTGTTGCTCTCTTTGGTGTAGTGTTTCCCCATGTTTCTTATAAACACCGGTTAGTATAAATGAGAATAAGATAATTTTTTGTAATTATTCCAAATAATTTTTAGTCTTAAATTCAGATTATTCTAAAGATTTGGTTTTAGCAAACTAAACACAAATTTCACATTATTTGAAACCATGTTAAAAACTTGTTTTTGTGAAAAAACATTCGATTACAATAGTTCTATAGAAAATCTATTAGACTGAAAAGAAAAGAAAATTAAATTTAAAAAAAAGAAAGAAAATCTATCAGGAGGTTTTTAGAGTTTGCTGATATATTCTGTACTGAAAAGGTTAATGAATAAAGACGTACTCTCAGGGAAAGTTTAACTGATATTATGGTCAGTGCAATTTTTTTATATTTAAAATTTTCGTTTTCCATTGTGTTTTCTGTTTTATACTTTCACATAAAGTTCACAATGTTTGTACTTTTAAGCAGTAGTAACTCATATTTTGGCACTGTTTTCATCAGGTTGGATTACTAGAATTTTTAAACTCCTGTGTGATTTTTATTAATCATTTGAATTATTTTCTTGCTTATGGCTATGATTTATTTGGTTAGGATGTGATAATAATCAGGGGAAAGTAAAGTTATGGCTCCCATCTTAGTATAGGACAGTTAGCTTTGCTTATTCATAACACTAGATGACTAAAGTAATCAGTTATTTTGCATATTTGTATCAGTGGTCACAATGAGAATGGAGTATATATGAATCAATGCAGATAAATCTGTCAAATCTATTCAAAACTAAAACTATCACTGAGAGTAGTGGATTAGTAGCATCATCTTTGTAAGACATACTATATAATTATTGATTATGTGATTTTTATAGCTATTAATATAAGGAAGAATACAGTCAAAATATGAATATGGGTATTTTTAAGGTTATTGTTCTTTCATAGCAATTGAAGTTTAGTATTTTAACTGCTGGATTGCTTAAATTAATAGGAACATGGATATTAGGCAAGGATAGCTCAGAACCACATCTGATGACAATAAGAAAGGAATGAAGAGGGGGGGCAGCTAGGTGGCAAAGTGAGTAGAGCACTGGCCCTGGAGTCAGGAGGACCTGAGTTCAAATGTGGCCTCAAGACACTTAACACTTACTAGCCATGTGACCTTGGGCAAGTCTTTTAACCCCGATTGCCCTGCCTTCCTCCCTCCAAAAAATAAAAAAAAAAAGAAAGGAATGAAGAAAGGTACTCTGGAATGTGATTTGCTTAAAGTTAGTTCATACTTAAGCTTATTACATTGGCATTGTTTTTGGATAAAATGAATTTTTAAAATTCTTCTTTCTGATACTACAGATTACAAATGCTGGATCATTTTGCTGAATGTGTCAAACAGGCAAAAGGTGTTCGTCAGCAGGCTGTACAGCTTAATATTTTCACTGCTGTTCTCAGTGCATTAAAGGTAATATTACCACCAAAAGTATAAGTACTAGTTTGTAATTATTTATCTGAGTGCTAAGGTCATACTGTTAAATGATTTTATCATGACATGTATTAAATCATACTCCTAATTAAATGATGTTAAAGCAGATTGATATCACTTGAATATTCTCTATTTTATACTGTTTGATGCATATTGTAATTTACTTGTAAGAAAGTAGAATATCAAAGAGCAGTTTCTGCTCTTTAATAAAAAAAAAAGAAAGTGGGATATAGTTTGCCTAATTAGGCATGTAGGGTCATAAATTTTAAATTTCAAGGGACTGTAGAGATCATTGAGTTCAACACTTTCATTTTACAGATGAGAAAAGTGAGATTCAAAGAACCTTGACTTGTCTAGGATTATACTGGCAGCTAGATAGTGCAGTGGATAGAACACTCAACCTGGAGTCAGGAAAATCCTTCTTCTTGAGTTCACATGTGGTCTCTGACTCTAGCTGAGTAACCCTGGGCAAGTCACTTAGCCCCATTTGCCTCAGTTTCCTCATCTGTAAAATGAACTGGAGAAGGGAATGGCAAACCACTGTAGTGCCTTTGCCAAGAAAACCCCAAATGATGTTATGAAGAGTCATGCATAACTGAAAAATGACTGAACAGAAGGTCATACACTTGTGGGTGTCTAAGGCACATTTTGAACTGAGGTCTTCCTAACTCAAAGTTCAGCACACTATCACTCTGTCACTCTGCCCCCCTGATATTACTGCTAAATTGTTAGTTTGTCCCATTTTGGGGATACCTAAATAATGGTTTTGCCCATTTTTGTTATCGTGACAACTTAAATACTTAGGACAAATTATTCTTGATGTCCCTATCTGTGATTTTATATTTACTCTTGTTTTATCCTGGCAAGTTTACATATTGAATTTGTTACTTTTAAGGGAGACTGCTTAATTTTGATGAGATTTGGTATAATGCTAAATGGTAATATTTTAAATTTAATTTGTGGTTTCATCTGCCCCCTTTAAACAACTGGCAACTGGTTTAAATATTGAAACATACCTAATTGATCTGCAGTTCTTTTGCAGACATCCACCAAATTTGATATGTGGGTAAGAGTTAAAGAAATAATAAGCATGTTCTACAGTTTACAGAACCACTGGAATATATGTCATGATCCAAAACTAAACATTTGTTAGAGGGTTTAGCTAATAGTGAAAAATTTTAGAAGATAAATTAATTATAATACTGTTATAACCTGTAGTGATTATTATTTTTCTGGTTGTTAGTATCTGTTCTGCAATTAGTGTTGTTACTAATACACTGAATTTATAGATCACATAATGAGGAGCCAGTCTTAGTTCCTGAGAAACAGATAACTAATTGCAAGAGAGAAAGATAAGTTAAATTGTTTACAATTATAAAATATTACACTAAGGTGATGATTCATCATCTGTTCTTTACTTAAATGTGCACTATACTTGCTCAAATGACATTGTTATCCTTTATTCTTCACAATGTTCCATGTTTTATTAGAATATTTCTTGTTTAGATTGTTTTCTTTGTAAATCAATAGCATGAATGGAATCATATAGTTATCTAACAAGTTAACTTTGCTTTGCCTTGTTTGCCAAAGTTGCTTTTATATACAGGTTAGTCAGTCAGTAAGCCTTTATTAAGCACCTCCTACATACCAGGCACAGTCATAAGTGCTAGAAATATAGAGAAAGGCAAAAGACAGTTCCTATCCTTGAGGAGCTTGTGGGAGACCACAAGCAAACAACTGTTTATAAATAAGCTCTATACAGGATCAACAGAAAATAATCAACAAAAGGAGTGAACTGAAATCAAGAGAGATTGGTATCTTCTGGGCAATTACCCTGAATTTCAGGTTGATCTAGGTTTGGTTATTTGAAAATTCACATACTCTATGTTTGTTTCAAAATGATGCTTAGGAGGATGTTTTTCAATAATGTGGTTGAAGAAGGTCCCCCTAATGAAGTAATTTGTATACATGTGAATATTGCAACATGGTTTTTTTTCTATTTCAAATTTATTTTGGATTTTTTAAAAAAATTCACATAGGGCTTAGCTGAAAACAAAAGTACTTTAGGACCTGAGGAAGTTCGTAAATCTGCTCTGACATTGGTTATGGGTGCTCTTGATAACCCAAATCCCATTTTAAGATGTGCAGCTGGAGAAGCCCTTGGAAGAATGGCTCAAGTGGTTGGAGAAGCAACTTTCATTGCTAGAATGGCTCAATATAGCTTTGACAAGTAAGTTTTTTTTTTTTTTTTTTTTTTTTTTACCAAGCAGTAAGTTTCTCACATAGACAAAAATAATCTGGAAAATCAAAACTTAAGAAATTGGCCATAGTTTCTCTATAACCTGAAGGCAAGTGGAAAAAGTTTTGTCTTTTTACAAGTAATTGATTAAACTTCAGAGATAGAGAGATATTGTACTTTAGGTAGGTCAGAAAATTCCCTGATCACTTTAATAGCATATGTTCGATAAGAGAGGATGAAGGATATATATATATATATATATATACACAGTGAAATCAGTTAAGATTTAAATATTTACAGTAATTATAGGAAGTGGACAGATGTGTAATTTAAAATAGCAAATACACCAAAAATAATTTATATTTGGTTTGTAACTTGTTGTGGGTATATATGATCTATGAATTAATGTAAAAATAACAAGGCCACATTATGAAGACCTTATTTACAAAGAATTAGAAAGCTCTCTGGTTTACTCATCTTACCTGTAGACACTGCTCCAAATTATCTTCTTCACTCTCCTTGCACACTGTCTGAAGAGCATATCCAGCAGGTAGTTAATGATAGTTAAGTGTATTAGATGTTGTCAGTCGGGATTTCCCATATGCCAACCAAGCAAATACTTATTTAGGGGATTTAATAAGAATGCACAAGAATAAGTAATAGTTGATTTATTTCAATTAGGAGTATTAGCTGCAATGTACTTCTGAGTTAGTGTAAAACCTTAGTGTTTAGAAAAGAGGAAGGAAAAGTATGTTACAGTGAAAAGAACACTGTACTTGGAAACCTCAGTTTTCCCATTTTCTTAGTCTTTAGTTCTATATTAGCCATAAATGTATTCAATTCTACATTGTTGTTTTTGCTTATATTTTTGTTAAATTTATTTAGATCAGAGATAGGGATATTAAATTCTCCTATGATTACTGTGTTACTAGCTATGTCTACCTGCCAATACCACTTGGAAATTCTGCAAAAAGTGACCATGTATTAGGACAAAGACCTAGTGTAAATAAATGTAAAAAGACATTCTGTGAAAACTGAAGGAGCACATGGACACTCTTTACAGACTAATATTACATCACTTCTTATTTTGGTCATATATCTCATCCTTTTGATATACATTGCACCACTTCTCTAAAATTCTTCATAAATTTTAGCTTTACAAGCAGTCATCTTAAATGTTAATTTTTTTTCAGATTAAAGTCTGCTCGAGATGTTGTTTCCAGAACTGGCCATTCATTAGCCCTTGGCTGTCTGCATCGATATGTTGGGGGGATAGGATCAGGACAACACCTCAAGACCAGTGTTAGTATTCTACTAGCACTGGCACAAGATGGAACTTCACCTGAAGTACAGGTATAGTGTGATTTTAAAATTGTTTTTAAAGTTTCTTTTTGCTGCTGAATTACAAACTCTTCAATATGTTGCAATGAAAATGCAGATTTCCTTCATCATTGCACATATGTTGGTCAAATATTACTTATGGACAATGAACTGATTCCAGAAGTAAAAAGGAGAAAGAGATAAGGCTGTATCTAATTTGGGAAACTGTAGAGTGCTTTCATTGACTCAAAAAATTTGGATCATTTGATTCTTTTTGTTAAATGAATATTGGAATTCCTTTTGTGTTCTAGTCCTCCCTTTCTCTGCCACTAGCTGCCTGTGTGACCTTGGTAAATCATGTTATTGCCTTTGGTCTAGTTCCTTCATCTGTAATGTTTTGACTAATAGATCTTTGAGGTTCCTTATTACTTTAAAATTCTGTGATCCTATTCAGTTTTGTCTTTGATTTAAAAGCTTGTGTTCTTGTTATCTAAAATTTTAAATAACAGTTTAGTACTCATAAAATCTTACTGATTATAGTTTCTTTTTTAAAAATTCAGTTTTATTTTCACTTCCAAATTCTGTCTCTCACCCTGCTATGCCAAGCATTGAGAAGACAAGGAAAACAAAACCCATTACAAATCTCTATACTCTTGCAAAAAAATTTCTCCTTTATCCATGTCCAAGAAAGGAAAGAAAACATGCTTCATTCTGCACTTGCGGTCCATCAGCTTTATGTGGAGATAGATAGTGTATGTCACCATAAATTCTTTGGAATTATAGTTAGTTATTTTGTTGATCAGAGTTTCTAAGTTATTCATAGTTGATTATCTTTTACAACACTGTTGTTACTGTATAAATATTCTTCTGGTTCTGCTCTTTTACTTTGCCTGAGTGCATTTCATACAAGTCTTCCCAGGTTTTTTTCTGAAAGTCATCTTCATCATTTCTTACAGCACAAAAGTATTCCATCACATTCATATACTGTAATTTGTTCAATCCTTCCCTAATTGTTGGGCTTTCTTTTAGTTTCTAATTCATTGCTCCCACAAAAAGAGTTGCTTTAACTATTTTTGTACATATTCATCCTTTTTCTCTTTTAAAATTAGATATAGACCTGCTTTCCAAAGTTCCTATCTCTGCTAGCTGTGCATTAAAGTATTTGTTTTCTCATAACCCTTCCAATATTTGTTATTTCCCCGTCTTTTGGTCAGCTTTACTAATCTGACGGGTGTGACATGCTGCCTCAGAGTTGTTTTACTTTGCATTTCTCCAATTAGTAGTGATTTAGAGCATTTTTTGCATATGGTTATCGACTGAAGTTTTGATTTTATTGAATATTGGATTTCTTCCTCTGAAAATGTGTTCATGTTTATTGGCCACTTGTTGATTGAAAAATGGCTCTTATTCATATAAATTTGACTCAGTTCCCTATATATCTCAGAAGTGAGTTCTTTGTCAAGAAACTTGCTATAAAGATTTGTTTTGCATTTTCCTGTCTTCTAATTGTAACTGCATTGGTTTTATTTATGTAAAAACATTAAAATTTTTTTAAAATCAAAATTCTTCATATTACCTCCTGTGAACCTCTGTCTTTTGTTGGTTTATGAACTCTTCCCTTATGCATAGATTTAACAGGTAATTTTTTCTTTGCTCCACTAATTTGCTTATTATGTCGCCATTTATATCTAAATCATGTACCTGTTTTGAGCTTATCTCTTGGTATATAATGTGAATACTTGTTTATGCCCAGTTTCTGCCAGATTACTTTCTAGTTTTCCCAACAGTTTTTGTTAAGTAAAGATTTTTTTGTTCCCATAGCTGGGTTCTTTAGGTTTATCAAATACTAGATTACTGTGCTTATTTATTTCCATATATTATGTATCTAATCAACTCTACTGATCAACTTCTCTTTTTCCTATCCAGCACCAAATTGTTTTGATGATTATAATTTTATAATAGTTTTAAATCTGATACTGTTAAGCCCCTTTCTTTCCTTTTAAAATGGATTCCCTTGACATTTTTTACTTTTTGTTTCTCTCCTTGAATTTTATTACTATTTTTTCTAACTATATTACTTAATCCTTTAGTAGTTGGATTGGTATGACACCGAATGGGTAAATTAATTTTGATAGTATTATTATTTTTATTATATTGACTTGGCCTGCCCATGAGTAATGAATATTTCTCCATTTATTTGGATCTGTCTTTTTTTGTGTGAAAAGTGTTTTGTAATTGTGTTTATATGGTTCCTTTGAATTTCTTGACAGGTAGACTCCCAAGTATGTTCTATAGTTATTTTAAATGTAATTTCCTTTTTTATTTTTTCTTGCTGAATTATACTGATAATCTACAGGATTGAGGATGATTTGTGTGAGTTTATTTTATAGTCTTCAATTTTGTTAAGTTGTTAATTGTTTTGGTTAGTTTTTTAGTTGACTTTCAAAGGTTCTCTAAACCTCTTATCACATGCAAAAAAATGATAGTTTTGTTTCCTCTTTGCTTTTTTTTTCCAGTTTTTCTTGGTTTTTTTTTGGCTAGCATTTCTAATATAATATATAATATTGTATAATAATAGTGATAATGGGAATTGATAATGGGGTTTTATATAGATAATGCTTGTCATTTTTTTTTGGAGGGCAATTGGGGTTAAGTGACTTGCCCAAGGTTACATGGCTAGTTTTTTTTTTTGTGTGCGTGTTAAATGTCTGAGGCCAGAACCGCACTCAGGTCCTCCTGACTCCTGGGCCGGCACTTTACTCACTGCGCCACCTAGCCGCCCCTAATGCTTATCATTTTAAGGAAAGTTCTATTTACCTCTTTACTTTCTAGTATTTTTAAAAAGAATGGGTGTTTTATTTTTTCAAAAGCTTTTTCTATGTCTGTTGAAAGTATTATGTAATTTTTTTCATTTTTCTTATTTATATGGTCAATAATGTTTATAATTTTCCTAATATTGAACCAGCCTTGCATTTCTAGAATAAATCTAATTACAGTGTATTATCATTGTGATTTATTGCTGTAGTCACCTTGCTAATATTTTATTTAAAATTTATTCATCAATATTCATTAGGAAAGTCTACCAATAGTGTGTTATTTTTCACTCCTCATGGTTTAGATATCAAGACCATATTTATGTTACAGAAGAAATTTTGTGAGATCCCTTTCTTTAACTATTTTTTAAAAAGTTTATTTTGTTAAAGAACAATTAGTTGGTATTCAGATGTTTGGTGGAATTCACTTGTAAATCCATTTGCTTCTGGGTTTTTTCTTTGGGAATTTGTTTGTAGCTTGGGAAATTTGTTTTTCTATGAAAAAGTTAAGTATTCTATTTCCTATTAACCTGGACAATTTTAATTTTTGTAAATATCCCATTTTAATTAGGTTGTCAGATTTTTTGGCATATAATTGGGCAAAATAGCCCCTAATAATTGGTTTAATTTCGTGTTCATTGGTTATGAATTCACCTTTTTCATTTCTGGTGATCATAATTTGACTTCTTTTGTAAAAAAAATAAAATTAGCTAATGATTTTTCTATTTTATTGTTTTTTCTTATACTAGGTCATTGTTTTATTTATTAGTTCAATGGTTTTTTTGATTTTTAATTTTATTGATCTCTCCTTTGATTTCTAGAATTTCTTTTTTGGCATTTGATTGGGGGGTGGGGAGTGGTAAATGTTGGTTTTAAAGGTTTTTTTAAAATCTGTAAATTTCATAATTGCCATAATCTTTCAGGATAATGAGATTCTGATGAAGTCCATCAGTAAGACCAGGTGGGAAGTAATGAGATGGCTGCCCTCCTTAAAAGGATGATGTAGGAAGAGCTAACCCAGAGGCCCCAAGGGCAGGAGTTACTAAGGAAACTTTTACATAAGAAATATTTTTATAATATTTTACACATAAATATTATAATAGAATTTATGAACTACTTTAAAGTTTGCAGAGTACTTTACAAATATCATTTCATTCCATCTTCATGACAACCCTGAGAATTAAGTGCTATTATTATCTCTACTTTTCAAATAAAGAACTGAGATGGACAGACAAATGATTCATCCAGGATCTCTCAGGTAGTAAATATTTGAGGACAAATTTGAACTCAAGTCTTCCTAATTCCAGGTCCAGCACTTTATCCCCTGTACCACTTAGCTGCTTATGAATAAGTAAAATTCAAAGCAGTGTAAGAAGACTGATAAATTTACACAACGTAAGGTAAGCTGAACCAAGCAAACAGTACCCATAGCAACAGTAGCAATATAAACAGAAAGAACAAAATTGGAAAACCAAATGCTATAATTACAATGAACAAAGTTTCCACTTGATGGAAAATTGAAAAAAATGTACCCCCATCCCAGTTTTCAGAGGAGAGGGAATATGGGAATGGATTAGCTACCTTTTTTTTCTTTTTTTGAAATCTTTAGCACAAGGCATATTTGGAAATAAAAGTGTTAAAAAAAACTCCAAAATATCAAGACTAAAAGCAAAAAAGAAAAGTGCTACAGTTTCCCAAATTTCACCAGTTCTGATCTTTCTATTCTGAACCCAATTCTTTGTCAATCTACAGTTTCTATTTAAGATTAGAGAATCATGTATGTAGAGTACCATCTAGTCTAACTCTCATTTTACAGATGAAGAAACTGAGACCCAAAGAGATGAATCAATTGCTTTTTTTGTAATCAATGTACAAAGCAATGGGATTTTGTATTCCTGACACCATCATCAGATTTAGAATTGGAGGCGACCTGAAGGGTTGTCTTTTCTACTGAAATCATTTAAAAATGATGGGTCTTAGGCTCAGATAAATTAAGTAACATGCTCATACATATAATGTCATTATCTGATCTCAAGGATCTCAAAATCTATTGAGGGACACAACACATAAAAGGAAGCTGAAAAACAGGTTCAGATGGTGGCTAGGTGGCACAGTAAATAGAGCACTGGCTCTGGAGTCAGGAGGACCTGAGTTCAAATCTACCTTCAGAAACTTAACACTTACTATGTGACCTTGGGCAAGTCACTTAACCCCAATCTTCCCCCCTCCAAAAAGACAAAAAAAAAAAGAAATGTATTTTTGTAACGAACTTTTGTTCATTTTTTTGTTTATTTTATTTATTCGTTTGTTTACTCTTCTCTCCTGATTTGATATATATGGATGTCTGCTCTCCTTCCCTGATTATGCAAGGTTATTTCCATTTTGCCTTCTTGTTCTAAGAGACCTGGACAGTTTCCTTTTAAGATTTCTTAAAATAGGATGTATAAGGGCTTTTTTTTTTTTTTTTTGGTCATGGCACTCAGTCCAGTAATTCTTAATTTCTTTTCTTCATTCTATTTTCTAGGTCAGTTTTTCCTATGAGATAGATACTTTACATTTTTTGAAAGAACTTCAGTTTTATTACTTTGTTTTAAAATTTATTGTTGTCTCATGGAGTATTTGACCTCTATTTGATTAATCAGAATTTCTGGAGAGTTTGTTGCTTGGGCAAGGTTTTTGTGCCAACTATTAGTTACCTTTCTAATTCTTTCTTCCATAATTCTCATTTTCTTTTCCAGTTTTTTCCTCTTGAACTCTCATTCCTTTGTCAAAAAAGATTATCAATCTGTCTTCTAAACTCTTATTTGATAAATCCTAGTTGAATTTGTTCCCGAGTTGTGTTTTTCTCTGTTTTTTCTCTTCCTACTTATAAGACTATTCTTTTTCACTCTCCTTTGCTAGTTCCTAAGTCATGCCCATTTGCTGTAGATGTCCTTCAGGGCTCTGTCTTGGACCCTCTTCTCTTCTCTCTCTCTACTACTTCACTTGCTTATCTCATCAACTCTCATGGATTTAATTATCATCTCTACACCAATGATTCTCCAATATACCTGTCCTGCTCTACCCTCTCTGCTCACTTCCAGTCTTACATTTTCAGCTACCTTTCAGACATTTTGAACTGTATGAGATGAATAAACTGAACTAATGATTTTCCTTTCTAAACTACTCTTAAGAGCGCCACCATCATTCTCCCAAGACACCAGGCTCACAAACTAGATGTCATCCTTGATTCTTCATTATCTTTCACCTCCCATATCCAATCTATTGCCAAGGCTTGTTGATTTCATGTTTGCAACATTTCTTGAGTATGCCTCCTTATTTCCTCTTATCAGCACCTCTGCCCTGGTACAGATCCAAATCACCTCACTCTTGCAAAAGTCTTCAGGTTAGCCTCCCTACCACAAGGCTCTTTCCATTCCAATCCATCCTCTATTCAGCTGCAAAGTGATTTTCTTAAAGTTCAGGTCTGACTACATCACCCTCATAGTCAATGCATTTCATTGGTTATCTATTACCTCCAGGATCATATATAAAATCCTGTGTTCATAACCAATTATCATTCCCACCTCTCTTCCCTAGTTTTCTTACACTTTACTTTCTGCCACATCTTTAATCCAGTGACATTGACCTCTTTACTTTTACATAAACAAGACACTTCACCTCTTAGCTCTGGGCATTTTCTCCGGCCTCTTCTTCCCTCTACCCCCTATTCCTGGAATGCTCTCCCTCCTCATCTGTGCCTCTTGGCTTCCTTCAAGTCCCAACTAAAATCCTGCCATCTACAGGAAATCTTTCCCAATTCCTCTTAATTATACTCCTTTTCCTCTCTTAATTATTTCCTCTTTACCCAATATGTAGCTTGTTTGTACTTATATATATTTTTTTGTCTTCCTAGTTAGATCATCGGTTCCTTGATGGCAGAGACTATCTTTTGCCTTTTTTTGTATATCTCGTGCTTAGTATCACGTCTGACTACCTAGTAGGGACTTAATAAATACTTACTGTCTGACTGAGCAGGACTGACTGAGGCTTTGCTTGTAGATTTTGAGAAGTCATTATTTTATTCTGGGGTTTTTTCTCATGTGTTCTTGTCACTATAATATTTTTTTGTGGTAGTATTGTTTTTTGTTTGCTCATTCTTCAAAACTGCTTCCTAACTTTGGACTTTGTTAGGGCTAAGCACTCCTGTATGGAAAGTCTAGTCTGATACTGTTGTTTTCTTGGCTTATTTATTAGTGTTCTCTTAGTATCTCAACACAACTCAAGCTCAGGACCTATAATCTTTCAGTGCTCTCAAATTGATCTTACTCTTGGCAAAGACTAATTGTTGGGTCCTGGTCTGAGCTCTACAATTTCCTGACTTTAATTTGGTTCTAGACAGTCATCAGTAGACTGCTGCTGGACTTACTGTCTATCAGCCAGTTGGTAAATGCCGCTGGTTCAGAGTTACAGAACTGTTGGCTTCTTTTAGACTGGAATTCCTCCCTGTTTATTCCTCTGCAGGCTTCTGACTGGGCAGGAACTGATAACCTATCTGATCTTTTCCTGGGGTCTGGGGGTCTGAGGGTCCACTTTGGGTCTGTGGCCTGAAACAAGGTAGTGAGTAACAAAGCTGCCAGTTCCCACTGTTCCCCATCATGGTGTCTCAATATGGGTGTTGGGGTACCCGAGAAACAATCTGTGAATTCTTTCTTGCTCTGGTTCATACCTTTCCTTGGTGGTTGGTGTACTCCACACATGGTATGTTCCACACTAAGCCCTGTCCCCAAACCTCTCTGTTGATGCTAACCTATGTTAAAATAATGATTCACTGTGGCTTTTTATTAGACTTCCTCATCAGAAAAACATCTTTAATTTAAGATGTTTTCTAGATGTGTTTGGAAGATTTGAGTGGGGGAAACTCCTCACTCCATTGCTTTCTTATACTATCCCAGCTATATTTTCTAATAAATTTTTTTCTCCATGATTTAAGTATATGATAACTTGGTTTGAAGCATTTTGTCAAATTCTGCACAAAACTTCTAAGTCATCTCCTTCAATAATTTTTTGGCACAAAAACTATAATAGTTTTCATGGCCTCTTTTGGACTTTTAGCTCCAAATGCTGTGATTCTATGTAGAATTACCTCTACCTCATAATTAAAGCATTGGAGTTGTACTTGAAATTGTGCCTACATTCCAGGTTCTTATTTAATTGTTGGTATCTAATGTTTTTTCATCAAAGACATGGAAAATGTGTGGATTTGCTTTGCTTGAAAATATCTATTTTTTACAAAGATTGTGGTTTATTTTTCATTTGAGACTTAGGGGCAAGGAGAGCTGGGGATAGTGTTGCTTAAAGAATTAAAAGTTATTTTTAAAGAATTTTTAAAGTTTACAAAAGACAACAGAAAAATATTCAGAAGGAAACATAAATAAGCAGGGTAACTTTGAAAGTAACATGATGAATTTATTGTGATTTTTAAAAAAACAAGCTGTACATAATAGAGATGCCAAGTTTCATTTATCTTCCTTTTCTGTTTTACTTTTTACATAGAAATATTCCCTTTTGGGGGAGTATAACTTCTCAGAATTTTAAAAATAGTTTTATTTTTTCCAATTTCATGTAAAGACAGTTTTTAAAATTCATTTTTAAAAAATTGAGTTTCAGATTTTCTCCCTCTTCCCTCCCTAAAATGGTAAGCAATTTGATGTAGGTTATATTTCTGCAATCATTTAAACATTTTCATATCAGTCATGTGGTGGGAGAAGAAACAGGTCAAAAGAAAAGAACTATGAAAAAAAATTAAGAAAGTGAAAATAGTTTTGATTTGTATTCAGACCACATTAATTATTTCCCAGAAATTTGGATAGGATTTTCCATCGTGAGTCCTTTGAAATTGTTTTGGATCACTGTATTGCTGAGAAGAGCTAAGTTATTTATAGTTGATCATTGTATAAGGTTGCTGTTACTACTGTACAATGTTCTGGTTCTGTGCACTTCATTTAACATCAGTTCATGTAAGTCCAGATTTTTCTGAAATCTGCCTGCTCGTCATTTCTTGTTGCATAATAGTATTCCATGACATTCATATATCACAACTTGTTCAACCATTCATCAATTGATGGGCATCCCTTCAACCTGCAATATTTTGCTACCACAAAAAGAGCTATTATAAACATTTTTGCACATATGGGTGCTTTTCCCTTTTTTATGATCTGTTTGGGTAGACCTAGTAGTGGTATTGCTGGATCAAAGGGTATGCATAGTTTGGTTGCCCTTTGGACATAGTTCCAAATTGCTCTCCAGAATGTTGGATCAGTTTATAACTCCACCAATTATGTATTCGTGTCCCAATTTTCCCATTTCCCCTTCAACATTTGCCATTTTCTTTTTCTGTCATATTAGCCAGTCTGAAGGTTTTGAAGTTTCTCAGAGTTGTTTTAATTTGCTTATCTCTAATCAGTAGTGATTTAGAATACTTTTTCATGACTATAGATAGCTTTGATTTCTTCATCTGAAAACTGCTTGTATTCTTATAAATTTGATTCTGTTCTCTGCATATTTGAGAAATGAAGCCTTTATCCGAGACACTTGCTATAAAAATTCTTTCCCAGATTTCTGTTTTCCTTCTAATCTTGATTGCATTGGTTTTGTTTGTGGAAACATTTTAAAATTTAATATAATCAGAATTATCCATTTTATTCCCTATAATCCTCCCTATTCTTGTTTGGTCAAAAATTCTCCCCTTCTCCATAGATCTGACAGGTAAACTATTCTTTGCTTTTCTAATTTGCTTATGGTATCACTCTTTATGTCTAAATCACATACCCATTTTGACTTTATCTTAGTGTACAGTGTAAGATGTTGGTCTGTGCCTAGTTTCTGCCATACTGTTTTCCTGTTTTCTGAAGCAGTTTTTGTTAACTAATGAGATCTTATCCCAGAAGTTGGAGTCTTTGGGTTTATCAAACACTATTTTACTGTTGTCATTTACTTCTCTGTCTTGTGTACCTAATCTGTTCCACTGATCCACCACTCTATTTCTTAGCCAATACCAGATAATTTTTGATTGCTGCTTTATAATATAGTTTGAGATCTAGTATGGCTAAGCCGTCTTCGTTGGCATTTTTTTCCCATTAATTCCCTTGATATTCTTGACCTTTTTTTCTTCCAGGTGAATTTTTTTCTCCTAGCTCTACAAGGTAGTATTTTGGTAGTTTGATTGTAAAGCACTGAATTAGTAAATTAATTTAACTAGAATTATAATTTTTTTATTATATTGCCTTGGCCTACCCACAAGCAATTGTTGTTATTCCAATTGTTTAGATCTGTCTTTGTATGAAAAGTATTCTATTATTGTGTTCATATAGTTCCTGGGTTTGTCTTGTTAGATAGATAAGTTTTTTATATTGTTTATAGTTACTTTAAATGCAATTTCTCTTTCTGTCTCTTGGTGCTGGACTTTGTTGGTAATATATAGAAGTGCTGGGTTGATGTGGGTTTATTTTGTAACCTGTAACTTTGCTAAGGTTGTTAAATTTTCTAGTTGTTGGGGTTTTTTGGTTGATTTTTCAGGATTCTGTAAGTATACCATCTTTCATCTATTAAGAGTGATAATTTTATCTCCTCATTCTCTGTTCTAATTCCTTCAATTTCTTTTTCTTCTCTTATTGCTATAGTTAACATTTCTAAAATGGTAATAAAAAAAATAGTGGTGATAATGGGTATTCTTGCTTTACCCCTGATCTTATTGAGAAGGCTTCTGGCTTATCCATGACAGATAATGTTTGCTGATGATTTTAGACAGATAATACATATCATTTTAAGGGACGCTCCATTTGTTCCTATATTCTCTAATGTTTCTAATAGGAATGTGTGCTGTGTTTTGTCGAAAGCTTTTTCTGCATCTATTGAGAAAATAATTATATCTGTTTGTTTTGTTACTAATATAGTCAATTATGATCATAGTTTCCCTAATATTAGACCAACCCTTATTCCTGGTATAAATCCCACCTGCTCATAATGTATGATCCTTGTGATTTATTTCTGTAATCTTCTTGCTAGTATTTTATTTAAAAATTTTGTATCAGTATTCATTAGGTAAATTGGTGTATAGGTTTTCTATCTCTATTTTTACTCTTCCTGGTGTAGGTATCAGCACCATATTTCAGTCCTGAAAAGAATTTGGTAGGACTCCTTCTTTGCCCATTTTTCCAGATAGTTTTTATAGTATTGGAATTAATTGTTCTTTAAATGTATGGTAGAATTCACTTGTGAATTCATCTGGCCTGGCAATCTTTTTTCTTAGGCAGTTCATTGAAGGCTTGTTCAATTTCTTTTTCTAAGATGGAATTATTCAAGTGTTCTGTCTAGGCAGTTTATATTTTTGTAAATTTGCATCCATTTTGCTTAGATTATCAGATTTATTGGTATGTAATTGGGCAGAATTTTTCCTAATGATTTCTTTAGTTTCATCTTCATTGGTGGCAAACAGAATTTTTTTTAAAATTAAAAATAATAAAATTTTTGCTTTAAAAAAATCTTTCAGATCAGAAGAAGAAAATAAGGGCATTACTAGAGAAAGGATAGTATTCTTATAATAATTTTTATTTTTTGAATGTCTTCTATTTAATTGAATGTTTTACAAGTAGACTTAGAATAGAGGTTGTCCTCATTTCCAAAACAGGAAAAGAGACTATAGAACAAAAGTTTTTGTTCTATGACTCATTCTCTATAGAAACCTTAGCTGTTGTTTTGTAAAATATTTTTTGTTGTTGTTGTTATAAAGTAGATCATTGTTTTTTGCATAATGTACTTAAAGAATAAAGAGCAGCTAGGTGGTACAGTAGATAGAACCTGGTGACACGAAGACACTTACTTCTGAGTTCAAATCTGATTTCAGATACCAGGTGTCTGAACCTGGATATCACTTAATCTTGTTTGCCGTTGTTCCTCATCTGTAAATGAGCTGTAGGAGGAAATTGCAAACCACTCCAGTATCTTTGCCAAGAAAAGCCCAAATGGGGTCACAAAGAGTTGGACATGACTGAAATGACACAACAATAACTTAATACATTTGAAAGTCACTTAAGATGGTTATGAAAATTCAGGGTGATGTTTTAGGCAGACCTGAATTCACATATGGCCTCAGTCACTCATTAGGTGTGTGACCCTCAGTAAGATCACTTTAGCCTTTGTTTGCCTTAGTTTTCTCATCTGATAATAATTGTAAACCCATATCACAGTGCCTAGCATATGGTAAGGATTATATAAATTTTAATTATTATTATTAGTAATTTTTAAAATAAATTATTTCAATAATTCTAAGATTTTAATTTATTCTGTGGTACTATTTCTTCTCCTTATCCAGATCACAACTTTACTATAATTTAGTAACTGGTCTGTCAGAGTTTCTGTGGCCAAAAAACTGATTATCCTCTACCAAATTGGTGATGAACCTCTGCAGACTTATTTAGGCTGGTCCTCATATACAATAGGTACCCAGTCTATTACTGTAAAGCCAAGCATGAGCAGCTTTCCAGAGGATTGTTGCTGTGAACAGTTTCAAGGTTCTGATTACATAGTATAGTGAACTCTCTATTTTTTTTTAGTAGTAAAGACAAAACATTGACAGAAACCAAACTACAGCATTCATAATGTTATAGCATAACAAGTTATCACTAAAATGGCCACATAGTTTTCACCAAAGTGGTCACATAGTTTTAAACAACAGATATCATTCAGTAAGTCCTTAACTCAATCATCCTTAAGGATCAGGCCTCCTTAAGGGACACAAAATACAAATGTCAAAGTTCTCTACCCCTAGGTCACAGTAAATCATGATTTTCTCAGTGAGCATTAGGTACCCAAGAAGAGGTCTTTTCATCTGGACTCGAGACTGGCTGTCAGATTCCATGGTTCCTCTTCCATGGCCCCCACTCCTGCCCAAATCTACCCAACTGTCACCTGGATTCAAAGGCAGGTAGCTCTCAGTTCCTTGTCCACCTCCTTGTCCAGTTCCCATTCTATATTGAAGCTCACAGTGTTCAGTCCATCTCAAGTCCCTCACAGTTTCTATTTCTGGGAAGACAAAGCTTAACAGAGCCACAATAACATTTGTGCACATTGCCGGCACCATCATCAATTCAGTATCTGCCTATGAAATCAACAGAGACCCACAAACAAGGTCCAAGAGATCAACACAAATCATCAACATAGAAATCAATAGAGACCCATAAACAAGGTCTGGGAGGTCAACACAAATCATCTGTAAAGTCCTGGGACCTCTGAAACCCTCCTCCAGGACTTCTGTAAACAGACAACCAGAAAATCCTCTTTCAGGGCTTCCAGTAAGGTCCCAGGGCTTCTATACAAAGTATCACAAACAAACATAAATACAGAGTGCCAGATACCACAAGTTTTCTCCTTCTTGACTCTGACACAACAAGAGTTCTCTTCTCAGTTCTTCTCTCTCCTAGCTTGGGCTTCTCCTTATTTGTGGTTTTTAGCTCCTCCCCTTCCTGTTGCATCAGCAACAGAGGTTCACAAGTTCTGTGGTTCACAACTTGTGGGATTCACAAGTTCTGTTTCTTAATAAAGACTTGATATAATCATGGGCAAGGCTTAAAAGAAATTTGAACTGAAACAAGGTGCTAAATAATTAAATAGCTGAAACAAGGAATGAAGTACTTCTTTGCTTGCCATTACAGTCACTGGATCTTGAAACCTTTGTAGTTTGGTAAGACCTGCTAAAGCTTGTTCTACATTGGTATGGCCTTCAAGAACATAGGGTTATTTCCATGACATGATGGGGTGGGTAGGAAGAAATCAGTTTATAGTATCCTAATATACTCCCTCAAATAAAGTTAAATATGTTTTCCTCTGATTTCAGACCTGGTCTCTTCATTCACTTGCTTTGATAGTGGATTCTAGTGGGCCAATGTATCGTGGCTATGTTGAACCAACTTTGTCCCTAGTTCTCACATTGCTATTGACAGTTCCACCTTCACATACTGAAGTTCATCAATGTTTGGGTCGATGTTTAGGTGCTATAATAACCACTGTTGGACCTGAACTACAGGGTAAGTGGATTTCAAATTTTGATGTTAAAGAAAAAGACTAACCTTTTTCAAAATTCTTCTTCTAGCATCATATTAATTTTAAGTTGTATAACTTTGTTTCATCGAACAATGAAAATACGCAATGTCTATTAGGCATCTTATTTTGAATGTAAATGGACTCTAAATATGAAATGAATTTCAGTTAAATCTTAAGGTGACAATTCTTTGTTAAATAGGGGAAGAAAAAAGTTTCATGGAAAGAATTCTGGCTATTGGAAATGAGTAATCTTGGACCAGTCATTTTACCACAACCTTAGTTTCTTTATCTCAAAAACAAGGATGTTGGTCCTTATATAGACTGTGACTCTGTGACACAGGGCAAATTATTTAGTTTATCTCAGCCTCAGTTTCTTCATCTGTAAAACAGGCTAACAGTAGTATCTCTCATAGGGTTGTTGTGAAGATCAAATTAAATATATCAAGTACTGTGTAAACCTTAAAATACTAATAATTTTAGTTATTATTAATAAAATGAGAGCTCTTTGAAAGAAAAGATAGAAATATACATTGAAAAAATGATTAAATATTTTCTTAAAGTTTATATAATATAGATTGATAGGATTTGGGGAAATATTTAAACCAGTGTAATAATTCTTAGATCCTTCCTCACAAGGGTAATGCCAGAAAAAAGGAATTAATATTTATTAAACATGCATGATTAATAAATGTTTTTGGTAGTGAAAACTTTCCTCCCCTTCTTTCTCTTTTTTCTTCTTTCTCCTCCTCATCTTCACCTTCTCTTTTTCTTTCTTCTTGTCCTTCACTTTGTCCTCCTCTTTCTCCTCCTCCATGTCACCCTCCTTATTTCTCTCCCTCTCCTTCTCCTCCCTTTACCTCTTCTTTTCTACCCCATTCAACATTCACACCTACATCAGAACAGTATACAAAATTGTGATTTTCCACTTAGCACATTTTTATTTATAAAACTGTTTTCTTTATATTAGGCAGATGGTTTAAATGAATTTACTGCTTAGAATTTAGTTTAGAATGCTTTCTTTAGCATTTTTATGATATATAATTATGATTTCTTTTAGTCAATTTCTCTATACACATTCTTGTTAACATTTGTTGGGAAACTGAAATTTAGGGTCAAGATGAATCAGCAGTAGCATTCATTAATTTCAGAAGCTATACTGTTGTACAGTTTTTGGTGCTCTTCAGATTCTTTCATATAGGAGAGTGAAGGGGTTAAAGAATAGTACGATTTTTTTCTATAAGTGAGATTTAAGAGTAGATTTATTAAGCATCTAAACCAACAAATTGGAACTTTTATCTGAGATATTTTCTATCTTAAAAAAAATATGCCATCCCCAGTAAAGTGGTTTGTCAGTCCCTTCATGATAAAGTATAATTCTCTTTAATAATTTTTGTGATGAGTCTAATAAAATAATTGTATTTTTAAAAAATTTTCTCTTGTACCTGGTATTAGGGAATGGAGCGACAATCTCGACAATACGCTCTTCCTGTTTGGTTGGTTGTGCGATCACACAAGACCATTCAGATTCTCTTGTTCAGGCAGCTGCCATCTCTTGCCTTCAACAATTACATATGTTTGCACCACGGCATGTCAATCTTTCTAGTCTGGTTCCTAGCCTTTGTGTAAGTATAAAACACTTTTGATTTACTTGTGTTGGGAGTCCAGAATTTATTTACTAAGAAAAAAATAATGGTTGATTCTCATGAATTCTAAATTCTAGCTTTCAGCTGTAGCATACCATCCACAAGCTCACTCTGGTACTTCCCTTACTTTCTAAACTTGCTTTGCCTTTTAAGAAATGTTTCAATTAATAACCCATCTCTCTTGACTAAGACCTTCCCTTTCTAGACTCTGCTACTTCTACTAAAACTTTGTGGGCTGATTAGTTGGAGCATTCTTTCTTGATAAAGACTGGGAGTCAGGCTCAAAATTTTTCTGCTTTCTGTTTCTGGTTCTTTGGCAAGCTGATTTCTACTATGTTGTTTTAGATCTTTTCATTGTAAAGAGAGCATGCTATATGTTTGAGTATCAAGCATTCTGTCATAAATGATATTAAGCAATGACCATGAGATTTATTATACCAAAATAACAAAAATTGTTATAAAGACTTTCAATTCCATTTCTCAAAGCAAAATTTCAGTTAAAATTTTTTCTATGAATTGGATTTTACACATTTTTAACATAGTTTTAAATTAGTTGACTGAAACTGAAACCACTGAACCTGGTTTATGAAGATTATTTTGGCAACTATGTGATGAATAGATTGGAGAAGGGAGAAACTAGAGACAGGGAGCCCTGTTAGGATGGTAAAATGGTGTAGGACAGGTGAATGGTGATGAAGATATGAACTAGAGTGGTGGTGATGTTTGCGTGAGAAATTTTTTTGGTGATAGAATTCATAGGAGTTGACAGCTAATTGTGATAAAGGAAAATGCCAAAGAGGGTATAAAGAATAAAAGATTATAAATTGCCCTTTTGTTATTTTTTGTTGTTGTTTGGGTTTCTTTATTAATAATTAGGTTTGCTGGATCCTCTTAAGTTCCTTTAGGATATTGAACATTTTTCATATACCTTCCAAAATAATCTTTAAATTATTTGAAAGTTTATCTTTGTACTTTTAACCTGTTTACTAGCATCTTCTTTCCACAGTTGTCAGTGACACAGCTGAAAAGAACCACAAAGGGAAAAAATGTCCAAAATTTTTACTCCATTCTAATGTGGTTCTAGTTGTCTTTTGCCAATTAGCCAATGAGACATGTTTGGTGTCATTATGGATAATGAAAAGGACTGACATTAGGCTTGGTAGTACTCATTTTTACTAGTCTTTGATTTTCTCATGGTCATTTACTAGTCGATGCTTATACACACACACACACACACACACACACACACACTCTTATCTACATTCTATATTTTAATAGATTTTTTTTATTCTGACTTTTTTCTTCTTTTTGGAAGGATGAAGGCAGGGCAGTTGGGGTTAAGTGACTTGCCCAAGGTCACACTGCTAGAAAGTGTTAAGTGTCTGAGGTCAGATTTGAATTCAGGTCCTCCTGACTCCAGAACCGCTGCTCTATTCACTGCACCCCTAGCTGCCCCAATTCTGACTTTTTTTAATGAAAAATTTTTTAATTCTTGGAGAGTAGATTATATTGTTAACTACAAATGCTTAAGCAATGGTGATTATAATTAATGAGCTTAAACCCAATTTCCTTAGTGAATTAATGAGATCATCGATATAGATATTCTTGTATTCAGATCCTTTTTCTTTTCATGCTTTGTCCTCTCCATTTCCTCCTGGCTATCTGGATCTTTTCCCATCAGATGTAAAGTTTCGATTTCTAAACTCACATTCAAATAGCATATAGGTGTGAATTGTTGTTTCACCCTCTATTTTTAAAATGGTTATGAACTTTTTATCAGAGAGATACATTATATGACTTGTCTGCCAAGTATCTTTGATTAGAATAAAAAGTCAGTTGAGTCAGACAGGGCTTCTTTATGTTTTGTCCTTTGTCTTTAATCAGTCTGTGTCAGGCAATAATTGATGGATGGTCCAGACTAATGAAGTAGTTAAAATTAGCAATAATCTTGTCAAAATTATTGTGTACATCTAAGGAAAGAATTTTTTTTTAATCCACAGATATAGTTGACAATTTTTATAAGAAAACTCTTTATCTGTTTTCCTATGGAATAGAAAATTCTCTAATAATTTTTTTCCCATTCAGTGTGAAATTAAGTATGCTGAAGTCTTTTTTTTTTTTTTGCTTTTTGGAGGGCAATTGGGGTTAAGTGACTTGCCCAAGGTCACATGGCAGTAAGTGTTAAGTGTCTAAAGCCGGATTTGAACTCAGGTCCTCCTGACTCCAGGGCCAGTGCTTTGTTCACTATGCCACCTAGCCTCCCCTGAATTCTTTTGAGTAAAACAAAATGGTTAGCCTAATTAGAGAAAAAAATTTTTTTTAGAAAACCTAAGTTACCAGACACCATTCTTAACTAATACACATAATAAGATTTTCTAGTTTTTGCTAGTCTTAGCTTATATCCAAGTATTGTAATCACTTCCAAAGACATTTTAAAGTTGGTTCTAAACTCATAGTATTGGTAGTAACGACTATTTTACTAAGGTTACAAAAATCTTGAAATTATTGAGGCAATATGCAAAATATTTTAGTGTACATTCAGAAAATTATATTTTCTTAGAATAAAAGTAGTATTTTTCAGCATGATGCTGTTGGCCAGTCAGCTTTAAATTATTCTTAATTACAGTTTTTGTTTTCAGAGATATTTCCCAGTTTAGATATTATTAGGATTTACATCTATGTGTTATCCATTGGGAGATAACTTCTTAATAGGAGTTAAGTTCATTCTTACTGGTTTCACTGACTGTATTTTAATAATGGAAAAGCCGCTTTAAAGTTGTTTACTGAACTAAGCCTAGGTCTTCTTGATAGGAGTTCAAAAGCATATTGGGCATCTGTAGATGTGACCTATTGAATGATGAGTAGTGGTAATGTAATCTACCTATAGTTTCATTTTAAAAGGAAAATGAAATTTAAAAATCAGAGAAAAAAATAGTGAAATATTTACTCTTGATTGAATTAAACCTAGGGAGACACACACACACACTCACACACACACACACACACACACACACACACACACACACACACACACACACACACCCATTCCCTTCTTTCCCTACCCCCAAAGTAAGTTATGCTTCTCTGTTGCTGCAGAGATGGAGTTCAAATCAACTTTTTATATTAAAATTATGCTAAAAGACTCTTAGCATTTAACATATTATTATATGCTTAACTTTTCTGTTCACTGAATATTTATAGACCTCAAAACATCTTTTATATTCTAGGGACAGTATGGGGAGAGGGTGGAGGGAAATGACTAAAACAGCTTCCCAGTGGTGCCCTTTAACCTTCTAACCTCTTGCTTTAGCAGCAGATTGTTAGTCTGCCTAGACTCATATCACAGTGGTTAACATGTTCCTGCTGTCTCTTACTATCCCCTTTCCTGTGATAATGAACTGAACTCCAACTGTCTGCTCCATCATTCTCACAACTACTTTCTACCACATTTTCTACCTCTTCCACTATGCCTTCTATATATCTTTGCTGTAATCAATAAACTCCCTTTGATCTTATACCACTTACTCTCTTGCTTCTGACAGCATTATATCCCTGGCTTCCTTTCCTTTATGGGTGACATTGTCACTCATATCATCCAACTCATTGGTTGTGGTGAGGGAGTCTGAATATTCCTTGCTCCCTCTTGCTCTTCCAAACTTTCCTCTGCCACCATCAGTCAGGAAATTGTCCTCCTTTTGGCTTCTTCAATCCAAATTATCGATCAAATTATCTGCCAATCCTCAGATTATTCATTCTTTCTCCTTTCTTAATGAGTGTACAGTGCCTGGCTTAATCTTCCATTATATTCCCATTCTTTCTTTCATTCTAGGGGATTTCTACTAGTATGTAGATGTTATCTCATATATCCTAACTTCTTCCTTATTCCTCAATCTATTCAACTCCCATAACTTATATCATCCGCTCCACCTCAGTTAGCTACCTCAATCTTACCATAGTGTTTAGGTGTTCCACTCATTTTGGATTTCCTTGACTTCTCCATGGCCCCAGTAAGCTTATCATTGAGAAATCTCATCATTTTGCAAGATCCAATCAACCTTGGTACTTACAACTCTTCAGTACCCTCTGGAGTGTGGAGCCATGAACTCTTTAACCTCTGTTTAAGGAGGGGTGATAGAGACATCTCCTTAGACATCTCACTTTCCTCTTGGCTGTACTTGGCTGTTTTAGAAGTCCTTGACTTTTCCACCTAGTACCAGTTACCTCCCAACATTTGCATTTTTCTCTTGTAGGTTATCTTCCCCCATTAGATTGTAACCTCCTTGAGGGCAGTGACTACCTTTCTTTTTCATATTTCTATCTCTAGTACTCAGCAAGGGATAGTGCTGATGCCTGGCACATAGTAGGCCTGTAATAAATTTTTATTGAATATTGACTATGTTCAAGAACTCTGCATTTCCTTTATCTGGTAATAATTTTTTATCTTTCCTTATACCTCATTCTTTCTAGAACTATTCTTTGTGATACTGTGACTTCTACCCCCTTTATCCTTCAGTACTATCCTTCACTTTCATCCTTGTTTTAGTTATAGTCTTAAACCCTTTATATCTTCCTTCCATTCATTCGCTGATGATGCCCTTCTCTTTGCTAAGCCTGGCCTATTATATATATCCTTGATCATATCCCTCCAGCATCACCCTCACCATCATCCAGTAAATCAGTGAACGTTTATTAAGTGCCTGCTATGTGCTGGGTACTGTGTTAAAATGCTAAGGATGCAAATAGGAAAAAGAAAGATAGTCCTTGCCTTCAAGGTACTTATAATTTAATAGAGGAAGACAACATACAGAAGGAAGCTGAAAAGGATGAGAGTGGCAGGGGGAGGGAGAGGGAAGGGGATTAAGGGGTACTGGGGATAGGGGTTTAATTTTTTATAGAGTGGAAACCAAGTAGAGCTGCTGATGGAATGTGAAGAATTACCTGGAAATATTTTCTTTTTCTGATCTTTAGCCTCTTCATTTTTTTTTTTTCCCCTTGCTGCCAACAAACATGCCCAAGTCTCCCCCATCCTTATAACCTTCACTAGATCCTACCATGCCTGGTAGTCAAGGGAACAGCACTTATTTAAGCATTTACTATGTGTCAGGTACTGTGCTAAGCACTAAGGATACAAATAGAAGCAAAATGAAAGATAGTCCTTGCCCTTGAAGATCTTATATTTTAATGGCAGAAGACATCACATAAAAGGAAGCTGAAAAGTGGGAGGGGATAAGGAGAGAAGAGAGATTCCCATGTTTGGGGTGTGGTAGAGAAAGCAATCTTGGACAGTCAGGAACTAGGCCCAAAGAATAATGAAGTAATGGCCCTCCCTGGCCTGGGGATCTTTTTTTAAAAATGGAGGTTCTGGGAGGAAATAACCAATGACAAGAGACCAGAGGTACAGAGATTTTACAGAAAGAGAAGGCTACTGGAGCATGGTGGTGAAGGCAGCCTGCTTGTTATCATCCTATGTCTTTCCTTCCCTTCTTAAATAAATTCCTTGAAAAATTCATCTATGATTGGTGCTTCCATTTCTTCCCCTCTTACTTTCTTTTGAAATCCTCTACAATTTGACTTCTTATCTTCATCACCCAACTGAAATTATTCTTTCCAAATTTATCAATGATCTTTTAATTGCCAAAATTAATAGTCTCTCTCTCTCCCTCCCTCCTCCCTCCCTTCTTCCCTCCCCCTTCCTCCTTTCTTCCATACCATTCTCTCTCTTTCCCTCCCTCCCTTTCCTTCTCCCTCTCCCCTTCTCTCCTTGTTTTCTCTCTCTCCCTCCTTGTTTTTCTCATATCTATCTCACTATTCCTACTCAGTCTCCTTTCCTGGTTCTTTATCCATTCCATGCCTACTAACTATGAGTGTCCCCCAATGCTCTGTCCTGGGACCTCTTTTTTTTCTTGTTTTTATCTCACTTGGTGATCTTATCAGATTCTCTGGGTTCATTTACTGCCTCTATACAGATGATTTTGAGACCTATTAATCCAACCCTAGTCTCTCTCCTGAGTTCTAGTCCTATATCACCAAATGCCTGTTGGACATTTGGAGCTAGATGTCCCATAGGCATCTGAAACTTAACATATGAGTTATGTTTTCATAACTCATCTTTATCCCCAAATCCACCCCTAACCTAAACTTCTCTAGTACTCTCAAGGGCACCACTCTCCTTCTAGTTCAACATGTTAAAAAATGGTGTCATCTTTAACTTCTGGTCCCCATCTTCAACTTCTTGCTCATGCTTACTTCAACTTTTCACCTTGACAACTCCAATTATTTGCCAAATCTTATGATTTCTTTCTTTATATTTCTCTTACCTGTCCCTCTTCAGCAGTCACAGAGTCATTACCCTACTAAAGGCTCTTATTACCTCTAGCCTGCACTATTAATATAGATGTCAAAGAAACCAAGGTCATCTACTACGTCCCAGGCCATTGCTAGTCATCCTGGTTTTTGTCATGCCACTGAACTTCAGTAACTGGAGAAAGAGTGAGTCTGACAACTTTATGCAGCTCTGCCTCACTTGAATACATTTCACACGAGTCAAGACATCATCCTATGATGTAGTGGTTCTCTTCAAAATTGAAGGCAGCAACAGCTTTCTATTTGGACTCCCTTTATCTAGTCTTGCCCCTACTCAAGTCCATCCTCCATAGTATTGTCAAAGCAACTTTCTTAAAGTATGAGTCTGACTGTCAATGAAACTCTCCACTCTAGTAATAATGGTTTGCTTGCTGTTCTTTACCCATGACAATCCATTTCCTGTCTTTAAGGCTTTACACTAGCTATTTCCTGCACCTGAAATGTTCTCCCTCCCAACCTTTGATTCTGGGATTCCCATTATACTTCCTTTAAGTCTCAGCTCAAATTCCCCCTCATCCATCAGTCCTTTTCCATTCCCCATATTTGTTAGTGCCTTCCCCTCTACTTTCTCTCTACTATATATATAAATATATACATATATACATACATATATATCTTTTGTGTTCCTATATTTCTCCCCCATTAAAATGTAAGGTTACTGAGGACAGGAATTCTTTTTACAACTTCTTTCGATTCCTAGTGCTTAGTATAGTGCCTGGCACATAGTAAGTATATAAATGTTTGTTGATTGATATCCTTCATCATATTCTCTGTCTCTGTCTCTCTTTTTCTTGCTTGTCTTTTTTGCTTTATATACCTGTCATGATTCCTAAAATCCTATCACTTTAATAATAAATGCTAATTAAATACAAAATCAAAGTATATCACTATCTTTTATCTCATTTTTGGGAAATGAGATTTTTCAAAATAACTCAAGTTAATTTTTTTTAATCTTTAAAGATGACTACGCATTTATCTACCTTCTTAAACATGGCATACTTGACATAATTTTACACTAAGAAGTAGAATGATATAGTGAAAAAGGATGCTGGAGTTTGAATTAGAAAATTTTGACTCAAGTTCTGATTTTCCATTTACTAGTTTTGTGATTTTGCATAAGCCTTTTATAGCAAGAAGAAACAGGACTAGATCATCTTACAGGGTGCTCAGAGTTCTTAACATTCTGTGATTCTACTATATAATTTACTTATCTAGTAATGCTTTAGTTGTTGAGGTATGCAGATCTGTTGAATATTCAACTAAATTGTCCCAGGCTGCTTTGATTTTGAGTTTACCTCTTACCTTGTTGTGAATTATTAAATTTTGCTACTTTAACTGTGTCTGCCTCTAGTAATCTTTGCCCCCAGCTTCATCTGTTGTTGCTTTTGAGATTTGGGAAGGCATGGCTAAGTTTGTGAGATTGTATCTGAAAGATGAGTCAATACTTTTAAAGAAAGGCTGAGATAGCTGACCAGTTGACTTTTCTATAAGATTTTACACTGTGCTCAGTAAAGAAATTAGGCTATCAAAATGTACTGTGGACTATGGAAGACTAGAGCTTTGTGTTTTCTTGTTTGTAAAAGAATCTTTACTAGTTGTTAACAAGTATATTTGAATAAATCAGTACATCTTTTCTTTCATGCTTCTGATTATCACTGTGTTTACAGGTTCATTTATGTAGTTCCCACTTATTACTCCGAAGGGCAGCAGTTGCATGTCTTCGGCAACTTGCACAACGAGAAGCTGCTGAAGTATGTGAATATGCTATGAGTCTTGCAAAAAATGCAGGTGACAAAGAAAGCAGTGGCATCAGTAAGTGAGCCTTGCATTTAATATTCCTTTCCATTGAAATGTACGTGTTTATGAAATTGTATGGATAGTATTTTTGTTATTAATTAATAAAATTTTAATATAAAAATAGAATAAGAATTTTCCCCCTTTTGGATATAAAGTCATATATGAACATTAATATTTTAGTACAGACATCTTTAAGAATCTATTATGTTTCATGCTCTCACACTCTATCTTAAATATTCCTGCTTTTTAACCAAGCATAGTAATCCAAATAGTATACTCTGTGTATTCCCTAAATATTCCTAGAGGAATCTCTGGAATGAATAAATTGATTAACTATTTATCATAAAAATAATAAAAGACTTGAAGATAAGGCAGAGGCTTCAAGGTAAGGCTTAGAGGCAACTGAAAGCTTTTGGCTAGCTAGTGTGCAACTTCAAAATAACTTTCATACTAATAAAAAAATTCAATTATGAGTAGGTAAAAATTATGAGTAGTTGCTATATGGCTAAGGAAAGCCCTAGACTTAGTGTATCCTTTAGTTCCTTATTTTTGTGGAGAGTTCTAATCCACTTCAGACCTCAAAGAAAAGTTATCTAGTTTTGGAGTACATTCAGAGTCAGTGGTGATATGTAGTAACTTCTATTAGTAAAACAAGAAGCTAGAACAAAACCGAGTTGCTATTGGCAAAATTCAGAATCTCAGGACTAATCCTAAAGAGTAGTACATAAAAAGGGGAAGGGAAGTAAATAAGAAATAAGAGTAATGATGATAATAATAGCTAATATTTATATAGTTCTTTCTGTGCCAGGGACCATGCTAAGCCTTTTTAAAAAATACTGTCTCATTATGCCAAATATTTTTGGTAATAGTATATAGTTCTTGCCTTCAAGGAACTTGTAGTCTACTATAGAATATAAGTATATCACTGTGATATAAGTGTAATGTAATAAGTGCCTTAGTAGAGATATAAAATGCTGTAATCATTTAAAAGAGAGATGAATAATACATAGATTTGAGGGAGAGTAGAATCAAGAAAGGCTTTGTGGAAGAGGTAGAAATGGTAAAAGATGTTGGTGAAGGTCATTCCAGGCAGAGAGAGGGAGTACATGCAAAACATGTTTAGGAATCATTGACTAATCAGGCTTGACTAGAGTGTGAGGTGTGGGAAGGGGAGAAATGCAAATTAAGACTAGGAAAGTGGGTTGGAGTCAGGTTATACATGGCCTGGAATGATTGACTAAGGAGCTCACACTTTATTCAATGGGCAGGGCAGATCCATGGAAGGATTTTAAGCAGGGTTGGCATGATTATTGCTGTACTTGAAGATTAAACAATGCTTAGGATAATTTAAGTAGGGTAGAGAATGGAGATACCAGTTAGATAACATAAAATATTCCAGATGAGAAATAATGAAGGCCTGTACTAGCATGTTTTCTATGTTGAAGCTATTAGTAATGAATGAGATGACTAAAAGAAAGCCAGAAGTGTAATAAACATTCAACTGGATATGAATAAAAGGATTTCCAAGGAAGACTGAGGGTACAGCTGAGGTTAAATAAAATGGGTTTCTGGTGGAACCTATTGACTCAGTTTTATGACTTTGTCAAAGTTCCACATACTAGAAACAAAAGCAGAGAAAATAGATAGAATTTACCAAGAATTGGACATTTATAAAGCTCATATGGCAGAAAACTAGGAAATATAGAGTCCTAGCTTAAAGCATAATTAAAATGGCTTACTTTGGGGTCCAGACTTGTTAACAAGGCAAGTGAAGAGAGAAAACAATTGATGGGACTTAAAGAATAAGGTTGAAAGGTTGAAGAACTGAAGTTAGCAGAAAATAGAAAGTTCAGTAGGAATGAGATACATAGAAGGATGAGGTTATTCTAAGTTTTAGTGTTTGAGCATTCTGGAGTAGTTCTGAGTGATGATGAGATTCATTTTGTTGTCCTGCTTATGGGTGGTTGGACTATAGTAGATAAAAGTACCTGTAGAGTTGAGGAATTAGGAAATTTGTGTATGGGAATGGCAATATAAATGTCAAAAGATGATTATAAGGGATGGAATGGAAAGAATTGATATTGTTTACTACAAAATTAAAGTGACCTTGTCAATATTTCAGCAAAAAAAAATTGGCAAGGGGCGGCCAGGTGGCTCAGCGAGTAAGAGCACCGGTTCCAGTGTTGGGACGACCTGGAGATCCAATCCCGGGCTCAGACGCTCAGCACCACACCCAGAAATAATTGGCCGTGTAACCTTGAGCAAGTTACTTAACCCCAATTGCTTATAAAAAAAAATTGGCAAAATCACTCATGCAGTAGTGAATTTGTTTTTATGGAAAATATGGACACTTGGTGCACCTCTTTAACTATTCTTTCAGAAAAGGTACACTTGAGGTTGGTTAATTAGCTGTGCCCAGGGAATTGTCATTAATGAATTGTTGGTATGGAGGGCCCAGAGATCTGTATTTGGCCTTGTGATTGAGACAAATGATTTGGTTAGAGACCTGAATACCTATCAAAATTGCCGATGACTCAAAGCTGGAAGGCAATCTTATAGATGACGGATTTAGATATAAGAAGATCTCCATAGGGTAGAGCATGGAGCTGAATTTTATAAGAAGAAATTTAATGGGGATAATAGAAAATCTTTCCCTTTGGTTAAAAAAAAGTCAATTTCACAAGGACAGGATGGGGGAGACATAGGTAGATAACAATTCATCTGAAAGATCTTGGGGTTGAATAAATTATAAGGCCATTGAGTTAACAATGTAATATAGTAGTTCCCCTCCCAGCTATTGCCCCCCCCCCAAAAAAAAGGTAAGTGATGCAATCTTTGACTATATTAAAAGAGGCATACTGATCAGGACTAAGGAGTTCGTAGTCTTGCTGTACTCTGTTCTAATCAGACTGTGTTCCATCCTTGATTCTTTTAAAAAAAAAAAAAAGACATTCATTGATAAGCTGGATCATAGAACAGGGCAGCCACGACATTGAATGGCCTTGAGATAATGCCATATTAAGATCAGTTGAAGACACCAAAAATGTTTAGATTGGAGAAGGGAAGACTTAGGGAGATAAAATATAACTGTATTCAAATATTTGAGGAGCTGTCATGTAGAAGAAGGATGAGACATATCTGCTTGACCCTGGAGGGAGTAATTGGAAGCAAAGAGTTAGACTTTGTTTCTTTGTAAGAAAAATTTTCCAACATTTTAATCTATATAAAAATAAGATGGGCTGCCTTGGGAGTCAGTGGGTTCACTGGATGTGCTGTAGAGAACATTGTTGTTCAAGGTTGTTATTGCTGTTGTGTTTGTCCTTAGTTCTCTAGGAAGGCCATCTTGTCAGGGAGATGGCGGCATGACTTGTAGTTGACTTTGATTTGAGTGAGGAAGGGCTGTGTAAGGTCACCAGCCTCAATTTCTTCTCCAGAACCATCTAGGTCCAGTGGCCAGATATTCATGAGGATGACTGGAGATGGCTCACATGCAATGGGAGACCCTGGCCCTTTTAGGCTAAGGTCTTTTCAGGTTCTTACTTTGAGTGAGATAAAGCCCATTCAATGAATAGGCTTCTTTTCAGGTATGGATTAAACTAGAATGGGGGGGTGGGTCAGAAGCTGCAGCCTAGAGGCCATATATGGCCCTCTAGGTCCTCAAATGCAGCCCATTGACTGAATTCAAACTTCACAGAAGAAATCCCATTTATAAAAGGATTTGTTCTGTAAAACTTGGACTCAGTCAAAGGCTGCTCTGAAGGACCTAGAAGACCACATGTGGCCTTGAGGCCACAGGTTTACCACCCTTGGACTAGATGTTTTCTAATGTCCCTTTCCACCCTAAGAGATTTTGATTCTGGTAGGGAAAAAAGTGTAACTATTAATTTTTAAAATCTTATTTTTAAGACTGAATGAGCCACAAAGATTTTTTTTAAGCAAGTGTATATTGAATGAATTTCATTTTTTTTCGCAGTCTGTTAGACTAAATGTCAACAAATCAACAAGGTCACAAGTATTTATTAAGCACTTACTATTTGCCAGACCCAGTGGTAAGTATCAGGGGTTACAAAGAAAGATAAAAAAACAGCCTTTATCAGGGAGTTCACAGTTTAAATGGGGCAGACAAAATGCAAACAACTGTCTGTATACGATATATACAGGATAAATTGAAGGTAATCTCAAAGGGAAAATTTTAACGTCAAGGATAACCAAGAAATGCTTCTTAGTGAAGGTGAGATTTTGGATGAGATTTGAGGTAAATGAGGACTCATAAGTGAGGAAATTAGAACATTCTGGGCATGGAGGACAGCAGTAAAAAGGTGTGGAGTTGAGAGAGGAAGTGTCTTTTACAAGGAACTGTGCCACTGAATAACAGAATTCATAGAAGGTAGTGGTATGAAAGAAGACTAGAAAAGTAAAAGGGAACCAGATTGTGAAGGGCTTTGAATGCCAAACAGAAGAATTTATCTTTGATGCTGACAGTGATTGAGAGACACTGAAATTTATCGAGTAGGGGAATGACATGATTAGATCTGCACTTTAGGAAAATCTTTTTGACAACTAAGTGGAGAATGGGATGGAGTGACAAAATATTTGAGTCAGGGAGACCAATCAGCAGTCTGTTGCAATAATCCAGACATGAGATGATAGGACAGTTCCTTCCTGTAGCCAAGATGTACTTCATGATAGAGTCTCAAATATTTGAAGACATTCTTGGTGGTTTTTTCAATTGATCATCATATGGCATAATCTTAAGTGGGTAGTGGCAGTGTCAGATAAAGAGTGGTAGAGTCAAAGAAGAGAAAGGTTGCCTATATGAGAGGTGTTTTGATGGTAGAATCAATAGGATTTGCCTATAGATTTTATATGGGAATGTATGAGAAAGTGATTAATCAAAGATTATACCTAAGTTGTGAGCCTACTTGACTGGGAAGATGATACCTTTGACAGAAGAGGGGAAGGTTTGGGTTTAGTTTTGGACAAGGTAAATTTAATGTGTCTGCAGGACATCAAGATAATATTTGCTATATATTTTGATTCCAGATTTTTTTTATCTTAGGGCAACATATAATTTATAAAAATACGGTTCTTAGTCTTATTGTCAAATTAAATTGTAATTTGTTTTGAAAAGATGATAGCTTGAGAGTGTACTTATTTAAATAGATTACATTTATTTGAAGAGCTATAATTGGTTATCCTGTTGTGAATAAATGTTATCACAATTGTTGCCTTAGAGTTGGGCCACAGATGCTAAACATGTTCTTTTGTGAAAATTATTTTACAGATATGAATCCTTTTGCACCAGGGATCAGTTCTCGCCGTGACATCCATAGTCGGCACCAAGGTGTCAATATAACAGAAACTGGTTTGGAAGGGCTTCTTTTTGGAATGCTAGATCGGGAGACTGATAGAAAATTATGTTCTGATATTCATGATACATTAGGCCATATGCTTTCATCCCTGGCTGTAGACAAACTTTCACATTGGCTAATGCTTTGTAAGGATGTTCTGGCAGCTTCCAGTGGTATGTATTGAAGGAGTGTATTTTATTAGAACTAACCTTATTTAGAATTTCCTTCTTTGTTATGTATTTACCACAATTCTCTTGATTGGATAATGATATAAAACACACTTATAAGTATGAAGTTATAATTTGATTGTCTGTCAACTTGGAACCTAGAAATCTCTGTTGAATGTATGGACTAATTTTTAAGTAAACTAATTTTGAATAGTAAACTTTATTTTTAAAAAATGTTTTATTAATGATTCTTTCCTTTTTTTTTTACATAGCTATTACTTCTTAGTGTCTTCTTCCCACAGAAAGCTCTTTTATAACAAAAAAATTACAGTTAAGGAAAACAAATTGACACATTGACTATATCTGACAATATATTTCTTATTCTTTAACTGTAGTACATCACCTCTCTTCTGAGAGGAGGGAAAACTTGTCTGTTGGTTTTTACAATGATCTGAATTCTTACATTTTTGGGGTCATTCTGTATATTTTTTCTCTTAGTTCTATTTTCTTTGCTAGTAAATTGATTTTCCTACTTTTCCTGATATCTGATCACATCACTTTCTTATGCAATAAATTATCTCTCCCATCACAAGAAGTTTTCAAACAAAGGTTTAATGACCATTTTTAAGGGTTTGTTGCAAAGATGGTTTGTTATTTAGGTATAAGTGACATTAGATGACTGCTATAACTTTTTTAAATCTGAGATTCTGTTGTCTTTGTAGCTTTGAAGTCATACTTGATTGTTTATACTCTGTTACAACCTATATCCAGTTAGTTGGCAATTCTTGTTGATTCTACATGCATAGTAATTCCTGCAATAGTCTCTTTTTCTACATTCATATGACCATGACCCTCATAAATGACTTCCCTATTCCTCATTATCATCCTCTGAGCAATGTATCTTCCACTTATCTGATTGAATAATATTCCTAAGATACTACCATCATTAAAAACCTCCCATCATACCTTGTTACTTCTAGGATAGAATAAAAATGCCTCCACTAGAAATTTAAAGCCTTCTACAGTCTCATGTCACCTTATTTTTTCTAGCCTTATTAGTGCCCTTAATGCACCTTATATTCCAAACAAATTGTTGCCTGGATTGAATATCTTATCCTTACCTCTTTGTATTTGTACAGTCTTTCACCTTTGACTAAATTGTAGTTTTTCCTTACCTCTGCCTTTCAGAATCCTTATCTTCCTCAAAATCTCAGCAGAAGTCCTCCTTCTTTCTTAAAACCTTTCCTGAAGCCTTCAATTAATGCTTCCTTTTTCCTGAAGTCACCTTATCTTCATTTATCTGTGTACTCTTAGTATTCTTGTTATATAATGAAAGATTCCTGAGGACAGGGAGTTTTGTTTACATATTTGTATCCTTTGTGCCTAACATAGTGCCTAACTTTGTGCCTAATATGGTTAAATTGAGTTGCTTTAGACCTCTATGCTTCTGTGCCTTACAGATATGAGTACTACAGCTCCTTTAAGTGGTGGAAAGGATGAAGAATCTGAAAAGAAAGATGAGATGGATGATGACACTATGTTCACCACATTAGGTGAAGAGGATAAATCAAAGCCTTCTGTAGCTCCTCGCTGGGCTACTCGGGTGTTTGCTGCTGATTGCTTGTGTCGAGTCATCATGTTGTGTGAAAATGCAGACCCAGCTCACTTTGATCTTGCTATGGCACGTTCAGCCAAACTGAGAAATCCTGCAAGTAAATAGAGAATTTTTTCATTTGTAGATATTATTTTTTTTACCAACAGTCTCTTAATTATTCAATGTAGTTTACTGATAATTAAAATATTTTAGAATTATTCATTTCAAAAATACTGTGCATTCCCTTTCCTCCTACATAAGTTTCATTTCTTATCCATATCTGACTTTGCCGTACTCATATGTTTAATAGTAAATATTTATATGACATCTTATAGTTTACAAAATGTTTCTATATATGTTGTTCTATTACTAACCATAACCTTGTGAAATGGTATACAAGAAAACTGAGACTCAAGAATGCTAAGGGTTTTTCTTCCAACAAGTGAGAGAGCTTGGATTCAAATCTAGATCCTCTGTCTCCAAGTCTAGTCTTCTTTCCACTATACCTGAAAAATAGTATGAACAATGAGGCTCAGATATTCAAAAGTAAGAATAGATTTTTTTATTACTTTTTCACAAAGATAAGGGGAACAACAACACTTTATATTATTAATGTCATCTAATTTTATCCATAATAATCCTTAGTATAATGAAAAAAGCTATAACATAGCTTTTTCAGATGAAGAGATCATTTGCAGACTGAGTCGTAGAGAATATCAGAACTCATGATACAATGTGAATATGCAAGAAACTAAAACCATAAAATTTCAGAAAGTAGTGTAGGTATTATAATTATAAGTAGAAAGGTAAAAACTTGCAAGTATCAAAACATCTATCTACTTTCTGATAAGATTTTGAGTAGTGTTCTCTTCAGTCAGTTATTATAAGACATGGTCAGACCTGTACTCTCACTGACATACAGTATCATCAGACCACATCATACAGCTCAGGTGATTTTTTACAAGAAGCCCCAGTTCTGCCTGTCGTTTGCCATTAGTCTATTTGGAATTTTTAATACTGTTGGCAGAACCAGATTCTGGTACTTGACTTTAGAGGCTTGGAAAATAAGGTTCCTGGGGTTATAGCAAGGAATACATTGCAAAGATTTGATTTTCTAGGGAATTTTATAGCTCATCATGTTAACATTGTTAGGATATTCTGGTCTTTTCCTTACTCTCAAGTGTGAAACAGGCTACATTAATCCAGTTATGCTTCGTCTGTTTTATACAATCGCACTTGAACATCCAAGAAAAATTTGGAATGCTGCTAGAAAATCCTTGCAATTTCTTGGAAATTATCATTCAATAATAATAATAGATTAACATTTGTATAGCATTTTACAGATTAGAATGTAGTTTGTATCAATAATCTCATTTGATCTGCACCTCATCCCTTTAAGGTAGGGTGGTACAATTATTATTATCCATAAATTTGCAGATAAGGAATGTGAGGCTAAGAAGTTGACTTGTTCATATCCACCTTAGCTACCAAGTGGCAGAAATAGAACTCGTACTTAAGTTCTTTGACTACAAATCTCAAGCTTTTTTATTGCCTTAGGATATAAAGTATAATGAAACTGTCAAATGAGATAATATCTATAAGGCATTTTGCAAACCTTAAAGTTCTATGTAAATGCTAGTAGCTATTATTATTATAGTGCCTGTACAGTTGATTGTGCTATGAAAAGACATACCTAAGTAGATAGACATCAACATAGCATCAAGCTTTATAATGTCATGGTGCTATCTCCTGTTAGCAACCAGCATGAAGCAGAAGAGTTAATTTCAGATTGTGTACTTGAGATGAACAACAGGAGCAATTTCCTTCCTCACCTTTGCCCCCTATACTCCCCCATAACCATATTAGGTGAAGGAAAAGCATTAATTTAAGTCAGTTTTATAATATCTGAAATGGTGGTGTAAACTGGTCAGACTAGTCTACCTTTTGTTCAGGTTATAGTACAGTATTAGAGAGAATGGGGGAATGGACAGCAAATAAGACTCTGAGAAGCTTCCACTGTCTTGGCTGTGATACTATGGGTTTTTGCTTTCCTGTCTTCTTTTTTATGTGGTATTTGTGGTCCTGGCTGCCATACCTATGGGCAAATCAATCACACATGAACTCCTGTGCTATCAGGGGGGACTTTTAAGTAGTCCATGATTGGACCCTATACTGCTTGGGAGCTAGGCTAGAGGGCACATACAACAGTAGATCTACCATATGTGTAATTCTTCACAACTGTTCTTGTTCCACCATCATTGGGGAATTTTACCTAGCGTGAGCTTTTTTATGATAATATATAATGCCTCTTTAATAATGCTCTCCCTAGATCTACTTTCTTTGTTGCTTTTAACTTCTAGAAAGATTTCATCATTCATTCATTGGCATTTATTGAGCTCCCTATATATTATGAATTGTATTAGTTGCTGTTGTGGATACCAAGACAAAAAAGTTTCATGGTCCCTCCATAAAGTTTTTAACCTAAGTAACATATTTCGACTATAATTCAGACTAAATGGTCAAAGTATATAATCTTGAAGTATCAATAGATTTAGAATTGGAAAGAACCTTGGAGGAGATGATAGTTTCCAAACCTAACCCTTCCTCACTTTTTGGATGAGAACATGGAGGCCCAAAGAGGCCTTGTCCAAAATCATGTTGGTAGTAAATGGCAGAGCCTGGATGAGCATCCAAGTCTGTCTCTAAATCCATTGTTCTTTCCACTACCACACTGCTGTTTCTCAACTTTGCTGAAGTAGTTATATGAGGCTAACAAGGACAAAAGAAGATATTCTGTAAAATAAGCAGACAGTTATATGAAAGAGAGGGTGATCAGCAATGTTAAATGCATAAAATTTACATAAACAACCATGTTCAGTTACCCAAAATAAAATGCACAGGTTAAGAGGTCCATAGGTTGAAGACTGAGGAAAAAAAATCAGATTTCACAATTTTAAAAGAACATTAGCAACATTGGAGAGATCAGTTTCAGTTGAAGGAATTAAGGAAGAACAAACTATGCTGGGTCCATTTAAGTAAGGGAGTAGGGAGAGGATACTGTTTCCAAATTTAACATCTTCATTTGCATTTTCTGTGTATCTCTTAATTTCTGATCCCATCTACATTTTGTTATTTAAAGTAGTTTCTCAGGAATTTTAGGAGTTGTTTAAGTCTGTCAGTTTTTTTACATTACTTGTCAGTACAGATCCAGGCAGAACCTTTGTAGTACCAGTATGTGAAAGTTTGCCAACAGATCTGAAAATATTTAAGTGAACATTCTTTAAAGTGATATCATGGATATTTTAAGTAAATGTAATGAAATATATGTTGTTAGCATTTTCCATTAGAAATTTATTTAGAGTAAGAAGTTTCCATATTAATATATAGAATATCATTTGGGAAGTTTCTACTCTGGTTTCTATTTTTATTTTTAGATGATCTTTTAGTACTCCATCTTTCTGACCTGATACGCATGGCATTCATGGCTGCTACTGATCATAGCAACCAGCTGCGGATGGCTGGGCTCCAAGCACTTGAGGACATTATCAAGAAATTTGCATCTGTACCTGAGCCAGAATTTCCAGGTCATGTGATTCTGGAGCAGTACCAAGCTAATGTGAGATAACATTTAGTAAACCATCTCTTAACATACAGTATTTGAGTAACAACTTTGAGATCTCTGACTCTTTAAAGAAATTTTTTGTCTGAGAATCCAATCTTTTCACTCATATAGGATGTACTTGTCTACCATGTCTCTATATCATCTGGTATTCAAAGAAACTATAGTATATAAAGATAGTTTAATAAATTTTTGTGAAGTCTCATTGTAATAATGATAAAACAAGGATAAAATCCCATCTTAAATATATTGTTTTTTACCTGGGGAGAGAGCCATGCTATTTAACGTGGTCTATTTAAAATAATTTTGTGAATTTGCTATTGTTTTTAAAGTTTAAAACCTTACCAGGGCTTTTCAAAGAAAAAATCAATATTCTCTTGTATATCAAATGTAATGTTTAAAAATCTTAATAACACCATTAAAAGATTAGAAAATATTAAATGAAATCTTCAGTCTTTCCAAATTTAAATTTATTTTTCCTTTTGTAATTAATAATGGAAATAGATATATATTCTCCAAATCAGGTAATATATTTTGTCCTGTTAAATCAAAACTTTTTATTGAGGGAAAGTACTTGAATAAATAAAAAAACAAAAACTCTGGGAACAAAGCATAATGAAATTTTTTAGAGTTGATAAAGTAGATGTTTTCTTTATAATTATTAAAAGTGGTCAATATTCAGAGAAGTATGTGTAAATATTCAAACTGTTGCTTAAGCTTATTTGTAATTGAGTAAATAGAATACCAGGTTTTTCTGAATGCCAAAACATTTCAGATTGTACGTGGTTTTGGGGATGTGCATATGTATACATGTATGTGTTTATATGCACATGCGTATTCGTGCACGTGCGTACGCACACACACTCCTTCTCCTTGTCTCTTGTTTATTGTTATTAAGCTTGGACTAGAGTTCCAAAAGTACCATTGGACTAAATTGAAAAGCCAATACCTAGCAAAAAGAGAATGCTTCATTATACTTCAAAGATCTCTGATTTCATTGTTGTGGGCCCTTGTTCCAATAACCCAGGTTACAGCCCTTCTGTGCCTTGTGGTTAGAAAAATTCATCACCTAGTTGCCAACTTTCGGGTGATATATCTAATTTTATGTAGGATTATCTGCAGATAATAGGTATATTGTCCACCACTTGTCCCAAACATAAAACTTTTCCACTTTGTTAAGAGCTGCTGGAGCTTATTCTCCACTCTTGTAAATATTTATTGAATTTAACTTAATTGACTGATCTTTGTTATAAGTAAAGGATATATAATAACCTCCAGCCCACCTGGGTTACACAAAATCTGACTATCATTTCTCCCTACCTTGTATTCATCTGAGTAGGAAAGAGGCACTAATAGATGGCAGGAACACTGCCACCATTCCCCTGTTAACACAAGCGTAACATAATGAATTCAACTGGTAATGTCTGGAAGGAATTCTAAATTTGGGAGTTTAATGTATACTAAAGACTTTTAAAAACTGTTTCTAAAATTGAAGAAGAATATGACTGATTTTAATGTCTCACAAATTAAATTTCATATCTCCCTGCCATAACCTGTATTTAAATACCAACACTATTTCAATAAGCATTTATTAAACATCTGTTATGTGCAAGGTACTGTGCTTGACATGAGGGATATAAAGATAAGACTGAAAACAATTCATTCTCTCAAAGAGTTTGCATTCTACTGGGGGAGGGTTAGAATACATCATTTATCACATCATAGCCCACAATCGGAATTTTCCTAAAGCCTTTTGTTTGTATATACCCTATTCTTTCTCTCCTCTGTAGTGGCCTTGTGAACTCTCATGGGTTTAATTATCATTTCTATGCCAGTGATACCCATATCTAAATATCTAGTCCCAGTCTCTCTCCTGAACTTCAGTTTTATATCATTAGCTCCCTATTGGACATTTTGAAGACGTCCCAAAGATATCTCAAACTTAGCATATCTAAAAAAAAGTACTTATTTTCTTTACTCACTCATCTCCCACACCCTGTCTTCCAAACTTACCTATCTTTCTTGAAGGCATCAGTATTTATCCAGTCCCCCATGTACTAGGAGTATCTTGGCATCATCCTTTTATCCTCATTTTCCCTCACTACATATATCTAATCAGTTGACAAATCTTGCCATTTCTGTCTCTGTAACATTTCTCATTTCTGAGAGGTACCCTTCTGTTCACCCACACAGTTACCACCTTAGTTTAGGCCCTCATCACTTCTTTCTGTGCTATTTCCAAGGCCTGCTTATTGATCTCCCTGCCCCAAATCTGTCATCAATCCATCTTCCACAGCAGTGCCAAAATAATTTTTCTTAAGTGTAACTCTGACCATGACTCCTTGTCCAGTCAATTTCAGTGGTCCTTCTAGGGTTAAATATAAACCCCAGTGTTTTAGCATTTAAAGGCCTAACCTCCAGATCATCTTTCCAGCCACACTAGACATTACTCCTCTTTTTGCACTCTTGATCTAGCCAAACTAGCCTTTCTGTTCCTCAAATATGACACTTCCTCTCCCATCTACATGCCTTTGTACTGACCATGTCCCCGGGGCCAGAATGTACTTCCTCCTCCCATTATCTCATGAAATTCCTTCCTTCCTTTAGGATAAAACTCAAGCACACTTTTTAATTTCCCTCCTCTCAAACTAAACTTGTATATGACTACTTGGTATTTTTTATTTTCTTTACATTTATTCAATATATACTTAAATATGTTCTTGCCATCTTTCCCATTGGAATGAAAGCTTCTGGCAAGGAGGTCTTGTTTTCATTCTGACAGAGGTGGATAACATGGCAGGTGTTTAATAAATATTAATGCTGCTGGAGTGTTACTTTGGAACTGTCTAAAAATACCCATTAGATGTTAAAAATCTAATGACTAAAGAAGCAGTAGTTACATACATGAGATCCTGATAACTTTTTAGGAAGTAAAGGAAAAGTACTAGAGTAGAAGAAGAACAGAAAAACTAAAGTTTCTTTGTCTTCAAGGACATAAAAGTTGTTTTCATTTTGTTGATTTTCCTTTCATAAATAAAACATTTATTTTCCCCTTATCTAGGTGGGAGCTGCTCTCAGACCTGCTTTTTCACAAGATACTCCATCAGATATAATTGCAAAAGCTTGCCAGGTAGGAGGAAAAATTTTATTTTTTATAGTTGATGCTGACACTTTTAGGAATTCACTTTCTTTTGAAAAAACAACCAGAAAAGAAAAATTAAGTAATAAATTTTTCTAAGAATGGAAAAATTTAATGACTTTGAGTCTTTATATCTAACAAGACATAAGCCAATAGATGTAGAAATCACAAGTGAGGCAAAAATAAATGGCAAGTTTAAGAATTTTGTAAGAATGGTTTACAAGAACCCATAATAATTAAATATTTATAATAAAAAGTTCAATAATAGGAAGATTTTTGGTCATTTGCATAGGATAACAAAGCTCTACAATAATTATGATGATAATGATAATCATAGCAACTAACATTTGCATAGTCTTCTCTATGAGCAAGGTAGTATTATCTCATTTGATCTTCACAAAAACTCTGGGAAGTAGGTGCTGTTATTATTTTCGAATGACAAATGAGGACCCTGAAGCAAACAGAAGTTAAGTGACTTGCTAAAAGACTATTTACTTATCTTAAAAAAGACTTCACCATTTGAAAATATTAAGCAAAGTAAATTTTCTCATGTGACTATATTTCTTTATAAGACCAAATATTCCAAAAAGTTGTCGGTAAATTCCAGGGTTTTTTCTTATGAAGTGAATTGAATATTCTTTCTATTGTCATATTTTCAAAAACCTAAGTATTTCTTGATTTCATATTAATCCATAAATAAGGTTGTACATAATTCTCAAATGATTGATTTGTGCTTTCAGATATCTATTATGTTAGAATTATGTCCCAGCTTGCACTCTGAACAAAAAGATGAAAAATATCACTAGAAATAGTTTTTAAAAAGAAAATATAAACCCTTATTAATTGACATATGCATCTCAGTTAATGAGATTGGTTAGTTAAATGAATTAGGTCAGCAAAACTTTTTTTCTTAAAATCATGGTAATGTTATGGTAATTATAAACAGACATTAATTTGTAATATAGAAAATGTAGTAAAATCATTATGTCTTTTATAGGTTGCTACAGTAAAGTTTTAAAAAACATACTGTTGATGTATTCTTTCCTCTCTTATCCCAACAAATACCTCTTTCTTTCTTTTTTTTATATTCCTTGTTGGGCAGCTATGTGGTACCTAGAGAGAGTGCTAGGCCTGGAGTTGGGAAAACTCAAGTTCCCAAGTTCAAATCTGGCCTCAGACATTAACTAGCTATGTGACCCTAGGCAAGTCACAACCCCGTTTTTCTCAGTTTTACCTGCAAAATGAGCTGGAGAAGGAAATGTATCTTTGCCCATTATTGCCCAAATGTATATTTGCCCATTATATTTGCCAAGAATACCCAAATGAGGTCATGAAGAGTTGGACATGACTGAAAAAAATGACTGAACAACAAACACTCCTTGCTGCTTAAATTTTAAAAAATGGATTTCATTTGTTTTCATGAAGCAATTTTTATTTTTTTTGTCTAGGTTTGTAGCACATGGATTGGAAGTGGAGTTGTTAGTGATCTCAATGACCTCCGTCGAGTACACAATTTGCTTGTTTCCTCACTAGACAAAGTACAGGCAGGAAAAGGATCTTCCAGCCAACTTTACAGAGAGAGTGCCACAACTATGGAAAAACTGGCAGTGCTGAAAGCTTGGGCTGAGGTAACAATTTACTTTTTTTTTTTAATTTTGTAACTTTATTTAAAAATAATCTCAGAAACAACTAAGTTAGGAAATCTTTAGCCAGTCTGATTACAGAGAAGACAGAAAATCAGTTTTAAAAAAAGCAAACAAATAAACAAAGTGAAACCACTGCATATCCACAAGAAATAAAAAGAATTATATCCACCTCTAGTATGGACAGCTATAAACAAAACTGATAGCACAAAAGAAAGGGGTTACCTTAAAAAATATAAGATGCCCAGATGAAAAGACCAAATTGAGATCTTAGTCAGATCTCAGAAAACAGAATTGTCTGTAAAAGATCTTCCAAAGCAAAAACCTCCTGATCTAAATGGGTTTATAGGTGCAGTATTATCAAAATTTAAAGAAAAACTATTATCTATTCTATAAAAATTTTTCTCAAAAATTGAGAAATAAAGTACTCTACCAACCTCCTTTTGTAAGATAAATAATAGTCCTAATATATAAGGGGAGAGAATGTTAAAATGAAGAAATAGAATGATAGACTGATATAATTAATAAATATTGATTTTTAAAATTCTAAATAAAATCCTGGCAAAGGGATTTAAAGGATTTTTATAGCAATTTATCCAAAACATTGTTCATTATAATCAAGTTGGATTTTTGCAAATGGTTCACAGTTAGAAAAACAATCAATTTAATCTTATTAAAAGCAAAAACATTCAAAATCTCATGAGTATCTCAACTGATACAGAAAAATTCTTTGATAAAATACAATACTCATTTATAATATAAACCTTACAAAACGTAGGCATAGATGAAGATATATCTATATATCTCTATGTGTATATATATATATATATATTTACACATATATAGATACACATGTGTATGAAAAAGAAACATATCTACCTGTCTATATATTTATCTTGTATCTGTCTATAAAGATAGCTTGACAAATTGATCTATATTGAGTGAGGCAAATCTGTCTTTATATAATGTATGTTGATTATATTCATTGTTTTTGTAATATTGATTCCTTTTATCCCTGGCAAAAATTTAGTCATAAATTTTGACATATTACTCTAGTCTTTTCTTGGGATTTTATTTGAAATTTTTGTAACATTACTTAATGATCTATAAGAAATAGCTACCATGTTTCCCCGATAATAAGACCTATCCCAAAAATAAGCCCTCCCCTTACTGTGCAAGATTCCTCTAAAATAAGCCCTCCCCCGAAAATAAGCCCTATTGAGATTGCTACTGTAGTGAAGGTGATCCCCTGCGCTACACGCTACATTATGGTACCCTCTGTATGCACCGTCCCTCCCCCCCCCGGGTGAAACGCATGCCCACCGCGCTCCCAGCTGCATCCAATCAGAGCTGCAGCAGTGAGCGTGTCATCCTGTTCTTCCCCAGTGATTTGCTTATTGAATAAAGGTATATTTTTTTGTTCACATTTACCTGTTTATTAAAATTGCTGTCAATGTTCATTAAAATAAGCCCTCCCCTGAAAATAAGCCCTCTGGTGTTTTTCTGTCCAAAAAAAAAAAAAAATAAGACAGTGTCTTATTATCGGGGAAACACGGTAAGTGGTGCATTGGATAGAGTGCCAGACCTGGAATCAGGAAGACTCATCTTGCTGAGTTCAAATCTGGCCTCAGACACTTCCTAGCTATATGATCCTGGCAAGTCACTTAACCCTGTTTACCTCAGTTTCCTCATTTGTAAAATGAGCTGGAGGAAGAAATGACAAACCATTCCAATATCTTTGTCAAGAAAACCCCAAATGGGGTAACAAAGAGTCAGACATGACAGAAAAATGACTGTACAACAACACTGCTCATAATCTTCCTTCATCATCCCCTTTTATGGTGTTTTGAATTGTAAATCAATTTTGTTGTTTCATTTTTAAAAAACAACAAAAAAACAGTTTTTGTCATGGGATTTTTGTCAAGGATTCTTTTGAATGCCTAATATCTCCTCCTTTCTAGTTACAAATATTTATTTATTGCCAATTTCTTTGGACATCCTATTCTTTCAGTAAACCAAATGAATTGTCTCCAGATTTATATGAATTACTTCTTTACTATTATGGGGAACTTAGGTAAGGCATACACACAAACATAAATTATAAAAAACTGGTTGTTTTTTTTTAAACCAATGTTCTCTCATCTGGTTATATTTCAGGAACCCCCAATTCACATCTGAATGAATTTTTCAAGTTCTACTATTTAGTTTTTAATACCTGATTTTTTTCCCTTCTTCTTATTCCAGAACTAGTATTTCTCAATTGTTATCATTATTTCTGTCTTTCGTGGTCTTTCTATCAGGCATTTCTAACTTCTGGTGCTTTGTTCCCAAATACCTCTTAACTTTTTTTTATTCCTCTTCCAGTCCATTTTTTTAGTTTTCTATTTTATCAGCAACAGCTTTTGACTATAAACCCTTCAGTAATTATGAGCATTCCTTTGCCTCTTTAGATCCAACTTAAGCAATTGCCAACCTAAAATATGTAATCAATATTGATAGAGGTGATGGATTTAAGTTGTCATTTTTCTTTTCATGGACAAAGAAATAGAAAAGTTTACATGATTTCCAAAATGTCTCATGAGATGTTAGGGATTTGTTGTTTTTTTTTTTTTTTTGCCAAATTCTAGGACCCAGATCAAGCTGTCTTTTTTTTTTTTTTTTAAAGAATGCCTTTCTACCATTTTATTTTATTTTTTGGTTTCACTTTGGCAGTGATAACAATCACAGTAATATTATTTATATTTGTTGTTTATCCTTGTTGATAAATGCAGTATTTCTTTTAAATTAAGATAAGACCCAATACTTTGGGTAATAAGTCTTGTAAGAAAGTATAATTTTCTTTTTTCTAAGATTTGTTTCATTATTATTTCTAAATGCATAAAAATATGTTGTTAGTAGATTTTGTGGAATTTAATTTTGGACCCAAAGTACATTGATTGTCAAATGCAAATCTCTTAAGGATATAAAATGGCACAGTTGATAAAAAGTAAAGTGATAAAACAAAAATATAGTTCATCTTCACAAAAGTTTTCTCAATTTCCCAACCACATTCAGCAACTTCCCCTAAAGAAGTGACAGTTGTAAAGTTCCTGATCACGAGCTCGTTTCCCCAGTAACAGCTGTTCTGCTGACTTTCACAATGTCTGATTCTTTTGCTTCAATAATGTGATCAAAACACCATATAACGAGGATTAGTAATATGCATTCTTATTTTGTACCATATATTTGAAATTCTCTTTAAATTCATTCTTAAAATGTAAATGTAACTAACAACAAATATGACTTCCATTAAAGTTGTATGCTAATACCTGGATATTGATCCCTGTTAGTAAAAAAAGAAGAAAAAAAAGGACTCATCACCTGAAAGTTTTCCCTCTTTTTTCATATTTCTCACAGCAGTTTGCCTCAACTTACACTTTGTAGGTATCATACTCTTCTCTTTAGTATAATTATTTATCTTTATGTTGTTTGCCCCTTATTAGATCATGAGATCCTTGAAAGTAGGTTTTGTATCATCTTTCAATTCCATGCATCTAGCAGAGTGTGTTGAATGTAACTGGAAAGTAATAAATGTTCATGAGTTCAATTGAATTAAAATTGATTTTTTGTTAATCATCTTAGTAACACATTCTTTAAGATTTGGACCAGGAAATTGTCAAAGCCCATGAGAAATACAAAGGAGAAGCATATTTCATCTCCCAAAGAAAGTATTTTTAAAATTCTTTTCTCAAGTGCTAGTAGGCCTATCTTTGTGTTTAACAAATTAAGATAATTTTTGCTTAAAAAGAGAAAAGAACACAACTGGATGAACTACATGAATAGTACATAATTTTTAGTTCTTGTCATGCCAGAATATTGCATGGCCCTTAAGGAATATCATCATATTGGAATTTGGAAAAACAGTTGCAAAAATTCTTTGCTTGAAAGTTTCCCATCCATAAACTTTCACACAGAATAGTTTGTAGAATTATAGGGGAGAGGAGACAGTAAATATAAAACTTTATCCCAGTACAAACAAAAGAATTTAGTGGAGTCTTTATGGGAAGGGTAAAGCAAGGGAGTGTGTTGGGTGGGGAAAGTAGCTGTAAAACATGTCAATCAGGAAAGTGAGACTTAGAGCATGGTGATAAACTACTGTAATATGAATAATTTTGTGATTGCCAGGAATTCACAAAACGGGTTGCCTTACAATATTTATAATCATTTAATTATGATAAATGAAGTGTATAATTATATTAGGTAAAAATACTTGTTTTTATTTATTTGTGTGCCATAACCTTGATCAGGTATATGTTGTTGCCATGAATATTAAAAAGGAAGCAGAGACTAAACCAAAAAGAGCCATAAAAAACACTGATGATGAAGATGATGATTATGGGACCATAGATGAGCTGCCCCCAGACAGTTTAATTACACTTGTACAGCCTGAATTGCCGATACTTAGCCGCCTCTGGTTGGCAGCTTTAAAAGACTATGCACTTTTGACTTTACCAGCTGAATTTTCAAGTCAACTTCCACCAGATGGTAAGTATGATAGATGTAGTTTTGCTCTTACTGAGATTTACTATAAAGATTAAACCCAAAAAATTAGAGACAAGTAGTAATAATATCTTACAGTTGTGTAGTATTTTGTATATTTCCATATTTAAATACTTTCAGATATATTTGCCTTTTAAAGCATTGAGTCTTTAATAGTAGACTATTTTGATACAGGTTATCTAGGCAGTGCAGTGAGTAGACTGCCAAGCCTGGAGTCAGGAAGACTTATCTTTGTGAGTTCAAATCTGGCCTCAGACACTTCCTAGCAGTGTGACCCTGGGCAAGTCACTTAACCCTATTTGATTCAATCCCCCCACCTTTTTTTACTTTAAAAAAAGCATATATTTCTTTTTGTTTCATGTTATATTTTTTCTTTATTAATTTGTTTACTTTTAGTTTACAAGATTCATTTCCACAATTCCTTGAGATTCAGATTTTCTCTTCCCCTCCCCCTCCATGGCGGCATACAATCAAGTTTAGTATCTGCAAATACTTTCACATTAGGCATTAGTCAGGTTATAAAGAAGGATTGTATCAGATGGAATGAACAATGGGAAAGAAGAAACAAAACCAAACAAGAAAAAGAAAAATGATCTGGAAAAGGGAATGGCAAACCACTCCAGTAATTTTGCCAAGAAAGCCCTATGATTTCTAAAAAGTTTGAGACATAGTTTTTGGGTAATTAATAATTTTATTAATAATCCTAGCACTTTATTAATAAAAGAAATGGTTATTTGGCCATCTTTCTCTTGGACCAAAGAAAATCATGGTGGTGGGCTCATGTCATATATGCTCTTGCAGAAGCAGGTGTTCCAGAGGGCAGTGGTCAACTCTAATTGGTTAACAAATAATGAGAGAGAATCAATATTAACAATGAAGGACTGGGACCTATTCTAATGAACTTTGTGTCATTTGCTTCTAAATTGCCCAGCCTTGGGCAATCTATTAAAATAATTTATCTCCCCTAAATCCTATGTAGAGCACAATGGACTTCCCCATCTTAGATTAAATTCCTTATAAGGTTGGGTGGGGTCTGACCATGATTGAGAAGAAAATTAATTCAGAGCCTAAGCTTTGAAATGATGACTTTAGCAAAAAGGGGAACTCTGTATCTCTTCAAATCATTGCTTATTAATAATCATTTCTCTCAACCCCAAATGGAGTCACGAAGAGTTAGACATTACTGAACAATATTACTACAACATTTTTTCCCTTATTCTCCATGGAACTCATGTTTGTGGACCTTCAAAAGATAACAGGCTTACTTGGTCATCAAAACAAAATGTTGAATATTATCACAAAATGTTGGCATTGTGGAACAGGACACTCTTACAAACTATTGTTTGTAAGTAACATTCATTTTCCCCACAATTTTCTTGAAGGCATAGCATAATGAAAGTTACAATGAATATCAATCAAATTTTTCATTTTTTAATAATGCACACTCTTACATGATCATATAAGTAGTCGTCAGCTTATGAATGTCTTGTGTCCAAAAGGAAGTTATTTAAATTTGAAATGCATTTTCCTCTAGAGGGAAAAAAGTTATAAATGAGACTTAGATTCTCTGCACAGCCCCAGAAAGTCTTTAGTCCTTAGCAGTACTATAGAACTCAACCCCCATTTACAATATTTATGTTATGAGAAAACTCATTCCAGATTCCTAATCAGTTTGTTTTGAGTCATACCTCATTTGTAAGTTGGTCACTGCTTATATACCATCCAATGTTCCCCATTGAAATCCTAACAACAAATAGGATTCCTTGGTGAAAGTAATCTTATTTATTAAGCATTTATTTAGTGTCTATGCTGTCCTTCTTGTAAACCACTGTGCTGGTAATGTTTTGTATTAAAATAAGGAGGGGAAAAAAAGGAAGAACAAAGGTCATCTTAATGGTGGGGTCCAAGTAGAAGTGAAAAAGAAAGATGACCTTACTGTGGAAGGAAGAGAATATTAAAATTATGGGTGGCCATAGCAAAGTCAAGAAGAGAATACCTTATTAAGTCCAGAAATAACACAAAAAAATATGAGTAAGGATGGACTTGCTAAGCAGAAGCTGTGGTGAAGATAGTAACTGAAGTGGTGTCCAGACAAGGAGAAATGAGGTTAAGATTTCATGTTGAACTGTGTTGTTTATAAATGGAGAAATATCTGTATTAAGAAGTAAACATTTCCAATTGAATGACAGGGGGAGCATTTTATACGCCAGAAACAATTGATACAGCTCGGCTTCACTACCGGAACTCTTGGGCACCAATTCTTCATGCAGTAGCACTTTGGTTAAATAGTACAGGATTTACTAGTTCAGAACCAACAGAAGAAACATCAGTATCTGGTTTGCAAAAACGTCCAACACCTGTCATTTTAAACCAGGCACCTGGAGCAACAGCTAATACTAAATCTTTGCCAGAAATCAACAAAGACAGAATGCATCTGATTTTAGGTAAGGATACTATATTAATGTATTTCAAGATTTTTATTACCTCTGAGATTTCACTTCTTATTTAAATGAAAAAGTTAATAGCAACATTCATTGGAAGGAACAGTAAATAAGGTGAAATGTTTAGATCATCTTCTAAATATAATATTGGATTATCATAAAAAATCAGTACATAAAGTGTTAAAAATTTTCTAAGGAACAAATTTACTTCCTCACCAATTAGCAGCTTTTCTTTTCGCTTGGCATTTACCAGACTGTATCATGATGAAAAAGCAGGACAAACAGTAAATAACTTTGTATGACTCTAAATTGATATTTCACTTGTAGGTGTTGATTTAACACTTAAGAATTTAGATTGTCTAGTCAAATTTGTTGCCTTCGTATATTTGTCATAAGAAGGAAGCAAAATAGGAGAATTATGAGTGCTAAACTAATTAGTAAATCTGTTAACTTAAAAAGAGGGCTTAGAGAGTATCTTTGCCAGTATTAAAAATAAAGACAGCTATTCTTCAATCACCATATTGAAAATACCTATATAATTTGATCTCCTCTTAAACTGTGTATGTATGAAAAATATTCCTGATAAAATTTTATAAATCTGTTTTAGATTCTTATGTAATTTTAAAATCATGATATTTAGAAATAATTCTCTCTGGACAGGATCCTAGAAGTGAAAATAATTAATATCTTCCCAATCTACTGATTAATTTAACAATTGATTTCCATTTTCCTTTTGTTAAACCAAAGTGAAAGGCTGCACTAGATCCTGTCAGATTTGGCTAATTTTAGGAAAGATGTGATTTAGATGAGCCATTTGAGATTTTTCTTGTACTTTAATGAAATGACAAACTATTTGATAATTTTAGAGTATCTCCATAGCAATGGTAAAGCCTGTGTTAAAATAATCTATGTGTTATATAAGAGCAGTTTCAACTTTATTAGGGTGAAAAATTAGGGTAATTTTTCTATGTATTTCAGGTGTTAGTATACAGTTTCTTTGTTCCCCAAGACCTGAGGAACCTATTGAACATGTTACAGCATGTCTGCAGGCATTGCATACCTTGCTGGAATCCCCTTGTGCCAGAATTCATATTGGAGAGGATCAGGTACAGTGCATTTTAATGCTATAGAATTATATTCCTTATATTAAGTAGATTTAACTTGTTGAAATAAATGTATTAAGTAAAATATTATAATATTATGGTTTTAAGTATTTAGAATTTGTTTTTCTCCATATATGTGTATATACACATACATACAGAAATGTGTGTGTATATTCAACTATATAAATATTCACACTTTAAAAATTGGTCTCCTTTATCATATGTAGACCTACTCAAATAATTACCAAGTATTTATTGTATGCAGAGAACTGTGTTGGATAAGATAAAAAACTTTAAATGGGATAGTACATCCCCTTGTGGAACTTATAATCTAGTAAGGAAGATATGACACATTCATAGATACTTAACTACACAGTGGATCTTTCATCTCATGATAGGAGTTTTCTGTTAAGTGAAACAGCTAACACCTCACATGTAGTTGAGAACTTTCTAGAAGAACTGGTATTTTGATTTGGACTTTAAAGGATGAGTGAAAAGAGGGATATGTTTGGGGGGAAAAATTAGTGACTTCAAATTTAGATGTAGAGCACGTTAGTAGGGGTAAGGCTTAACTGTTTATAATGTAAATATGAAATTATTTTCCAGTAATGGAGATGAAATACTACTATAGTATTCAAATCGTATCTATCTTGACATTCTTACTATAAAAGAAATCAGAAGACAAAAGGAAGTTATATGAAAAGATGGCTCACAGATTTTCCTAAAAGAAGCAAATGAAAGATTTCACAGGGTTGGTTTTTATCATGCATTCAAAGGCAGCAAGAATCATTTCATTGGATATTTGATTATTTTTCTTTGCAGTGTTAGTGATTAGCATAAACAAAAAGACCACAGTGAAGATATTTATAGCTTATTTACCAGCATTGATTGCAGTGTATAAAGAAATAGAGAAATTGAACTAAGAATATCACAATTTCTCCAAATTTAATTAAAATATACTTTGATACTCAGTGACTTCATTTTAAAAGTGAGCATAGTAGAGAATGACAAAAATGTTGGAAAATCTATTTCTGGCTCTTGAAACAGAAAAGACTTCACAGAAGTCTTACAACTCTATAGCATAGATAGTTTCTTCAATAAGAAATTTTTGAGGCACTAGACATGTTGAACACCAAATAAGTTGGTTAAACTACTTATATCCCTTTTTTCTCATCTACATGAAATCATTATGAGCATTATTTACACATATATCAAGGATTTATGTGATGAATATATGAAAAGACTGGGAATGGTGGTGTACATCTCTAATCCTAGATATGAAGAAGGCTAAGGCACTCTTTTTTTTTTAATGCTTTATTAGCTTCTGATTTATATCATTTGTTTCCACCAGCTTTTGAGTTACAAATTTTCTCCCTGTTTTAACCCTACCCACCGCCCCAAAATAGCAGTCCCACAGGATATCCCCTCCTCCAATCTGCTCTCTCCCATACCCCTTTCAATTTTTCCAGTGGGTCTCTATGCCTCAGTGCCTGTATATCTTATTTCCCAATTACATGTAAGATGGCATTAATAATAGTATATACACACACACATACACACACACATATATACATATATATATATATATATTTGAATATTTGATTTTAAAACTTTGAATTCCAGATTCATTCCTTTCCTTCCTTGTCACCTACCCTTGCTGGGAAGATAAGCAGTTCAGTACAGGTTGTACATGTGTGGCTAATGCAAAACAATAACATACTAGATATATTGTAAAAGACTGACTATATTTCCCTCCCTCCTATCCCACCTCCCGCTTGTTCTATTCTCTACTTTGATCCTGTCCCTTTTCAAAAGTGGGTGCTTCCAACTTCCCTCCCTCCGAGCCTGCCCTCCCTTCCATCGTCCCCCCTCTGATCCCCTTCCCACCCTATTCTCCTGGAAGGTGAGATACCCTATTTAGTATGTATTTCACTCCCTCCTCAGGCCAGATAGGCTAAGGCACTCTTGACTATAGGAGTTCTGAGTTATAATGGACTATTTGTTAAGGGTATTCACACTAAGTTTGGGATCAACATGGTGAGCTTTAGGGAGCAGGTACTACCAGGTTGCCTAAGGAGGCAACTGGGCAAGGTTGGAAATGAAGCAGGTCACAGTACCCATGTTAACTGGTAGTGAGATAGAGGAGAGCCAGTCTCTTTAAAAAAGTGAGAGAGGGGTGGCTAGCTGGTGCAGTGAATAGAGCACCAGCCTTGGAGTCAGGAGGACCTGAATTCAAATCCGGCCTCAGACACTTGGCACACTTAATAGCCATGTGACTTTGGGCAAATTACGTAACCCCAGTTGCCCTCAAAAAAGCAAAAAAACAAACAAACAAAAGTGACAGAACAGGAAGGCCTTCATAAATTATATTGTACAGCATACTGCATATTTATAGTAACGAATTCAGAAAATACAAAATCCCAGGTTTTACTCATTATAAAGAAGCATTTGATTCTTCAGAAAATACCAGTGTTAAAACTTTCCTTCAAAAAGGTAGTTTCTGTGCATATGTAAAAATAATATGATTCCTTGAAGATAAAACAGCAGAGATAACTTTGCTTGAGCTTCTAATTATTGATATCATAGTTTAGACATGTACCTATAGTGGATGATTTCTAGAGCAGTCTAAATGGAAGAGAGATTCCTTATAAATGGTGATTATAGATGTAATTAGATATAGATATAGATGTAGATTAGATATAGATTATAGATAGAGATAAGATTCTCCATCTGCTCTTCTTGTGGATGGAACTATGCTAGTTGTATCACATCCTATGGCATCTCAGTCTCCTGAATGAGATAATTGATCATTCAAGAATTTGTTCTATAAAGGGGTGGTTAGGTGGCGCAGTGAATAGAGCACCAGCCCTGGAGTCAGGAGCACCTGAGTTCGAATCTGGCCTCAGACACTTAACACAAAAACTAGCTGTGTGACCTTGGGCAAGTCACTTAACCCCAACTGGCCTCCAAAAAAACCAAATAAATAAATAAATTTTAAAAAGATAAGAATTTGGTCTATGAAGTATAATACTTCAGGGGAAGATATGGATATTCAATGCAATAGAGGACTTTCAAGCATTCTTTTTTTTTTTTTTTAGCAATAGGGGTTAAATAACTTGCTTAAGGTTACACAGCCAGTTGTGAAGTAACTTGCTCAAGGTTACACGGCCAGGTGTTTCTGGGTGGGTGCTAAGTGTCTGAGCCTGGGATTCGATCTCCAGGTCATCCTGACACTGGAGCCAGTGCTCTTACTCGCTGTGCTACCTGGCCGTCCCAGGACTTTCAAGCATTCTTGATGAAAAGACCAAAGCTGAACAGAAAATTTGACAAGAGAAGCATTGTAAAGCCAAGCATGAGTAGCTTTCCAGAGGACTGCTGCTGTGAGCAGCTTTAAGGTTCTGATCATGTAGTATAGTGAACTCTCTATTTATTCAGCAGTAAACAAAAGCAAAACATTCACAGAAAACAAAGTACAGCATTCACAATGTTATAACATAACAACTTATCACTAAAGTGGCCACACAGTTTTCATCAAAGTGCTCACATAGTTTTAAACAAAAGATATCATTCAGTAAGTCCTTTACTCAATCATCCTTAAGGATCAAGCCTCCTTAAGGGACACAAAGTACAAAGGTCAAAGTTCTCCACCTTTAGGTCACATTGTCTTTACCCCTCAGTCAAAAAGTCTTCTTTCTTCTTGTTTGGAGATCATCCTTAAGAGGTGCAAGATACAGAGTACAAAGTTCTCCCACCCCTAGTCCACAGGAAATCATGATCTTTTCAGTCAGCACTAAGTACCCAAGGAGAGGTCTTTTTGTCTTGGCTCAAGACTGGCTCTCACATTCCATGGCTCCTCTTTCATGGTCCTAGCTTTTGCCTGAATTTACCTAAATGTCACCTGGATTCAAAGGTAGGCAGCTCTCAGCTCCTCATCCAGTTTCATATTGAAGTTCACAGTGTCTAGTCAACCTCAAATCCTTCACAGTTTCTGTTACCAGAACCAAAACAACATTCATACACATTGCTGTTGCCATCATCAATTCACTATCTGCCTGTGATGCCACTACAGACCCACAAACAAGGTCTGAGAAGTCAGCACAAACCCACAAACAAGGTATGAGAGCTCAAATTGTCAGTATAGTCCCAGGAACTCTGAAGCCTTCCTCCAGGACTTCTGTAAACAGACAATAAGAAAATCCTCTTTCAGGGCTTCCAATAAGGTCCCAGGGCTTCTGGACAAAGGCATTACAAACAAAAATCAACACAGACAGAAGAGACAAATAGAGTGCCATCACAACAAGTGTTCCCTTCTCAATTCTGCTCTTTCCCAGCTTGGACTTCTCACTATGTATGGTCAGCTCCTCTGGGTTCCACCCACCTCTTACATCCTTCCTTTTCCTGTCTTTGACAAGTCCCACTGTGGGTTTCACAAGTTATGTTTCTTAACAAAGACAATAAAATCATGGACAAGGCTCAAAAGAAACTTGAACTGAAACAAGGTGCTAAATAATTAAATAGTTGAAACAAGGTGCTAAGTACTTCTTTGCTTGCCATTACAAGCATGAAAAGGTAAACAGGAAAGAGAAAACATAAGGAACTTATTAAAGTTGAACTGTTTATATTTGTACATGAAAAGATGATATTTGTAACTCATGAGACTTTTCTCAGTATTAGGATAGTTGAAGGGAATATATTATATACAGGTGGGTATATGTCTATATATCTATGCATAGGGGGCCCAGGGTGAACTCAATATGAAGGGATTATATCTAAAAAATAAAATTAAGAGGTGAGGGAGGAATATATTGGGAGAAGGAGAAAGGGAGAGATAGAATAGGGTAAATTACCTCACTTAAAAGAGGCAAGGGAATGCTGTTACAATGGAGGGGAAGAGCAGGGAGGTGAAAGGGAATGAGTAAATCTTACTCTCATTGTACTTAACTTAAGGAGGGAATAACATACACACTCAATTGGGTATCTTGCCCTACAGGAAAGCAGGGAGGAAGGGGAAAAGGGGGTGCAGATTAAAGGGAGGGCAGATTGGGAGAGGGGCTAGTCAGAAGCAAACACTTTTGAAAAGGGACAAGGTCAAAGGAGAAAATAGAATAAATGAGGGTGGGATAGGATGGAGGGAAAGATAGTCTTTCACAATATGACTACTATGGAAATGTTTTTCATAACTACACATGTGTAACCTAAATTGAATTGCCTGTCTTCTCACTGGGGGTGATTGAGGAGGGAAGAAGGGAGAGAATCTGGAACTCAAAGTTTTAAAAACAAATGTTAAAAAATTGTTTTTACATGCAACTGGGAAATAAGATATACAGGCAATGGGGTATAGAAATCCATCTTACCCTACAAGAAAATAAGGAGTAAGGGGGGCGGGGATATAAGAGAAGGCAGAGACTGGGGGAAGAGGTAGTCAGTATATTTGCCATTTTGGGGTGGGGGGTAGGGTAGAGATGGGGAGAAATTTTGTAAGTCAAAATCTTGTGTAAATGAATGTTGAAAACTAAAAATAAATTCTGGGGGAAAATATCTTCTGGAAGTAGTAAAGTAATTATCTTCTGAAATAGTTAGGGTAGTACTACTTCTGGGTAGTAAGGAGGATGCAGTAATGTGGAGACAAAACAAAACAAAATTGGATTTCTACAAGCTTCTGACATCTGTATTTTTTTATTTGTAGTCACTACTCATTAGATTGTGTAAGTGAAAATTACTTAATATGTGATTGTCTTCTTTTTTATATGAACTTTTTTTTCAGATTAAGAAACATTCTGTTGCTCAGGCATCCTTATTGTGGGGTGGATAATATTCTTGAGTGACTTAAAGATCCTAATGCTATTAGCCTCATAAGATTAACCCATCTTCTACATTCTATTTGAGTGTCTAAATACTAGTAACAATCTGATTTTTGCCTGAAAATTCTTTCAAATAAAATGTCACTATTCTTTGATTACTTCTGTTGTTAATTCTTATTTTTTTGTGTTATGCAGTTACCACCTTAATCTCTAAATTTCTTGTTCTTTGCAGTCAATTTATTAGATTTTTATTCAAGTAAATTGTTTGGAAATTGAGAATGAATTGAATTTCTCTCTTCTCATTTATCATAGCTCATTGGTGTTGAGTTGCTGAATGTGCTGCATCGACTCCTTTTGACTTGGAATCCACCCTCAGTTCAGCTGTTGGTTACTGGAGTGGTACAGCAAATAGTTAGAGCAGCTCAAGATTATTTGCAAGAAAAAAGAAACACTCTAAGTAAGGCACTAATGGTCACCTTGCCTTTTTAAAAGGATCATTTTTCCAAGGAAAATGAGTAGAATTTTTCCTTTGTAAGTGAGCAGTGCTATATAGGGAACAGAGTGCTAGATTTGGAATCAGGAAAACGTGATTTCAAAACTAACCTCAGATGTGGGTTTTGTAAGCCTGGTCAAATCATCTAACTTCTCTGAGTCTCAGTTCTTTATCTGTAAAATGGGGATAATAATAGAACTTACCTCAAAGGGTTGTTGTGAGAAACAAATGAGAATGTAAAAAGTTTAATAAACCTTAAAGCACCAGATAAATGAAAGCTTCTTATTTCTCCTCTTATTATTTCTTCTGTTGATAAATTCAGAAACAGTTTGATACTTGATATCATAGAACTTGCTGACAATTTTAATCTCGGTTTTAAACATAAAAATTTTAAAGTAGTCTTATTTTTATCTAAGATCCATATAACTAACAAACTGTAATAAATTTGTTATAATAAAAATCTCTACACAACCAAGACATTTTAAAGCCCAGTCAGGGGCCCTTAAAAAAAAAGTTTTGAGTATAATGAAATTCTATAACAGACGTATAATTGAGCCCACTGAGATGAGGCTTGTCCTTTAGCATCAGCTGGATTTTGGAATGCTTTTCTTAGGCCTTCTTATCATATTGTGTTTTATCTGCTGGTATATGTTGCCTTTTATGTTGGAAGTTTCACCACATTTTCTTTTATCTAAGATGAAGATGATATGGAAAAAGAGACTTGCCCCGTGTTAGGAGAAGGTGGAGACAGTGGTGGTCTTGTTCCTGGAAAATCTCTTGTCTTTGCAACCATGGAACTCTTGATGTTCATCTTAGTACGACATATGCCACATCTCAGTACCAAGATGTCGGATTCACCAAGTCATGTGTCCACCAAAATTCGATTATCGGAAGAAAGTGCTCGTTTAGTGGCAGCTGCAGTTACCATCCTCTCAGATCTCCCATCTCTTTGCTCTCCTGCTGGTATAATACATTTGATTAAGATTACTTCTGTATCTTTTTAATCTATTTTAATTTGCTTTCCTTTACAAAATTCAAGCACTGACTAATGATGAATATAATTATTCTTTTTAAAATAATTTAAAAGGTCCATAACATGTCAGAAGACTGAAATTCCCATATGACTATAGTAAAATTAGCTATTAAGATAGTAACAGGTTGGTGCGGCTAGGTGGTGCAGTGAGTAAAGCGCCGGCCCCGGAGTCAGGAGGATCCGAGTTCGGTTCCAGCTTCAGACACTTAACACCCACACAAAATAACTAGCCACGTAACCTTGGGCAAGTTTGCCCTCCAAAAAAAAAAAAGCAACATGGTAGGAAACAGGTTAAAAAAACACAACTTTAACATTTGCTTCCTAAAATCTGACACATTTTTGTGTTTTGTCTGAAAAGTGAAACGGTCATATTTGGGGATTTGGGAGGAAGTTGCCCCAGAGGAGATAGCCCAGGGACTTAAACAGTAGCAACTTATTAGCAGCAACAGTATCTTCCATTTCTCAATATTACAGATATGCTTTTGATACTTACAAAAAGTTCTTATGTTTTAAAATTAATTTTAGAAACTTAAGGTTTAAACTGTATGCTGAATTTGTAGTATGTAAAGGAAAAATTAACCATAAATAAATAGGCATGAAGTATCATTAAAGATTAGCAGGCTATTAAAAGTTTGTGGATTCTATTTTGTATCATTTAATCACTATCAGCTGCTACCAAGAGTGATTTCTAATTTCTAATTCTATAATGATATATGGTATAGTTTATACTGTATTTAGTTATAAACAAATATATAAGGTAGAAAATAAATTTTAACACCAATACACATATTTTAGTAATGTTTTCTTTGAGTTTTAGAAGTAATTTTCTGAGCAAATCCATCAAGATTACTGTTTGTTACTATTATCAGTTAAGATTTTTTATAGTTCAATTGCTACCAATACTATTATTGTAGGTATTTTCCTCCCTCAATCTTATTTAACTTATACTTGATGAATAATTTGGTAACAATTTCCCATACTCACTAACATGTCAAGTATTTTTGAGCAATGCAAAATTAGAGGAAGTCTTCAAGTTACTTTTGATTAAAAATAATTCCTGCCTTTTCTATCAGATTTTTGATGGTATATATCATTCTGTGAATGCATTATACACATCTCAATGCTTTTCATCTGTACAGCAGGATGTAAAAACTTAATTTAATCACCTAGATATTTTATACAATGATGTCAAATGTATGGACATTTGGGAACAGTTGAGTGACTGAATTGGTTATTTTTATCTCTATATATTTATCATTATGTAGACATAGGGGCTTATTCCTTCTTGTAGTGAATAGCAAATAAATACCAGAGAAGTTCCAAGATTTGTAGCCATCTCAGTGTTTTGTTGTCCAACTAACTGGAGCTACAAAGGACTTCTAGAGAAGGAAACAACTCAATTCAAAGCAACAAGCATTTTTGTGTGCCTTTTATGTTTGTGCAAGGCCCTGGGCAAGGTACTGGGGATGGTAAGGCAAAATGAAAAATATTCTCTGTCCTCATAGGTCTTAGATTCTGCCAAAGGGGAACATCATTTAAATAAAGTAATGCCTACAATATAATTTGACAAAGAAGAAAGCACCAACAATTAGGATAAATTAGGAAAAACTTCATGTAGAAGGTGACACCTGAATTCAGACTTGAAGGAAAGTCACCATTCTAATCAATGGAGATAAAGAAGTACATTCCAGAGCAAGGAGGCATGGAGATATGGCATACCAAATTTATGGATAAGCAAATAGGCCAGAGGGCATCAGTGAGAGTAATATGAAGGAAGTCTAGAAACATAAAGCTTGAGTCAGAGTGTGAAGGGCTTTACAAGCTGAGGAGTTTTGAGGTGTGGTGGTTTTTTTTTTTTTAATTTGGAGATAGAGTTTTCATTTTATCTTAGAGACACTGAAAATTCTTGAGCAAAGAAGTTATTTGTTAGACCTCTGCTTTAGAAAGTTTATTTTTATAAGTAGGTGAAAAATGGATTCGAGAAAGGAGGCACTGAAAGCAGAAAGTTAAATTAGGAGACTTTTTCAATAGTCCAGCTGAGAAGTGATGTAGATCTGAATTAGGGTATTGGTTGTATGAGTGGAGAGAAGAGGACAAATGAAGGAGAAATTGTGGAGGTAGGATTAACAAGATTTGGAAACTAATCAAATATTACAAATAAGGATGAGTTGAGAGTAACTCAAAGATTTGAAGCTGGGTGGCTTGAAAGAGAGCATTTTCAATACCAATACTATTTTCAACAGAAATTGGAAGGTTTGGAGGAGTAACAGATTTAGGGCGTGAATATAATAAATTCATTTTAGTCATGTTCAGTTTGAGATGCAAATGGCACATCCAAGTGAACCTACACAGTAGATAATTGAAGATGCAGAATGAGAACTCGAGAGAATTTTTTAAAAATGTTATATATCTAGGGTATCCCAAAAGTCTTAGTGTAGTTTTAAGCTGTATTTAATTTTTAATAGCTTAAAAAACTGCACTAAGCCTTTTGGGATACTGTGTATCTATCTATCTATCTATCTATCTATCTATCTATCTATCTTTCTACATATTTAGTAATCATAAAAGTTAAAATTGTATGTTGGAGTGGTCAGAGTATCATTAGAGGTTTTAGGAGACCCTCAGTTTTGTTTGTTGTGTTATTTCAGTCATGTCCAACACCCCCATTTGGGGTTTTCTTGGCAAAGATATTAGAGTAGTTTGCCATTTCCTTCTCCAGCTTGTTTTGCAGATGAGAAAATTGAGGCAAACAGGATTAAGGGACTTGCTGAGGGTCACACAGCTTGTAAGTGTATGAATCCATATTTGAACTCAGTTCTTCCTGACTCCAAGCACAGTGCACTATCCACTGTACCACCTAGCTACCTCCCCCCCTCAATTTTAGGTGAGAGGAAATAGGGAAGGCTTCATAGAAGAGGTTGCACTAAATATAGGATTTTGAAACAAAAGAAGGAAGGATGTTGGTAGAGCAAGATGGAGGGATTGTTCATTCCAGCCATGAAGAGCATATAACTGAGGCTTTTAAAAGAAGACAGAATGTGATTAGGGAACAGTTAGTAGTTCATTTTGATTGGAATACAGAGTTTATACATAAAGAAGTGTGAAATAAAGGTAGAAAGGTAAACTGGAACCAAATTATAGAGTCCCTTGAGTGCCAGATTTATTATAATATTAAGTACTAGGAAGCTACTAACAGGTTTTGGATAGAGGGTTAAAGTGATCAGAACTGTGAAATAGGAAAATTATTTTAGCAGCCACATAAAGAATAGATTGGAGAGATAGAGAATAGAGATTGGTTAAGAGCTTTTTACAGTAGTCCATGATAGAGGAAATAAGGTCCTGGACAACTACAATAATAGTTGGAAACGAAAATAAGAGGATGAATGCCAAGGAGAAAAAAGAAAAAAAAACAAACGTAGCAATAAGTTGAGTGGTTGAGAGGGATAGAAAACTTATGGGATGGGGAGAGTTAGTGAAGAGGAAGCTGCAGTATTTAAACCTTAAGTGATGGGGAGGATAGTACTGTCATCAACAAAAATGGGGAATTTAGAAGGAGGAGCTAATTTAGAAGACAAATTTGCTTGCGAACATTTTGATTTTTAGGTCAAGACAGGACCCCCACCCCAAAGTTGAAATGTACAAGAAGAAGTTATAATTATAATAGAATACATAGTAACATGAACATGGGAATAAGGCGGTAGAGAGAACATGATTAGAGATTTTCTTTTTTCCTAGCTAAAACCAGAGCCGGTCCCTGGTAGCTCCTGCTTTAAGGTTTGCAAAACACTTTTCATGTGTTAACTCATTGAGTAATAGGGATTCACTGGAGTTTATTGAATAAGGAGAGACTTAGCACAAGAGAAAAACCACAGAAATATTGTGGGAAACAGGTCTTGTGTCAGAAATTGCATCTGAATTTTGACCTGTGTTCTTTTCTTTCAAGCTTGGGGAAGGGGTGGTGGTAAAGAGAGTACCTCCCTAGTGAAAATGTTGTGGTTTCTTAGTTGAATAAGTAGTATAGATTTTAGGAAAGCAGATTTCAAAAAAAATTAAGAGAAAATACTGGTATGATCCCATAAAGTGGAATTCAGCTCAAGAGGGAGTCAAAAAAATGCACTTCTGAATACAAAATTGGAAACAGTCTTGATGACTAAGAAAAAAATCTTAACATTATGAGCTAAGTTGATTAGATTTTTAAAAGAAACACACAAAAGATGGAAAGATGGACAAATAAGTAACAAAGAATGCAAAATGTCACTATCCTATGAAACTAGTATCTTCAGATTTTAGAGTTAGAAAAGACCTCAGATCATTTAGTCAGACTGTCATTTTACAGATGGTGAAAGTGAGGTTAAAAGAAATTACTTGCTCAAAATCATATAGCTAGTTAGTGGCAAAGCCAACACATCTCTCTGTCAATGAAATTCAAAGTTATCAAGTGAATAAACAAAGACCTCAGGATCTGTTGAAATATAAATAAATTACATTGTTACAATATTTGTTTTTTTTTCTCTAGGAAAAGTACAGAACATTTGTACAGATTTATTTTTTACTTCTTTCCCTTTATAAAATGTAGTTTATTTTTGACAATGGGTAACCAAAATGCAGTTGAAATGTCAATTTCAAATTTAAGCATCATGTCACAATCTGTTTTTTCCTTTGAGAATTTACAAAACTATATTGATATAATAATATTATATAATATTATTATATAGTTATAATAGTTAAAGATAATTATTTCTTTTTTTTTTCGGAGAGGGGAAGGCAAGGCAATTGGGGTTAAATGAATTACCAAAGGTTGCACAGCTAGTAAGTGTGCCAAGTGTCTGAGGTTGAATTTGAACTCAGGTCCTCCTGACTCTAGAGTCAGTGCTCTATTCACTGTGCCACCTAGCTGCCCCAATAATTATTTCTTTCTGATTTGGGAACTGATATTAGATCCTATTGTTCCTGGTAAAGTGTTAATACAAGAACTTGTGAATAAGTAACTGAAGTTTGCTCAATACCAATATATTACTCACAGTTAGTACCAACTATTTGAAACTAAATATGTTAACAATACATCTATAAAGAGAACTTGTGAGATTGAAAGTATACAGGAAACAAAGGACCTAAAATGAGGATGATTGAAATCTGTTGGTGGTTTTTCTGTGGTATAAATTGTTGAGATATAGCTCCAAACTGAAAATATCCCTTAAATGAAACTTGTACCATGCTAGCTTAAGTAATAGCAGAGATTAAAATTGTACATTAAAGAAAAGAGACTAAGTGGCAAAGACCACATAATAAAACACAGAGAGAAAAAGCTAGTATATTTCTGATCTTTCAGAAAAATGTTTTTGTTATACTAATGACATACTATTAAATAGAATATTGGTACATTCTATTTTCAAGTAAAAGTTTTAAATAACTTTTAGGTAATAAAAACTTATTTAATAAAACTTTTATAAACTTTAATTCAAATTTATTTAATAACATTTATAAACTTTAATAAGTTTATTTGATAAAACATTCAACTTTTGTTTTTGTTTTTGCTTTTTGGAGGGGGAAAGGTAGGGCAACTGGGGTTAAGTGACTTGCCCAAGGTCACATGGCTAGTTTTGTGTTGTGTCTGAAGTCAGATTTGAACTTGGGTCCTCCTGACTGCAGGGCCAGTGCTCTATTCACTGTGCCACCTAGCCACCCCAGCATTCAACTTTTAATGTGTTACAAAAAAGACACTAAAAAGTATCAATAGTCAAAAAGAATTTTAAGCCATTTGATAGAACAGTAACCTTAGAGTTCATAGATTTTATTTTATTTTTAAAGTTTGGTTTTATTTTCAATTCTGAATTCTCCCTTTTTCTCCTTCTCTTCCTCCACCCATAGAGAGGGCAAGAAAAACAAAACCTATTACAAATATGTTCAATCACACACAAAAAATTCTCACATTATCCTTGTACAAAATGGGTTTTTTTGAACAAAGAAATAAAAGAAAATATGCTTCTGTCTGCAGCCTGAGTCCATTAGCTCTCTATCTAGAAGTGGAGAGTTTGTTTCTTCTTGAATCCTTTGTGTTGATCAGATTTTCTAAGTCTTTCAAAATTGATTATCTTTACAATATTGTTATTATTGTATAAATTGTTCTCATTGTTCTGCTCTCTTTACTTTGAATCAGTTCATGTATGTCTTTTTGGATTTTTTCTGAAACTGACCCCTTCATCATTTCTTACAGCATGATAGCTTTCTATCACTTTAATACCTTAACTCATTTAGCCTCCATTCCCCTCAGTTTCCAATTCTTTACCACCACAAAAAAGAGTTACTATAAATATTGTTGTATATCTTTTTTTTTTTTCTCTTTTGAGTTATAGACATTAGTAGTAGTAATGCTGGGTCAAAGGGTATGCATAAACCCTCTTTAGGCATAGTTCCAAATTGTTTTCCAGAATGGTTAGACCAGTTCATGGAACATTAAAATACTGGTTTTCCCACACACCTTCCAGCATTTGTCATTTGCCCTTTTTTGTAAAATTCATAGCTTTAGACTGTAGTCTTGGTCTTCATACCCACCAGTATACTCAGAGGCACCTAGGTGGCATAGTTTATAGAAAGCTGGGCTTGGAGTCAGGAAGACCCAAGTTCAAATCCAACTTGACACTTACTATCTGTGTGACCTTGGACAAATTATGTAACCTTCTTACAGTCTCCTCAACTGTAAAATGAGAATATTAATAGCATCCACCTCCCAGAGTTGTTATGAAGTTAAATTGAATTAATGTTTGTAAAGCTCTTAGCATGGTACTTGATGTGTAGCACACACTATATAAATGCTAGCCATTATTATTATTATTATTATTAGCTAAAACCCAGAATGAGTTGAAGCTTACAGAAAAAAATTTTTATGCAGCAAAACATGATTTAAAAAAAGAACCATGATCAGAATAAGAATGAGGAAGGAATATGTTTGTCGTTTAAGAAGGATAATTTAAAATTAGCAGTTCAAATTTTATATTTCCTAAACTCAAATCCTATATCAGAGAGTGATTCTAAACTAGAAAGGGTATACCAAACAACATGAAGAAGGAACTGAAAGCCAAGATCAGGAAATTAAGAATATCTTCCTCTTTTTAATTAGTTTAAATCCCCAAGCTCAGAAGAATTAAGGGTTAGGGTACTGAAGGTGCTTATAATTGTGATTATAAAACCAGGGTTCAGTAATCTTTGAGAAATGGAGAATAGAGGAGTAGTTAGAAGCCCAAAGATAGACAAATGCCACGAATTTCAAAAGTGGGGTTAAAAAGGGGTGGTAGGTGGCGCAGTGAATAGAGCACCGGCCCTGGAGTCAGGAGGACCTGAGTTCAAATTCAGCCTCAGACACTTAACACTTATTAGTCTTGTGACCTTGGGCAAGTCACTTAATCCCAATTGCCCCTCCAAAAAAAAGAAAAAAGTGGGATTAAAAGATATATTCTGGAAACTATTATAAATAGTAAGGTTTGTATCTATTTAGAGGCAGTAAGGTGCCACGCTGGATAGACCACTGGACCTGGAGTCAGGAAGGCCTGAGTTCAGATATGGACTCATATATATACCAGCCTTGTTATTGTGGGCAAGTAACTTAACCTCTCTTTGCCTCAGTTTCCTCAACTGTAAAATGGGGGAAAATAATAGCACCTACCTCTCAGGAGTGTTGTGAGAATCAGTAGAGATAATATTTTTTAAATGCTTAGCACAAGCCTGGAATATAGTAAGTACTATTTAAATACTTCTCTCTACACCCACCTCCCCTTCATTTGCTTCATAATTCTAGAACAGATTTTTAAGTTGAAGGTTTGTTAGCACTTAGTAAAGAAAGGAAATCTCTTAACCATCATGATATAAGTCAAATTAGCCTCAGTTTAAAAAATAGACTTACTACTATAGATTAATAGAGTAGGGCAATGACATAGACATCATGTATTTGGATTTCTTCAGAGTATTTGATAAAGTTTCTCATGGTGTCTCGTGGGCAGGCTATAAAAGCTTGAGTTAGGTAAAGTACAGTTAGACATATTTGTGAAGCACTATGCCTAGAGAGTGTTGTTTTATGAACTAATATAAACCTAAGAGAAATGGTATGCCATACCATATGTAGTGTGTCACAAAGTTCTTATTAAAAACTTAGATGAGGTCCTGATTATTTAATTTTTAGATTAAACAAAGCTAGGAGGGATGGATAGTTGAATGGAATCAAGATTCATTATTATCCTGAGAAGCTACAATGTTCTCTCTTGCCAAAAGAATAGAACTAAAAATCCTACATTTAATTTTTAAAACTCAGTTACTTAAGAACTGAAAAGGGAGAAATATTATGTGGGGTTTTAGTTGGTCATAAAATTAGTATGAAGTTCATCAGTCAATAAGCATTTGCTATGTACCAGACACTGTTTAGGAGATACAAAGAAAGTCAACGGGGGCGTCTAGGTGGTGCAGTGAATAGAGCACTGGCCCTGGAGTCAGGAGGACCTGAGTTCAAATATGAATTAAGACACTTAACACTTACCAGTCATGTAACCTTGGGCAAGTCATTTCACTGCGATTTCCCTGAGCTCCCCCCTCCAAAAAGCAAAAAAAAAGAGAGAAAGGCAAAAACAGTCTTTGACCTCCAAGTACTCACATTGTCATAGGGAAAGCAACATCTAAATAACTAAGCACCTAGACTATACATCCAGAGTAGATGGAAGATAATCTTAGAAGAGAAAGTACTAGTAGCTAGGGGCCCAAGAAAGACCTCCTGCAGAAGGTAGAATTTAACTGAGTGTTGAAGGAAGCTAGGGAAGCTAAGAAGTGGGAATGAGGAGAGATAGTATTCCAGACATGAGGAACAACCAATGCAAAGGTATATGTGTGACAGCAGCAATTGGTGAATATCACTGAATCACAAGAGTTTGTGGAATAAAGTGTAGGGAGCTAGAAAGGAGCCAGGATGTGAAGAGCTTTAAATGTCAAAGAAGATCATATATATGATCCTGAAGATAATAATAGTAGAATTTATGTAATTCTTTAAGGTTTGCAAAACACTCTAAGTATGTTAACTCATTGAGTAATAGGGATCCACTAGAGTTTATTGAGTAAGGAGATGACATAGACCTATGGTTTATGGAAGATAAATTGGAGTAGGGAGAGGATTAAGTCAGAGAGAACAATTAGAAAGCTATTTCAATAATCCAGACAAGAAGTGGTAAAGGCCTAAACTAAGGGGTCAGCTATGTGAGTGGAGAGAAGGGCACATATATGAGAGATGTTTCAAACGACAGTTTGACAATGGTTTGGAAGGGAGTCAAGGATTATACAAAGATTATATAAAGATTGTGAGTCTGGATGACTGGGAAGATTATTGTGTCCCTCAGCAGTAATATATTTTATGTTTAAGATATTTAGAGACATGCATCAAGATACCTGAAGGGAGAATGGTGAGGTAGGACAAGTGATGTTGTGAAACAACTAACTCTCCAAGAAAAGAAAAAAGTACTTATGATACACTTTTATGTTGAGACAGCATCTCAGTTTCTTACATCTAGACAATAAACAAATCAATAAATCAAGCCCCTATTTTTACCATTTGCTGATTTCTCAGACGTAAATGCTCACACTGAAATTTTAAATCAGTTCTCATAAGTTGGTATGACCTGGCTTCAGCATATCCCAGTGCAGAACTGAAAGTTAAAAGAGACTAGGGTTGTATATATAGATTTAGGAATCATTTGCATTTAGATGATAATTGAACTCATAGGAACTGAGGAGATCACCAAGTAAGATATTATAGGAAGCCATAAGAAGAGGCCCCAGAATAGAGCTTTGGAGAATATCTGAAGTTCGTTGGTAGTAAGTTGCTTTAAAAAAAAAAATAATGCATGAATAGAAGCATTGTTGATGAAACAGCCTCTGGCTGTCCTTCAAACTCAGAAATTGTGTGATTCTATTACTCTGTGCCATATCTAGAAATATAATTTGTCCTGTTGTGATTTTGGCCTGGTAGACCACATCTAGAGTAAAACCTTTTCAGTATACTAATGAAATTTAGAACCCCTAGATGAATATGAAATGGGGGTCTGGAAATTATGTAATATAAGAAATAATTGAAAAAATTAGACACTGCATTATCACTAATAGAGGATGTTTTAGAGAAGATTCCTCTTTAGATGCTGGAATTATACTAGACTAGATGATCCTCAGGGTCCCATCTAACTATACAATTATACCATTCTGTTTTGCTTGGATGAATGAAGACTTTAGTGGGGAGCATGATAGCTAGTTTCAAGTATTTGAAGGACTATTACATAGGAGTGGACATATTTGCCATTCCAGAGAGCCAATCTAAGAAGTTAGCTTTATGAAAACTTTGACTTAATATAAGGAAGAACTTTTAACATATCCAAATGAACCATTTCACAAAATAATTTCCTTTCTCTAAAAGTGTTAAGTAGAAGCTTGGTAACCTTATGTAAGAGGTATCATAGGAAGGTTTCCTCTCTTGTTTGCATGTTGGGCTAGATGTTATTTAATGTTCCTTCAATCTGAAAATTGTATTATTATTGTTTTCTGTAACTCTTTACTTTTCTGACCTCTCTGAGCTCTGATAAGTTGACATTAGGACACAAAATAATTCACATAGTTGTTTTATCATTAAGGAGTGTTTCAAAGTACATAGTTGCCTTGGTTTCCCTGTTTTTTATTTTATTTCATCATTTTTGTGATGTGAAAAGTCAGATGCAATTAGGAGCCAGAGATCAAAGAGTATTAAGCAGGAAAAATAATGGAAGTAATAAAAACTGTGGAACAGGATGTAGAAGAACAAATACTGATCCTGCTTCTTTCTTTGCTATAGTGTTGCTTTGTTAACTAACACTTTATAACACTCAAGGTTATACAATAATAATGTAGTAAATTTTTAATGAGAACTGAGTAAAAGAAATCATTTCAAAAAATACCTAGCATATAGTATAATAAATGCTTGTTAAGTGATTGATCTATTGAAAAGATAAATTGCAAGGAAGTAGTCCTCAGGTCATCCTTCATTTCTGTTTCAGGATGTATGACAATATTACCCACAATTCTTTTTCTGATTGCAAGAATATTGAAAGACACAGCAATAAAGTCTGGGGATAATCAAGTACCCCTCCCAGTCAGTGCAGCTCTACAAGGAATTAAAAACATTGTAACTCTTTCAATGGCCAAGACTGATGAAACTCAAAAGCAGTGGACTGATTTAATTCGTAGCACTCTTGCATGTATCCTGGAATATTCTCAACCAGGTAAACTAATCAGAATTGTATTATATGTCTGTCAGGTCCATAAATTTATTAATTCATTCATGTGAATGACTGTGTTTGAGGTTTTTGAGTTATTTTTGTGCCATTCTCTTTCTAAGTTACAGATTTTAATTGTTTACAATGAAGCAAAATAGAAGAAAAGTTTTTAATTCTCATGTACCTGTCCTTCCCTCAAGTACAGGTTTTATTTCTACTATATATCAGGTTGAGAATAGATGTTTTTAAAAGTCCTAAACAGTGTCATAATTTTTACTTTTAAAAGTCCTTAGTTTTGAAAGACCAAAACTGAATTTACTTGGTAGCTCAAAAAATTAAATCATTTTTATTTATGTTGCTGAACATAGTTGAGATAAAAGAATAGTTTATATTATAGATTCCATTCATATTTGATGTCCTTTGTTCAGAATGTTGATTTTTAAACAAATACATTATTCAATAGCTAATTATCAGAAAAGAGGAAATGATTGTCTTCTTTGACTTAGGAACATGGTTCAGCAATACTGCATAAATAATATAAATATCATTTTCTAATATCTGTGGTAGAGGAGTGTTAATAATTATAAATTCTTTTAGACTTCATTACTAAGAAGACCCTACACCTTTGATAAAACAAATTTCTTATGAAGTTAACTGTGTGATACTCTAAAAATAGTAGTATCAAATTCAAATAGAAAGAGTGCCCACTAAACTACATAAACATTACTGTGGGCCACATTTTGACTTAGTTTTAAAATGTAATTTATCTTTATCTGATTAGATTTTACTTATTTTGTTAAATATTTCCCAATTACATTTTAATGTCATTCAGTTCCCAGTTACATTTTAATTTAGTTCAGACTACATTCAGTAGTGTTGCAGGCTGCTTGTTTGACATTTCTTCTCTAGAAGACTCTTTTAAAACACTGATCTCCATTAGAAGCTTCCCAGTAGATACATTCAGATTTTCAAAAAGGAAGAAGGTCCACTGCTATGTATTCAGGTAATCATTGATTTTTAGGATATGTGACAGTCCATTATGAAAGTTCTATTTTTCCACTAATTGAAGAAATGTTAAACTGAGGGTAGAGGGGAAGGCAATCCTCAGATGTAATAAAAATCCCTCCTAAGAATACAATGTTATTTAACAGTCTGAACAAAAAAGAGAAATTTACATTTACACATATGAACATTGAGGCATTTTTTGTTTGTTTTTTTGCTTTTTTTTGTTCTTGTCAATTGAAGTTAGACTATTTCTAGGGGGAAAAAGATAGTTACTTGATTAATAAGAAAATGAATAACTTTGGGACATTTAGCTGTTAAAGTATTTTAAATGATCTGAATTATGAATAAAATACTTTCATAATTTTTAACATTATTCTAGTAAATTTACAGATGACTAAAACAAAATTCTTAAAATTATAAACTCATCAACAGTAATATATTCAAGTAAGTTACAAACAAAATACTAAAGATAATTAAAATTAGTATTTAGATTTATAATAATATGATCAGTTTAAATTTGCCATATTGTTCCTATTATATACCATCTCAGTCCCTTTAAAATTTATCAGATTCACCAAATTTTTCATTATTGAGTTACCTTTTATGTATATTTCCCATTAATTGGACTTACAGTCTCTTTCTATAATCAGCAAATAGTTTGGGACAATACGTTTTTTGCTTTTCCCTTTATAATGGTTTGTTTATTTAACTAATGGTTGGAACCTCATTAGAAAATCTACCATAACAAAACTGACAGAGTTCTTATTCATGACAAAATGCTAATTATTGTTTGGGCCAGCTGCCATAGTTGAGCTATACACATGAAAATAGTTGGCCAATCTGACTGGTGATGTCAATGTAAGAACCAAGTAAAAAACTTAAAGTGGTGCCTAGGGAACCACATAAATTAAGTTGGTATTTTCTTTGCAAAATACATTTGCATCATAATTAATTCAATTATTAATTCTATAGTGATTTTACATTAAATGAAATAATTATATTCTTAGAATTTTTAAATTTGACATACATTGAGAACAGTGAGAGCACTGGACTGTTTGTGATCTGAATTCTTGAAGAGAATGACCACATTGATGAGATCATAAATCAATTGAGTATTGGATTCATGAGACCATTTTTATTGAGTGTGTTATTAATAAGCTTATTTTAATTCTACCCACTAGAATTGACTCAGCTTCATTTGATCAAATGTTTGAAAGACAGTAACCCAAAAAGTCACGTTTTAAGAGCTACCTGAAATTTTTTCCAATCTACAATTTCAAGAGTGTGGTTATAATTAAAGAAATTGTGCCAGATTCCTTTTTGGGAAGCATATAGAAGTGCCTAGTCTTTCAGTGCAGAGTAAATAAACAAAATATTGCTCTTAGATGTCTCTGGCTTTTGAAATCAACTAGAGTAGTTAGTTACATAAATGTTTTTGTTTCAAGAAGCTTGCATTTAAATCTTTAGTAATCTGCAATTTCCAGATGAATTACATAACTTTTCTTGAGTTCTATTCTCATTATTTACGCTCTGTATTCAAATCTTTTGGGCTCCCATTTTGGGCTCCCTAAAAATTTGTACTTAGTTGTTTTTTTAAATAGGATTGATGAATTATATTGTCATGGTGACATAATAATTTGTACTTAAATCATACTTTGAAATGTCCTTTTTTATAACAACTTTGTCAGATAATTAGTACAAATATTGTTAAGCCTATTTTACAAATGAGGAAGCAGAAACTCTTAAGATGTTGTGACATGCCCATAATTACACAACAAATTAATATCTGATATGGGATTTAAACCAAGATTCCATAGATGAATTCCAATTTTCTGTTATATCACACTATTTCTTACATCATCAAAATAATCACAGTGAAGTACACAGGGGTACACAAAAAAAGAAATTGAGCAAGGAATATGGCAGGCCTTAATAATGTGAGTTCCATGAATGTGGTTGGGGAAAAAAAATTACATCTTGATTCTCACTAACCTCTTGTTGAAATTTAGCATTTCTCTCAATTATGAATGTAGGAAGCAAACATTATTCTAAGAAATAGTCTAGTAGATGTTTAAAGATGTCCATGGTATGGTACTTGATCTCTTTCAAAGAATCCCCATGTGCTTTCTTGAGTAGCAGGATAGCTGTTCCACTTATGGTTATTTATATTAATTGTTACTCTGAGGCACACACTGTTGTAATAGATATTTGTGGAAGGATTAATTTACTATTTGAATTCTAAAATAAATACAGAAGGCTACTATTTTCCTTTTTCCCCTCATTTTTTAGAAGATTCGATGCCTATTCCTGATGAAGTGAGCATGCTTACAGCTATTGCACTCTTCCTGTGGTCTGCTAGTACTGAAATAATTGGAGTCCAGTCACTACAGAATGGCTGCATGAACAGATTTAAAAATGCACTGAATTCCTGTGATCCATGGGTAAGTTACACTGAATTTTTTTTTTCATGAAATTCAGTGCTAATTTATCATGACTATTTCCAGTTGATTTATTTGCAAAATTCAAGAAATCAAACTGAATAATAACTGGTATACAAATTTATAAATGTAATATAAATTGGTATGAATACCACAATAAATGAATTTTAGAAAGAAGAAGCAAAAATAAGAAATAGATTTAAACTTGACTGGATGTGGATCCAACCAAGATGGTGTGATGTAAGAGTAAATAGTATAGCCCAATTCCTCCAACAACTCTTCTAACAATGTATCTTTCCATCACAAATTCAACTCAAAAGCAAGTGACAAGAGCAGGAACTGTTGGAGCAAAGGTGAACTGGGATCATGGAGCCATACCCTGGAAGCAGAATAGAGCTATAGGTCTGTCTCTCTGAACCCAAAGAGAGGATTCTTTGCATTGGGAACCTCTGACACAGTCCCTGCACAGGGCCTGCAGTACTGTCCTCTGACGCTGACAGGAGATTTTGAAGTCATAAAATGTCTCTGAACTGTTGCTTTAAACTAGAAAAAGGGATATCAAAGCCAGACTGTGGGAATAGAATAGGGCCAAAAATCTGTTGCTTTGACCTCTGCATCAGAACATCAGATAAAAGAACACGGACAATACCAAATGAATACATTTCCACCAGAAGAATACAAAGCTTAGCACAGAATATTTGAATCCAGGAAGTAAGTTTGGGAGACTGAGTAAATTTAAAAAGCTTTTATGATGTCAGAGTTGCCTAAGACACAAACCCAGAAGAGAAGAATAATTCCAAAATACATTTAAACAAAGCCTCCAGGAAAAAACTATAGCTTGGTCACAAAATCAGTTAGAGTTCCTGGAAGAAATGAAGCAAAATTTTTTTTTAAAGAGTAAGAAATGCTGTTATAAATGAAATGATAGTGCTAAAGGAAAGAATTAGAAAGAAAGTGATAGTTTTGGAGGACAAACTTGGAAAGAGAATTTTAACAAGAATTACAAAAGCTTATGCAAGTAACAGGCTCCCTGAAAAGTACAAGAACTAGCCAGAAAGTAATGATTCCACAAGATAACAAAAAATATTTAAACAAAGTTAAAAAAAAGTAAAAATGTAGAAAATGTAAGAAATGTAAGGCATCTCAATTAAAAACAACTTAATTAGAAAACAGATCAAGACAAGGTAAATTAAGGATCTGAACTGTCTGAAAGCCTTGACCCAAAAAAAAAGCCTGAATATGATATTTTGAGAAATTGTGAAAGAAAACTATTCAGATATATTAAACAAGAGGGCAAAATGAAAATAGAAATAACCCACCAATCACCTCTTGAAAGAAACCTCCAAAAGAAAATTCTCAGGAACATAATTGCCCAAATTCAGATCTTTCAGATCAAAGAAAAAATATTGTAAGCAACCAGAAAAAACAGTTCAAATACCAAGCAATCAACCACTATGAAGCAGTAGAGAGCATAAAATGAGTTATTGAAGAGAGCAAAAGATAGAGGCATATAATCAAGAACAACTTACCTAGCACAATTGAATATAATCCTACTAGGAGGAAAATAGATTTTTAATAAAATGGAGTGCTTCAGAGCATTCCTAATGAAAAGACTAGAGCTGAACAGGAATTTTGAAATACAAAAATAGAAGTAGAAAGAAACACAAAAAGGTAAGTACAAGTGAGTAATCGTAAGGGAGTTTATCAGGATAAATACCTCACCTCTTCCTCTGCCTTGCAACTCCAATCCATGTTCTTCCTCACTATGACCTTTAATCCCTTGAACTTTCACTTCTTTCCCATGCCATCACCTCTACTGCACTGGCTATATTATCTTCTCTTCCCCATCTTGACTCCTTGGTGAACCAGCTCAACTCTCTACTGTTCTCTAGAATCTCTTGAACCTTTTTTTCTGTGGAAGATTTTGCTTTCACAAGATTTTGCTCTTTGATTACTTCTACTGGCTATTGCCTTCATTCCTACTCATGTGCTTGAAACTGGAGAACATCATGAAACCAAGTTGATTAGGTCTGCTACAAATTTATGTTACATAATCTCAATGGCAAGAAAATCTTTTTGCATCATCCTAATCAATTCTCTATCCCACTCACCACAGCAACTTTTCCAAATTTTTTCATCCTTTCTTAAGAATCCCACAGTACCTCTTCCTCCTGTGCTCGCAACTATAAACCTTGCATTATATTTTCCTATGGAAAACAAAATTGAGACCATTGGCAGAGAATTCCCTGTTTTCCACTCCTAATCTCACAATACCCAGATATTTTCTGCTATTCTCTAGTCTACCCATTTCACATGAAGAATTGGCCTTTCTAGATAAAGCAAACTCCTCTATCTGCATATGTGACCTCATTTAATTTGTTTTCTCTAGCAGGTTTTCCCCTTCTATCACTCCCATTTCCTTCACTAATATCAATCATTCCCTATCTACTGGCTACTTCCATAGTGCCTACAAATATGCCCATGTCTCTCCCACCCCTATCCTTAAAAAGCTTTCGCTGGACTGATATAGAATGAAGTAAATAATATAAAGAAAACAATTTATTCCGTGGTAAATTTAAATAACTTTAAACAAAAGGTTCCCCAAAGGTCACAAAGACAAGATAGATCTGGGGGAGGATTTGAATCCATGTCGTCTTACTCCAGAGCCAGTGTCCTTTCCTTTGTACCATGTTGCCTCCTTTCTATTCACATTCTATTAGAAAGAACAGCTGGACAAGAACAAGTAAGTACTCATAGAACAAATATGCATTGTAGGCAACACAATTAAAAAAAAAAGCTAGCACTTATATTTGCAGCTAGGTTGGTGCAATGGATAGAGTGTCATAAAGCGCCGAATAGAAAGTTATAAAATAAAATACTTGTGAACTCTGACCAAGGCAATGACCAAAAACATCACCCAAGGATCTATGATGAAGTATCTGACCTAACTTCTCAAAGAGAGGTGATAGAGTCAAAATGTGAAAGGAGGCCACTGTGTGGACTTGTATTGCTTGACTATGTTTATTTACTACAAAGGACTTTTTCTGTTTTCTGTTTGGGGGCAGAAATACGGGGAGAGAAAGGGACTAGCAGTAATAGTAATGAGGCCAGCAAAAAGGAAGCAAAAGGAAGGCCACTGAAACATTTAAAAAGTGCACAGAGTAGAACAGAAAGAAGTTCAGGGAAAAGCACAGACAAGCAGGACAGATCTAAAAGTTAAATGTTGCATTTATTTAAGAAAAAACAACTTGTGTCATAGTTTCATATATAAACCTCTTTTTGTGTTATACTTTGCATATGGAAAATGCCCTTTTTTGGTGTGAGTTTAGAATTAAAAGTCCTTTGCAAATCTTAAAGCAGCTATGGTGGTACAATGAGTAGAGTGCTGGGCCTGGAGTCAGAAGACCTGAGTTCAAATGCAAGCTTTAGACACTTGCTAATTGTTTTACCCTGGGTTAGTCCCTTTACCTCTGGCTGCCTTAGTTTCCTCATTGATTCAATGGGGATAATAATAGTTCTTATCTCTCTAGGTAGTTTTGAGGATCAAATTAGATAGTGTTTGTAAAACCTGTAAACCTTCAAGCACTATATAAATACTTGTTGCTCAGTCATTTCAGTTGTGTTTGAGCCTTTGTGACCCCATTTGGGATTTTCTTGGCAAAGGTACTCAAGTAGTTTGCCATTTTCTTCTCCAGCTTGTTTGACAGATGAGGAAACTATGGCAAACAAGGTCAAGTGACTTGCCCAGGACCAAACAGCTAGTAAGTGTCTGAGGCCAGATTTGAGCTCAGGTCTTCCAGACTCCAGGCCTGGCACTCTATCTATTGTACCACCAAGCTGCCAATATAAATGTTACCTTTTTGAAAAAAATGTGTTGCCTACAGTGCACTTATTTGGTCTTGTCTAGTTGTTCTTTCTAATGTTACAGAATGTGAATAGAAAGGAGTCAGCATGGTACAGAAGAAAGAACACTGGCTCTGGAGTAAGAGGTCCTGGATTCAAATCCTCCCTCTGATTTATCCTGTCTCTTGTGACCTTTTAACCTTCTTGGGCCTCTGTTTTCACATTTGTAAAATGAGGGGTTTGGACTAGAGAAATAGTTTTTTACGTCCTTTCTAGCTCTTACATTTATGATTCTATGAGTTTAAGAACAAATCCTCTATTCAACATTTCTAAGAAGTCATCCTGCCTTTTCTTGAAGGCCTCCAGTAAAAAGGAGCCTAGCATTTTACCTGGCAGTTCATTTCACTTCTGGATTGCTGTTGATTTCTCCTAAGCCTTTTCTTTAGGCTAACCATTTCCAGTTTCTTCAGTTGACCCTCATATAAAGGTCAGACTTGAGACCCCAATATTCTGATTGCCCTCCTCTGTATGGCATTCAGTTCATTGATATTAAAATGTGGAGAATATGACTGAATACAGTGCTAAAGATGTGGACTGACAAGGGCAGTCTGGACTAGACCTAGAACTATTAATAACACCTTGATTCCATCAGCTTGTTTGGCTGCCATATTACACTGTTTGCTCATTGAGCTAGCATTCCACTAAAAACCCTCAGATCTTTTTTTCATTTGATCTGCTCTTGAAATACATCATCCTCAAATGCTCGTTTTCTCATTTAGAGGTGTAATTGTCATACTTTGTTTTTAACTTATTGTGATTTTTCCTTTCCACTTAATCATTTTTTCATGATTTGGGAGAGTTATTTTATTAAGAAAGTTTTTTTTTCATTTACTCCTGTTATTTATTTTCTTAAATTTTGTTTGACACATTTGCCATCTTCCTTGCCTTATAGAAGTAAAGTGGTATAATGAATAGAGTACTGGACTTGAAGTCAGGGAAACTTGGGTTCAAATCCATTCTCAAGGTCTTATTAGTTTTTTGATTCTAAGAAAGTCACTTAATTTGTCTGAATATCAGTTTCCTAATCTATAAAATGAAGCAGAAAAATGGGATCGATTCCATAGGAGTATTATTCTCTCTATCCCTCTATTTCTCTCTCTCTTCCTCCCTCTATGTGTGTGTGAGTTATATAAGTACTTTGGGGGCAGCTAGGTGGTGCAGTGAATAGAGCACTGGCCCTGGAATCAGAAGGACCTGAATTCAAATCCGACCTCAGACACTTAACACAAAAACTAGCCGAGTGACTTTGGGCAAGTCACTTAACCCCAATTGCCCTACCTTCCCCTCTCCAAAAAGCAAATAAATAAAATACTTCGCAATTCTTAAAGCCTTATTCTCTAATGATTCAGGGAAAAATGGTTGCTTCTTTCTCAATTTTTATCAAAGAACTCTTAGTCTGGATCTCTCATTTTTCTCTATCATATTTTATACTGTATTGTAGTTTATGTACTTGTCATATCTACCTGGGACTGTTATCATCTTTGTATCACTGTCATCTAGGACAGTTCCTTACACGTTGTCAGTGCTTAATAAATTTTTTAAATTAAAATAAGAGCCTTCTGTTAGTCTTTTAAAAACACAATAGCATCTCAGTACATGACTATTTTACAAATAGTTTTTTTTCAGTTTTGTATTTTTCTAACCAAATCTTTCAGGATATTGTACTTTGATTCATATATACTTTTAAAATTTCTTTTCCTTATTGAACTTTAAGTAATTTCCCCATTTGATCCTCAGTGACCTTTATCTTTATCCTTTCATTTGAAAATAGAAAAATCTCTAGAATTTAATATGTGTATCCAGTTAGATTAATAGTTAGACAGACAGATCCAAATTTTGTATGTGCATGTATATATTTACAAATAATATTTTATCTTGAGTTTCTGTTTTCACTCCTCAATATTACTTCATTTCTTTTTAGCATTCAAAAAGGGTCCAGTATGTTTACGTTGTAAACATAGGAACTGGCACTCATCTTAACTGATAAATTATGTTTATTTTTGATAGGTTCAAGCTAAGTGTTACCAGCTTCTTCTTTCAGTCTTCCAGCATTCCAACCGTGCCCTTTCAACTCCCTACATCCATTCATTAGCTCCAATAATGGTTGAAAAACTAAAAGCTGTTGAAAGGAGCCGACCAACCAGTAGTACAGAGCTTTTAGCTGTTCAAGAAGGAATCAAAGTTCTTGAAACATTGGTTGCCCTTGGTGAAGAGCAGAACAGTAAGTATTTTGTTTTCTTGTTGAAAACAAACTTTTCAAGTATAAAACAGAATGTTTCTTTTTAATAAGACATAGGAAATTGGGCTATTAAAATTTCCAGAATACTTTTTGATAGGTAAGGGCTAGTATGAAAATTGAGGTTGACTTATTTGTGGTTTTGACTAGGAAATTAAAAGTAGATGCATCTTGAATGGTAACTGAGCACTGCTTTTAAAGGTACAGATGATAGGCTAGGTGAGAGGCTATACTGATTAGGTACTAGGGAAAATTAAGGTGTTTAATTAGAGTTTTAAAACATAATATTCTGGTTTTCTTGATAGAGCTTTACAACTTGACTAGCAAATATAATCAAATGAATAATGGAATTGAATCAAATTACTTTAAAAAGCATCAAAAGTTTGCATTAAAAAAGCACCAAAATTGACTTTGCAGTTTTAATCATTGAAAAACAACTATACATATACTTAATCAGAGTGTACAAACAAGCAGTTCCAAACTTTGGGGAGACAGAGTAATATAGTGGAGAAAAAACTGAACTTGGAGACTGAAGCCTTGGGCTTGAGGCTTAACCTTGTTAGGGTGTAATACTGATCAAATAATTATCCATTGTAGCACCAACATGATATTCACAGTGGATGAATATGCCCACATAATTCTGAATTGCAAAATATAACAGACTCTCCACATTTAGACAGAACCAAAACATTTATTCAAACACCAGAAAGTCGAATCTCAACACCAGAAACCAAAATCCATCATGGCAACAAAGAAATTTATACACAATAACAATGCAGAGGACACTGCCTTCCCCAAGCCTTCCCCCTGCTAGGGTCTTCCCACAAACAACACTCACAGCTCACTGCCTACTTCCTCTCTCTCCCTTAGCTTTAACTACTCAGACCAACTTCCTCTGGGCTCTGCTCCACCCTTCCTGCTCCATCTGTTCAGCAAACTCCTTCCACCATAGACTCATGTGACTCAGGTAGATCATGTGGGCCTAATAATGGATAGGAAAGATCTTCCCATTTACATTACCATTACACCCCCCTCAATTCCCTTCTCTCTCTCTCTCTTTCTTTGGAGGACAGGGCAATTGGGGTTAAGTGACTTGTCCAAGGTCACACGGCTAGTAAGTGTTAAGTGTCTGAGGCCGGATTTGAACTCAGGTCCTCCTGACTCCGGGGCCGGTGCTCTATTCACTGTGCCACCTAGCCACCCCAATTCCCTTCTCTTTAAAATAAGGGAGTTGGATGACATGTCTACAAATATTCCTTCTTTCTATAATGATCCTTTGATTATGACTCCTGAACTTCTTATTTTTGTATTTTCTCTGCTACCAAATAATATTGCAGCTCTCCTTTTTGAATATATGTAAATAAAATGAGACCTGGAATTGGGATAATTAAAATTCCTAAGTGTTTTTTGGAAAGAAAGTGTGGCATGCTAGTTTTACTAATACATAGCCATAAGGGCTTCCACTTTCCCTTCTGTAAAATGGAGATCATACCTTTCCTCTTAAGGGGTATTGCGAGGATAAAGTAATCTAGTAATGATACAATGACACATTTATTGTAATATGTTAAATTGTACAAAAATAAAGCACTTTTTAAAAATGTCGTATAACATTTTAATTATTATTATTGGATTCAAAAGAGGACAATTTTTGTACTTCAGATTTTAAGTAATAAGGGTCCAGACTAAAATAGTGGTAGAAATAGAAAGGAAGAGACAAATTCAAGAGATATTTTGAAGGAAGAATTAATAGTAAATTTCTGGGGGACAAAATAAGTATCTGAAGTAGGATTTGACTTAGTTATTCTTGATTCCTGTGCCTTATCCACTGTATGACATAGCTTCCTAGAGGTTTCTTTTCTAGATATTAACAACATATATCTTTAAAAATAAATAGAATAGTTTTGCTTGAAATTGAAATCAAGTACTCTGACCTGTAATTTGTATTTCCCACCTTTTCCTCTTTGTTTAAAATAAAATTATTTTTGCTTCTTCACTCTTATAACACTTTCTCTTTGCGAGCTTTCAGAAATCATTGACTATTTAGCAATTGTATCCACTGGCTTTTTCAGGTGTGGTGATGTGAACTCACTAAAGGTGTTCTCTTGCCATCTCCCTACTTTATGTCGGGCAATTTCATGTCACTATTTGCCATTTTTGTTCTGCTTTTTCCAATCCAAATGTCGGGGGGGAAGGCAAGAAGATTTGAGCAGCCTTGCTCTCTCTCTGCTATTGCTGTCACCATCCCACCCACTCCCCCAAGTCATCAATCCTCCCCTGCTTTGATTCTCTCCTTTCCTACTGTTACAGCAAAAAGGAAAATCTTTTTGTTGTCCAAAGCTTTCCTCAACAGTCTCAGTTCATGCTGAGTTTTAGTGCCCCTGACATTCTTCTTATATAACTGTGCTTCACTTTGGTTTTCATCCTCTATTACTTCTTCTTGTTTCTACATTCTGTACACATCTCTTAAAATTCTAAATTGTTCAGTGATTTCTCTGTGTATTTATTTCTTGCTTAGAAATCAGTTAGCATTCAATTTCTTTCCAAGTGAAATTTAGTTAATAAAAGACAAAAAGTTGCCACGGGAATTATATTTTTAACTTTGACTGGCCATACCAATTTATAAGTTTAAATATTATAATGTCATTATCATATTCACCATGTAGCCATTCATTAAATATTTTTCATTGAAATTTTTCACCAAGACTGACTATATAGGTACACTTTAGTACCTGTAATTAGTACCTCTTTGCTTTTTCTTAATTAAGGCCAAAGACTGGTAATATGATGTGCCAACTTAATGGGTGAATTTTATTCACAAGTACGAATTAGTAACAATCATAAAAAAGTTATAACAGGATATATTGTAATTGTGAAATTGCTATAAACTATATTTTATTGGTATAATAATACCAATGTGTACTTGTAGTCTAAGAGAGTAAACTTTCACCCCTTGTTTTTCATTTTAGCCATGTACTTTTTCCCTTACAAATTAAAATGTCAAATATTCTCTTAAAGCTAATAGCAGACATTTTTATAGGCTGGAAGCACACATTTTCTCACCTTACAAAATCCAATTCCCAGACTAGAAACCTTTGAATTATTTTTGACTCTTCTCCTTGTACATTCTATCTAGCCAATCACTTATTTATTAAGTCCAGGTATAACTAACTTCTTTCCTTTGATACTTCTGTGGGAGTCACCCTTTCATTCATTTTTTTTTTTTTGCTTTTTGGAGGGCAATTAGGGTTAAGTGACCTGCCTGAAGTCACATGGCTAGTAAGTATGTCAAGTGTCTGAGGCTGGATTTGAACTCAGGTCCTCTTGACTCCAGGGTAGGTGCTCTGTTCACTGCGCCATCTAGCCGCCTCTCACCCTTTCATTCTGTTCCTACTGAGACTACTTTAGGCCAGGCCTTTATCATTTCACCACTGTATTATTACACTGACCTCCAAGTTGTTCTCTGTGATTCCAAGCTCTTTACATTCAAATTGATTCCACATAGCACTTCGAGACTGACCTTTCTAAAACACATTTTAGAAGATGGTAAGAAATTGGTAGCATGTGGTGAATTCATTTGGGGCATGGTGGTAGAGGCCCTTTCCACTATAGTGGACTTGTGATTGATCACGTTAAACTTGCTTTCTCTATCATTATCAACCAGTTTGAAATTCTCACCTTAATTCAACCCCTGGATCCCCAAAAAGAAAAAAAATAGAGCTGAAAAAAAATTTATCATCAATAATAAATACCAACTCTGCACCTTTTACATGGTTATTTTGTGGCAATTAGTAAAAGAAAGGCAATTTTCTGCTTTCATAAAACTTTTATTTGAAGATAACTATACTGATATGGATATAGAGAAAGTAAAGTACTGATTATGCCATGAAATTCTTTAAAGATCAATAATATAATTTTCTAAGAACTAAACTGACATATATAAGTTGGATCTTATCTAGTTGCCTGAATTTGGTTATAATTTAGACTACCTGTTACTCCATTTACCTATTATTTGGTTTAGTAATCTATAAAAACTATTTTAAAAAATCATTATAAAAACAAAAAATTTGGTCAAATTCTCATATTTTGCTAATTTATCATTTAATGCTTTGTTTTTCAGGAGTCCAGTTACTTGCCCTTTTAGTTCCAACTTTGATTTCATATTTGCTAGATGAAAATGCTTTTGATTCAGCACTTACAGCATCCAAAGATCTTCATGAGTTTGCACTCCAGAATCTAATGCACATTGGGCCTCTCTATCCACATGCCTTCAAGACTGTAATGGGAGCTGCTCCTGAGTTGAAAACACGACTGGAAACTGCAGTTCGAGCAAGCCAAGCTAGCAAAGCAAAAGCAGCTGCCAGGCAACCAGCACCAACCATACATTCCGCCCCAACAATTAAACTAAAAACAAGCTTTTTTTGAATTTACCATTCTATTCTTTTTTACTTACATTGGCAACAAACACCAAATTAGTCTTTGGCTCTGCATCATTCCAGTCTTTATGTTTATTTGATTTGTATATTGGTATTAGTGTTATGAAATAGGTTAAGTGAAATAATTATACAGGTTCATGTTGATTTTAGCTAGTTTATTTTTATCATGTATGTGAATTAATTTCCTTTTTGTAATATAATGTTTCTTTTGCTTTTAATTTACTGTACAACACTTAGTTTTGTGAATATAAATTCTATCCTTTAAAAAGCAACTCAGATTACACATCAACTTATTGATATGATGATGAAAAGTTAAAATAGCATGTCATAAAAGAATTTAGTTGCAGAAATGAGAAATCAAAATGATGCACAAAGACTTGAACCTAATTTATTTTCTGCTATGTATAATAAAGTAAAATAGATATAATATTTTCTCATAATATACTACACAATGAAATGTCATTACCTTTCTAACATGTCTATCTTTACTTTCTGATTTAAATAACTAAATTATTCTTGACCATATATTGGTTGTTAAAAATAATTTAAAGAATCAAACTCTTATTATTTAAAGGTGCATGAAAATGTATCACATATGGTGTGATCTACTTTTTTATGGTAAAAAAATTTGGCCTTAGAAAATTTTTCCAGCTACAGTTCTGATGTTTACCTGTGATGTTCTAGCTATCCCCATCTCTTCTTTAGTGGTATCATTACCTTTATGATAAAAATGTCAAGATGAGTCTTTATTTATATCATAGTAACTAGCAAATAGAATCTCCAAACTGTCCTTAACTGTATAGAAAATTATGCAAAAAAAAAAAGCTGACTCCAATTTCTTTGAGATAGAGGCTATCTCATAAGTAAAATGACTCTTTTCCTGACTATCCTATATCTTTTGCCTGCTGCCTCTTTTTTGTATTCATTTGCTTGTAATTCCTCTCTCATTTGCCTTCAATTCCATTTATTATTCATTCACCAAAATTTCCCATGAAACTACCCATATATTTTTACCTATTTATTCTCTTCTAGTCACTTCCTATTTTATTTTGCCTATCCTCATTCTCATCAAAAGGTGCTCTTCTTCTTGTAAACTTGTTTTTCCTTTACTAGTCACTGGGTAGTTTCTTCATGCTTATTTCTGTTTTGATTGTTCTCTTCTATTCCTACGCACCTCAGACTTATTGCTTCATTCTTTCATCCTGTGATGTGGTGGGCTAAGTTGTGGAAGTGGGAGTACCACCCATACCATCTCTTTAATTTTCTCCATACCCTTTTGATCCATCATAACAACCATAGCCTCTTTAGCTATGCTTGTATAGAGATACATCAACCCTGGCTCATTTTTCAAAGAGAGATGCAGTTAATTTAAAATCAGATATAGTCCTGTGTAATAAGTAATATCTTATTTAATCAAATAATATATAGATGAAAGAAGGAAAATATCATTTCCTTATTTATTACTGTGTGCTTTCTGTTACTATATCTTATCCAATTGTTTTTAATATTTTAAAATTTAGTGAGGTTTCTACTACTTACTAAATTCTTGGCTGTCAATATTGTAAACTTAATTTGTATTTTCTTAATTTTATCATTTCACTCTGCTTAATAATCATCATATTCACAAAATAGTATTAAACCTTTTACAGACTTACTGATATTTATATGTACCTTTTTCTGATAATCTCTGTACATATAATTGAATATTACATGTGTGATAAATTATTCCTCTAATATGGCAGCATGAAATATATTAAACATGTAATTTTGGATTCAATAATTAAAGTATTGTGATTTCATTATATATTTAATGCCATGCTTTTTGCATTCACATTTACTTTAATGTATTTCATCCTCTTCTGGTATTTTTAACTCATGGACCAAATCAAGACTGTAGCTTACCTATAAATAAACTTCTAGCTTTTATATTTTTCCATCAGTGGCTTTCCAAGCCATTTCCATTGTCATATTTAGAAGACCAGTTTAATTACAACAGATCCATGTTCCAGTTGTTTGTATTATCTGAAATTGTTCCTTGTAGAGTTAATAAAATTTCACCTGCATGAACGAAATATCACTGCTTGGTCAAAAGTTAGTAATGTCACTTAAACCAGTTTTATACTGTTACACTTTGAAGTATATGCACCTCAGTTTGAATATCAGAAACAACAGTTTGCACAGGTTGTCTCTCTACTACCGTTTATTTCTTATTCCTCAAGGAGGGCTTCTGTATATATTGCATGCTTTTTTCCTCTTCACCAAGTTGGAGTTTAATTTCTCCTATAGCAGTCTTGTTTCTCACACATGCTCTTCGATCTCCTTTCTTCTTCCCTCTTCCAGGGAAAACATCTGAGCAGGAAAGTCTAACTCTGTCTCCCTTACTTTGTGACACAAAAAGTGCCCCTAACATGTCTGATTAACAGGGTAATGATACTAACGAAAACCTGTCAAAGAAAGCCTTACGTTTTAAAGTGAAAATAGACTTTACTAAAGACACAGTTCATTATTTCCAAAGGTCTTGAAAGTGTTGTCTGTATTCAGAGGACCAGCATAGCTGAATTCATGGTTCATAATCAGGTTGACCACAGGGAGAGGAATATTTTGGCCTCAGCCACTCTTAAAGACTAAAGTCAGAGGAGTTGCAATCTGCATCTGTAGAGAGAGTTCCTTGTGGAGTTAATAAAGCCCTGATGAAATCAGAGGTTGTTGAAGTATTGAAGTGAAACATCCCTTCAAAATTTGAAATGTCTGATTATAATTACAGGTGAGTGGAAAAAATACCTAACACTTCTACATATCAGTGGTTTCATTATTCCTAATTAAAAATAAACCATTATTAAGTAGTTACTATATATAAAGTATTGTATTAGACTTTGGGATATAAATACAAAATGAAAAATAGTCTCTCATTTCAAAGGGCTTACTCTACTAGGGTAATACAACATTAAAGAAAATAAATAGAATTTGAAGAGAGAGAGAATACTAACAACAAGGAAATCAGGAATGGCTTTCCTGTAGGACGTCATTCAGTCAAGAAGCATTTATTAAGCACTTACTATGTGTCAGGTATATATGGTGCATAAACTGAGCTTTTAAGGATTCTAAGACATAGAGGTTAGGAGGGCATACCCTTCCAGGCAACACATGCTAGCTTTTGCAAAGGCATGTATGCAAGATGTAACTTCAAGTTAGCGAAATAACAAGTTGATAAGTTTGGCTAGAACTTAGAAAATACAAAGAGTAATGTGAAATGTTTCAATTAGTAGGCTGGAGCAAGACCATAGGACTTTAGGGGCAGCTAGGTGGCACAATGAATAGAGCACTGGCCCTTGGGTCAGGAGGACCTGAGTTCAAATCTGGGGCTCAGACACCACACACACACACACACACACACACACACACACACACACACACACAC